>NC_085989.1:42998665-43723665 GCF_030014385.1 Trichomycterus rosablanca | reverse complement strand
GGTTACGAATCGGTATCGGCCGATTTGTAATCAAAATATGCTATCGGCGATATTTCCTAAAAGTAGCCGATCCGATCGTGTGATATATAAAGATCATGTTAAGTTAACAGCTCAGTGGATTGATCCAGACTTTGAGCTACGAAGCGCCAACCATCACATCACCATTCATCAACCATCGTACAGAAACCACAGTGAAAGCTCTTCATGACCTAAAATAACATCATTAACGTTGTGCATCATACATACAATGTAATTTTGCTGATTGTAATATTTACTTTAAAAAGATAATTCAACCCGGTCACATCTGAGTCGATTCTATCAGCACGTTTTATAAACTCCTGGTTCACTTTGGTAAATCGTAAGCGGTTCTTACTTGTGATGTAGATGAGAACAGAAAACGTTACAGAGCCAATCAGAGGCAAAAGTTTATTCATTACCAAATTCGTTAGTTCAGGATCATCTGCTAAACTTTTAGGATCAGAAAACTTTTAGCTGCTTAGACGGAACGAGTCTGACTCGGTTACAGATCTGTGGTAATAGCAGTTTAATTAAGCTTTTTAATGAAGCTTTTAATGTAAGAGAGTCACACAGAATGTTCTGTAGTAGTTGGTGTGTATTTAAAACCACGACATTTAATTAATAACAGTAAACACGGAGAGATAACAGAAGAGAAACTTACGCTTCGCGAAAAATGAATCGACTCGTGAATCACTTTAAGCGATACAGTGAACAGATCATTTCTATTAAAGGCACAAACACACACACACACGCAGACGCGCTGCTCCGGTTTATCTTCACTGTGAGGCTCTTTTTAAGGTTTTTTCAGACTGAGCTGGATAACATTAAACCTGCGTGTGTGTGTGGTCAGTTAGACTAATGAAATATGTCTGATGTTGTTGTTTGATGTACTTTATTTACTGCTAAATTTGCAACCCCCTATCGGAATCGGCTATCAGCCGATATCCCTGAAAGGAGATCGGAATCGGTGCCAAAACCCCGATCGGTACATCTCTAGTTAGCTTAGTAGCTCAGTTAGCAGCTCCTAAAAGTTCTGTTGTCACCCATATCCTTTGGTGTGTGTGAGAGGTTTTTTAGCAGTTTTTTTTTTTTTGAGGTGAGGGGAGGATTTCGGTGCCCGGGTCCGAGGGGTACCTCCCTGAAATTAGTTTTTGCAACTTGGGATGTCTGTCATGATAATGACCAATTTTGTCAACTTATATTTACCTAAAACATAAAACACATCACAGAGTTTCAGAGATTCAGTTATTGTACACTTAACATCGATGTAGTGTGGCACAGGGTAGTAGCTGCCAGCAGTAATCGATTACTTCCTTTAGTGCATTGATAATCATGAACATCCCTAGTTGTAAGCAGTTGTAGCCTAGCAGCTACAGTGTTTCCTCTAGAATTTTTTTTTAGCTTGTACTCCAAGTTACGCTTTTTTTACGTAAAGCTTTTTCGATTCTCCCGAGCTGCAGAACCACCACACAAGAAGTTAATCCAGCAAAACACAGGTGTATGTCGAGCTTTTGGACTGGATTTAATGGTTATTTCACACAGATGTTTTTTCGTGTCGTGGAACTTTTGTGATGTTTTATCGCTCAAGCGGAGAGGGTCGCGGTGAGAGCGAAGCGCAAAACGATTCTCACGTGATGCACTAAAGAAAACAATAACTACGACAAACACGTCTACGTCTTCTTATCACCGATAGTTATTCGATGCTTTTGCATAAAAATGAACATCTGTAACAACAGCGCAAATGCTCGCACTTGATCTACACACTCCGCATTACTCCACATCACTACTCTTTACTTTCTTTAAGTAACGCCCACCGTTGATGACGCGCGCTTGGTTCCCAAACACTGGTGGAAACGCGGCTTGTAAGACTGACCGCCTGTGAGTGCTTCGGGACGGGGGTAACTGCGGTTTCATGTCATTATATAAATTCTGATGGAGCGGCGGCAATAATTAAGCAGCGGCGGGCCGCCACCGCAAAGTACAGGTAGCGGAAACACTGGGCTAAGGTACTGGACTAGTAATCAAAAGGTCACTGGTTCAAGCCCCACCACTGTCAGGTTGGCACTGTTGGGCCCTTGAGCAATGCTCTGTATGTATACTGTCACATTACTGTAAGTCGCTTTGGATAAAGATCTGCTAAATGCTTCAAATGTAAAATGTAGTTGTGACTTGAAACAATGAATTTCAGAACAAGGTCTGTATTGGTAGAACTGGTGTGGACTGTGTGAAGTGAACATTAGCATCATAGATCTTCTCCTGACAAACAGAAATCCAAATTTGCCTGCTAGACCACAGGGGGTCCTGAGTTTGGATATTTGATACATGTGGATTTCATATGTAAATGACCGTTGGACCGATTAAATGCAAAGCTTTTCATAGAGCACAGACTAAAATAGAGCTGCTTAAAACTGATTTACATAATACGAGGAAAATAAAGCCTGGTCGACGTGCTTCTGTTTGACGGTCCTCACCTGGACTTTCAAATATTTTTTGTGGGGTGGGTCGGGGGAGCAGCAATCAGAATTGCATTCTCACCCTGTAGTGTGTTCAATGGCTTCTCCTCATTACTACCTCTCGTTTTAACTCTTGCTGCCATCCTGAGGGCAAGTTTATTGGATGAGAAGCCTAAGAGTTACACATTTACTTTACCCAGAAAGCAATGCTCTTTTTAAAGTCAGTTTATCATAAAACTAAGACAGCAGATGCCAGCTAAACATGCTAGAGACATGCACCAAGGTGCACCTGACACCACCACAGTCTTTACCCATCACATAAAAATGCCTGCAGCTGACAAATTTGGCCACTAGGGTGGGAAACGACAGGACTAAAAAGGGGGCGGGGTCTTCAGTGTTGTGTAAGGACCCTGGTTATTAGGGCTGGGCGATTTTGCAAAAAAAAAAAAAAATCTCGATTATTTTCAAATTTATTACCGATTGTCGATTGCGATTGCGATTTTTTTTTTTTTTTTTTTTTTTGTATAATGCAATTGAAAAAAAGACTCAAATTTCATCATCCTTTCAAGAGACTCAAACTTTATAACAATAACTGTATAACAATAATTAAAACAAAATAGAAATCTTAATTAGCTATATCCTTTTTAAGAATAGCTCACAAACAACTTACTTTAAATAACGTGCAGCAGAACCTCCTTACATTAGGAAAAGTGCAAAACCACAAAAAGTTCTTTACAGGTTTCTTGAAAGGAACACGAGCCTGTTTACTGTTACCACCAATTCTGCTGTATCAGTCTGTATCAGTATCTACACTGGGGGACATCAAATAATCAGTCAGCTCTGATTTTGTCCTTTTGTGACTTGGGGGTGGATGGAGGTGTTAAGTTCTGCCTCTAACAATATTGACTACAATTCCCATGCGCCCACAGACTCTCACATGTCCCCGGTCAGCCAATCCTGATCGTTCCTCACGCTCCGGAATGTTCAATTCCATGAATCTTAATTCAACTCTTCTGTTTGTGTGTCTCGTTGTGAAGTATTGTCGATCGTGTTTGCGTCCTTATTTCTGAATCTAGTCATTACCATGTATAACCCTTGTTGTCTTCCGTTTACTATTTTTACTGTTTTGGTTTTCGCTGTCGGTCTGTTTATCCTCTGGTTTTGTACACTGTTTTTGCCCTTTTGATATTAAACTTTCTTTGATTTATATTCCACGAGCGTCTGCTCAGTTTCTGCCTCGTGACATGTTGGTATTGTAATTAAAATATAAAGTATGTAAACAATCGCGATTGTCACATTTCTAACATCGTGTGAAAACGTTCATTCGAATTAACCGAATTAATCGTGAAAATCGCCCACTAGATTAGCTAAATCGGGGAA
Organism: Trichomycterus rosablanca; assembly: GCF_030014385.1. NCBI lineage: Eukaryota > Metazoa > Chordata > Actinopteri > Siluriformes > Trichomycteridae > Trichomycterus > Trichomycterus rosablanca. The sequence continues at coordinate 43,719,814 of NC_085989.1, read as the reverse complement.
AGGGCATTAATAAAATAGAATATGCTTGGAAAACTGACAATGAAACTTTAATGCTTCCACAAGTATCAATAATTATTATTTATTATTATTACCCACTACTGGGTGGCACGGTGGGTAGCACTGTCGCCTCACAGCAAGAAGGTCCAGGGTTCGATTGCCAGTTGGAGCAGTCTGGGTCCTTTCTGTATGGAGTTTGCATGTTCTCCCTTGTCTGCGTGGGTTTCCTCCGCGAGCTCCAGTTTACTCCAACAGTCCGAAGACATGCAAGTAAGGTAAACTGGAGATACAAAATTGTCCATGACTGTTTGGCACATGCTCACGTGTTTGTGAACAAGCAAGTCATTTAGTTTGTGCTTGTGCATGATTCAAATACTTGCGTTATTAGCATTAGCTACGTTGATGTGTTCATTGTTTTTCTGTATTTTTACCAGTGCTCATGTTTTAAAAAAAAAAAAAAAAAAAAAAAACCCACTTATTCATGTTTAATCAAGTCTCTGAACATCTGTTGTGTGTCTGTGAAATCTAGCTCCTGCTGCTAATGCTAAGCCTTTCATTACCTTGCTAAGGAATTTCTAATAAGCCTCATGTTGACTGCTGGGCAAATGGACCGTCCAGATAGTCGCCTTTTTACCTCCCCTTGATCCTTAGAATGAGGCATGCACATGTATTTTTTTTTTTAATGCTGTCATATTTAGAACAATTCCTAACATCAGCCTACTCGTTTTCTTCCAGATGCAGAAGTGGTGCATTAAAATGTCCTGCAGCAGAGTCGACATTTATTTATTTATACCAAGAGTGCTTTGCACAAAATTCTCAGCCTTTGGTTTGTCTTCAGTCTTGTTCTGTGCTTGTAACTCTAATGTGATGGTCCTCTACACCAGTGGTCCCCAACCACCGGGCCGCGGGTCATTTATTACCGGGCCGCACAGAAAGAATGAATAATTAGAGATCGCTAGGAAAGCAGTTTTCACTGCTTCCGTTTTGGGTGTTATTGACACTAAAGAAAGAGAACAAGCACACATGCCAGAAACTATCAAAGAGACTCTCACACAAGACAACACAAGAAGACTTTTCACCTACCTTGCAACCATAAAAATAAAAATGAACATATAATATGGACCAAAATATGAAGACACATACATAATACCTATTACTGCCATTAAATGACACCAATGTGTTAAACATGGCGTTAAAACTTAAATAAATAAATACATTTTGGGTGTTATTGTCTTATTGTCACCAGTAGGTGGGAGCAGCGTCTCCTTGCCGCGAAAAAAGCAAATTTTACACTGTTTGTAAGCAATATTATTAAATCCTCCCTTCCCCGCTGGTCCGTGAAATTATATCTTGTATGAAACCGGTCCGTGGTGCAAAAAAGAGTTGGGAAACGCTGCACTATGCTTTCCGAGAGGGTCTCAGATATTCTAAAAATACCACGTTCAAACACATCATTTCTTATTTTATTTAAATTTCACAATTAACATTTAAAAAACAATACATTTAGGCAAATAAATCCTTCATACCTGCCTGTTCAGTTTGTGTTAGAATGTGAAGGGTTAAGTTAAAGAAGCCCTCTGGTGCCACCTCTGCTGTTGCTGGAAGGACTGTTGGTTCTTGGTTGCTCAGCTGTAAATTTACAGAGGACTAAGCATCAGTAATCAATTTCAGATGACAGTAAAATTGACCAATCAAATCCTCCCTCAGAATGTGTGGGGTTTTACATCATTACCTTTATGACAAGTTCTGCCTGCTGTGCCAACTGAGTTCATTCTGGCCGCCACTGACGCTGTTTGTGTAAAGTGAAAGTTGATTTAGGAAAACGTGGGCAACACGATGGCTCAGTGTGTAGCACTGTCGCCTCACAGCAAGAAGGTCCTGGGTTCGATTCCCAGGTGGAGCGGTCCGGGTCCTTTCTGTGTGGAGTTTGTATGTTCTCCCCGTGTCTGTGCGGGTTTCCTCCGGGAGCTCCGGTTTCCTCCCACAGTCCAAAGACGTGCAAGTGAGGTGAATTGGAGATACTAAATTGTCCAGGACTGTGTTTAATATTAAACTTGAACTGATAAATCTTGTGTAACCAGTAACTACCTGATGATTCTCCTCTCTGTTCAACCAGATTCTCCCAGCATTCATGTTTTCTTTTCCTAAAAACTATTGTAATACTGAGGCAGTGACGAGCAACGCTTCTCTTATACCTGCTGGTTGACATGTGCTGTGAACTAAATCACATAGTACAGCACTACAAAATATTCTCTCAGTTCTCTAGTCGTTACTATAAGTTTATTTTCTGTTTTTTTGTAGATTTAGAACACAGCCCTTTCTGTTAAACATGATATTAATTTATGGTGAGGGGAAAATGGGGGTCAGAGCATGTTACCTTGTATTTAAAAGTGTTTTTTTTCCCCAGTAGTTAACCTCCAAAGTTTTCAGTCCGCCTTAAATAGTTTGATCTATGATAAATGCATCTATGAAATGAATTATTTTGATTCATGCAAGTCTATGAATCATTTTTGCTTTTTGGATGTATACACCAATCAGCCACAACATTAAAACGACCTGCTTGTTTCTGCACTCACTGTCCATTTTATCAGCTCCACTTACCATATAGAAGCACTTTGTAGTTCTACAATTACTGACTGTAGTCCATCTGTTTCTCTACACACTGTTTTAACCTGCTTTCACCCTGTTCTTCAATGGTCAGGACCCCCACAGGACCACCACAGAACAGGTATTATTTAGGTGGTGGATCATTCTCCGCACTGCAGTGACACTGACATGGTGGTGGTGTGTTAGTGTGTGTTGTGCTGGTATGAGTCAGACAGCAGCGCTGCTGGAGTTTTTAAATACCGTGTCCACTCACTGTCCACTCTATTAGACACTCCTACCTAGTTGGTCCACCCTGTAGATTTAGTCAGAGACGATCGCTCATCTATTGCTGCTGTTTGAGTTGGTCATCTTCTAGACCTTCATCAGTGGTCACAGGACGCTGCCCATGGAGCGCAGTTGGCAGCAGTGACAGTGAGGTGTTTAAAAACTCGCTGCTCACAGCGCTGCTGTGTCTTATCCACTCATACCAGCACAACACACACTGTCAGTGTCACTGCAGTGCTGAGAATGATCCACCACCTAAATAATACCTGCTCTGTAGTGGTCCTGCCTATTGAAGAACAGGGTGAAAGCTGGCTAAAAAGGTATGTAGAGAAACCGATGGACTACAGTCAGTAATTGTAGAACTACAAAGTGCTTCTATATGGTAAGTGGAGCTGATAAAATGGACAGTGAGTGTAGAAACAAGGAGGTGGTCATAATGTTATGCCCGATTGGTGCATAGTATATAGCCTTAATACCTCACTCACATCAAGTTCTCTCAAGCTTCTGATGTTACCAAACCTCATGTCTCAACATTACTGGATTTCCTGAGCTCTGATCCTGATATTAGACCTTGATACAGTATCTGCATTACCTGATGTATGTATGTAGCTGGGTTTCACCTCGAACACGTGCTTGAGCGCACAGAGCTGAGTAGAATTCAGCACACGCGTGTTGTTTTCGTACGACGGAGCCTATAAAGGAAATGAAAGCTTTTCATTTTGGGCCTGCGGTTTCAGCTGCAGCGAGAAGAGACTGTCTGCTAGTCGAGGCGTTTCTTTCTTTGTTTACCCCTAAGAGAAGCGCTACTGAAAAGCCAAAACACACCAGGGCAGAGTGTATGCTTCATCACATATCAGCTGTTAACAGTTTCAAAGCTGATTTTCTTTTACATTAAAGCTGCACATCCTGAATGTGTTATAGAGGTGCACCTCTCCTGGATATTTATAGCCTAGAGATGCATGTGTACCGATACTGGTATCGGGTATTTGCCCGATACCGCGCTCATTAACTTGTACTCGTACTCGCAAACGAGGCTCCGATACTAAACATCCGATACCGTTTGCCTAGTGCACGTTGCTGCGTTATGCCTAGTTCACACTACACGACTTTTGCCCTGATTTTCGCTCGGCGACTGGTCGGCGCTAGATTTCCCGGCTCGGGAGCAACTCTGCGTTCGCTCGGCGATCAAAACTCGGCTCTCGATTGCTAAGTGTGAACTATCCAACAACTCGATCCGACCGGCTCGCCGAGCGCTCGAGTTTTCTAGCACGTCAGATCAGAGCGGTAGAGAGAATCTACGGCTCTGCGTCAGATATCTGATCTGAGATGTGCGACTGGGAATGAGTGACATGTCGAACAGCCAATGAGAACGCAGGATACGGTGTGAGGGGAAACGCAGGAGAGGAGTGTAAACAGGTGGGAGAGGGGGATAATATAGTTTATATCAGAATACACCGGCACACACACACACGTTTTACAGTATTTCTGACCTGATCGTTCTCTACAAAACATAACAACAAAACACCAACATTGCAAAAATATTTATTAACCTCCAACTCACTACAGAACAATCCATGCTATTCGTGTTGCCAAACCCACTCAGATTCATTTATTTTTCCTCCTTGATTTCATCACATCAGCGCACAAAGACTTTGATCACTCGCTACTTGTTGACGTGCATTTTTGGACATGGTATCATTAAACTTCTCGTCACTTCTCACGTGTGTTTTTGTTTAAAAATAAAAAAAACGGTATTCTAAGTAGGTATTGGTATCGGTATCTGTATCGGCAAGTACAAAAATACATGTACTTGTACTCGTACTCGGGTTGGGAAAAATGGTATCGATGCATCCCTATTATAGCCAATTCTAATATTTTCAGTGCCAAATTGGTGTTTTGTTTGCCTTTTTCCCCCCTGAGCTAGTCCACCAACGCTGAGATAAGAATTCAATTCTATACACATGATTAGCTGTGTCTGTGGGATGGATGGTCAAATGGAATCCTCATTACTGCTCCTCCAGCTACAGCTTCTGCCGACTTGTCGAAGGCGTTTGCAAAGAGATCATGTGTAGTGAGCAGCAGTGCATGAATTTTTGCAGCCTTTGTGTTTAGTTTAAAGCATATTTCTCCACAGAACTAGATGCGATTGTTTATTTTATTTACATGCAGTCAGACTCCAGACTGACGCTAAACAGCTTCTGTTTATTGTGTAATAGTTACATCATTAATGATTTAGACAAAATAAAAGCATTAAAGTTTTTCAGACTATCGGCCTTTCCCAAACCGTTTCCCTCCTCACTAACACTCCACTACAGAGTCACACTTCATGTGAAGTCACACTCAGTGCTGTGAAGGGAGCCTCCGATTAAGGGGAGGGTCTAAATTCAGGAGTCAACTCTGGGACGCCCGTTTTTCTTTTGAGCGGAAGAAAGAATCTGCCGTCACCATGGCTACAGATAGACGCTTTTCTCGCCTCGCTGTCATGTCTTGCGCTCCGTTATCATTTCAGCATCTCCAAGCGGGAATACGGAGACGCAAGCATCTGCTATTTTATAACTAGTACACATGTATAGTTATGTTTTCATTCTCCGAAAAATGGTGTTACATATGATAATAATGTTAGTGATAGTATTGTTGGGGTAAAATTATTTAGCCAAGTTCACACATTCCATTACTTTCTTCAAAAAGACAGAAGAAGACTGTGCCTAAATTTGCCCTAACACCTTATGAGGAAACCTAATACCATATTTTACTGAAGATGATGTCGGACCCTACATTTGTAAGATGTTTCCTCTATTCACCTTTCCTAGCTGCACTTCCATGGAGTGTGGTGGTTGAGTGTGCTCTGGTGTACACTCGCTGTTGGAGGGGTGTATAGTCCACTCCCCCTCGTCCTAATTACTTTGGGACAGCCCTTAGTGTGGCGAGCACTCCACGTGAACGTGCAAACGGAGGCGGAGTGGAGAGGCGGAGTGAGTAGGGAGCGGATTGAGATTGGGGGTGTGACTGGCTCATCTAAGGGTGGGATTGGATTCCTTATGACTGCTGCAGTTACGACCTCTGCTGGCTGATCGATGTTGCCTGCACAGAGACGGAGGATAACGCAGATCATGAACTCACCTCATGCAGGTGAAAAGATGCAGTCGGCTACCGCACACGTGTCTGAGTGGGCGTGTGATAGTTATGGCTCTCCTCGGTCAGAAGTGAAGGTCAACAGCAGTACTGAGGACGTGATATACAATTAGATTGGGAGGAAAATTGGGGGAAAATGAAAAAAAAAAAAAAACCCTAATAACATAATAAAATAGACCCTTGTTTTAAGTTATTGGTACTATTGGCCATCTTGATGAATCCTAGATGACTCCTAATTAATTGAACATGGTACAGTAATACTGGCACCCAAACGGAATAAAAGTAAACTGGGCGTGTATGTCATGGTTTAAACGGCTGTGCACGCCCAGTTTGCTGTGTTGCTGGTTTGTTTGTTTATTAGGATTTTAACATCATGTTTTACACTTTGGTTACATTCATGACAGGAACAGTAGTTACTCATTACACAAGATTCATCAGTTCACAATGTCATATAAAACACAGTCATGGACAATTTAGTATCTCCAATTCACCTCACTTGCATGTCTTTGGACTGTGTGAGGAAACCGGAGCACCCGGAGTAAACCCACGCAGACACAGGGAGAACATGCAAACTCCACACAGAAAGCACCCGGACCGCCCACCCTGTGGATCGAACCCAGGACCTTCTTGCTGTGAGGCGACAGTGCTACCCACTTAGCCACCGTGCCGCCCCCGTGTTGCTGGTTAATGTGGACGAGAATTTTGGGAACGTTAAGTACTGGTGTTGTGGAAACGGTGGGTAGCACTGTCGCCTCACAGCAAAAAACGTCCTGGGTTCAATTCCCAAATGGAGCGATCCGGGTCCTCTCTGTGTAGAGTTTGCATGTTCTCCCTGTGTCTGTGTGGAATTGTCCATGACTGTTTAACATTAAAAACTCTAACTGATGAATCTTGTGTAACCAAAGTGTAAAACATGACGTCAGAAATGCAGCAGTTGTTTTTTTGATTTGTTGTTGCTGCACTACCCTAACGTAATACATGTTTCAACAAAACACAACAGCCATGTGTCTCATGTGTATAGATGTGGTTGCATGATGGTAGATTTTTGCTCTTTATGCTTCCCTCTCTGGGTATCATCTGTACCTGGCAGCGCCCGCAGAGCCTGGTCTACACTGAAAGGAGTCCTCTGTGAGAGTGTGTGTGAGTGAGGCGGAGGATGAATAGGCCTGCGGCTCACCGTGTTCCGTCTGTCAGTGACTGTACTGTAGCTGTTCCTTCATTCGTCTTCTTTCCTCGCTAGTTGCTTGCAATAAGTGCTTGAGTTCAAGTCATTAGGAATGTCATGATTCGTCTGATTAATATGGTTTAGGTCAGCGGTTCTTAAACTTTGGTGGTGCTTGAACATCCCACAAGTGGTACTCCATATGGAAGATTGTTGCAAAGCTTTCATCTGTAATTTTTTATTTAAGAAAACATAGTGTTCTCATTTTAATTTGAGTAAAACTGGTGTCTCGAGAATACGTTCGTATTGCGTGTGTTTTCTGTGTTTTTTTGTGCGTGTGATCTGTGTGTGAGTTTTGCATGCGTTTGTGTTTGTGTGTGCTGTGTGTGTACTCCTTTAGTCGAGGAAGAAGAGTTGAGGGATCGTTCCCGCTCTGGGCTGCCTTCTACTTAGTTTAGTATAAACGTGTGTTTGAAGTGTAGTGTGACACCGAGTAGTGGTGTGTGCATTCTTAGGTTAAGGTTGTTATGGTCTATACTGATCAGCCATAACATTAAAACCACCTCCTTGTTTCTACACTCACTGTCCATTTTATCAGCTCCACTTACCATATAGAAGCACTTTGTAGTTCTACAATTACTGACTGAAGTCCAACTGTTTCTCTGCATGCTTTGTTACCCCCCTTTCATGCTGTTCTTCAATGGTCAGGACCACCACAGAGCAGGTATTATTTAGGTGGTGGATGATTCTCAGCACTGCAGTGACACTGACATGGTGGTGGTGTGTTAGTGTGTGTTGTGCTGGTATGAGTGGATCAGACACAGCAGCGCTGCTGGAGTTTTTACTCTATTAGACACTCCTACCTAGTTGGTCCACCTTGTAGATGTAAAGTCAGAGACGATCGCTCATCTATTGCTGCTGTTTGAGTTGGTCATCTTCCAGACCTTCATCAGAGGTTACAGGACGCTGCCCACGGGGTGCTATTGGCTGGATATTTTTGGTTGGTGGACTATTTTCAGTCCAGCAGTGACAGTGAGGTGTTTAAAAACTCCATCAGCGCTGCTGTGTCTTATCCACTCATACCAGCACACCACACACTAACACACCACCACCATGTCAGTGTCACTGCAGTGCTGAGAATGATCCACCACCTGAATAAAACCTGCTCTGTGGTGGTCCTGACCATTGAAGAACAGGGTGAAAGGGGCTAACAAAGCATGTAGAGAAACAGATGGACTACAGTCAGTAATTGTAGAACTACAAAGTGCTTCTATATGGTAAGTGGAGCTGATAAAATGGACAATGAGTGTAGAAACAAGGAGGTTGTTTAATGTTATGGCTGATCATTGGTGTGTGTATTTATTTATATATATACAGTATATCTTATGGACAAGCGCATAAGACGTAGCATAGTGCTGCACCACCCAAGCACATCTGCAGGTCCCTGCACTTTAAATATTTTACTGTTTTGACCTCGAGTTTATTCAAATTATAAATACATTCCTGAAATATCCTGGTAGAAAAAAAGTAGTTTTATTAAAATTGATATTTGGATCGCACAGTCAAAACTATTATTACTGTATTTGTTATTTTAATTAAGCTCTGAGCGTGTCAGTTAGTGGTTAACCTTTAACTAGCAGTGGTTATTGGTTAAATGAAGTTTGCATAATTCAAATCCCTAAGTCCTAGCTCACAAGTTAAACGTTCATCCAGATAACTTCGACATCTGGCAAAGTTCAGTGCAATGTCTGTGTGACTGAACGTGTTCTTAGCACAGATTTGATTCATTATTAGTGTGAAATGAATCATTGCTTCAAGATAAAATTGTAGACCTGCGTCTTGTGCTGCTTTCTGTTAGGATTCTAGTATGTTATCGAGACTCACAGAACCGGCCCTGTCAGAATCCACTCGCTTACAGACAAAACCGGGTGATAAGATGCTTATTTATAGCACTGGTGCCTTATCTGCCAGACCAGTGTACACACACACACACACACACACACACACACACACACACACACACACACACACACACACACACACACACACTTACAGCCTTGTGTCATATTACCACCGCTGATCATTTGTAGCTGAGTGGATCTGTAAATGCAGACATGTAAAATAAAGAAATTAAACTTTTCATTTGATGATAGTCAATGTTTTTTTTCTTCTAAATTTGGTTTGTTGTTACATGAGGTGAAAATGTATTAAAGTATCTGGCATAACTGACCAGGGGGGGCTTTCATTTGCCAGGAAAGTCCCACCACACATAATACTGTTACTGCATTTAGTCTGTTTCTCTTTCTCTTTGCTTGTGCAGATTATTTAAACTTGTATCGACTTTAATGAACTTTCACCTGGAATTTTACTCATAGCAAAAAATTTTAGCCCTTGTCCCCCCAATCTTCCTCTCAACCGAGTTATGTCCGATTACCCTGATTGCATTACACTTCCTCTTTACTGATGCTAACCTTCACTCCTGACGCCCCCTCCAAAACGTGTGCAGTAGCCGACTGCATCTTTTCACCTGCACGAGGCGAATTTATATGCAGATCAGCGTTGTGTACGTAGAGACGCCCTGATCCTCATTATCCTTCGTCTCTGTACAGGTGCCATCATTCAGCCAGCAGAGGTCATAACTGCATCAGTTATAAGGAATCCCTTCCGGCATCCACCCTACGAACGAGTCAATTAGGGCTGCAACTAACGATTATTTTAGTAGTCGACTAATCTGACGATTATTTCATCGATTAGTCGACTAGTCAACGACTATTTATGTCATACCCTCCATCTCTGCTTTAACATAACAAAACTCTGTTGTTATTTAAGTTCCAATATCAAATTAAAATAATGACCCATGAAACATGAATATGAAACTTAAGCTTGATAGTTTAATTCAAGTCAAGTCATCTTTATTTATATAGCGCTTTTTACAATAGACATCGTCTCAAAGCAACTTCACAAGATCCAGGACCAACAGATACAAAAACCCCTGTTGAGCAAGCCGAGGGCGACTGTGGCAAGGAAAAACTCCCTGAAAAATACAAGAAGAAACCTTGAGAGGAACCAGACTCAGCAGGGCCCATCCTTCTTTATTAAATATATTTGAAACATTAATACACAATCACAATAAAAAAAATTCACTTAAATTAGAAAGCTTGGACAGCATTAGAAACTGTTATGTTTCAGAAGTTATCACTCTGGAAGTCAAAAACATTTATAACATGTCGTTGAGAAACTGAAAGTGAATGCTGCCTGTGAAGACCTCAGCCATCTGAGGGGTGCATGAACCTCTTCACTGGTCAAAGTCATCCACACTCCATTGCTTAGTGCTATTAATAGAAAGCACAAAAGAAAAAGCTGTATTAATTATCACAAACTGAAGGCTATGTATCATAGTTTATTACAAATAGTGTACTGGCTATGCCAACTAAACCATAACAGGTTAAATATCTTAACTGAATTATCTGCTGAGCTAACTAGCTATCATTAAGTGGATGAGGCTTATTATTTAGAATGAATGCTCTCATTTACGAGAGCAAAAAATATGGAAGACGAGACAGAGTAACGTTAGGCTATAATGTTAAGTTACATAACGTTACTCATATAAATGACTGATTAACTATTGCACTTAATGCGTTAGCTAGCTAACAAACCTGAAAAATAGCGAACTCTCAAGTACTTTAGCATTAACAAACATTAACTACGTTGGTTAAAGCACAAAGCATGTAAACACGTACCTGTCCGGAATAACGCTGGTCATCACGGCTGCAGGGTGCTCGCGTTTCACCGTAGTGCTGGCGTGAAACCACAACTCTGCTCCTGAAATACTTTAGAAAGTTTCGGTCTCTCTATCTTTGCCTCTCTGTCTTCATAAACTCCCCGCTGCGTCATGGAAGCGATGCTGCGCCCCCTGCAGTCCCTTTAGTGCGTTGCAATAATAACGACGCGTCGACAATGAAATTTCACGCCGACAAATTTTTATAGTCGACGTTATCGATTATGTCGACTAATCGTTGCAGCCCTAGAGTCAATTATTGTTCACTTTGGCGCCCAGCCTGCCGGTAGCAGAGCTGAGATTCGAAACGACAGAATCGAGATTTCAGCTCTAGTAGGGCTGCACGATATTGGAAAAAACTGACATTGCGATATTTTTTTTCCCTGCGATTATATTGCGATATTAAAAAAATGCAGGAATTTTCACCACATTATTAATAATATTAATAATGCATGTATCTTACTCTAAATAAGGGGCTCATCTGTGAAAAAGGGTGGTGCCTACAAGAGATACAAAAGATTATGACAAGCTACATCTTTGTACTCGGTTGAAACTGAGCATTAAACTAAGAAAGCTTTAATATCACATGAGGGAATTAACAGGATTGACAAAATGGGTCATTTAATATTTTATTTCACAGTCAAAACCTCTTCAAGTAGTAAACATTATTTAAAAAAAAAACTATACAAACAAAAGAGCAGCTATACACCTGTTCGAAATCCGAGATTTCTTAGTTACTTAGATGCCTTAGTTACTAAGCACAATGCTGAGGCAGAACGAGTGAGACTCGAAAGCGTCCTTAGTGAAGAAGGCAATCCCAGAATACACTGCGGCATCTCTTCTCTCAAACGTAAATAAATAATTATTAATTTTTAACGAGTGTTTTTCTTTGCAAGTTTGGGCTTGTCAGCAAATGTAACAGTTTTCTGTACACGAATCGAGATGTTATATTGACATGTTAGCGCCGTCCCACCTCATTCCATTGGTTTTAATGGCAAGACGCTAAATGCTAAACGCGAAACCCGATGGAATTGGGCGCGTTCCAATAACCTGCCTTCTAAGTCATTGACTTATTAGGATCCTCTCTACTGTGGCAGCTGCCTATGTAGGCAGTAAGACAGCAAGGCAGCTCACTAGGTTGTTGAACACACTGGTAGATGTGTCATGGAAAATGAGAACGGTGTGAATTTCCGTTTTGCGTCAAGCAGCAAAAAAGTTTTAGCATGACGTATTTGATTTAATTTGCATTAAGTAACATCGCACGTCCTGCGATGTGACTATCGCGCATGCACACATCGCGATGTCGATGCTGAAACGAAATATCGTGCAGCCCTAAGCTCTAGTGTGCTTGCGTATTTTACTGCTGCGTCACCTGAGCGTCTAGATGTACGTTTTAATTACCGTTTCTAAATCACGCGAATTTGCAGCACTGTTTCTTGGATTTCAGGTTACTCTTGTCTAGTGAGGCTACTTTCAAATAATTACGCTAGCAGGTGTCGATGCGTCTTGGATGTACAATCAGCTTCTGGTAACGACTCAGGAAACATACTGGGTCACTGCTCGGCCAATTGCTGTTCCAGTTTACCCATGATTTCACATCTGGCTTCACTCACGATCCAATCACCCACCCAAATTTGGGATCTCAAGCTCTCATGTTTGAATCTCAGCTGTGCTATCGTTCGGCCGGGCACCCAAGGGATTGTTGAACGGGTTATTCATAGCAGCAGCAGTTGTGGCCGCTGCTTGTCTGGCTGGTCGAGGCACATGCATGACTGGTGTTCTCTGTATGACCCCTGTCTCTCAGAGTTTTCAGTAAATTACACCCGAACACTCCGAATCAAAACACTTCGGATGCTTGTAAGTTACTTGGACTATTTTATTTTCTTATTGTTGGTCATTGATTTTCAAAACCATGTGGGTGCTTACATCGGAAATCAGTCTCTCACTGTCTTCAAAAGACGATTAAAGACCCACCTCTTCACTAAGCACCTAGGCTGAGCAGTATAACATGCACTTACCTTCTATAGCATAGATGTAGAATAGACCATTCCAGATTGGCACACCAACACTTAATACTAGGAGAAGAACCCACACTTTCAGAAGAATGTCAGACACCCATCACCATAAAACACATCTTGAATAAATGCCCAAAGTACTACAGTAAAAGACAAAAACTACATATGCAAGAGAAAAAAAAGAACATAATGGACATAACGGAATATAGACAAATCTAAGTAGAGATAAAACTTTAAGTAGATTAAATTATAAAGGTGCAGCGTAAGCTTAAAGTGAAAGCAGTGTGTATAAAGTGCAAACCAGTGTTGTGCAATTGTATCAATGATTTTACCCAACATTGCTGAGTCTGTGAGATTTTCTCCTTTTCTCATTAACAATATCATCTTAAATCATCTTGCTTCACTATTGTGTTCCAAAACCACATCTAAGCTGTAGTATAGAATCCTCCTGAGATAAAACCCCAGAGTTTTCTGTTAAGCCCTCTCTGATTATTAGAAAACAACTAATGCCAAGTTCTCACAATCTATCACCAGCTGGAATCACAGACGAGCTTCTCTGGTCTCCCAAACTATGAATACCATGTTCAAAAATGCACGTCAACGAGTAGCGAGCGATCAAAGTTTGTGCGCTGATGTGCAGCGTAAAATCAAGGAGGAAAAAACAATGAATCTGAGTGGATTTGGCAACACAACCAGCAGGGATTGTTTGTTCTATTGTGAGTTGGAGGTTAATAAATATTTTTTGCAATTCAGCGTTGGTATTATGCTTTGGCGTGGATGATAAGGTTACAAATACTGTAAAACTTGAGTGTCTGCCTCTGCCCGTCCCACCTTTTTACAACTCCTCCCCTGCGTTTCCCCTCACAACCGTATCTTGCGTTCTCATTGGCTGTTCGACACCGCACTCGTTGCCAGTCGGCCGACTCATATCCAGATATTTAGCGAGCTAGATAATTATCTTCAGCCGATCTGCTGCTGTTGTCGAGTTGTCGAGTTGTTGAGTAGTTCACACATAGCGATCGAGAGCCGAGTTTCGATCGCCCAGCGAGCCGACCAGTCGGTGAGCGAAAATTCGTGTAGTGTGAACTAGGCATAAACAGACTGAAGAGCATGAGATATTAGCCCATTGATTTCATAAATGTATGTCTAGTAATTTGTTTCCTCCAGAACAGGAAATGTGTGTTGCTTTGATGTCTCACATGATTTCCTGTGTTTACATTTTGCTTCACTATCACTCGTTTGCTCCGTCATTTCCTATAGGAGGGACGAAGAGCCAGATTGTGTCTCTTCCATCGTTTTCTTCCTTTATGCTTTTGGTTTGTCTGAATAAGCTCATCGTCACATTTACATGTCACACTTCTCTGTTGTTTATATGCCACCTTGCACTTTATACATACTGTATTATACTGCCATTATATTTATTTTTTATTATTTATCCTATGCTATTTTTGTATTTATGCAAGATTTAGCCTAGGATGTTAACATTTGTACATTTTCATATTGTTTTGTCTGTACAGTGCACCCTTGATTTACGAATTTAATTGGTTCTGAAGGGCTGTTCTTAAGTCAAAATGTTAGTTAAACCTATTTTTCCCCATAAGAAAAAATGTAAACAGAATGAATCCATGCCAGACCCCCCAAACCTCCCCCTTACCTAACCTTTCTGTCTTAAATGCTCTTTTTTGTTATAAATACAAGTATATTTTCCCTTATATCTTAAATTATAGAATAGACATTCCTGTAATAAACAATAATAAACAACAATACACAGTAGTACTGTACATAAAACATTTCAGTACAGTACGTGTGCTTTACTATACACCATAATACATTTCCTTCTTTTTTATATAAATTGTATTTACCAGAAACAACAAGAACTCTCATATTTCTCTATTATTTGCTTCTTTATTTCAATAGTGTTGTATTTTGTAGGTGTAATTGCATGAAAGAAAGAATACTTTACTCAGCGATTTCCTTCTTCTCTCTCACTCACTGTCTCCTCTGTCTGATACACAGTGACACCTACTGGCAGGAGTAATTATACAACAACAAATAGTAATAGATTTGTTCATTTTCTCACCGCTGCGCTTCCTCTGCAACTTCTTTGGGGACATTTTAATATTGAATTTTACCAAATATAAAGAAAACACCGAAAAAACACCGTCCGCTGTCCGAAGGGTCGCTCACTGTATATATATATATATATTTGGGCCCTTTGACACAGCATGTGAAGCATACAATCTCTAACTTGGGTTTTAAGATGGACAGTGATTTTAAATTGGACCGTCAAATTGGTGCAGTAGTCAAATCCAGCTTTTTCCATTTGAGGCAGCTGGCAAAGGTGAAGTCAATCCTTTCACATGAGCACTTTCAAACAGTGATCCATGCCTTCATCACATCTCGGCTGGACTACTGTAATGCACTTTATTTTGGAGTCAGCCAGTCCTCCCTCAAACGTCTCCAGTTAGTGCAAAATGCTGCGGCCCGACTTTTAATGGGATCACGTAAGAGAGAGCATATAACCCCCATTCTGGCCTCCCTCCATTGGCTGCCCGTGCATTTCAGAGTACATTTTAAGATTCTGTTGTTTGTTTTTAAATCTTTAAATGGACTTGCCCCGCCTTACCTCGCTGAACTGCTCCATCCCCACACTTCTGCTCGGTGCCTCAGGTCAGCTGATCAGCTGCTCCTGGAGGTACCAAGGTCAAAGCGTAAGCTCAGAGGGGATAGAGCTTTTTCAATCGCTGCCCCTAAATTATGGAACAACCTACCACTCCATATTAGACAGGCCTCTTCACTGGCTATTTTTAAAACTAGTCTTAAAACCCATTTTTATTCCTTGGCTTTCAATCCAGCATGAGACTTCTCATTGTTTCTAGTGTTTGTTTTATGTTTTATAATTATCTATGTACAGCACTTTGTCACAGCTGTTGTTGTTTTTAAAGTGCTCTATAAATAAAGTTGACTTGACTTGACTTGACTTGACTTGACTAGGGAGAGAGAGAGAGGGTCGGAGTCAACTTGTTTGTGATGTCACGTGTTTCACGAATTTCTGTTCGTAATCCAAAATTTGTTTGTACGTTAAGTAAAAAAAAAAAAACGTTTGTAACCCCAATTGTTGGTATGGTAAACCATTCGTAACTCAAGGGTCTACTGTATATTGCTGCATGGGTTTTCTCCGGGAGCTCCGGTTTCCTCCCATCGTTCAAAGGCGTGCAAGTGAGGTGAATTGGAGATACAATATTGTCCATGACTGTGTTTGACATTAAAAAGATTAGAACTGATGAATCTTGTGTAACCAGTAACTTTCTGTCCTGTCATGAATGTAACCAAAGTGTGTAAAACATGATGTTAAAATCCTAATAAATAGATAAATAGTGTATTGTCTGTATATTGTCGAGAGCTACCAACAGCCAGAAACAAATTCCTTGTGTGTGCAAACATACCTGGCAACATACCTAAAGCTGATTCTGATTCTGTTTCTGATATAATTCTAATGGTTAAGCACCAACTCATAAGGCCACTTTTTAGATAAAATGAATGAAACATTATTGTTTGACTACTGTGGTCTATTTCCTCGGCTGCTCCCATTAGGGGTCACCGGCGGATCATGATTCGCAGTATTGACGTGGCACAGTTTTTACGCCGGATGCCCTTCCTGACACAACCCTCCCTATTTATCCGGGCTTGGGACCGGCACTACAATGCACTGATTTATGCATCCTAGCGGCTAGGTACCTATAGGACAATTCAGTGTCTCCAATTAGCCTGGCTGCATGTTTTTGGACTGTGGGAGGAAACCGGAGCACCCGGAGGAAACCCACACAGACACGGGGAGAACATGCAAACTCCGCACAGAAAGGACCCGGACCGCCCCACAGTGCTACCCACTTAGCCACCGTGCCGCCCGTTTGACTACTGTGGTGAACAGTGTGATTGTTATACAGCTGCTCATGAGCCCAACATTGCCAGGCTGTGTTCTTTATCCAGAACTCTCATGCTTCTCTAGGATCTTGTACGTGCTCGATCTAGAATAGTCCTAATTACAGACTAGATCTGGGAGATTGGTGTGTGTGTGAGAGAGAGAGAGAGAGCTTTAAAAAGAGAGTGTGATTGTTGCAACTTCCTGCCTCCTTCCTGCCCACTGTAAGAGCTTCCTGTTCCTGGATGAGAAGCACACAACCGCCCTCAATGCTCAGTCGAAACGATCTGCACTCGCTCAGTTCTCATAACTATTGCTGGGTGGATCCTCTGCTGCCCCCGGTGACTGTTTGTGTACAGCATACTACAGCCTATGTGCTGGACCCTTTTTTCCACTGCCAGGTTACCGCTGTTGGGCCCTTGAGCAAGGCCCTTTAACCTCAATTGCTTGGATTGTATTGAAGTTGCTTTGGATAAGTGTCTGCTAAATGTTACACATATACAGTAAAAACCAACCGTTTTTTTAAACTTTTAGGGCAGTGGTGGCTTAGCGATGAGTTACTGGTTGTAAATTGTACTCAGAGGGGTGCTGGTTCGAGCTCCACCTCAACCCAATTTGCCACTGTTAATCCCCTGTGCAAGGAACGTATTTAGATTGTACTTGATTGTACTTGGTCATGAAAGTTGTTTTGGATAAAAGTGTCTGCAGTAAATTACTGGACCTGTAATCAGTAGGTTGCTGGTTCAAGCCCTATTACCATCACTAAGTTAACACTGTTAATTTCCTGTGTAAGGCCCTTAATCCTCAATTGCTTGGATTATTGAAGTTGCTTTGGATAGAAGTGTCCGCTTAATGCCATACATGTACAGTAAGAAAGAAATACAACTTTTAGGGTGGTGGTGGCTTAGTGATGAGTTGCTGGACTTGTACTTAGAAGGTTGCTGGTTCGAGCTCCACCAGCACTGAAGTTGCCACTGTTGATCTTCTCTGGGCAAGGAATGAATTTGGATTGTACTTGGTCACAAAAGTTGTTTTGGATGAAAGTATCTGCTCAGGGTGGTGGTGGCTTAGCAGTAAAGTACTGGACCTGTAATCAAAAGGTTGCTGGTTCAAGCCCCACTAGTATCACTAAGTTAACACTGTTGAGTTGCTGTGTAAGGCCCTTAACCCTTAATTGCTCGGATTGTATTGAAGTTGCTTTGGATAGAAGTGTCTGCTTAATGCCATTCATGTACAGTAAGAAAGAAATACAACTTTTAGGGTGGTGGTGGCTTAGTGACGAGTTACTGGATTTGTACTCGGAAGGTTGCTGGTTCGAGCTCCACCAGCACCCAAGTTGTCATTGTTGATACCCTGTTCAGGGAATGTATTTGGATTGTATTGGTTCAAGAACATTGTTTTATGTAAAAGTATCTTCTCAGGGTGGTGGTGGCTTAGCAGTAAAATACTGGACCTGTTATCAGAAGGTTGCTGGTTCAAGCCCCATTACCATCACTAAGTTAACACTGTTGATTCCATGTGTAAGGCCCTTAACCCACAAGTGCTTGGATTGTATTGAAGTTGCTTTGGATAGAAGTGCCTGCTTAATGCTTTGTATGTACAGTAAAAAAGAAATCACTTTTAGGGCAGTGATGGCTTAGCGATAAGTTAATTGTTGTAAGTTGTACTCAGATGGTTGCTGGTTCGAGCTCCACCACTCATGTTTCCACTGTTGATCCCCTGTGCAGGAAATGTATTTTGACTGTATTGGATTGTATTTGGTAATAAAAGTTGTTTTGTATAAAAGTGTCCACTCAGGGTGGTGGTGGCTTAGCAGTGAATTACTGGATCTGTAGTCGGAAGGTTGCTGGTTTAAGCCCCACTATTATCACCAAGTTGACACTGTTGAGCCCCTGTGTAAGGTTCTTAACCCTCAACCCTCAATTGCTTGGATTGTATTCGCTCCTCGAAGTTACTTTGGGTGAAAGTAATTCCACTAAAGGACACAAATGCAAAACATTTTAGACTTGTGGCAGTTCCAGTAAAACGTTGTTTATCGTTGTGTATCCTTTCTAAAATATAACTGAATTACGCTCGATGTGGGTATGTTAACAGAAATAATATTACTGTGGTGATTCAACTCTGGTGCAAGCTGACGTTGCGTGCTGTGAATGATCAAACAGAATTGTTTTAAATATCTGTTTTTAACGTTAAACGTGTAAAGGAATACAGTGGTTTATTTGAGTTTTTAATGGGGTAGATGGGTACTGATTTAGTTCTTCTCTCTCATTTTGGGGCGCTCTGTGACACAGGGGTCTATTACACAAGCCCTATAATGATTAGATCCCGGTTCGAATGTAAGTGGTGCTATCGGCCAGCCAGGTGTGTACACAGACGTGATCGGCTATGTCTGATGATAGGGGTGGCAGAAGCCCTGGGATGGATTCATGATCTGCCTTGGACCCACTGTGACCCAAACCAAGATAAAGCAGCTGATGAAAACCACAGCATTGTTTCAAATATCTGTATTTTAAGTTGATCGTGTTGATCTTTCGGGGCCAGATCAAAGTGCTGTAAAATATATGTAAGAAATATCGGTATCCAGTCCTCCAGACCATCTTTTTGGCCTTCCTCTCCTTCTCGGCACCCTTCTCCCAGTTTGACATTAGATTTAATACCATGTGTATCCTGTAACTACCTGTCCTGTCATGAATGGAAGCAAAGTGTAAAACATGATGTTTAAATCCATATAAAAGGATTTTAACTTGATAATTGAATGTGTAAAAAAAACATTTTATCAGCCAGTTTATACTGGTCAGGATTATTAGGAGCCTGGTTCAACTGGGAAACACTGGGCACAAGGCATCCACTGGACAGTGCTCCCATCCCTAATATGTCTTCACTTGTAAAACGTTAGCGCTCAAAGCTTTTGGTTTTCTGTGGTAATACAGTTACTTAATCCTTTTTATTCAGCCTGCTTCAGCATCTAAACTGAGATTTACTAATAAAGGCTTTACCGGAAGCTGCTGACTAAATGAATTGAATAGGATTAATGAAAACCTCTGCCTGCAAGCACAGCCTCTGTAGTCTTTTTAAGAGGGTGTATTTAATCTGATTCTCTCTCCGTCTCTCTGTGTGTGTAGGTGGAGAAGAGCTGAGGGGCGTTATGCCGTGGAGCGAGCCTCCATCATCAGTCACTGGAACTGGCTGCAGGCTCACGTCTCTGACCTGGAATATCGGATCCGCCAACACACCGACATCTACCGCCACATCTGCACCAACAAGGTCTCTGAATGAACACGCTTTCATTTAGATTTAGATTTAGATTCATTTAAATTTATTTTGAAGTTGTGGTGGAAAAACCCTTTTAATAAATACCTTGAAGACTGGATTGTAAGTAGAAAAGAGGTTTATTCTGATCTGCAGAGAAGGATCAGACTGGCAAAGCCTCTCATAGAGACCTGAGCAGTGCGATCCCAAGAAAGGGAATGATCCCCCTTATATACAGTGTATCACAAAAGTGAGTACACCCCTCACATTTCTGCAGATATTTAAGTATATCTTTTCATGGGACAACACTGACAAAATGACACTTTGACACAATGAAAAGTAGTCTGTGTGCAGCTTATATAACAGTGTAAATTTATTCTTCCTTCAAAATAACTCAATATACAGCCATTAATGTCTAAACCACCGGCAACAAAAGTGAGTACACCCCTAAGAGACTACACCCCTAAATGTCCAAATTGAGCACTGCTTGTCATTTTCCCTCCAAAATGTCATGTGATTTGTTAGTGTTACTAGGTCTCGGGTGTGCATAGGGAGCAGGTGTGTTCAATTTAGTAGTACAGCTCTCACACTCTCTCATACTGGTCACTGAAAGTTCCAACATGGCACCTCATGGCAAAGAACTCTCTGAGGATCTTAAAAGACGAATTGTTGTGCTACATGAAGGTGGCCAAGGCTACAAGAAGATTGCCAACACCCTGAAACTGAGCTGCAGCACAGTGGCCAAGATCATCCAGCGTTTTAAAAGAGCAGGGTCCACTCAGAACAGACCTCGCGTTGGTTGTCCAAAGAAGCTGAGTGCACGTGCTCAGCGTCACATCCAACTGCTGTCTTTGAAAGATAGGCGCAGGAGTGCTGTCAGCATTGCTGCAGAGATTGAAAAGGTGGGGGGTCAGCCTGTCAGTGCTCAGACCATACGCCGCACACTACATCAAATTGGTTTGCATGGCTGTCACCCCAGAAGGAAGCCTCTTCTGAAGTCTCTACACAAGAAAGCCCGCAAACAGTTTGCTGAAGACATGTCAACAAAGGACATGGATTACTGGAACCATGTCCTATGGTCTGATGAGACCAAGATTAATTTGTTTGGTTCAGATGGTCTCAAGCATGTGTGGCGGCAATCAGGTGAGGAGTACAAAGATAAGTGTGTCATGCCTACAGTCAAGCATGGTGGTGGGAATGCCATGGTCTGGGGCTGCATGAGTGCAGCAGGTGTTGGGGAGTTACATTTCATTGAGGGACACATGAACTCCAATATGTACTGTGAAATACTGAAGCAGAGCATGATCCCCTCCCTCCGGAAACTGGGTCACAGGGCAGTGTTCCAGCATGATAATGACCCCAAACACACCTCTAAGACGACCACTGCTTTATTGAAGAGGCTGAGGGTAAAGGTGATGGACTGGCTAAGCATGTCTCCAGACCTAAACCCAATAGAACATCTTTGGGGCATCCTCAAGCGGAAGGTGGAGGAGCGCAAAGTCTCGAATATCCGCCAGCTCCGTGATGTCGTCATGGAGGAGTGGAAAAGCATTCCAGTGGCAACCTGTGAAGCTCTGGTAAACTCCATGCCCAGGAGAGTTAAGGCAGTTCTGGGAAATAATGGTGGCCACACAAAATATTGACACTTCAGGAACTTTCACTAAGGGGTGTACTCACTTTTGTTGCCGGTGGTTTAGACATTAATGGCTGTATATTGAGTTATTTTGAGGGAAGAATAAATTTACACTGTTATATAAGCTGCACACAGACTACTTTTCATTGTGTCAAAGTGTCATTTTGTCAGTGTTGTCCCATGAAAAGATATATTTAAATATCTGCAGAAATGTGAGGGATGTACTCACTTTTGTGATACACTGTACATAAAGACAAATGTCCTTGTGGGACAGTGGGAAAGTTCACACGTTGACAGATGTTACTTAGGTAGGAAACAGGAACTGTTTGAAGATGACCACTACAAGTCGTAAAACTGTGAGCAACAGGATTTGTAGGTCACTTAATTGCAAGCAATGTGTTCTTTGTTATGTATGAATTAACATTTTCCTTCACAAAGTCTAGGGCAGTAGTAGCCTAGGTGTCAAGGTACTGGACTGTTGGGCCATCACTGTTGGGCTCTTGAGCAAGGTCCTTAACCCTCAATTGCTTAGATAATATACTATCAAAGTACTGTAAGTCACTTTGGATATAAGTGTCTGCTAAATGCTGATGTAAATGTAAGTCTCAAGGAGTTAAAATAGAAGCAGGATCCTCACAGACATTTGTAATTGTAAGAAGAATAAATATTGACCAGTGCACCAGGTCACACTTGTTCAATGAAAGTAAAACAGACAGGTTGCTGCTGTTGGGCCCTTGAGCAAGGCCCGTAACCCTCAATTGCTCAGACAGTATAATGTAACTGTAATGTAAGTCGCTTTGGATAAAGGCGTCTGCTAAATGCTGAAAATGTAAATGTAAATGCTATTGGCTGATCAGGCATCCACACAGACATGATCGGCCAGTCTAGCCTTTGAGTGGTGCACTTGTCAGTGCGCTCTCAGTGCTGGTCCCAAGCCCAGATAAAAATAGGAGGGTCTTCTCTGGAAGGGCATCTGATGCCAGGCCTGGACCTGCAGACCAGAATGATTTGCTGTTGCGACCCCTAAATATGGCAGCAGGGAAAAGGTGCAAACCAGTAACATGAGCTCTTTCAGGCTTTCACAAGTGTGAATGTGGAATCATTACACAATGGCATGGTCTGAGCAATTAGTATGAGACAATCTGATCATGTGCAGAGTTTAACATGCTGCCATACTGATGCTAAACAGCTTCCGTTTGTGGTTTTAATGTGTAGTACAAAGGTTCTTCAAAAAGTTTCTGCAATTTATTAAGAATTTCAAAAACAAATGACATCACTTCTCCACAGTCACCTTCCGATGCGTTTTTCCAGCGTGGTACCAACTTTTTACTGATTGCGTAGTCACTGATGCACCACTGCTTTCACATCATCACATGAAAATCTTCTTCCTCTTAAAGCTTCCTTGAGCGTCCAAAAAGGTGGAGATCAGATGGCGCTAAATCCGGACTATAAGCGTCTCTCAGACACGACCAATTACTACTCCTCTCACCCTCACTGTTTCCAACCAAAATATTAAAGTGTGGAAACCTTTTGAAGATCCCTCTTAGATCCATTGTTCATGATTTAAGTAATATAAACAAAGACTACATCTGCCCTATACATTAAAAGAAACTCACCCAGGATAATACAGAAATAATCATTAAATTCGTTAATAATATACGACTGAATATAGTACAAGACCAATAAAACTAGCATAAACCACTGATTCCTGCCCTAAATATCATAAATGTAATAACACTGCATTATAAAAACAAACAAACAAGTTATATAAACACTTGGGTTAGGGTTTTTGTTTTGGTTTGGATTAGAACAGAAGCATTCTCTCTCTGAATGTGTTCATACACAGAGCTGGCTTATGCGCACTGAGGGTGGGTGAGGGTGCATTTCAAATCAGCAGTCTCACGCTGGCTCCGCTCTCAGTTCAAATGAAATGTCAGCTGTTGGAAATGACTGAATGTAAACGACAGCATTAATGCTGGGCGCCCTCCAGCAGGCACGATTGGCTAGTGCCTGCAGCAGACAAAATTGGTCTACAGTCTGCTGTGAGGAAAAAGACCGGACCTTGGTTGCCCAGGGTGCCTACACGGGTAGCGGAGGAGCGCAGGGATTGGGGCGTGGCTCTCTGTATGCAAAGCCGACCTCACGCGCAAATCCACCGAAGTTTGGTTGAATAAGAAGGGATTGTTGGAGCCGCTCAGGTGGCGCAGCAGTAAAGTACGGTAGCGCACCAGAGTTGGGTTTCTAGATATATCGTAACGAAACTCAGCTCTACCTTTCCGACTGGGTTGGGCGGCAGAATGAACAACATCTGGCGGCTGTTCACGGGCTTAGGGGTAGAGTCGGAGCATAGGTCCTCATAACTGGTACAACTGCGGCCCCTGCTGGTTGACTGTCGGCTCGTGCAGGTGAAAAATGCAGGTCCGTACTGATTGCGTGCCGGAGGGGGGCGCAAGTCAGTTGAGTGGTGTCCTCAGTCAGCGGCAAAGGGTCGAATCAGTATAGAGGACACAATCAGGGTAATTGGACATGACTAGAATAGGGATAAAAATTGGGGGAAAAAGTGGGAAAAATAGATAATAAAAAAAAAAAAAAAAAAAAGGATTGTTGGACTGCGCACATATCAGAGGGAGTCTGTGTCAGGCGAATATACACCCTCATTGGACGCTGTCAAGGGTCCTTAGCAGTGGATTGGCTTCTTAGTTGGTTAATACTGCTTAACCATAATACTGGTTAATCGTAATACCGGTTTATATCACGTGTTTAAAATTGTTTAACTTTATCTTGGGGATTTTGTTTGCTAAGCTTTGAATTATTGTAAAGTTTGCCCAGTCACACAGCTGTCTGTGTCTAATGTATCCATGTCTGATGTGGTTTTCTTTAGGGTGCTGTGGTCCTTGGTGAAAGCTCAGTATTTGAATCAGGAACAACCTGTCCACAGGTACGTCGACCCTTCATTGACTCACAGCACACTTAAAACAAACCACTATAGGCCACTATTCCACTATAGATTGGAAAGTGGAATGGAGAGTGGCATTGAGAGTCCTCAATGTGCTCCCTGGCATTGTACCTGCTCCTCAGATTAGACACTCACAGAAAGAGTTCTGAGAGGTGGATTGATCAGGGTAGCTGATTAGAGTAGAGCAAAGTGAACAGTGTAAAATACACTCGAGTTCTTTGTTTCTTTGTCTCTTTTCTTTCGTCCTGCCAAAGTGCTTCTGTCCTTCTGAATCCATTTGCTCAAGCGGCGAAACGTAACCTCGACCATTCAGCAGCTCGGACCAAAGCACGAGAAAGCAGGGTTTTTCAAACTTGTTTTCAGGCAACCCACATTTTGGCCGTGACCCAAGCAATATAAACAGTACATCTAAACAAAACACAAAATTAAATATACAGTGGAACCTCGATTTAACGGACTAAACGGGGGGAGGAGTTGCACTGGCCCGTAAAATGCGATCGTCCGAAACAGCGATGTTTTTTTCCAGTGGGTGCGAAAATAAACAGGAACGCAGCACTAAGGTCCAAGGTCCACAAAAGTGCTAAACATGCACATCTGATAAACAGTAAAGTGAAAAATGTAATTAGATATTGAAATATGTCATGTAAAACCTGTAAATAAATATTCAAATTGGTGTACTGAAGCACTGCTGGTGGCTACTCGAGCAGTGCTGGGGCATAACAAAGCACTAATACTTGCAAAGATTAAGCATAAAACACCAAGGAAAAGGCGAGAACAAAGCGAGCCTCCAGGCAAAACAAAGCCTTTCACTTATGTAAACAGAGAGACGTGCTCCGCCTAGTGAACGATTACTGAACTATTGGTCTTGGCACGCTTCTTGTGGAAATTGTAAACAATCAGACCGTAACGTAAAGCCGGAATGGGTCGCATGGAAAAATAATAATCCAGTGTGGGGCTAGAGAATGCACCAGCAAAGTAAAAATTGGACCAAGGGCGCTTGGTTGTGCAGGCTGCAAGTTTGAACCTCAGCAGTGCTGTCGACCTGGCCAGGCATCCAGCAGAGATACACAGTGCAGCCTCTGCGATCTGGTCTAGGTGGATGATTCATGTACTCTGCCTCCACATGGGGGTGTTTGTGTACAAGTTTATTTTGTGTCTGTGTGTGCTAAAATTTGTTGATTTAATTATTATTATTTTTCTCTGCGACCCATTTTGGCTAGGGTTTGAAAATCCCTGGTGTAAGGGCTGTGTAAAAGAGACTCTACCAACTTTTTTGTCTCTTTTAGGTGCATGATGCTGGCGGGACAGAAGGCCCTGGGTCAGTCCACGGTGTTTCCATGGAGACGAGCCTGAGGAAAGGTTACTCGCCCGTCCGACATGTTAATGGAGTCATCAACAGGTATTTCAGCATGAGACACACTTCTGTGTTTGTGTAGGAGTCTACACAGTCTGGGTCTGGCCTGCGTTACTGGTGCTGAGTAGAATAAGAGGCTTGTAGAGAATTTTCTTTGGGTGTGCATAACAGCAAGGCACCTGTAACTGAATAATAAGCAAATAATAAGCAAAGCCAAATGTAAGGGATGCATTAATGTTACCATAGAACAGATATAAATATAAACCTGGCCGTTATACAAAGAAACATTATGTATATTTTAGTGATGGATCAAATGAGGCTTTAAAAAATGAACTGCAGTCATTGGACAGGACAGAAAGAATCAAACACCGTTTTTAATACCATCGTCAAAATACACTATATTGCCAAAAGTATTCGCTCGTCTGCCTTCACACGCATATGAACTTGAGTGACATCCCATTCTTAATCCAGAGGGTTTAATATGATGTCGGCCCACCCTTTGCAGCTATAACAGCTTCAACTCTTCTGGGAAGGCTTTCCACAAGGTTTTTGATCATTCTTCCAGAAGCGCATTTGTGAGGTCAGGCACTGATGTTGGGCTAGTTGATGTTGCGCTCGTCCATGTCTTTATGGACCTTGCTTTGTGCACTGGTGCGCAGTCATGTAGAACAGGAAGGGGCCATCCCCAAACTGTTCCCACAAAGTTGGGAGCATGAAATTGTCCAAAATGTCTTGGTATGCTGAAGCATTAAGAGTTCCTTTCACTGGAACTAAGGGGCCGAGCCCAGCTCCTGAAAAACAACCCTACACCATAATCCCCCCTCCACCAAACTTTACACTCGGCACAATGCAGTCAGACCATCGGATTGCCAGACGGCGAATCGTGATTCGTCACTCCAGAGAACACTTCTTCACTGCTCTAGAGTCCAGTGGCGACGTGCTTTACACCACTGCATCCGGCGCTTTGCATTGCGCTTGGTGATGTAAGGCTTGGATGCAGCTGCTCGACCATGGAAACCCATTCCATGAAGCTCTCTACACACTGTTCTTGAGCTAATCTGAAGGTGACCTCTGCGCACTATGCGCCTCAGCATCCGCTGACCCCGCTCTGTCATTTTACGTGGCCTACCACTTCGTGGCTGAGTTGCTGTCGTTCCCAATCGCTTCCACTTTGTTATAATACCACTGACAGTCGACTGTGGAATATTTAGTAGCAAGGAAATTTCATGACTGGACTTGTTGCACAGGTGGCATCCTATCACGGTACCACGCTGGAATTCACTGAGCTCCTGAGAGCGACCCATTCTTTCACTAATGTTTGTAGAAGCAGTCTGCATGCCTAGGTGCTTGGTTTTATACACCTGTGGCCATGGAAGTGATTGGAACACCTGAATTCAATTATTTGGATGGGTGAGTGAATACTTTTGGCAACATAGTGTATGTAGGCCACATAGGTGTTTACTTGGTGTCATGACCAAGTGTGGGGCTAAAGAATGCACCAATAAAGTAAAAATTGGACCAAGGGCGCTTGGTCGTGCAGGCTGCAAGTTAAAACCTCAGCAGTGCTGTCGACCTGGCCAGGCATCCAGCAGAGATACACAGTGCAACCTGCACACCAGTGCAGTCTGGTCTAGGTGGATGATTCATGTACTCTGAGGTGCGATTGTGAGAGTGTTGTTGGAGGAAGTACGTCAGCTGTTCCTTTCGCTCAGTGCAGAGGTGGTTAAAGCACCATGGAAATTGCAGTGGGGAATTGGAAACGACCAGATTAAGGGTGGGGCTGAAAAAAGAAGTACAATAGACTAAATTCAAACCTTTACTTCCACTTTAAAGAAACATGCACACATTTTTTTCACACATTATGCTGTAAATGCTTTAACATTGACATAATTATTATACAAACTGGGGTGGGTAGCTCTGCCGCTTTATATCAAGAAGGTCCTGGTCCTTTCTGTGTGGAGTTTTGAGCTTTCCTACGGGAGCTCCGGTTTTCTCCCACAGTCCAAAGATGTGCAGGTGAGGTGAATTGGAGATGCCAAATTAACCTAATCTGACTGAAGTGGCCTGCCAATGATCTGTGCCTTCCAGCTGTTTCTCAGCTGGATTCCATTTTGCCTGTAGTCAAATCAAATGCTTTACTCGACTGAATAATCCCTGAATCAGCAGGTTCTGCCATCCAGGGGTTTCACTCAGTTGTTATTTTACATTTACCTTTCATCTACAGCTAGTAACACTTGTTGGGCGGCACGGTGGCTCAGTAAGTAGCACTTTCGCCTCACAGCTAGAAGGTCCTTGGTTCAAACCCCAGGTGCAGTCCGGGTGGGTGCTCCGATTTCCTTCCACATTCATGCAAGTGAGGTGAATTGGAGATAAAAAATTGTCCATAACTGTGTTTGACGTTAAAACATGTGTAAAACATGATGTATTAAATACAATGCAAGCAATTCAGTGTTAAGGGCCTTGCTCAGGGGCCCAACAGTGTTCTCTTGGCAGTGGCCCAATCCACTTAATAATCCAGTGCCCTAACTGAGCTACCACTGAGCTTTCTCTCATTCTGATGTGTACTGTGAGCGTTTGCCTCGTGTCTCGTGTATAATGTTAATGTGTTTGAATGTGTACAGCCTGCGCTGCGGTTCTCCCGGCGTGTCAGATCAGCAGAGGCCGAGTGCGGCAGCGTCAGACCCGAGCTGTGTGGCAGCTCGAACACGACCCCTCATCTCATGCAGGAGGAGGCGCCTTGTGAGACCCGCCGCCCTGCCGAATCTCAACAGCAAGGTACAGCAGCACAGCATGAAGGCTGGTTTATTACTTGGTGCACATACACATTTGATGGAGCAGCTGTGACACGTGCTTATTATTTGTGGCTTCATGATTGAGAGATATCCCCCGGGGGGCACAATAGTGCATTTGGGTAATAAAAAAAAAATGCAGTCAGTGTCCCAGCAAGTTAGTAAGGGACTATTTTTGTTTCTGTCCTTCCCCTATTTGCTTCAGATCAAGTCATCTCGGATTCCCTTCTGGCCGAGAAGGGCTGAGAAGGGCCAGTTGCATTTTTCTACCTGCTCGCAAATGAGTTTTAGAGAGAGCAGCATCACATTCAAATTTATTTGACTTAATTTATAGTGCTTTTTTACAGTAGACGTTGTCTCAAAGCAACTTTAAAGAACCCAGGACCGACAGACCAGAAACCGCTGTTGAGCAAGCCAAGTGCGACAGTGGCAAATTACAGGAAGAAACCTTGAGAGGAACCAGACTCAACAGGGACCCCCATCCTCCTTGGGTGGCCTGGAGAATAATTTGTAAAATATAAATAGGATTTACACATCATACATACACACAATTAAATTGAACTAAAAGTTGTATTAAAAAAATATATAATGTAAACAATTGGAGTTCTTCATTATTCAGTCCAGTCTGTGATAAAGTCCGTTGTGAGTTCTTGACTTTATTGGTGCAAAAATGCCAGGTTACCGTCACATCTAGCAGGAGCAGCATTGTTGGCACATTAGTCTCGACTTGCAGGATTCAACCTCCGGTGGGTAAACAGGTTTCCATCAGAACCACCTCAGTGTAAAACAACAGAAAATGTAGTTAAAATGTGAAATCGTTAAGAGTAAAATGTCAGTTTTGCAGAGAGACACGCTAAGCTCTTCAGGTCCTCCATCACTAGTACAGGCGCCTCACCCAGGCAGCAGAGGCTTTAAATGTACTGCAGCAGTAAATTATCGACCTTTTCCCTACCATACAGACACAGCCAATCATGGATTTGTGGAATTCATTGTGGGTCTCTCCACACTCCTTACAGCTCTCGGGTTAAACGCCGCGGCAGGCCAATGTGCGAGTGTCAGACGCGTTTTACAGTCTCTCCTGTTTTAGTTTGTTACTTTCAAGCTTTCAAACACATAATGAGTACTTACAGGAGATGGCGATGATTCACATGAGTCCAAACACAACTTTGTGCCAAGTCTGTACTTTAAAATATTTCTCCTGAAATACAGACATTCTAGCTTTGTTTAGTATGCGGCAGGTTTCCAGGTTCATAACGCAGCACCAAAAAGACAATTTCACAGAAAAGTAAATGATTAAATAGGTGAGAGACTGAGCTTTATGTAGAAATGCTGATGTCCATATATGGTCATTTTAAGGAAGTCGTAGATTTGTGTCTGAAGGGTTACGTTGTTTGAAACTTTGACTGGGTGTTTAAAAGATTAAGTTTGGAGATGTTTTGAATAAAAAAGGGGTACCCTGATGTAGGATGTATATCGTAAATATCGATATATTCGATATTACTTTTTACATGATGTTGAAAATGACCATATTTGATATATAGAGTATGCATAGAATAAACAGGTTACCATTTGATAACGTTTAAAACACAAAAGTGCTAAGCGGAAACTGAGTCAATGAGTCAGAAACGACTCTTTTCAGATGAATTATTCGTTGTAATCGAATCAGAAAACTGTGCTCTTATCTGTGGTAAAGATTCATTCGTTTTGCTCACTCTGTGGGCAAAACAACTCCGGTTCAAGAGATTCAGATGTATAAACCAATCAGAGCTTCCGAATTAAAATTTTGGGCGGAATTTCAATCTTTCTCTTCATTGGTTGTTGAAAATGAGAAATCATCTGTAAAGCAAATTTTATTCATAATTATTTAAAAAATATCTCTGGGCGCCTAGACATCATAAAACTACTGTTAATACTAAAACTAAAAGCTTTTCTGTTAGTTAAAACAACATGAATCTTCCTTGCAACACTTCCAGAATAATAAGCCTATGATAATAAATTGGCAGAATTTTTCTAAATGTACATTTTGGGGTAGGTAAGAGGTTCATTTAACAAAATGTGTCATATTTAATGTTTTTTCACCAGCAAATAAATCAGTTGTGCATCGAAATAATCAGAAAGCTGTGTGTATTTGCTCAGTTGTTCATTTGAATATAACTATTTGCCTGAACTAATGACTAAAACATGAATTCGACTAGACGCGTCTGAACGTTTGCATCTGTCCTAATAGAGAACCTTTAAGCGTGTTGTGTAAAGCTGGTAACCATTGTACTAAGCCTGTTTCCTGTGTTTCCACTTTAACATTCTTGTTCTCTCTGAACTCCTGTGTGAAACTTAACATCTAAGGGAATACTAGATCACGTGTGGTTGTAGGAGACAAATGCATTCAGTTCAAATACAAAAAATGCAAAGGTGACATGAATATTTTGGCAGTCAGTGTCTTGAATTACAAAGATTTACATTTACTATGTGAAAAGAATGCATGAGTTCATGATTTCAGTCACCGTCATTCATAGCCGATCACACAATTTGCACATGAACCGGGCTTTAATTGTGTGGTCTGAGAGTGTGTGGGTGAGCTTTGCCACTTTAAGACCTGTATGACATCCTATAGCTGACGGAACAATGAATTCTGTTCTCTAGCAGGACATGTTTAAGAAGTATGTCTGTTTTTTCCATAAGGATGTTTGGATTGTCCCGTGAAACTGCATATATTTTAAACTTATGCAAAATAACAGGGTAGTTTCTGACACTTATACACTACAAATAACACAAGTATAATATAAAAACACAAAAATACAATTGAAAACATATAAAAATCAATGGGTAGCACTGTCGCCTCACAGCAAGAAGGTCCTGGGTTCGATCCCCAGGCGGTCTGGGTCCTTTCTGTGTGGAGTTTGCATGTTCCCCCTGTGTCTGCGTGGGTTTCCTCCAGGTGCTCCGGTTTCCTACCGCAGTCCAAAGACGTGCAAGTGAGGTAAATTGGAGATCCTAAATTGACCATGACTGTGTTTGATATAACCTTGAGAAGTGATGAATCTTGTGTAACGAGTAACTACCGTTCCTGTCATGAATGTAACCAAAAGTGTAAAACATGACGTTAAAATCCTAATAAACAAACTTCACTTTTACTTCTTTATCGTTTTCTTATGCTGCTTAATCTTGGAGATGCTTGACCTTGGAATACCATATTTCTTAGCAAGATCAGTAAGAGCATGTTAGCTGCAAAACATTTTGTGTGGCAGTGCACATAGCTTAACGTGCGTATTATTAGTAAAACGAGTGAGGAATTTTATCAGTGGAAAATCCAGCTAAACACATACATGTGGAGCTTTTAGAGTGGATTTGATGGTTATTTCACACATGCATATTTGTCTCATATTCACACTTTAATGATGTTTTACTGCGCCGCTCAAGCCAAGCGGCAGGTGCGCACGCGTCAAGTTTAAAGCAAACGTTGAGTTTAAGGGTACAAATTTCACAAAGACTTCAAGTTTAGTGGACGCCGAGTTACAAGGTACCACTGTATTTATTTATATCCTCATTTCACCATGTTGCCCTTGATGACAGCACAGCACTAAAACACAGTTTGTAAATACTTGAGTCACATCTCATCATCCTTATCTACCAACTTGCATGATTTATTATTCTCTTCTTCCTCAGTCACACACACAGAGAGAGAGAGAGAGGGAGGGTGAGAGAGAGAGGGTGAGAGAGAGAGAGTTGTAACAGGTTGCTACAGGCGACCAGGGCGCATGTACTTGATCCTATTCAAACTGGCTTTATTCAGCTATGCACTCTTTCCTGGTTGTGACAGCATCAGTGCTTTGCTCTGATTGGCTGACACGTGCCACGTTGCACTCACATTCAGACCATTGTGATCCTAAGGCTTTTTATAAGCAATGCCTAAAGACCAGGCTGGGGACAAATGCAGTCAGACAGTATGTTTACAGGGGGTCAACACGCTGTTGTGCACTGTTGAATGCTTTTAAAATCTAGATAAGATAAGATTTCATTGTCATTGTAGTTATACAACGAAACCGTCAGTGAGACCAGCAGCATAATCTATGACTAGGTGGAATTTGCATGTTCTCTCCATGCCTGCATGGGTTCCCTCCGGGAGCTCAGGTTTCCTCCCACAGTACAAAGATGCACAAGTGAGGTGAATTGGAGATAACTAAAGTGTGTAAAACATGGCGTTAAAGTCCTAATAAATAAATAAATAACTTGGGTTAGGGTTTTCGGTTCTTGAATCATTTCTGTTAATTACATATTAAAAACTGCAAAATCAAATCAGGTCAATACATGGATCCATTGTGATGTTCTTTTAATAAACGTGTCTGTTCCTAGTGCATTAGTGAGGTAGACATGTCAGCGTCTGGTGGTCCGGCTGTCCTTAATCAGATCAGGGGTTGTGCAAGATTGGGAATAAAGGGGAAGAATATTTGTAAATAAAATACATATTTTATAAGTGGGGGTCTATGCTTTTACCCCTTGGGGTACTTAAAAAAGTTTAAGAAGCACTGATAGAATTACGTCTGTGTGATGTGTCAAAAAGTTAGATTGATGTAAGCAAGTATAAGGTATAAGTGTGTGGAACATGGAGTTTCTAGGCCGCTCAGGTGGCGCAGCGGTAAAATACGCTAGCACACCAGTGCTGGGTTTTTGAATACATCATATCGAATCTCAGCTCTGCCATCTGGCTGGGCAGCTGCATGAAAAACAATCGGCTGTTGTTCATAGGGTTTAGGGGCAGGTCGGATCATGGGTCCTCATAACTGGTGCACTTATGATCCCTGCTGGCTGATTGATGGCGCCTGCACAGGGCTGAGGAACAATGCTGATCAGGGTGTGGCTCTCCGTGCATAGTGCTGATCGGTATATATGAACTCAATCCGTGCAGGTGAAAATGCAGTCTGTATTGAGCATGTGTCGGAGGGGGCGTGTGTCAGTTGAGAAGCGTCCTCAGTAAGCGGTGGAGGGTTGAAGCAGTGGAGGATGCAATCAGGGTAATTGGACACAACTAGATTAGGGGAGAAAATTACAGGGAGAAGCTTGGAAAAATAGAAACTCCATGTTTTTTAATGTTAGTAATGATTTATTTGAGTATAAATGGTAAATCACAGTTAAAGTATTTAACTAACGAGCTTTTTGTTGTTGTTTGTAGGTTCCTCTGGGCTTGGCGTGTGGCTGTGACATCACTACACAGTGTGTAATGTGTGTTCGTGCCCTTTCTTCTGCACACACTCAGTACCAGCTCCCCCTGCTGGACAGACAGGCTCAGCTCGACACGTCTGTCCACCCTGTTCTTTCCTTCACTGACGGTCAGTACTTCAACCACTGTTTTCCACTCGTATTATGGTTTAATATGTCATACATGTCATAATAAACAATAATGTCTAAATTGTTGGGCAATCCCATTAAAAATAAAATATGTAATATAATATGGGTGCTCTGGTGTAAAACAGATCAGGGGTTGTGCAAGAGTGTGCAATCTTAATAAATAAATAAATACAAAAATACAAAAATAAATTAGTCAGTGCCAGCTCCTCCAAGTTAAACAACACAGCAGGTCTCACTACTGTCTGGTAAACTGTCCCTTTCAGGCTAAAATTAATGATTCTACTGTCTCCATGTTGCCTGTATAATTTGAACTTTAAGGGCAAGCCGTAGCCTAGTGGTTAAGGTACTGGACTAGTAACCAGAAGGTCACTGGTTCAAGCTCCACCACTGCCAGGTTGCTGCTGCTGGGCCCTTGAGCTTCAATTGCTCAGACAGTATACTGTAACTATAATGTAAGTCGCTTTGGATAAAGGCATCTGCTAAATGCCAGTGTCAATTGGTTCTGGGACTGGTGTCGAGTTTTAAAGAGTTTCAAGGTATTTTTTCCCATAAGGATGTTTGGGAAACCTGTTAATGTGTTCCATGGTCCCGTGGAACTGCAATGGGGTTATACATTAGGTTATAGGTGGGGACTTATACACTGAAAATAACAAAATAACCAAAATATAATATAAAAACACAAATACAATTGAAAGTAGTTTAAAAAAAACAATAAAACCTGCACTTTACCTTTACTTCTTTATTGTTTCCTTATGCTTCTTAATCATGAAAGTGCTTGATGCTTGGAATACCGTATTCCATTTAGTAAAGGTGCATTCATATGAGAAGTGACAAAATAGCCTTTTCTGCTTTTTTTCACCGCTTGTGCACTGCCTGTGAATGCGCCTTTACTGAACGGAATACGGTATTCCTAGATCAAGCATCTCCATTAGAGATGGGACGATCGATCGGCTATGAATCGGTATCGGCCGATTTTTAATCAAAATATGCTATCGGCGATCGGCGATATTTCCTAAGAGTAGCCGATCCGATCGTGTGATATATAAAGATCACATTAAGTTAACAGCTCAGTGGATTGATCCAGACTTTGAGCTACGACGCGCCAACCATCACATCACCATTCATCAACCATCGTACAGAAACCATCGTGAAAGCTCTTCATGACCTAAAATAACATCATTAACGTTGTGCATCATACATACGATGTAATTTTGCTGATTGTAATATTTACTTTAAAAAGATAATTCAACCCGGTCACATCTGAGTCGATTCTATCAGCACGTTATATAAACTCCTGGTTCACTTTGGTAAATCGTAAGCGGTTCTTACTTGTGATGTAGATGAGAACAGAAAACGTTACAGAGCCAATCAGAGGCAAAAGTTTATTCATTACCAAATTCGTTAGTTCAGGATCATCTGCTGAACTTTTAGCTCCTTAGACGGAACGAGTCTGACTCGGTTACAGATCTGTGGTAATAGCAGTTTAATTAAGCTTTTTAATGAAGCTTTTTAATGTAAGAGAGTCACACAGAATGTTCTGTAGTAGCTGGTGTTTATTTAAAACCACGACATTTAATTAATAACAGTAAACACGGAGAGATAACTGAGAAGAGAAACTTACGCTTCGCGAAAAATGACTCGTGAATCAATGAATCACTTATAGCGATACTGTGAACAAAGCGTCTCTTCTAAAGGCACACACACACACACACACACACACACACACGCGCGCTGCTCCGCTTTATCTTCACTGTGAGGCTCTTTTTAAGTTTATTTATTTTATTTACTGCTAAACCCCAGCCCCCCATCCGACCCCCCGATCGCAATCGGCTATCGGCTATGTCCCTGAAAGGAGATCGGAGATCGGAATCGGTGCCAAAAACCCCGATCGTCCCATCTCTAATCTCCATGATTAAGAAGTGCAGGGAAGCAATAAAGAAGTAAAGCTAAAGTGCAGGTTTTTATTGTTTTTAATATTGATTTTTAACTGTTTTTCAATTAGATTTCAGTGTTTTATGTAGACTTTTTATACTAAAACGACAAGCAAGGAATTTCATTAGTGGAGAGAACTTGAGCAGTTATAATTAAGAGAAGTTTAGTGTTCCTGACTCATTCTTTTATTACATTAATCCACATTAAGCTTTATTATTATTATTTTTACGATGAGTGGTTTAAACTCGGAAAAAGTGATTCTCACAATTTCTTAGAACCTCGAGCTATAACTCAGAGTCGTCTCATACGCGCACTTTGATGACGAATTACTGCACCGCTCAAGCAGTGTGCCAAACAAAGCGGCTGTTTATTGTTAATTTAAAATTAAATAAATAATTTTTATTTCAAATTTAAGGAAACCGTCAAGTTTATGGGTACAAATTTCTCCATGAAGGGTGTCGAATTTTAAAGATTTTGAGTTTAGAGGACGTTGAATTACAAGGTACCACTGTACATCAATACTGCGATGCTGAGATGGATTCAATAATGACTGTAATATAAATCTAGCTGGAACAGTGTTAGACTGTAAGACAGACGACCGAGTGAAGAAGGAAGAGCAGATGGCGAGTGAGAATGAAGAGAGGAGGGTTGTACAAAATCTGGCTCAATAAGAGCTTAGAGACAGATGAATATAAACTCAGCTCACAACCCTGCATGGAATACATAATGATTAAAAAGCATTACAGCGTTCATTCAAGTGCTTCTGTCTATATTGGTTGTTGATTAAACAGTTATCTTCATGCTTACCGGCGCTCTCACACTATATGGACAAGTACTAGAACACATTTTTAGTATTGAATTAATGTGTTTCAGACACAACAATTTCTAACGGGTGTAATACATCAGTTATATAATGTGATTTATTTGGCCGGGACTAAACAGCAAAAGTACTTAAGGCTACTAAAACTTTGATTCATACCGTGTTCTAAAATCAAATGAGAAAAAGGATTTTAAGTTTATCATGGCAACAAACACATACAGTGGATTATATTTAGGTTTCCACTGTTGTGTGAAGAAAGATCTGGAACATCTTCAAACCTCAGTATGATAGCGCTCAGTATTCTGCATGGTAGTGCTCAGTATTGGTTATTTAAATCTCAGTATTCAGTATGTAGTGCTCAGTATTCTGTATGGTAGTGCTCAGTATTGATTATGTAGTGCTCACAATTCAATATGTAGTGCTTAGTATTCAGTATTTGGTATGTAGTGCTCAGTATTCAGTAATCAGTATGTAGTGTACAGTATTAGGTATGTAGTGCTCAGTATTCAGTAATCAGTTTGTAGTGCTCAGTATTGGTTATGTAGCGTTCAGTATTTAGTATGTAGTGCTTAGTATTCAGTATTAAGTATGTAGTATTTAGTATGTAGTGCTCAGTATTCAGTATTAAGTATGTAGTATTCAGTATTTGGTATGTAGTGCTCAGTATTCAGTAATCAGTATGTAGTGTACAGTATTAGGTATGTAGTGCTCAGTATTCAGTAATCAGTTTGTAGTGCTCAGTATTGGTTATGTAGCGTTCAGTATTTAGTATGTAGTGCTTAGTATTCAATATTGGGTATGTAGTGTTCAGTATTCAGTAATAGTTATGTAGTGCTCAGTTTTAATTATGTAGTGCTCATTATTTAGTATGCAGGGCTCAGTATTTAGTATGTAGTGCTCAGTATTTGATATACAGGGCTCAGTATTTAGTATTCAGTATGCAGTGCTCAGTATTGGTTATGTAGCGTTCAGTATTTAGTATGTAGTGCTCAGTATTCAATATTGGGTATGTAGTGTTCAGTATTCAGTATTAGTTATGTATTGCTCAGTTTTCATTATGTAGTGCTCATTATTTAGTATGCAGGGCTCAGTATTTGGTATGTAGTGCTCAGTATTCAGTAATCAGTATGTAGTGTACAGTATTAGGTATGTAGTGCTCAGTATTCAGTAATCAGTTTGTAGTGCTCAGTATTGGTTATGTAGCGTTCAGTATTTAGTATGTAGTGCTCAGTATTCAATATTGGGTATGTAGTGTTCAGTATTCAGTAATAGTTATGTAGTGCTCAGTTTTAATTATGTAGTGCTCATTATTTAGTATGCAGGGCTCAGTATTTGGTATGTAGTGCTCAGTATTTGATATACAGGGCTCAGTATTTAGTATTCAGTATGCAGTGCTCAGTATTGGTTATGTAGCGTTCAGTATTTAGTATGTAGTGCTCAGTATTCAGTATTAAGTATGTAACATTCAGTATTTGGTATGTAGTGCTCAGTATTCAGTAATCAATATGTAGTGTACAGTATTAGGTATGTAGTGCTCAGTATTCAGTAATCAGTTTGTAGTGCTCAGTATTGGTTATGTAGCGTTCAGTATTTAGTATGTAGTGCTCAGTGTTCAATATTGGGTATGTAGTGTTCAGTATTCAGTATTAGTTATGTAGTGCTCAGTTTTCATTATGTAGTGCTCATTATTTAGTATGCAGGGCTCAGTATTTAGTATGTAGTGCTCAGTTTTTAGTATGCAGGGCTCAGTATTAAGTATGTAGTGCTCAGTATTCAGCAATCAGTTTGTAGTGCTCAGTATTTAGTATGTAGTATTTAGTATGTAGTGTTCACACTCGGTGTGTATGGGGTGCTCAGCATTTGGTTTCGTTTCCTCAGGGTGTGTTAATTATTCCCACACTGCTTTCTCACCTCTTTAAATAACCTGCAATCTGCTTCCTATTCACTAAGGTACTTATTAAGCAGCAATATAACCTCCCTCAGTGCGCACGCACACACACACACACACACACACACTCATAAATACACAAATACAGTGGTGTGAAAAAGTGTTTGCCCCCTTCCTGATTTTCTGTTTTTTTGCATGTTTGTCACACTTAAGTGTTTCGGAACATCAAACCAATTTAAATATTAGTCAAAGACAACACAAGTAAACACAAAATGCAATTTGTAAATGAAGGTGTTTATTATTAAGGGAGAAAAAAAATCCAAACCTACATGGCCCTGTGTGAAAAAGTGATTGCCCCCTAAACCTAATAACTGTTTGGGCCACCCTTAGCAGCAACAACTGCAACCAACCGTTTGCGATAACTTGCAATGAGTCTTTTACAGCGTTCTGGAGGAATTTTGGCCAACTCATCTTTGCAGAATTGTTGTAATTCAGTTACATTAGAGGGTTTTCGAGCATGAACGGCCTTTTTAAGGTCATACCACAGCATCTCAATAGGATTCAGGTCAGGACTTTGACTAGGCCACTCCAAAGTCTTCATTTTGTTTTTCTTCAGCCATTCAGAGGTGGACTTGCTGGTGTGTTTTGGATCATTGTCCTGCTGCAGAACCCAAGTTCGTTTCAGCTTGAGGTCACGAACAGATGGTCGGACATTCTCCTTCAGGATCTTTTGGTAGACAGCAGAATTCATAGTTCCATTTATCACAGCAAGTCTTCCAGGTCCTGACACAGCAAAACAGCCCCAGACCATCACACTACCACCACCATATTTTACTGTTGGTATAATGTTCTTTTTCTGAAATGCAGTGTTACTTTTACGCCAGATGTAATGGGGCACACACCTTCCAAAGAGTTCAACTTTTGTCTCATCGGTCCACAGAATGTTTTCCCAAAAGTCTTGGGGATCATCAAGAAGTGTTTTGGAAAAATTGAGACGAGCTTTAATGTTCTTTTTGCTCAGCAGTGGTTTTCTTCTTGGAACTCTGCCATGCAGGCCATTTTTGCCCAGTCTCTTTCTGATGGTGGAGGCATGAACTCTGACCTTAACTGAGGCAAGTGAGGCCTGCTGTTCTTTGGACGTTGTTGTGGGGTCTTTTGTGACCTCTTGGATGAGTCGTCGCTGCGCTCTTGCGGTAATTTTGGGTGGCCGGCCACTCCTGGGAAGGTTCACCACTGTTCCATGTCTTCGCCATTTGTGGATAATGGCTCTCACTGTGGTTCGCTGGATTCCCAAAGCTTTGGAAATGGCTTCATAACCCTTTCCAGACTGATAGATCTCAATTACTTTCTTTCTCAATTGTTCCTGAATTTCTTTGGATCTCGGCATGATGTGTAGCTTTTAAGGATCTTTTGGTGGACTTCACTTTGTCAGGAAGGTCCTATTTAAGTGATGTCTTGATTGAGAACAGGTGTGACAATAATCAGGCCTGGGTGTGGCTAGAGACAATGTACTCAGGTGTGATAAACCACAGTTACAGTATGTTTTAACAAGGGGGGCAATCACTTTTTCACACAGGGCCATGAAGGTTTGGATTTTTTTTCTCCCTTAATAATAAACACCTTTATTTAAAAATTGCATTTTGTGTTTACTTGTGTTGTCTTTGACTAATATTTACATTGGTTTGATGTTCCGAAACACTTAAGTGTGACAAACATGCAAAAAAACAGGAAATGAGGAAGGGGGCAAACACTTTTTCACACCACTGTATGTACACACACACACACTCACAAATACACAAACATGTACTTTCACACTACGCTGTGCAATATGACATTAAAATCCAATTAAAATAATAAATACATACAACTTTATGCTTTTCAGATGTTGGAGTTGGTCTGCACCTACAGCGAGTGATGAAGTGCCACTGGCAGGGCCGGCCGCTGGACAAGATCAAACCCATCAAAAAGCTTTCGCTCAAACGCAAGCCGTTCATCAGCAGTCGTCTCTCTGACCTTTCATCCTCCTCCTCCTCTTCTTCCAAAGATAAACTCAAGCTGGGCAGCTCGCTCATCTCTACAGTCCGTAAGTCACACACCCACATTTTATCCACACAGGTCACCAGGCCTCTTATTAATACATTTTCCCATGGAGCCTAGCGTGAATCTAAGTACACGATACAGTTCTGTGTGTAGTGAGACTGGACATCTGTTGGTGTTTTGACTCCCTTTGATCAGGTCGAGCGCTGTGCTAGCAGCAGCAGATTCACAAACGACTGCATTCAAAGATAAAAGGGGGGAAATTTTTAATCCCTGAGGGGTTAACATTTGTTTGTGTGCAACCTTTACAGTGGTGCAAGTGGATGCAAACCAGGGATGTTAACTGTTTACAAGCTTTGTGTGTTCTCTTCACTGGCTTCCTGTAGCTGCACACATTCAGTTTAAAACACTGATGCTTGCCCACAGAGCCAAAAATGGACCAGCCCCAAGTTACCCTTGTGGTCTAATCAAACCCCGCTCTGTACCACGCAACCTCCGAGCCTCTAGTCTCGCTCGACTTGATCCTCCACCCAGGACTCGAGGAAGACAAGCATCAGCATCAATCTCTGTACTGGCACCCAAGTGGTGGAACAAACTTTCTCTGTCTGTCCGAACATCTGAGTCTCTTGAAAACCTTCATCACCTCTTTACTGAGCACTTAAGCTGACATGTACTTACTTACTAACGCTCTTATTCATTCCTTGCAAAAACAACAACAACAACAACAAAAAAAAACAGGTTCTATTAGGGTTTTAGCAGATTTGTGTTCTTGGACTGTTGTTTACTTAAAGTAGAGTAGGGCTGGCCCGATACCACTTTTTTATGTCCGATATCGATACCAATTCGATACCGTCGTTTGTCCTCCCAAACAACCAAGCAGTAATAATATGTGTCTCAATTCACCATGGTTAAACTAGCTATCTAAATAACAATGCTCAGACTGTGAAATAAATATTCTAAAGGAATAAATACAGAACCTACAACATCACACTTATACAAAACTGCTGTTTTTATTTTCACTTTTACACACAAAACATTTAGCAGCATTTTTGGCTTTTTAACAAAAGTGTCTACAATTGGAAGATGTGGATGTCAATCAAACGTGATGGACCAGTTAGAATTGACGCAGAGTTGAGTTTTTTTCGTTAAAGTTCTGTCACGTTTTTAGATTATTAAAAACCAAAGCACGCTTATTAAAAAACCCTGCTGGATTTTGAAGAGGACATCTGTGGCTAAACGGGAAATGGTGGTGTTTGTTTTATTTCGTAACACTGATGGATTAATCGTTGAGGATGTGAGAGCCTCCAAGCCTGAACAATACCGATTTATCCAAGTCCGATTGATCATTTATAAAGAGATTTATAAGGCGATTTTTATTGTGTTTAAACAGTGTTTAGATGTGGCAGTAGTAGATTATTTTTATTGTGTTAAACAGTGTTTTTAGTTGTGGCAATAGAAGATTATCTTTTAAAATGCTAAAAGTTTAAGTAAATCAGTGTATTTTAATTTCTGAATGGCTGTTGCGGATGAGTTGTAGATCAGTGGCACATGTTAATGATGTCATCAAGTGTGAGTGGCAATAAATGACACTTGTCATGTAATGTGAATTACATATATATTGTCTGGCCCTTTAAGAATGTTAAGTGTACAATGCTAGGGTATAGGGAGCGAGTGTGTAGGGAAGAGATTAGAAAATGATAGTCTCCAGCTGTGGTACGTTGTTCTGTGTTTGCACTGAGTGTTTGTGACATTAAAGTAGCGTTCTCGTGAAACCCCTAGCGAATGTTTGAACACTGAATTAAGTGTTATTTACATCAAGCGACAGTATCGGATCGGATTACACGTTTTTTTCCTTCCGGTGTCCGATCCAGTGATTTGGGCCAATATCGGACCAATACTGAGTATCAGATCGGTGCCAGCCCTAAACTAGAGTAAGGTAATGTTTACTGTGGAAGCTCTTCTGTAAGTTGCTCTGGATAAGAGCGTCTGCTAAATGCCGAAAATGTAAATTAATATACCAAACACCCTTGAGTTTCATATCTACAAGTCTTAATGCTTTGTTGATGAAAGCCAGCGTAACCTTCTGAGAAGAACCAATTCACTTTTCAGAATGTCGATTTGTTTGGGCAAAAAATGTGCCAAACCTAAAAAAGCTAAATATTAAGTTTTTAACGATCTACGCAGCAAATACTTGGTTTGGTAATAAGTAGATAACAAATAGCTGACTTGGTATGCAAAAGCCTTTCCTTTTGATACCCTTAAATGTTCAATTCTTGTGGGTAAACGTGTGGACAGCTTTTTACAGGATTAGCAGAGGCAGGGTCATTTTACTCAATGGCAATGAGTCATTTCCTGCTTAGTTTGTTTAATGTGGGACCAAATATTCTCTATAGGCCCCAAATCTGGGCAGAGCCTGAGCAACTTCTTGGTAGTCTGTGAGGCATTGTATTGTTAAAAAATAACACGTGATTGCTCCTACTTAGAAAACAACTGTGAGGTACAAGCCTCGTTTTGTAACATTTTCCAAAGCCTTTATTCATGCTTAATGT
Source organism: Trichomycterus rosablanca (assembly GCF_030014385.1). NCBI lineage: Eukaryota > Metazoa > Chordata > Actinopteri > Siluriformes > Trichomycteridae > Trichomycterus > Trichomycterus rosablanca. The sequence goes on along the minus strand of NC_085989.1, from coordinate 43,676,387 downwards.
CAGTAGAGAAACAATTACTCTTGTATTTCTCTCCAGAACTTTTCTCTGGACCGTAACCACCAAAATGACACAAAGAAAAATGATTTTTGTAATCCATCCGAGTTCTGTAACTCCAAAAATCAGTTTATACTCTAACCTGTTCATTTTTTCTAGTGTTGATTGATGGTGTATATGTTAAGAGTGGTTTTTAGAGCAGATCGGACAGATTTAAATGTGATCTTTCTTCTCATGAATTACTACATCTTCAGCTCTTTCAAACCCTTTCAAATCTTAGCTGTCCCATTGACCTGGCCAGGAATCCGACAGGCACAGTTGGCTGTGCCTGAGGGAAGGATGGGGGTTGAAATGGGTTCCTCTATGTTGCTTTTAAAGACTCTTCTCTGGAAAATACCTCAAATTGTGATTCATCAGTCCACACAACTGCTGAACCACTCTGAATCAACCTTTCAATAATCTGCCAGTCTTCATTCTATCCTTAATGTTTTTCTTAGACAGCGATGGCTTTTTAACACGTCTTTTAGATGTTAAAATGCATAAGACAATCTTTGGGTTATTCTTTTTTTTTCTATTTTATTTATGCTTTTTCTCTCGATTTAGTGAAGTCAATTTGTCTTCCGCTGCTGGGGATCCCTGATTGCAATCGGGGCGGGTATATTGCTGCTTATGTCTCCTCCGACGACGACCTTTGCGGACATCTTCTTTCGCCCATGCTTTCTGCACAGGCACCTCTATCTGCTAACCAGTTTCCTTGCACAGTGTTAAAAGACCCCACCCACTTAGTCCGGTCATCCCACCAAGCAGACACGATGGCCGATTATTGTCTGCTGCAGGCACTAGCAAAAGGCACCCAGCCGACCGGTGGCAGAGCCCAGATTTGAACTGAGGTGTTTGTTTCAAATCATTGACCTATTCTCTTCATAGCTGAGAGTAAAATAGGGATTCGCTGTGTCTACAGCGTGTTGTAAATTTTTGAGTAGCTGCAGCTGACCTGAAGAAAACCAATGCAGGACTTCACTGGTTTATCTTGGGACTCACAAGAATGCATATTGTAGATGTCTTCCAGGCTTGTGATGGGCTGCATTAGGTGTAGGCTTTTTTGCCCAAGGGTTTTTTTCCCCACCCACCCAGATATAGCCAATCATGTCTGTATGTATATGCCTGACCAGCTGACAGCTTGACTAGGGAAACAAGCCCAGGATCCCAGCTGTAGTTGGATAGTGTTATTTATTGCTTTTATTGCATTAATTATTAAATGATATACTTTATTATGTCAAGTCATGTGCAAAGTGCAAACTGTATTTGTAGCAGAGCTGTTACTGGAATTGCAGCCTGGTTAGTAGGTGTGTGTTGAGCTGTGATTACGATCTTTATTCATGTCATGACTACAGGACACATTTGGGCAAGATAGAATTTTAACCAGACTGGTTGTGCAACTCCACACATGTTGTTTAAGGGCAAGTCATCAAAGCACACTGCACCTAGGGCAGGAATCAGCTAGAACCCCAGCACACTGAGTCACCCAACCCTTACAAGCTGTTTTTTGTCCTTTTAAAGGAGTTTCTGATGGGGAAAATGATCCCTGACCTTTACACAGATGCCAGACTGTGCAGACAGGTGTGAAACTGGTTATTTTTAATGTCAGACCAGCTGAAGCTGTTGATTAGGTTTAGGTAACGGTGACTCAGGACAGTGCAATGACCGAGCAGCTCGGTCTGTAAAGTATGGGTCGACAGCTGCAGTGGTGATTATAAATGGAATCGGAGAACACGTCGATTAGGATGTGGGTCACACTATTAACAGTGCTGTTTAAAGCGCATGCCCTCAGTCTGCTTTACCTATATTATTGCATTAATACCCAAAATGACTTTATTTACATTTTTATACCTTAATATCTTACAGTACTGTGACAGTATACACCGATCAGCCATAACATTAAAACCACCTCCTTGTTTCTACACTCACTGTCCATTTTATCAGCTCCACTTACCATATAGAAGCACTTTGTAGTTCTACAATTACTGAATGTAGTGGTGAGGTTTGAACCATTGACCTTTTCATTACTAGTCCAGTAACTTAACCACTAGGCTACAACATTTTCATTCAGATCACTAAGCAAAGCAAACTACACAAAGATGGAAAGACACCACATTCATCACTAAATTTGTATTGCTAAACCAGTGTAACACATTGAAAACACACACACACAAATTAGTAATAGAGTTTGTACTGTATGTCGGGCTACATTCACATTGCCGTTCTTGGCCTCCATTAAATACGCATTGGTGTGTGATGCTGATTTGTTTATGTATTCCAAACATAAGAACTAAAAGCAAAATGACTTTCAGAATTCATGCAAGTTGCATAACACCTTTTTTAGTTTTGATTGATGGTGTATATGTGAGCAATGGATTTTAAGAGCAAATTGGAAAGATTTAAATGAGATCTTCACAGTTTTTTGGACACTGTGGTCAAATTTATTAGCCCCCTGCATCACTTTTGAATCTCAGCTGTATTATCGACCTGGCTGGGCATCCGACAGACACAGTTGGCGACATAAGAGACATTAACTTGGTTCCTCTATGTTGCCACAGATGTGGCCTCTGCTGGCTGGTTGTGGCTCCTACACTAGAAGTAGGGATCTCATGTCCCTCTTCATGTATTCGACTCTATGCGAGATTCCACCCCTATGAAAATTGAAAGAAGCAGCGAGCAATGCACGTGTCACATGGGGCATGTGATAGTCTGTGGCTCTCCTCAGTCAGGGCAGAGGTGATGCAGGCTGTTGTATTACAATCAGGAATGGGAAAACTAGAGTGGGAGAAAAATGTCAAGAAGTGTTTTTTTTTTTCCTTTTGCATTAAGAAGCACTCTTTCGTGTAAGCACATTCAGCAGTAACTGTATTACAACCCCAAATCAAACAAAAAAGTTGGGACAGTATGAAAAATGCAAATAATAAAACAGTCTATCTTACAGTGACTTTTATCTCATTACAGACTAGGGATGTAACGATACACTCTACCCGCAATGCGATTTTTTTCCCGATTTTTTTTTCCTTTTATTATTTCTCTTTAATAAAAAATTTAAAATACTGTATTTGTGCTTATCTTTTATTTATCTGAATAATGAATGCCCTTTTATTTTTGAGGTAAGTACAAATATGAAATGAAATAAATCCCACATTAAATAAATGAATGAATAATACAAATAAAGAAAGTCTCCTCACATAAATCAATTTGGCTGGAAAATTCCGAACCTGGCAACCCTGTGGTGACGTCAACCAGGCGGTGAATAGCGCCAGTGCCCTCTGCTGTTTAAAGTAAATATCGATTCATTACACATGTAAACCGTACGAACTGTATGAACCCAGGACGTTTCATGTTTTGTCTGGTCAACTTCATTTCATTTGTTGATATTAGATTAGATTCAACTTTATTGTCATTACACATGTACAAGTACAATGCAACGAAATGCAGTTTAGCATCTAACCAGAAGTGCAATAAGCAGAAAGTGCAGAATAAACAGTATTTATGATATACATTACAGTATTTACAGTGGGCAAATAGCAGTGGTATAAACAGGATCTATAAACTATACTATAAACAAGATATGTAGCTGAAAACAATATACCTATTAAGGTGCAGATTAATATTAAGGTGCTATGCAGGTTAAAGTGATTAAGGTGCTATGGACACGATCAAGGAATGAGTACGTAAAAACATAATAAACAGATGTATACAGTATATATGAGATTTATGTACAAATGAGGTATGTACCAGTGAAATACAAATACATCCATTCCTGCATGGATGTACAAAAGGCCTACAACACATTCCAAAAAAGTTTAAACTGGAGCAATGGAAGACTAGAAATAGGAAAAAATAAATAAACTAAATAATTATGTGAAACATTTTGGGTTCATACTGTCTGCAATTAAATGAAATTCAGTCAGCACTTAATGTATTAAACACTGCATTTTTATTCACATGTTCGTATTGTCCCAACTTTTTCTGATTTGAGGTTTTAATTTAATTTCGATATATATAAATATTTGTACCTTGGCTGTTCAGAAATGTCCACCTTATAGTTTATTGTTTACCAGTGGTTGAAAGTAATGGTGCCTGTAATTACCTTGACTTCCCAGCAGATGTCTGACATCTAGTGGTGGATCTGTGTAATTACATAACTGTAATGAAAATCTTTTTAAATTCCTTACCAGATTCTGTATTTCTGTATTTCATAATGATAACCCAGTTAAAACATCAAATGTTCTATTAGACAGAACAATTCAGATCTCATGTTCACTCGCTGTCTCTCTTTCAGGTTTCTCCCATCACAAAGTGAGATCAGAGAAGCTGTTTTGGCAGCAGCAGCAACATCAGCAGCAGCAACAGCAAAGTGACAGCGAGACTCAGCAGCACTACAGATCAGAGCGCGGTCACACCCGCAAGAGACCCCGCGAACACTCACAAGAGCAATCAGACAGTATGCATATTTTCTATCTAATTTATTTTGGCCGTCTGTCCTAAAAAGTCAAACACGCTTGCTTTGCTCTGTCAGGTTTACAATAAGCTAATGAAACATACCCAAGCCGCCCCCCCTTGATGAATACAGAGAGACTGGCATGTTTCTCTGAGCGGGCAAGAAGCCACACGTGTCATCTCAACCAGTGTGGGAGTTGTACATTTGGTGGGCTTCTTAAGTGCAAATGTGCTCTGTTAGATGCAGTTACAGATCTGCAGACTGGGGAGGCCATTGAGGTCCACTGTCCATTGACATGCTCATAGAACTACTATAAAATCTGGATGTAGCCATTAAAAAAGATGGCAAATTGGGGACTCAAATGGATGCACATTTTATTATCAATACTCAAATAGACTGGGGTGGCAGAGTGGCTCATTGGGTAGCACTGTCACCTCACAGCAAGAAGGTCCTGGGTTCGATCTCCAGATGGAGCGGTCTGGGTCCTTGCTGTGTGGAGTCTGTGTGGGTTTCCTCCAGGAGCTCCGGTTTCCTCCAACAGTCCAAAGACGTTCAGGGGAGGTGAACTGGAGATACAGAATTGTCCATGATTGTGTTTGAACTGATGAATCTTGTGTAACCAGTAACTACCTGTCCTGTCATGAATGTAACCAAAGTGTGTAAAACATCACATTAAAGTCCTATTAAGTAAATAAGTGAATACTCAGACTGTTGTATTTACACAAGGCTTGAGTCCTAAATACTTACATGAAGTACAATGTATAGCAATACCTAAGACTATGAGAAACAATTCTCAATTTTTGGAAATGATTGGTCTAAAAGAGCGCATCTGATAAAACAATGTACTACAACAACTCTTAACAATGGCTATAGGCTGATATAAAAATTACATACCTTTGCTGTCGTGAATATACACAGTGTAAAACATCTGAACAAACAAATAAATAAAGTATGATTTCTGCTCTTGTAGTGAACGTTTTTCTAACTTTGCTGTCCTTTTCCTGTCTCCTTTTTCTCTACAGATGTGAGTAAGGTATACATGGAGGTGGCGAGTCCCAGTTCAACTCTTGCCATGCCCACTTTCAGTCCTGTAGTCCGACAGTTATCATCCTCCGAAAGCCCCACAGCCTGCAGCCTTACCAACACCACACCGGTAATAACCCACTGTGTGAGCATGGTAGTCTTTTATTATTGTTGTTGTTGAACGCAAATGCAGAAATAGAATTTAAAAAATAAGCTACATAATATGGTCAAAAACGTGGAACTAGTTGGACATTCCAAAACCATAGATATAACTATAGTGTTGGCCCCTGCTTTGTGGATTCCTCAGCTTACTATATTCTGGTAAGGCTTTCAACAACATTTTGATGTAGGAATGTATGTAGGACTTTGTGCCCATGAGTCAGGAGTATCTTTGAGGTCAAACATCAATGCTGGACAAAAAGGTTTGGCCCGCAATTGACGTTACGATTTTTTTCTTAAGGCGTTCAGTAGCTTTGAGTTCAGGGCTTTATGCAAGCCACATACACTGATCAGCCATAACATTAAAACCACCTCCTTGTCCATCTGTTTCTCTACATATCTTTTTTAGCCTGCTTTCACCCTGTTCTTCAATTGTCAGGACCACTACAGAGTAGGTATTATTTAGGTGGTGGATGATTCTCAGCACTGCAGTGACAATGACATGGTGGTGGTCTCAGTCCAGCAGTGACGGTGAGGTTTTTAAAACTCCATCAGTGCTGCTGTGTCTGATCCACTCATACCAGCACAACACACACTAACACACCACCACCATGTCAGTGTCACTGCAGTGCTGAGAATCATCCTCCACCCAAATAATACCTGCTCTGTGGGGGTCCTGACCATTGAAGAACAGCATGAAAGGGGGCTAACAAAGCATGCAGAGAAACAGATGGACTACATTCAGTAATTGTAGAACTACAAAGTGCTTCTATATGGTAAGTGGAGCTGATAAAATGGACAGTGAGTGTAGAAACAAGGAGGTGGTTTTAATGTTATGGCTGATCGGTGTAAGTTCCTGTATTAACCTCGCACAGAGGCACAGCGCTTGGCTTGAGTGGTGCGGTAAAACGTCATCAGAGTACGAATTTGAGACGAATCTGCATTTGTGTGGAATAACCATCAAATTCACTCTAAAAGCGTCCATGTGTATCTGTGTTTATCTGTATTTTTCTCACAGTTTCACTGTTAAACTTGTGTTACAGCTCACTAAACTAAACGTAGTTGTTAATGTATTAAAAGAACGACACGGGAACGCTAAACTTCTCTTAATTATTACTGATCATATATTCTCTCCACTAATGAAACTCCCTGCTCATTGTTTTAATACAATAAGCTTTGACCCTTTGAGTTCTTGTTACAAGGCAGTGGCTTCGTCTACTGATTACAGCTGCTCAACAACTCTTTTTATATCTTCCAGCAGTCTGCACAGCGCAAGAGGAGAGGCGACAGTCCATTCGACATCAACAACATCGTCATCCCTATGTCTGTGGCAGCCACCACCAGAGTGGAGAAACTGCAGTACAAAGAAATCCTTACACCCAGGTCACAACAGCACTCTTACACACCTGTTTACTTGTTTACTTGTGTTTGGTAGGTGTTGGACATGGAGCAGTGTGTAACTTTTTTTATTTGTTTGTTTGTCTGTAGTTGGAGGGAGGTAAACATCACAGCCACTCCGCTGTGTGAGGAGGAGAACAGTGTGGAGGTGAGCAGCAATCACACACTTCTCTCAATCAACACCAAACTCTAAGTATTTAAGCTCACACACCAATGCAGTGCACAATCAACAGGCTTGTTTTCTGAGTTCAGCCAAGGTTGGACTTGTGCGTATGACTTGGTTTATGCCCTTATTTGCTAGAAGTGTGTGTCCGAAATGGCAGCGTTTACATACAGACACCATATGGCCATGTCAGAAAGGGTTGGCGTCCTGTTTGATTGGTGTCCGTGATTCTAAGAAAAGGAGGATTAGAAGAATGCCTTTATTTGTCATATATATATATATATATATTAGGGATGTCCCGATCACGTTTTTTTGTTCCCGATCCCGATTATTAATTTTGATCCCGATCCGATACCGAGTCTCAAACCGATACTTGTATTTTCTAGATATTGTCTAGATAAGAACTAGATAATACTGTTCACACTTCAAGTACATTACAATTATTCAATTTAATCCAGTGTATATGTTTAACAACTATATAGCTCTGCAGTGCTGTAGGGAAAAATGCTGCATCCAAGCTATTGGTTTAATGTTTTTGTATTTTTACAAAATCAATCAAAATGAGTGAGATAATTAGTTTTACTTTCAACTTTACAATCAAAGAAAAAAAATGTTTAATGCAGTGATGCACTAAAAATGAACAGAAATCTGTGTAGCAGCTTAACTTGAATATAAGAAAAAAAGTTACTTAAAAGCATTACAGTAAAACCTGAATACCAAAATAAAATGGAAAGGCTCTTTTGTTATGAAGGAAAGCCAGTTCTTAAAGTGCTTGTATTGTGACAATGGTTTGATGGACGTTTGTACACGAAGTGAGTGTGTTTTGACCCTTTAGGCCTTCCATAGTGCATAGAATAGTGTGCTTGACTCTAGCTGTCGGCTATTCGGTACCGTAACAGAAGAAGTTAATAAAGTGTTCTGCTCCCGACAATATGTGAAAATACTGTGTATTTCTTTCTTTATTAAACGAGTGCATCACTACGTTGTTTTGTAAACCGGTGTGATCCTTAACTCACACACACTCTCACACATGAACGCAGCTCTGCTCCCACCGCCTCGTGAAACGCTCACACTGCAGACGTTACACTTCACTGTTGGACTTGTTTTACTTTTCAGTTTAAAGTATTTCCACACAGCGGACATGCTGACGTAACACAAAAGATCGGGATTAAGATCGGGTTTAGTAAAGCCGATTCCGATCAATTAAAAAATGCCTTGATCGGCCCCGATCCCGATCTTTGAGACATCCCCAATATATATATATATATATACAAGGGAATACGAGAAAAAGCACACACACACGCACGCATATACAGTGAAGCCCGAAATTATTCATACCCCTGGCAAATTTTGACTTAAAGTTACTTTTATTCAACCAGCAATTTTTTTTTTGGACCGGAAATGACACGGGCGTCTCCCAGAAGATAATAAGACGATGTACAAGAGGCATCATTATGGAAAAAAATATTTCTCAGCTTTTATTTACATTTGAACAAAAAGTGGCATGTCCAAAATTATTCATACCCTTCTCAATAATTAATAGAAAAGCCTTTATTGGCTATTACAGCAATCAAACGCTTCCTATAATTGCTGACCAGCTTTTTGCATGTCTCCACTGGTATTTTTGCCCATTCATCTTTAGCGATGAGCTCCAACTCTTTCAGGTTGGAGGGTCTCCTTGCCATCACCCTGATCTTTAGCTCCCTCCACAGATTCTCAATTGGATTCAAGTCAGGACTCTGGCTGGGCCACTGCAAAATGTTAATGTTTTTGTCCGCTAACCATTTCTTCACCACTTTTGCTGTGTGTTTTGGGTCGTTGTCGTGCTGAAATGTCCACTGGTGCCCAAGGCCAAGTTTCTCTGCAGACTGCCTGATGTTGTTGTTAAGAATCTTGATGTATTGATCTTTTTTCATGATGCCGTTTACTGTGATTAGGTTCCCTGGTCCATTGGCTGAAAAACACCCCCAAATCATTAGGTTCCCACCACCATGTTTGACAGTGGGGATGGTGTTCTTAGGGTTGAAGGCTTCTCCTTTTTTACACCAAATGAAGGATACATCATTGTGGCCAAACAATTCAATTTTTGTTTCATCTGACCATAAAACAGAAGACCAGAAGTCTTCTTCTTTGTCCAGATGAGCATTTGCAAAGGCCAAGCGAGCTTTTGTGTCCCTTTTCTGGAGAAGTGGCGTCCTCCTTGGTCTGCGTCCGTGGAACCCAGCAGTGTGCAGTGTCCGTTGGACTGTCTGCCTTGAGACGTTGCCACCAGCAGAGCCCAGATTCACCAGGATGGCCTTGGTGGTGATCCTTGGATTCTTTTTCACCTCTCTCACTATCCTCCTGGCCAGCACAGGTGTCACTTTTGGCTTCCGACCACGTCCTCTGAGATTTTCCACAGTGCGGAATGTCTTGTATTTTTTTATAATACTTTGCACTGTAGCCACTGGAACTTGAAAACATTTAGATATGGCCTTATAGCCCTTTCCTGACTTGTGAGCTGCCACAATGCACAGCCGCAGGTCCTTAGTGAGCTCCTTTGTCTTAGCCATGACTGTCCACAAACCAACTGCAGAGAGTTGCTGTTTTTCACCTGTTGAGTTGATTAAAACAGCTGTTCCCAATGAATCAGGGTAATTAGGATGCTTTAGAACAGCTTGGACTATTTGGAATGGTATAGAACTTTGGATTTTCCCACAGACTGTGACAGTTTGCAAAGGGTATGAATAATTTTGGACATGCCACTTTTTGTTCAAATGTAAATAAAAGCTGGGAAATATTTTTTTCCATAATGATGTACATCATCTTATTATCTTCTGGAAGACACCTGTGTCATTTCTGGTCAAAAAAAAAATTGCTGGTTGAATAAAAGTAACTTTAAGTCAAAATTTGCCAGGGGTATGAATAATTTCGGGCTTCACTGTATATATATATATATATATATATATATATATATATATATGTGCGTGCGTGTGTGTGTGTGTGTGCTTTTTCTCTTATTCCCTTGTAACAAACAACTTTGCTCTTCTCTCTTTTGCTCTCTCTCCTTCTCTCTGATTCAGATTGAAGATCTGTCAGACACTGCGTTCTCTCAGCTGCATCTTCCGCTTCAGGAGCAGGAACGTTCACGCTGGAGCTGGACGTCTAGCTCCATTGCCAAGAGGCGGGGCAGTCGGTGAGCATCTTACACATCTTAGCTACTGTAATGAATCAGAAAAGATTTTTGTTTTGCTGAATGACATTTTGATCTTAAGTTTTAAGTTTATGTAGCATAAGAACATAAATTAAATATAAACAAAATTTCTACTTAGCTCTGCCATCCGGCAGGCTGGGCACCTACATAAACAACGATTAGCTGTTGTTCATACAGGGTGGGAGCTGAACGGCTGCTCATAACTGATGCAATTACGACCTCTGCTGGCTGATTAATGCCGCCTGCACAGAGACGAGGGATAACGGGGATCAGTGTGTGACTCTCCGTACACAAAGCTGATCCACATATAAATTTGCCTTGTGCAGGTGAAAAGATGCATTTGGCTACTGCACATGTGTCGGAGGGGGTGAGTGTTAGTCACGGCTCTCCTCAGTCAGAAGTGGAGATTAACATCAGTAGAGAGAAAGCGTAATGCCCTCCGGTAATTGGATATGACTAAATTGAGGGAAAAAATTCTTGCTTATCATCCAGCATTAACAATGTTCACATTCTCTCAGTTGGGCCTCTCCATACAAACACAATTGGCTAGGTCTGGGTGAGGGTGACCAAGGCCCCGTGACTGATTGGTGTCACGTCTGCCCATGGACTCCCGGGGAAGTCAGACCCTCCATGACCTCGACCATAAAGTGGTGGTAAAACAAGGTAATCTGAAGGCTGTGATTATGATGCGTTTATTAATGATCCGGTGGGTATTTAACGCATCAGAAAAAGATGGATGAGGTGTGACTGGTGACACATTAATGCTCTACCTCACAGTCATATTATATTGGCTTGTGGTACCATCCTCTCCAGTCAGAATGAAACCAACTGTTTTCTGTCTCGCTCCTCCAGGTCGTACAAGTCGTTGGATGGACGCAGTACTCCACTGTTAGGCGGGACGACGCCCTCCACACCTCAGCCTTCCTCTCCTGACCCCGCCCACTTCACTCTGCTGCAGGATTACAGCTCTGCCCCGTCACCTTCACCCTCCAGTCCCGCCAGCCCTGACCTGCCCATGCTGTCCCACACACACACCCCAGCCCCCAGAGACTCGCAGCGATTCGTGTCCAGTGAGGACACACGTTGTTCCACGCCTGACACCAGCTACGACGAGACGGTAAGGCATACATGCAGGATTTTTTAGAGATTTATTCTGATTTATTGACCGTCACTGTAGCCCTGAAATATAAAGACAAGATAAAATAAACAGACAGTTTTGCCACTAAGTGACTTGTGTGTTAAATATGGTTAAAACCCAAATACATAAATTGGTCGTCATTATTCGTTCTGTCACTAATATACACCAACATTTTTGTTTGTTCCTATAATAGACCTACTATAAAATAGGGTGATTACATATGTTGTAACATAATGGAGTTATTGAACAGCTTGTCAGTATTGCTTCATATTGGTGAGGGTGGCTGGGTGAGCAAGAAGGTCCTGGGTTCGATTCCCAGGTGGAGTGGTCCGTGTCCTTTTTCCCCCCAATTTTCCTCCTAATCTAGCCGTATCCAATTACCTGATGGCATTATGCAATATTCTTCATCTCAACTGATGCTTATCTTTAATTTTCTCCACTTACTTCCACTGATTGAGGAGAGCGAGACTGTCACACGCCCCCTCCGACACAAGTGCAGTAGCCGACTGCATATTTTCACCTCACAAGGAGAGTTCCTTTACTCCTCAACTCTGTGCAGGCGCCATCAATCAGCCAGCAGAGGTCGTAATTGCATCAGTTTTGAGGTCCCTATCCGGCTCCCCACCCTGTATGGAACAACATGCCAATCATGGTTTATGTAGCCGCCCAGCCCAGCCGGATGGCAGGGCTGATCCGGGTCCTTTTTGTGTGGAGTATATATGTTCTCCCCATGTCTGCATGGGTTTCCTCCAGAAGCTCAGGTTTCCTCCTACAGTCCAAAGACGTGCAAGTGAGGTGAACTGAAGATACAAAGTTGTCCAACCAGTAACTACCTGTCCTGTCATGAATGTAACCAAAGTGTGTAAAACATGACTTTAAAATCCTAATAAAATAACTATCATATTAGTAAAGACCCAGCCCATACCTTTGGTCTTGCTTATGTTCTTTTGATATTAAGTCTGAAAGCTAGGTTTTCCCACAGCTTAGTTAATCATTTGTTTCTCCTCTGTCTTCTCTCTGTTTGGGTTCTTCAGCCTGTACAACCATGGGAGCATCGCACTTTTCCTCTGGATGCAGAACCAGAGCAGGAGCTCGATCACCACGTCAGCCCGAGCGTGGAGCGGCCCGGTCGAAGCGCCAGACGAATCTCGGGCTGCAGAAGCAGCACCCGGTCCGAGTGCGACGGGGAGCCTCCGTCGCCACTGCCTGAAGATACCGGCAAGCACAAAAGCCACCCACACAAACACGGCCACTGATGGACCCCTGAAACCCGCCTCCAGCTCCACCAGCTTTCAACCGCACCAACGCTTTACAGAGCAGAATAAACCTCCTGCTGTTTGATATTCAAACATCAGTTAATTCTTTCACAGTTTTTAGTGAATTGGTGAGTTGAAGATTGATAACCAGTAGAGACTCGTGTTCATCCTTTACGTTCTCTTAGCTTCTTTGTTTTCGGCTCACTTGGAAATTCGATGGTGGCTAAAGAGCTATTTAAACCATGAGAGAAGGAGATGAAGTCTTGGTGGTGTCCCAAATCGCTGATGTGCACTTGCTTCGACTCGGAACAGACTGAACAGACTGTAGTGGTTATCGCACAGCAGTGGGTTGACCGCAAGCTTCCTGTTAATTTAATTACAACCCCAACGACGTAAATTCACAGATTAATGCGCACAAATTTTGTTGTTGATTGTTTTAGCACTTTTGTTTTTTTACTTTCTATTTCTCATTCTTGGCTACTGCATTTCAAAACAGTCATGCTAACATAATGATGCAGGGTCAGCTTTAATAAAAAATCTTACACAATATTCTGACTTTAAACCAAATCTAGTCGGTCAGCAAAGACATGTTTGGTGTCCAACGTCCTTGCATGCACTGCAACTACTAGCTCTTTCTTTCTTTCTTTAGTAATAAATACGCTGTCCAAAGCTTATTATATTTTTCTTATATATTTTTTATTGTAAATAATTGCTTTAAAAATTTAAATTCACCCCATTTCCAAAAATAAATATATAAATAAATAAGCAGAACACAATAACAGTGTTTGGCCTTGTTTCTTGATTTCAGTTTGAACTAGGACTATAGTAGTGAACTGCACCTAAAACTATGAAAACATAACAAACCTACACCAACAAATGCTGGGAAAAAAACTAGAAATAATAGAAAATAATAAAGTAAGGGCCGCTCAGGTGGCGCAGCGGTTAAAACACACGCTGGAACCAGAGCTGGGATCTGGAATACATCGTATCGAATCTCAGCTCTGCCTAAAGGCTAAGGCTGAGCGGCCACATGAACAACGATTGGCCTGTTGGCCAACGATTGATGGCGCCTGCACAGAGATGAGAAAAGAGTGCTCTCAGGGTGTGTCTCTCCGTACACAACGCTGAGCTGCACTGCACTTATCAAAGTGTAGGTGATGAGATGCATACGGCATGCTGCCCACGTGTCGGAGGGGGCGTGGGTTAGCTTCGTTCTCTTCAATCAGCGTTGGTGGAGAGGAAGCATGATGCAATCGGGCAATTGGATGCGCTAAAAAAAAAATAATAATAATAGAAATTCTGCCTCCCAATCAAATTAAAATTAAAATAAATAAAAAAAACTAATTAATTTAAAAAAAATTTTTTAGTTAGGAAGTAGAGTGTATGACTTTTAGCCTTGATTTACTTAGTCTTTCTCTTTAATATGCAACTCCTTTCTTATGCTTTAAAGTACATAAAATGTAAAACAAAAAATACTTTAATTAGTGTAAAATCTGCCCTTTGTGATGTAATATTGCTTCGTTAATCCTTACAGATTTACAAGCACTTGCTGACTTTACATTTAACCAGAACAGAAGCTTCTAGTCTAGTGTACCAGCGGAGGTTCTTGTTTTTCATTGCACATGTGATAATTATCATTATTTAGTCAATCACGTTCCTGTTAGTGTAAACAGAATACATGTACAGTCTGTGGGCCAGTTTAGCTCCAGTTTAGCTCCCCTTTTAAGCTCTGACCCCTGACTGGTTGCCAGCACAAAGCCATGGTTACATCACACATTATTCGCTGTGGTCAGGCTCGCAGTGACTCAGCATTTTAGCTAAAAAAAAAAATGATCGGCTTCAGGATGCTGTGGTCCACATCATAAATGCAGTTCAACTTTCATTTAAGGACCAGATGATGTTTTAATGTCCACAGAGTTTTAATCATTGGAAGGCTGTTGGAAAGCTGCTTACTTCCCAGCCTGTCTGAGTAACAGAACTAAGCCAACCTCTCTATTTCCTCGGCTGCTCCCGATTCGCATTATTGATTTGGCACGGTTTTTATGCCGGATGCCCTTCCTGACACAACCCTCCCTATTTATCCGGGCTTGGGACCGGCACTACAATGCACTGGTTTATGCATCCTAGTGGTTAGGTACCTATAGGACAATTCAGTGTCTTCAATTTGCCTGCATGTTTTTGGACTGTGGGAGGAAACCGGAGCACCCGGAGGAAACCCATGCAGACACGGGGAGAACATGCAAACTCTACACAGAAAGGACCGTCCCACCTGGGGATTGAACCCAGGACCTAGCTAAGCCAACCTGAGATCTATAAATAATAAAAAGCAGTTTAAATTAGTCCCCTGAGTGACTGACTGCACCATGTTGCTGTATTTATACAGCAAACTTATAGCCAGTACACCGCTAAAGTTTGTGCTTCCTTAATTTTGTATTGCAACATGATGCACCACCCCAGAGTTTAGAACATTTGTACTAACAGTTTTTCATTTAATTTCATTTGCAGCTCACATGCAGTTTTTTGTGCTTTAAGGTTGCAGTGCTGCTTATTAGTATAAAATCAGTTTGAAATGAACCTTCTGTGACCACAAAGTTGCTCTGTTTGCATATTCACAGCTCTTGTCATTTATTAAACATATTGCTATTAATTAGAGCTCCAATATTTCTCAATATAAGGACAACGTATGTGCCGGATTTATTATTATTCAGTGCCGTCAAGACGATTCTTACTCCTGGCCACTATAAGGATAGTGTCTCGCCATAGTATCCTATCTACTGTTTCCTGATCTAATGATAATAATAATAAATAATAATATGTGTGATACATCATAATTAAGTACTAAGTAGCATGATGAGCCTTGGAGCTTCAGTGTGAAACTAAAAAAGCCAACACAACTTTGGACACCAAACACGATCTGTTTGCGCAGCTACATTTAAGATAGGACAGAATATGTGTATTATTTATCTCTTAGATGGCGAAGTTAAATCAAGTCTATGTTTTGCTGGTTTCATTTTGCTTCTGCATTTTCAGTCAGCAGGATTTTATCTAGCATTTGTGAGAATACCTGACTATACTGGTCAAGTTGTGTAAAAAGCACTCTTATATAACCTTTGCCTGCATCACCACCGCAGACCTGCATTCTGTGTCCCTTCAGGATTGATGCACTTAAGTTTCTTCTTCCTCTTATAATAGTAATTATTTTTTTAATTCCTGCTACCCTTGAATGCTTAAAGAAAACACCCGAATGCAACACTGCTGCACAAAGTGTCATCCTAAACATGATCTCCTTTCATTTTGCACTCTGATGCTTAGCACTTCTCTGTTCTGTCCTTCATTCCACATCGCATTCCACATCGCTTCAATCGAGCTCATATTGCACTTACACTGGAATCTGATTTCTATTCTAACAGCACTGCTAACGTTTCTTTAATGAAGGAAGAAAACAGTGGACTAAATTTAACACATTAACTGCCAGATTTTTCTATTTTTCTGTTTTTTTTCCGTTATTTTAAGTGACAGTCAGATGGCGGTACCAGACGGGTAAAAGTACATGATCCCTAAATGGGGATTATGGCAGTTAATAGGTTAATCTTCCTCATTTCCTCTTTTTCAGTTTATTTTATACAGTGCAAATTATTCTAGAAAGGCAGAATTATGGCATCATAAAGGTCTCTGTTTAAAAGTAATTGTACTTTAATGCATATTTTTTTCCGATTCCAGAGCCAGAGTTACAGTAATAATCCTGCAGCTATGATTATATTACTATATTCATTTCTACAGTCCTTTCTTTATAACACCAAATTCATTTTAGGTTGATTAAATAATTAAAATATCTCCCTTTTTATCACTAGTGCCATAAGCATACAGTCCTGAACAAGAGTTCCTCCTGCTCCTGCACACTAATGCACAATATTGGGTTGATTCGTCCTGTGTCTTGCCCTCACACTCTTCAGTTAGATACGTTTTGATGGTTTGCACGTGTCTTTTAGCGTTTCTTGAACGAATGTGGATGCTTAGCTTAATACAGCGTGTCCCTAAAGTCTGGACACACAGGCATAATGCATATTTTCAATATTCAAAATTTTATTTCATTGGAATATTAATCAATAACATCTTTAATGTGTTTTCCACTGTTTGTGATGCAATATTGTATGTGTGTGTATTTTTGTAAACATATAGTTAGTTATAGTTAGGGATATGTCCTATGTGTCCAGACTTTAGGGACACCCTGTATAGACAGACCTAGTGTAATGGAAGCTTTTCCCCATGTACACATGCAGATATCATTTATTAATGTTATTCTGTTGCTTTAATACATTTTAATTAAAGGAAAGGGAAGTAATGCATAAAACATAAGGCGAATCAGATTTTTGTAAATGTATGGAGTTTCTTTGTGCAGGACTCTACAGGCTGGTGAGGGTGGGACACAAGATTAATAAGCCTGATATCTTGTGAGATTCAAAAGTCAAACCCAGTGCACATAGACCACACTAACCGATTTTTATATTAAACAAAATCTTTGCCATTTAATGCTGGCCATTCATTAAAGTAGATCAATCCAAAAACCACATTTATTTACATTTTTGTGTGGACATCACATGGATTTTGGGGAGTAATTTTTTTCCAAGTTGGCACATTAGCACAATATATAGCTGTATATTCAGTTTAAATTCTCTGACCCATGATATAAGTATTTATACATATTTCATTCTGATGATCCCCAGTAAAGCCTGGTATTGAAGCCAGTGACATTGTTGATGGGGTGAACCTTAAATTACTTAATATTAGCTACACGGTGCACTACATAGTGTGCAGAAACTGGGATGTTGTTCCCCACCTAGTAGAATTCAAGAAATAATACTTGTCTTCCTTTTGTAAAAGTTGAGCCAGAAGGCACAGAAATAATACAACCAGCATGCCATTTTCGAACGTTTTTACATTTCTTCAGGGTTAGGGTTAGAAATCTTCAAAATGGCATCAACATTTCAGTGCTGACTAAAACACAAAAAGCGTGTTTTATTATGCGTCTATGATAGTCTGGAAAAGGTCTCAGCCCCTCTCAGATCTCCACCTTTAAGCTCAAACAGTTCCTCTACTGGGATTTTACTTACCAGTCTGCCCTTCAGTCACAGAGCTACCACTGCCTTTTCCTCATGTTGGAGCCGCACTGAATCTCTTCTCTATAGTGGAGTTTGGTTTTCTGCTTTGCTTAAATTATGACTCGAGTTTGATCTTTGCTTCCTCTATTCTCACATCAGTCTTCCGCTTCCATTTCTCACCTAAAACTACTTCAGCTCATCCTGATTCACTTGGCTTTGTCTGATTTATATGTGTTTGTGTGTTTTGACAAGTCCCTAGTGTGTCCGTATGTTATGTTAATATACCGAAAGCCATTTACAGTAGGATTGACACAATGCTATAACTATTGTGCTCTCGTTCATTGCGTGTCTTTGTTTTGTCCGATTCATTATCCATGAGGTATAATGTGTACATTTGGGTTGGTAATTAGGAGAATATTAGCTACTGCCCCGTTTTCTCATTATTATTTTTTTTTTTAGCCGGATCAGTAAACGGAAATGATCAGCGATGGTCAGCGACTCGTAGAGTTTGATTAGCTTTGGGGAGCCGATCTTGTATTGTGTGGGTTATTTTCATACTTTAAAATGTGGTAACTTGCGGGAAGTCTGGTGTATCCTTTAGCATGTAATAGTTTGTACAAAAAAGAGTATATTTTGTAAATACATTGTTTGATTC
This sequence comes from Trichomycterus rosablanca, assembly GCF_030014385.1. Classification (NCBI taxonomy): domain Eukaryota; kingdom Metazoa; phylum Chordata; class Actinopteri; order Siluriformes; family Trichomycteridae; genus Trichomycterus; species Trichomycterus rosablanca. Next base: position 43,657,823 of record NC_085989.1, on the reverse strand, counting down.
TTTACTGTGTTTGATTTTGAGGCTGTAGCTGTCCTGATTGTATAGAGAGAAAAACACATACAAATATTTAACAACTTTCTTTTACAAAAAAATAAAGGTGTATGGATCATTGGTCAATTTGACAGCATTTCTGCTTCTCCAAATTAAAGTGAATTATATTGTACTGTTGTGTGATGTGCTGTTTTTTTATTTAGAGTTTTAACTTCACACCAATAAACAATAAACTGTACGAGATTCACCCTAACGTCAGAAGTAAACCAAAAATACACTATGGAAAATGTATAGATCAAGTAACCCACACTAGATGTAGAATAGGCCATTCCAAACTGAGTTTTAACTACACACCAATAAACAATAAACTGTACGAGATTCTCCCCAACGTCAGAAGTAAAACAAGACTACACTACTGAAAGCATATAGATCAAGTAACCCACACTAGATGTACTGTAGAATAGGCCATTCCAAACTGACACCGACATCTAGTACGAGGTAGGGATGTAACGATACACTCTACCCACGATGCGATGCGATTCACGATACTGGGTTCACAATACGATTTTTTCCCGATTTTTTTAAACTGAAATTGAAGACAAATTATGACAAAGTTCCCTTTTATTACTTCTCTTAAAAAAATTAAATAAAATACTGTATTTGTGCTTATCTTTTATTTATCTAAATAATTAATGCTTTTTTTTATTTCTGAGGTAGGTACAAACCATGCAAAACAATTTTGAATCAAGCCCAATTTGGCTGAAAATCCCCGAATTTGGCAACCAGGTGTATAGCGCCAGTGACGTTAACCAGGCGAGGTGTATAGCGCCAGCGCCCTCTGCTGTTTAAAGTGAAAATCCATTCATTTAACATGTCAAATCGATTTGAATCGTGAAATTTTTGAATCGGTTATTAACTGTCTTGTGGTGAATCGTTACATCCCTTGTACGAGGGGAAGACCCCACACTATACAGAAATTGTCAAACACCCATCACGATAAAACATATCCTGAATAAAGGAAGTATTTTATTAGGGATTTAACGTCATGTTTTACACACTTTGGTTACATTAATGACAGGACAGATAATTACTGGTTACACAAGATTCATCAATTCAAGTCTTTATTGTAAAACACAGTCCTGGACAATTTAGTATCTCCAATTCACCTCACTTGCATGTCTTTGGACTGTGGGAGGAAACTGGAACTCCCGGAGGAAACCCACGCAGACATGTGGAGAACTTGCAAACTCCACTCTTTAAAGGACCCGGACCGTTCCACCTGGCAATCGAACCCAGGACATTTACATTTTCTGCATTTAGCAGACGCTTTTATCCAGGTTAAGGGCCTTGCTCAAGGGTCCAACAGTGGCAACTTTGGCAGTAGTGGGGTTTAAAACAGCAACCTTCTGCTTATTAGTCCAGTGCCTTAACTGATTGATGGTGTCTGCACAGAGTAGAGGAATAATGATGCTCATGCTCATGCTGATTGGCATGAGAACTCACCCTCGTGCAGTTGAAAAGATGCAGTTCGCTCTCCTCAATCGGGGCGGGGATCAGCATCAGTAGAGAGGAAGCATAGTGCGATTGGGTAAGAATCGGGGGGAAAAGGTGGAGAAAATGCATTTAAAAATAATATAATTAAATCTATGTTTCCTGATGACTGAACTCTAAAGCTGTAAAAATAATTAAAAGTCCAGGCCAAACAATTGTTTTAATTCAAATTGAATATAATTCTTGAATTTATTATTTTAGAATTTGAGGGTAATATAAAAATAAGTAAATAAATAAAAAATATATATTTTTACCAGCTAAGCTGCTTTCAATTTCACAGAAATCCTGTTTCGGGTGATTAAAAAATAATCAGAATGGGCTATACTGCTTTAAGAGATCAGCAAGATATGCAAAAGCTGAACCATTTAGAGATTTAAAGGGCATTAGCAGGACCAAAATTTGTGTGGTACCAACATCACAAGTCAGAACAAATTTCAGATTTATGGTGGCAGAATTCAAAGCTTTGGATTTTAATATTATATTAATATTATATTATCCTTTTTCTTGTGTGTGTGTGTGTGTGTGTGTGATAAACTGCGGTTCTTACTGAACATGTTGACAATAAAGAATCCCCAGCAGCCTCTGATTCATCCTTCTTCTGTAGTGTAGGCTGTAACAGTGTGCAGGAAAGAGTTCCCACATCATTTCTGCTTGGTTTGGAACAAAGAGATGCAGCCAGGCCAGAAATTGCCTGTGTGTGTGTGTGTTGTGTGTTTGTGGGTGTCTGTGTCTGTCTGCCCTGTGATGAACTGGTGACCTGTCTGGGATGTTTTCTGCCTTTCACCCAATGAATCAAGACCCACCATGACCCTGACCAGGATAAGGCTGTGGTAGACAGGTTTGTCTTTTAACTTCCTGATACAGCATACCTGAAGAACATGGTAGTTTGTTTTTTTGTTTTTTTTACATTTTTAAGGGACAGTGGTATCCTAGTGACTGAAAGGTTAAGAGTTTAAATCCCAGCTCTCCATGCAGCCACTGTTGGGCCCTTGAGCAAGGCCCTTAACCCTGTCTGCTCCAGGGGTGCCATGTGATGGCTGACCCTGCGCTCTGACCCCAGCTTCCAAACAAGCTGAGATATGCGAAGAAAGAATTTAATTGTACTGTACGTCTGTATATGTATATATGATAAATAAAGGATTTCTGTTCTTTTTTTCTTGTTGTTTAATATGTATTTTTATTTTTTAATGTTATATAATAAATTCCATATTTTACATTTAAAATGAAGCGCTTAATACAATGTTTCTGACCCAATCATGACCCCTTCATATCCCATTTTCCAGAACAGTTGGTGGATTGTCTACCCGACCGGCCAGTCAGTCTGAATATGAGTAAATGATCATGTGATATCCCAGAAAACAGGTCAATCCCTTTCAGGATGTGTTCCTGCTCTGCACCAGTTGCTTATTGTTGACAATTTCAACCCTGCTGGAAAATAATGGAGCTTCAATGACTGATCATGACTGGCAGAGAAATCAGGTCACCAAGAGGTTGAGTCTTGTCGTCTGGAATATAGGGCTGAAATTGCATTAGGTGCATTAGGCAATAAACACATGACAAGATCAAATCCAGCCCCCACCAACCACACCTAAAGAAAAAGATAATTAAAGTGAATTCAGAAAATATTCAGACCCTTGGTTTTGCGTTGTCTTGTTGAAAAATGCATGAATGTCCCTGGAAAAGATGATGTCTTGAAGGCAGCATACAGTGGTGCTTGAAAGTTTGTGAACCCTTTAGAATTGTCTATATTTCTGCATAAATATGACCTAAAACATCATCAGATTTTCACACAAGTCCTAAAAGTAGATAAAGAGAACCCAGTTAAACAAATGAGACAAAAATATTATACTTAGTCATTTATTTATTGAGGAAAATGATCCAATATTACATATTTGTGAACCTCTAGGATTCGCAGTTAATTTGAAGGTGAAATTAGAGTCAGGTGTTTTCAATCAGTGGGATGACAATCAGGTGTGAGTGGGCACCCTGTTTTATTTAAAGAACAGGGATCTATCAAAGTCTGCTCTTCACAACACATGTTTGTAGAAGTGTATCATAGCACGAACAAAGGAGACTTCTGAGGACCTCAGAAAAAGAGTTGTTGATGCTCATCAGGCTGGAAAAGGTTACAAAACCATCTCTAAAGAGTTTGGACTCCACCAATCCACAGTCAGACAGATTGTGTACAAATGGAGGAAATTCAAGACCATTGTTACCCTCCCCAGGAGTGGTCGACCAACAAAGATCACTCCAAGAGCAAGGCGTGTAATAGTCGGCGAGGTCACAAAGGACCCCAGGGTAACTTCTAAGCAACTGAAGGCCTCTCTCACATTGGCTAATGTTAATGTTCATGCGTCCACCATCAGGAGAACACTGAACAACAATGGTGTGCATGGCAGGGTTGCAAGGAGAAAGCCACTGCTCTTCAAAAAGAACATTGCTGCTCGTCTGCAGTTTGCTACAGATCACGTGGACAAGCCAGAAGGCTATTGGAAGAATGTTTTGTGGACGGATGAGACCAAATAGAACTTTTCGGTTTAAATGAAAAGCGATGTTTGGAGAAAGGAAAACGCTGCATTCCAGCATAAGAACCTTATCCCATCTGTGAAACATGGTGGTGGTAGTATCATGGTTTGGGCCTGTTTTGCTGCATCTGGGCCAGGACGGCTTGCCATCATTGATGGAACAATGAATTCTGAATTATATCAGAGAATTCATCAAATAATTTTTTTTTATTATTATTATTATTTTTTATAATTTAGCGCGTCCAATTTTTCATCCCATCAGTCAATCTCTCATTATACCGGTTCCTGCTCCTGATTTGGGGCTGACGAGGCCGTTCCACGCCTCCTCCGATACGTGCACAGCCAATCGACCGTCTTATCACCCACACTTGACGAGTGGAGCGCGTCAGAGTACTGTGCACGGAGGATCACACACTCCGCCGCACCCCCTCCCGTCTCCATGCAGGCGCCCCCAACCAGCCAGCAGAGGGCGCCACCGCCCCATTCCTGAGAGAGTATCCCCTCCGGTCTAAAGTCCCACCCCCCCATCTGAACAACAGGCCAATTTGTTGTTCATATAGCCGCCCAGCCTTTCGACCGGTGAAGGCAGAGCTGGATTCGAAACGACGCTCCTTCGACATCCAGCTCTGGTTGCAGCGCGTGTTTTTACCGCTGCGCCACCTGAGCAGCCCATCAGAGAATTCTTAAGGAAAATGTCAGGACATCTGTCCATGAACTGAATCTCAAGAGAAGGTGGGTCATGCAGCAAGACAACGACCCTAAGCACACAAGTCGTTCTACAAAGAATGGTTAAAGAAGAATAAAGTTAATGTTTTGGAATGGCCAAGTCAAAGTCCTGACCTTAATCCAATCGAAATGTTGTGGAAGGACCTGAAGTGAGCAGTTAATGTGAGGAAACCCACCAACATCCCAGAGTTGAAGCTGTTCTGTACGGAGGAATGGGCTAAAATTCCTCCAAGCCGGTGTGCAGGACTGATCAACAGTTACCGGAAACGTTTAGTTGCAGTTATTGCTGCAAAGGGGGGTCACACCAGATACTGAAAGCAAAGGTTCACATACTTTTGCCACTCACAAATATGTAATATTGGATCATTTTCCTCAATAAATAAATGATACAATTACAAGTACAATATTTTTGTCTCATTTGTTTAACTGGGTTAAACAACCCTTTATCTACTTTTAGGACTTGTGTGAAAATCTGATGATGTTTTAGGTCATATTTATGCAGAAATATAGAAAATTCTAAAGGGTTCACAAACTTTCAAGCACCATTGTATGTTGCTCTAAGTTCTCAATGTACTTTTCTGCATTAATGCTGCCATCACAGAAGTGTAAATTACTTTTACAAAGGGCACTGACACAGCCCCATACCATGACAGACCCTGGCTTTTGGATTTGTTGCTGATAACAGTCTGGATCCTTTTCGTCTTAGGTTCGGAGCACGCAGCGTCCATTTTTTCCAAAAAAGACCTGGAATGCTGATTCATCTGACCACAATACACGTTTCCACTGTGTGATGGTCCATCCTAGATGCCTCTGAGCCCAGAGAAGTCAACGCCGCTTCTGGACATGGTTAACATAAGGCTTCATTTTTGCAGAGTAAAGTGTTAAGTGGCATTTGTGCATGTAACTCTGTATTGAAGTGCTTGACAAAGGTTTGCCAAATTAATCCCTCACCCATGTGGTTATACCAGCTATTGTTGAGTGGTGGTTCTTGATGCAGTGCCGTCTGAGGAATCGAAGATTGGGCATTCAGCTTAAGCTTGCACCCTTGGCCTTTACGCACTGAAATTCCTCCTGATTCCTTGAATGGTTTAATGATATTATGCACTGTCGAGGGAGAAATATGCAAATCCCTTCCAATCTTTCTTTGAGGTTCATTATTTTTAAACATTTTAATCATTTTCTCACACATTTGTTGATAAACTGGATCCTCTGATCATCTTTGCTCATCAAAGACTCAGCCTTTCCTGGATGCTGCTTTTGTACCAAACCATGATTACAATCACCTGTTGACATCACCTGTTTGGAATCACATCATTATTTTTTTTTTACCTCATTACTAGCCCTAAATTGCCCCCATCCCAACTTTTTTTGGAATGTGTTGCAGGCCTGAAATGCAGGAATGGAGGTATATTAACAAATGAAACAAAGGTGAGCAGACAAAACATGAAATATCTCAGGTTCATCCTGTCTGCAATCAAATAAAAGTAAATGTAAGGAACACTGCATTTTTATTTTATTTGCATTTTCCATACTGTCCCAACTTTTTCTGATTTTGGTTGTATATTATAAAAACCAAAAATACTTCAATCCTTGTTTCCCTCACACTATGTCTTAATGAAAAGTCTCAAGAGCTTCAGACACAGAGACACACACACAAAGTCGAAGGGTTCAGTACCGACTTTATTTCCAAATCCACGTTCACAGGAACAAGTGTAAAGGAAACCGAAATGAGAAAACGCACGACTACAATGAGAACGATCACAACTGTCTAGCTCTGTGTACTGTAGCACTCGGATGGAAATGGTAATGAATTGGAACCCAGAAGATAGAAACATTTTCAGGCCAAATCTAAAGGTGTCGCTTCAGTGCAAATTCAAAAAGGCAAACTTCAGGCACTGAACCTCAGGCTGTTTGGTTAGATTTGGCTGAAAATGTACACTTGTTTTTTTTTTTGGCTCAATTGTCAGGGAACAGAGGCGGGTTATATGTTCGTTTACGACCTTCAGTATTTCAGTCTTTAGTATCAAAATGAAAACATAATAAATATCAGAAATCAACAGATCAAGACATTCAGTTCTTTTCTTACAAGTCGGTTACATCTCACATCCACACAATACCAAGAAATGCACAGGAGTTTTAAATGAAGCTTTTCCCCCACGTCTTAAACTCTTAGACTTTTCTAATATATGAGAAAAGGTGTGTCTGATAGTCAGTGGTTTTACTGCTGGACGGATTCAATACAGAGTTAGATAGATGAGTTTGAGGGGTTCAAATCTGTTGGTATTATATTTATTAAGATATAGCAGCTATGAATGAAAGGGTGTTGCAGCTTTTCATGAATAAAAAAGTAAGAAATGTAAAGAAAGCAAAGAAAGGCATTTGTATGTAACCTTTACTCACACTACAGCTACTCAGAATAATACATATCGGTTTGTCTTTATCAGTTTAGATGTAGCTTTGTAAGATGAAACTGTACATATAATGCAATGAGTATTTCTTGCCCTATAAAACATTAAGCTGTGATGAGTAAGCTGTGATTTTGACCGCTGTTCGGATGTGCATTAGATGTTTTGTTTACGTTTACAGCATTTCGCTTGAAATTTTTTGTTTGTTTGTTTATACACTCTAAAAAATGATTTAGCACATTAGTAAATTAAACCTTTTCAACGCATTATTTTGCTTTAGTACAACATCATACCAATTTTGAGTTGACCCAACTAAAATATCTGAGTTGCTTGAATGTATTATGTTTAAATACTGGGAAGGGGCGGAGCTTTACCCAGAAGGATTTGCGGCAGTGGTATCCAGACCTACCATGACCGTGCAGCCCAGCATTGGGAACAGTGTGGCTATGCTGAAATATGTGTTGATGTATGCTTGATAATCCGGGTACACAAATTCACAAAGTTTAGTCAGTTCATCTGGACACAAGTTTGTTGTAGAGTTTGTTATTCTCTCCAAGAAACTTGTGTCCAGATGAACTGATTCAACTTTGTTGATACACTGGGAAATGGATCGGCATGTGTATCTGTGGTATGAATGTATATGTGTATGAATAAGTGTCTGTCCAATGATTCAGTAAAAGGGCTGATTCCTATCGCCTTCTTCTCTCGCAGACATTACAATAATATTCAGCATATTCATATTAGCAGAACCTAATTTATTTGGGTTTTTGGAACAAAACAATGAAATTAAAATTAAGTAGGTTCAGATTAATTTAGCGTGATGGTGTTAAAGATTTTCATGTTGATATTACCTAATTTAGTTAAGTTAGTTTAACAGCGAAAGACTTGTTGCATTTACTTAAAACATTCTAGTTGAGATTACATAGAAAAATGCATGCAAATTGTTACCATAATTTTTTTAAGTACATCCAGTATATTATTTTTTAGAGTGTCTCCCCTTTTTCTCCTTTTTTAGCGCGTCCAATTGCCTGATTGCATCATGCTTCCTCTCCACCAATGCCGATCCCTGCTCTGATTGAGGAGAACAAAGCTAACCCACACCCCCTCCGACACGTGGGCAGCATGCCGTATGCATCTTATCACCTACACTTTGACGAGTGCAGTGCAGCTCAGCGTTGTGTACGGAGAGACACACCCTGAGAGCACTCTTTTCTCATCTCTGTGCAGGCGCCATCAATCAGCCAGCAGAGGTCGTCATGTGGCCGCTCAGCCTTAGCCGGCAGGCAGAGCTGAGATTCGATACGATGTATTCGAGATCCCAGCTCTGGTTCCAGCATGTTTTTACAGTGTGTGTTTTTACGGCGGCCTAATTCGCTTACAATTTTGACTGAATACCATCTAAGCAATTCAAGGTACCAGGCGGCTGTTCTGAATACAGGTTATCACCTCAGGCTTCTCTTACCTCTTGCATCATTATTAAGAACTGTAAAATTTTAGGTTCATGTGCACAGCGTTTGCAATATGTACGCTACGGGCACCTAGTACAGTTAGCATTCAGAGGCACTTGGCACATCTGTTAGCTTAGATTAGTGTTTTCAAATTTTTTTAGTATATGTGCAGTCGCAGCAAATACGGCTTTAATTTGTTCAACTGTCAGCATTAGGACCTCTCAGAGGTTCCAGCTAAACGTTTTGTGGCTTTAGCATAAATTAAAATCAATATCATTATCGCCTGTGGAATGAATCATCCACCACTTATGCAGGCGCACCTGCATTGAGGAATCCTGTTCACCACCCTCCCTCAGGCACAGCCAACTGTCCCTTTTAGATGCTCTGCATGGCCAAATGAAAGAGTTGGAGCTCGCAGTGGTGGTGGGGTGTTGTTCTTGAATGGGAACCCAGTAACGCTGACTTGACTGTGGGCGATGACACTCATGTTCCATTATGTTTGAGCAACCAGCTGAAGTCAATCACAGTAAGGACAGGGTACGTGCATTTATGCATTATTTTATAAACTACACCTACCAAACAGATAAACTTTGTGGGTATACAATTACTGACTGTAGCTCATCTGATGCTCTGTGCACTCCCTACACATATTCAAACCAAGGGGTCACCCACAGACCTAATTTACATGTACATTTTTGCCATTTAGCAGATGCTTTTATCCAAAGCTATCTACAGTACTGTAACAGCACACAGTCTGAGCAATTGAGGGTTACGGGCCTTGCTCAAGGACCCAATAGCAGCAACCTGGCAGTGGTGGGGCTTGAACCAGCGACCTTCTGATTACTAGTCTAGTACCTTAACCACTTGGCTACAACTGCCCTACCAAATGATGTTTGGATGACATTCTCAGCACTGCAGTAAGACTAACCTGGTATTGACATGGTAGTGTGTGTCTGGTATGAGTGTAGCAGGTGCAGCAGTGTTGTTGGGATTTTTAAATACTGTTTAAACATACTGGCCTCTTTATTAGGAACACATACCCTGTTAGCCATGGTTGTAGGTGTACAATTTGAGACTACAGCTGTTTTATTTTTTTCATTCACAATGTGTGTTAATCTTCCTCTAGTCATTTATCACTGGACCATTTCTGATCCCAGGGTGCTTATGGTTTGTATTTTGGGTGCCAGTTTGTATTCTCCTCCAGCAGTGACATTGACGCTGAGGTATTTAAAAATCCCAACAACACTGCTGCACCTGCTGCACTAGAACCTGTACAATACACACCAGCATGTCATTACATTACATGTTATGTTAGTGCCTATGCAGTGCTGAGAAAGGTCTACATAAATTACATCTGATCCTTTTCGACTGATAAATGGGGTATTGGCAAAGACAAAGATGGGCTTTAGTCAGTAATTGTTTACCCACAAAGTTCATCTGTATGGTAGGTGTGGCTTATACTATAGTCAATGAAAGTATGTCCCAGATAGGTGTACCTAATAAAGTGCACAATGAGTCTATGCTAACTTGTATCTGTTTGTATTAACATATATTCCACTGCCCACTGGAAAGTGTTTTTTTATTGGTCCAATCACATCAAAGTATCTGTCAGTTGAAACTCTATGCGAGCTGTATATTTTATATATTCAGAAGTCTTGCATTATTACAGTATAGAAACATGCATGATTGATCTTAAACCTGTAGAATCTATGGATTGTTGTTTGCATCCCAACAGTCTCAAAAGCCCATATTGGCTCATTTGGCTTCATTTTTTCACTTGCAGTCCAGTAGCAGGTAGTAAATTTCACATATAAAAACAAACCTGTTAGCAGTCATTAATAAATAATGAAAGGCAAATTAGGAAAAGCATTCACAATAAGGCAACTAAGCAGAGAGAGAGTGATGGAAAGGTAGCGTACAGTAAAAAGTAGATTTCCTAGAACTGTAGTTAAGTACTGAGTATTAAATCAATACAGTACCAACTCCAGTTCAACTCATCATAAATAACAAGCCAATAACTATCAGTCCCCTATAATTAAAAATTAAAAATGCATGAAGAAATCCAGCAAGCACCATTTTAATACTAAGGGAAATGCTTTAATTTTTTCTTTTTTAGTTGTGTTTCCTTTTTTAAACCTTTTTTTTTTTCTTGCAGGATTAATCTTGGGCTTCTCCCAGCGTTGGCGATCGGATCACAGGCCTTGTTTAGCGAGGGAGGCGGTCACCTGGTCTGCAAGCGTGGAGAGCTGTGGCGATTCACTCATGTTAATGCTGCCGGATGAGGAGACTTTGCTGAGGGGACGGGGTGAACCATCCGTGGACATGGAGGGGGATTGAACCACGATGTCTGCACCGTGATCGGTACGAGCCTTGGCCTGCTCACGGAAGCTTAACTTATGACTCTCAATCTGGAAGAACAGAAGATAACAGACAGAAACAGTGTTAGGGAAAATACTAATGCAAAAGTACAAAACCAAACACGTTTCAGTTATTGAATTCTGTGTATATCTGGGTTTCTCAACCAGTTTACTGTGGTCCAGTGGACCAGTAGTGGTTTTTAAATTCACATTCTGTAGAACCTAGTGGGCCTCATTGGGCAAGTGAACCTATGTCATAGTTATGGCTATTAGTGAGTAATGCCTTTACTTTAACATTGTGTTTGTGTTCATACACTGCTGTAAGTATTTATCGTTTGCCACAATGAATCATGCACTTACTGGATTGGTCCAGTTCTAGAGGTCTGACTTCCCCACACTCATGGGGGAGGTCAGCGGGTGCGTCCCCGTTTGGATGGACAGACGCCCCAGAAGGCCCGGTCGTTGCTTCATTCCCCTTCTCCCTCTACAGCCATGAGAACATTCACCACAGAGGTTACAGTTCAACATAATGAACAGAATACAACAGAATGAGAGTGAATTAAAAAAACTAAACAATTAAATCATGAAGGAAGACAATGGAAGACAAATGGCTGGAAAAGACTTGAAAATAATAATTAAAAACCAGAAAAACATATACACTGATCAGCCATATCATTATAACCACCTCCTTGTTTCTACACTCACTGTCCATTTTATCAGCTCCACTTACCATACAGAAGCACTTTGTAGTTCTACAATTACTGACTGTAGTCCATCTGTTTCTCTGCATGCTTTGTTAGCCCCCTTTCATGCTGTTCTTTAATGGTCAGGACCAGTGGTGTATAAAGTAGCTGAAAGTCATACTTGAGTAAAAGTACAAGTATTTTACCAGAAATTTACTTTGATAGAAGTAAAAGTCACCTTTTAGAATATTACTTGAGTAAAAGTCTAAAAGTATCTGATTTTTAATGTACTGAAGTATCAAAAGTAATTTTCTGATATTAAATGTACTTATGTATTAAAAGTAGAAGTAAAAGTAAATGCTGTTAATGAAAAAACACAAGCAGTCAGAATTTTGAAAAATTTGAAGATTGTTGTTTTAAGCCTGTAAACCACCTTAACAATGGAGCCGACCCTACACCTACAGAAAAAACAACTTTACAACATAAGAATTTATAGAACAAAATATATTTTATTCCTTTATCTGAACATGATTTGTGCCAAATCATGATTATAAGCAGCTGTTGACATTACCTGTTTGAAATCATGTAATTATTTAGTTTTATTTTTATCCCATTACTAGCCCCAAATTGCCCTGTTCCAACTTTTTTGGAATGTGTTGTAGACCTAAAATGCATGTATATGCTTTAAACATGTTTTAACATTAGAAAAGTTAAAAACTAGGAAAAGCAAAGAAATATTTTTTAAACATTATTTTCTTTAAAGGGTTAAAGACTGTTTCCTCTGTCGGTGTAATACAGAAGTTAGTTGAAGAAATATTAGTCGGCAGGTGAGTTTCTGTAAATGATGGACATGATGGACATGATGGACAAGTCTTCATGAGTTCTGCACTGAATTAATTCCAAACTAATTAGGTGGTTAGGAGGTGGTTAATAAAGTACTCAATTAATCAATCAATCAATCAACTAATTCAGTGAAACGTTATATCTGTGATTCGAATGTAATCAAAAATGGTAACTAGATATCCAAACAATCCTAATGCTAATTATAAGAAATAAAAAATATGATGCTGCAGATTTACTTTGTTAATCATTCTTAACTTACATCAGCGTGTTGGACGAGGAGCTTCTGAAATGCCGATATTTCCGTGTCTTTGGGTGATCGACCCGTTTCACTCTAATTGCATTTAGAGAACTTTTGTTTGCACCTGCGCATTAATGTGCTTAACCGCTGGTCTAACTTACAAGCACAAACCTGCATGCAGTGTGTCACACATCTCACATCATTTAGCTAAAAAACATCCGGTCGTTTTATTTTGTAGTAACGAGTAACGAATTTATATACGTGTATCGGAGTAAAAGTACACATTTTCTTTAGGAAATGTAGTGGAGTAAAGGAAAAAGTTGCCGAAAAAGTTTATACTCCAATAAAGTACAGATACTCCAAAAAAAAAAATACTTAAGTACTGTAACGAAGTATTATTACTTCATTACTTTACACCACAGAGTAGGTATTATTTAGGTGGTGGATCATTCTCAGCACTGCAGTGACACTGACATGGTGGTGGTGTGTTAGTGTGTGTTGTGCTGGTATGAGTGGATAAGACACAGCAGCACAGCTGGAGTTTTTAAATATCGTGTCCACTCACTGTCCACTCTATTAGACACTCCTACCTAGTTGGTCCACGTTGTAGATGTAAAGTCAAAGACGATCGCTCATCTATTGGTGCTGTTTGAGTTGGTCATCTTCTAGACCTTCATCAGTGGTCACAGGACGCTGATAGCCGATATATTTTTGGTTGGTGGACTATTCTCAGTCCAGCAGTGACAGTGAGGTGTTTAAAAACTCCAGCAGCGCTTCTGTGTCTGATCCACTCACACGATACCAGCACAACACACACTAACACACCACCACCATGTCAGTGTCACTGCAGTGCTGAGAATGATCCACCACCCAAATAATACCTGCTCTGTGGTGGTCTTGGGAGAATCCTGACCATTGAAGAACAGCATGAAAGGGGGTTAACAAAGCATGCAGAGAAACAGATGGACTACAGTCAGTAATTGTAGAACTACAAAGTGCTTCTGTATGGTAAGTGGAGCTGATAAAATGGACAGTGTGTGTAGAAACAAGGAGGTGGTTTTAATGTTATGGCTAATCGGTGTATAATGATGAGCCTAAACAGAATGCAGCATTTTTGCTCGAGGACAGAGAGAAAGGAAGAAATGCAGGAAAGGGGTTGAGAAAGTGTGTGAGAAAAAAGAGGAAGGAAAGCAAGAGGCCAGCCAGCTGCCACACTTATAAACCACAGCAGAGAATTATATCAGTGTCTGTTCCAACAATTCAGCTCTAATAAGTTTTAAACATGGGCACCACTCCCATACAGAAACAGCTTTAAATGGAGGACAAGAACGAGATTGAATTCATACTAGAATGGGTACATTTTAGGATTGCACTGATCTGATCAGACAAGTCCTGAATGACTTTGATAAGGGCTGAATTGACTGTGGGTCAAATCGCACACCATTTGAATCCTGGTGATGAGCTGAATGTGTCACAACACATTAAACCCTTGTGTATGGGACTATGCAGTTGGAGGTCAGTCAAAGTCCTCATGCTAATTCTGCCAACACACTGGGTATTACATTTACATTTTCGGCATTTATCCAGAGCGACTTACAGAAGTGCTTCCATAGTGAACATTACCTTACTCTAGTTTAAGTAGACACCAGTCCAAGAATATAAATCTACTGAAAACCCTGTTAGAACCAAATGGTTTTTTTAATGCAAGAAATAATAAGAGCATTAGTAAGTACATGTCAGCTTAAGTGTTTAGTAAAGAGGTGATGAAGGTTTTTAATTGTCTTTTAAGGACAGCGAGAGACTCGGATATTCAGACAGACAAGGGAACCTAGTTCCACCACTTGGGTGCTGGTAAAGAAAAGAGCCTTGATGCTGATGCTTGTCTTCCTTGAGTTCTGGGTGGAGGATCAAGTCGAGCGAGACTAGTGGCTCAGAGGTTGCGTGGTACACAGCGGGGTGTGATGAGTTCTCTCAGGTAGTTTGGGGCTGGTGCATTATTGGCTTTGTAGTCAAGCATCAGTGTTTTAAACTGAATGTGTCCAGCTACAGGAAGCCAGTAAAGAGGACACAGCAGTGGGGTGATGTGGCAGCATTTAGGTTGGATTAAAACTGTACATCTAAGAAATTAAAGAAGAAATTAAAGGTCTGATGAATTGACTGATCTGTTCCCTTCAAGATCATGTGCAGCCAAGCCTGTGTGCCAACTCCAAAACCTTGTGGAAAGCCTTCCTGGAAGAATGGAGGCTGCTATATCCACAAATGGACAATAGTCTAATAACATAAATTAGTGGGAAGTTTGTTTGCCAAGTCATCTGTGGTTAAACACCTGAACTTAACAATTAGGATGGGTGCCTACATACTGAAAGAAAATATGATACTTGCTCCCCTTACACTGTCTCTTACATGCCCCTCATCTCCTAACACCTTTTAGGTATTAAAATGACCCTTTCTGTTTGATCCTGTATCATGTGTTACCCCTCTCCTCCTTACACCTTTTTGGTAAGGAAATTACCCTTTATTACCTTCTTTGTAACCCAATCTCCATTCTCATTTCCTTTCCCCCTTAATCTCCTCCTTTTTTAATTACTTTCCTCATTTCTAGTGTAGATAAAATCTCCCCAAAAATATGTCTACTCAGAACTTGTTGGTCTTCCAAGCTTTAACAAGCAATAAAACTACTGCAGTCTCCTGACTACTGTATGCCGAATTTCTAACAATACTTTTGACCGTATAGTGTATATATTTTAGAAATACAACATATAATATTAGCAGGGTTTTCGATTATTGTTTTTAAAATGAAATTGTAGCAGTTCTGAATGCATTCCGAGCCTTTTCTCCATTTGTAGTCCTTCGCTGATGTTTACTTAATCCCTCAGACCTCTCAGGGCTTACTTAAACCTCACCCGAGTTAATGAAGTGTTGGAACAACCTTCAAGATGGCTACAGGGAGTCCACTAAGGGAATCAATAAGGGTGTGTTAAAAACACT
The DNA here is from genome assembly GCF_030014385.1 of Trichomycterus rosablanca. NCBI lineage: Eukaryota > Metazoa > Chordata > Actinopteri > Siluriformes > Trichomycteridae > Trichomycterus > Trichomycterus rosablanca. Next base: position 43,642,068 of record NC_085989.1, on the reverse strand, counting down.
TTTGGAATGCAGCCCAAATATGTAGATGTAAAAGGCAACTTTGGAAAACATCTGTGCTGAAGTAGGCCGGGAAGAGTTGTGCCACTCACACAGGATCTTCAGTTTAAATTAATACTGTCCATCCATCCACCCATTCATTCATCCATCCATCCATCCACAAAATATACAGTTTTTAAATGATCAGTTCATTTACTAAAGCAGAACTGCGACTGCAAACCAACCACTTCTACTAAGTGGAGTAATTACAGCCCACTCATTTTTGCAGACTTGGTTTAATTTAGCCACATTAGAGAGTTTTCACATCTCAATATGATTTATTTCAGGTCTTTGACATGGCCACTCCAAAATTTTAATGTTGTTTCCTTTGAGCCAATCAGATGTTGACTTGCTCTTATGCTTGAGATTATTATCTTGTTGGGTTACCCAACTGTGCTTGAGCTTTATGACATGGACTGATGATTACACAGTCTTGTTCATGATTTTCTGGTAGAGAGCATAATTTATGATTCAATTAACTGATGGCAAGTCACCGAGGCTCTGAAGCAGCAAAGCACTTCTGCACCATTGTTTTACCACTAGGTGTTTGATTAGTGGTTTAACATTTTAATAAAGGTATTCAAGGTATTTTTTGGTAAATGTAAGATGAGCCTTAGCAGTTAACAGTAGTTTTCACCTAGTAATGCTTCCATGGACACCATTTTTGCTCAATTACTTTTGAATGCTTATCTTATCTTGAATGGATTCATAAATCCAGACCAAAGCATTCAAGGTCTTCAGTTCCTTCGATGTTTCACATTATTTTGTCCTTGTTGCACCCTTTAAATCACGTTGGTGATTTAGCCACATTTCAGAAGATTCACTACTGTTTCAGGTTTTGGAGATACTAGCTCTTACTGTGGTTAACTAAGCTTCTAAAGCCATATAAATGGCTTTGAAACAATAGTATATTGATATAATAACAATAATAATAATAATAATTATAATAAATAAATAAATAATCTACATTCATTCTTTCATCTAAAAGTGCGATGTTTCCTGTGCCACACTTTATTTTAAAATACCTTTTTAAATTTGAGCAGAATAAGCTCATAAGCAAGTGAGTGTAGTTTATTTACCTGCTCAGTATAATAATGATAACTCTTACCCTTTTGTTTCCTCCTCCGGCCACATGGCCGATGTTCTCCAGAGATCCAATTTTCGACTGAGCCTTAAACTCCAACTTCTCTGATTTGATCTCAACATTTCCTCCACCTGAGGTCAACAGCACAAATATCACAGTTTAGATTAGTTGTACCACTTCAGTCAGCACTTTATCTATATAAGCACTTCAGTCAGCACTTTATCTATATAAGTTACTAACAGCACTTCAGTCAGTACTTAACTATACAAGTTACTTACAGCACTTCAGTCAGTACTTTATGTACAGTATATGTTACTAACAGCACTTCAGTCAGTACTTTATCTATATAAGTTACTAACAGCACTTCAGTCAGTACTTAACTATACAAGTTACTTACAGCACTTCAGTCAGTACTTTATGTACAGTATATGTTACTAACAGCACTTCAGTCAGTACTTTATCTATATAAGTTACTTACAGCACTTCAGTCAGTACTTTATGTATATGTTACTAACAGCACTTCAGTCAGTACTTTATCTATATAAGTTACTAACAGCACTTCAGTCAGTACTTTATCTATATAAGTTACTAACAGCACTTCAGTCAGTACTTTATCTATATAAGTTACTAACAGCACTTCAGTCAGTACTTTATCTATAAGTTACTAACAGCACTTCAGTCAGTACTTTATCTATAAGTTACTAACAGCACTTCAGTCAGTACTTTATGTACAGTATAAGTTACTTACAGCACTTCAGTCAGTACTTTATGTATGTTACTAACAGCACTTCAGTCAGCAATTTATCTATATAAGTTACTAACAGCACTTCAGTCAGTACTTTATCTATATAAGTTACTACCAGCACTTCAGTCAGTACTTTATCTATAAGTTACTAACAGCACTTTAGTCAGTACTTTATCTATAAGTTACTAACAGCACTTCAGTCAGTACTTAACTATATAAGTTACTTACAGCACTTCAGTCAGTACATTATCTATATAAGTTACTAACAGCACTTCAGTCAGTACTTTATGTATATGTTACTAACAGCACTTCAGTCAGTACTTTATCTAAATAAGTTACTAACAGCACTTCAGTCAGTACTTTATCTTTATAAGTTACTAACAGCACTTCAGTCAGTACTTTATCTATATAAGTTACTAACAGCACTTCAGTCAGTACTTTATCTATAAAAGTTATTAACAGCACTCCGGTCAGTACTTTATCTATAAGTAACTAACAGCACTTTGTCACACTTGAGCCTTCTGTGTGCTCCTGTCTGCCACACCCACCTCTATTGGAGCAATCAGCCTCCAGCCAGCTCCCCTCTCTGGATTGGTTCTCTGGGGCTAATTAGCCCCAGCTGCAATATATTTAAGAGAGGAACTGGGAGAGGCTGGTGGGGATTATTGGATTTGTTTCATTGTAATTTTGCCTTACGGTTTGCTACTAGTTCCTGTCTTGGTGATTTGTTCTGATCCTGTCTGTTAGCCTGATCCTGTCTGTTAGCGTGTGTTTGTTAGCCTGTTTAGTCTGTTCAGTCCTGTTTAGTCTGTTTAGTCTTTGTTTAGCCTGTCCGTTAGCCTGTTTAGTCTGTTTCGCCGGTTTAGTCTTTGTTTAGCCTGTCCGTTAGCCTGTTTAGTCTGTTTAGTCTTTGTTTAGCCTGTCCGTTAGCCTGTTTAGTCTGTTTCGCCGGTTTAGTCTTTGTTTAGCCTGTCCGTTAGCCTGTTTAGTCTGTTTAGTCTTTGTTTAGCCTGTCCGTTAGCCTGGTTAGTCTGTTTAGCCTGTTTAGTCTTTGTTTAGCCTGTCCGTTAGCCTGTTTAGTCTGTTTAGCCTGTTTAGTCTTTGTTTAGCCTGTCCGTTAGCCTGTTTAGTCTGTTTAGCCTGTTTGTTCACCCTGTTAGTCATGTAAGCCCTGTTAGCCTTGTTAATCCTGTTTAGTCTTGTTAAGTCTGTTTACCCTGTTTAGTTTGTTAGCATTAGCCTTTTGTTTGTTTAACCTCCATGTGTTAGCTCTGTTTGTTAGCTCTGTGTGTTAGCTTGTCTTGTCTTGTTGTACCTGTCTTTTGTTTATTAATAAATAGTCTAGTTATTCTCATCTCTGCGTGTGTGTCCGCCCCTCCTGTCTGTCTTAGCCCACAAAGCGTTACAGAATAATCCCCCATAAAAGGACACAGCGAGATGTCTTTTGTTTCAATGTTCCCTGATTTTGACTCCATGGGGTTCCCTCTGACCTTCCCGCTAAGTAGGCCAGCTCCATATGATGGAAGCGACTCATTTGTCGGAGGCTTCCTTCTTCAGAGCCAGCTCTACCTGCAGAACCTTCTGGACCCCCAGCCAGCTGAAACAGACAAGGTACTGTTTATGATGTCAAGACTGAGGGGTGCTGCTCGTGATTGGGCTAGGCAGCTTTGGTCTGACAGGGGAGCCGAGCTGAAATCGGTTAAGGTGTTTGAGGGCCTCATGCGAGCTCAATATCCAGGAAAGAACCCTTACGGGTCTGGTGTAGGGACGTTTTCCCAACCTCCCAAGTCCACGTTAGGAGCCAGCCAATATTATTTAGGTCCTGTTTCCTGTTTCGACCCCAAGGGCTCCGGGGGTCCTTCTGTTTGTTCGCCGGCTCCAGTCCCGTGTACTCGGGTTCAGATGAGTCCAGTTTCTCCAGGGTCCAAACAGCTGACTTCTGACGCATTTCCAGGGTCCAAGCAGCTGATTTCGGATGCCTCTCCAGTGTTTTCGCAGCTGAGTCCAGTTTCTCCAGGGTCCAAACAGCTGACTTTTGACGCATATCCAGGGTCCAAGCAGCTGATTTCGGACGCCTCTCCAGTGTTTTCGCAGCCGAGTCCAGTCTCTCCAGGGTCCAAACAGCTGACTTCTGACGCATATCCAGGGTCCAAGCAGCTGATTTCGGACGCCTCCCCAGTGTCCTCGCAGCTGAGCAATGTTTCTCCAGTGTTTTCGCAGCTAACTTCGGACGCCTCTCCAGGGTCCACGCAGCTGAATGTTTCTCCAGTGTTTTCGCAAGTGACTTTGGACACCTCTCCAGGGTTCTCACAGCTGTTTCAAGAAGTTTCTCAAGGGTTTTTGCAGCTGACTTCGGACGCCTCTCCAGGGTCCTCACAGCTGAATCAAGGAGATTCTCAAACATTTGTGCAGCTGATTAATGACGTTTCTCCAGTGTTTTTGCAGCTGACTCCGGACGCCTCTTCTCAAGGGTCCACGCAGCTGACTCCGGACGCCTCTTCTCAAGGGTCCACGCAGCTGACTCCGGACGCCTCTTCTCAAGGGTCCACGCAGCTGACTCCGGACGCCTCTTCTCAAGGGTCCACGCAGCTGACTCCGGACGCCTCTTCTCAAGGGTCCACGCAGCTGACTCCGGACGCCTCTTCTCAAGGGTCCACGCAGCTGACTCCGGACGCCTCTTCTCAAGGGTCCACGCAGCTGACTCCGGACGCCTTTTCTCAAGGGTCCACGCAGCTGACTTCGGACGCCTCTTCTCAAGGGTCCACGCAGCTGACTCCGGATGCTTCCTCTCAAGGGTCCTCGCAGCTGGCTCCCGAAGCCTCTTCGCCAGGCTCACCGCAGCTGACTCCCGAAGCCTCTTCGCCAGGCTCACCGCAGCTGACTCCCGAAGCCTCTTCGCCAGGCTCATCGCAGCTGACTCCCGAAGCCTCTTCGCCAGGCTCCACGCAGCTGACTCCCGAAGCCTCTTCGCCAGGCTCACCGCAGCTGACTCCCGAAGCCTCTTCGCCAGGCTCACCGCAGCTGACTCCCGAAGCCTCTTCGCCAGGCTCACCGCAGCTGACTCCCGAAGCCTCTTCGCCAGGCTCACAGCAGCTGACTCCCGAAGCTTCTTCGCCAGGCTCACAGCAGCTGACTCCCGAAGCCTCTTCGCCAGGCTCACCGCAGCTGACTCCCGAAGCCTCTTCGCCAGGCTCACAGCAGCTGACTCCCGAAGCCTCTTCGCCAGGCTCATCGCAGCTGACTCCCGAAGCCTCTTCGCCAGGCTCCACGCAGTTGATTTCTGTTCCTGAGTTGGTGCCCCCTGATGGCACTCCTGTTCCTGAGTTGGTGTCCTCCGACGGCACTTCTGTTCCTGAGTTGGTGTCTTCCGACGGCACTTCTGTTCCTGAGTTGGTGTCCTCCGACGGCACTTCTGTTCCTGAGTTGGTGTCCTCCGACGGCACTTCTGTTCCTGAGTTGGTGTCCTCCGACGGCACTCCTGTTCCTGAGTTGGCGCCCCCTGATGGCGCTCCTGTTCCAGAGTTGGTGTCCTTCGAAGGTGCTCCTGTTTCCTCATCGGCACCCACCGGCGGCACTTCTGTTTCCTCGTTGGCGCTTCCTGACAGCGCTTCTGTCCTCAAGTCGGCGCCCTCTGATGGCGCTCCTGTTCCTGAGTTGGCAGCCCCCGATGGCGCTTCTGCTCCTGAGTTGGTACCCCCAGAGGGTGCTTCTGTTCCCGAGTTGGTGTCCTCCGATGGCACTTCAGTTCATGAGTTGGCGCCCTTAGATGGTGCTTCTGGCTCCTCGCCAGCGGCCCCCGATGGCGCTTCTGAACTCTTGTCGGCACCCCCCGACAGTGCTTCTGAACCCTCGTTGGCGCCCCCCGACGGCGCTTCTGGATTTCCGTCGGCACCCCGAGTTACCGCACTTATGTCATGCCTGCCTCGGAACGTTATGAATTACTTTAAATTCGCCCCGCAGGGTCCAGGACCCCCTTTTGTGTTTATATTTGGGCACGCCGGGAGTCGTGCCTACAGGGGGGGCTACTGTCACACTTGAGCCTTCTGTGTGCTCCTGTCTGCCACACCCACCTCTATTGGAGCAATCAGCCTCCAGCCAGCTCCCCTCTCTGGATTGGTTCTCTGGGGCTAATTAGCCCCAGCTGCAATATATTTAAGAGAGGAACTGGGAGAGGCTGGTGGGGATTATTGGATTTGTTTCATTGTAACTTTGCCTTACGGTTTGCTACTAGTTCCTGTCTTGGTGATTTGTTCTGATCCTGTCTGTTAGCCTGATCCTGTCTGTTAGCGTGTGTTTGTTAGCCTGTTTAGTCTGTTCAGTCCTGTTTAGTCTGTTTAGTCTTTGTTTAGCCTGTCCGTTAGCCTGTTTAGTCTGTTTCGCCGGTTTAGTCTTTGTTTAGCCTGTCCGTTAGCCTGTTTAGTCTGTTTAGTCTTTGTTTAGCCTGTCCGTTAGCCTGTTTAGTCTGTTTCGCCGGTTTAGTCTTTGTTTAGCCTGTCCGTTAGCCTGTTTAGTCTGTTTAGTCTTTGTTTAGCCTGTCCGTTAGCCTGGTTAGTCTGTTTAGCCTGTTTAGTCTTTGTTTAGCCTGTCCGTTAGCCTGTTTAGTCTGTTTAGCCTGTTTGTTCACCCTGTTAGTCATGTAAGCCCTGTTAGCCTTGTTAATCCTGTTTAGTCTTGTTAAGTCTGTTTACCCTGTTTAGTTTGTTAGCATTAGCCTTTTGTTTGTTTAACCTCCATGTGTTAGCTCTGTTTGTTAGCTCTGTGTGTTAGCTTGTCTTGTCTTGTTGTACCTGTCTTTTGTTTATTAATAAATAGTCTAGTTATTCTCATCTCTGCGTGTGTGTCCGCCCCTCCTGTCTGTCTTAGCCCACAAAGCGTTACACACTTCAGTCAGTACTTAACTATATAAGTTACTTACAGCACTTCAGTCAGTACTTTATGTATATGTTACTAACAGCACTTCAGTCAGTACTTTATCTATATAAGTTACTAACAGCACTTCAGTCAGTACTTTATCTATATAAGTTACTAACAGCACTTCAGTCAGCATTTTATCTACATAAGTTACTAACAGCACTTCAGTCAGTACTTTATCTATAAGTTACTAACAGCACTTCAGTCAGCACTTTATCTATATAAGTTACTAACAGCACTTCAGTCAGTACTTTATCTATATAAGTTACTAACAGCACTTCAGTCAGTACTTTATCTATAAGTTACTAACAGCACTTCAGTCAGTACTTAACTATATAAGTTACTTACAGCACTTCAGTCAGTACTTTATGTATATAAGTTACTAACAGCACTTCAGTCAGCACTTTATCTATATAAGTTACTAACAGCACTTCAGTCAGTACTTTATCTATATAAGTTACTAACAGCACTTCAGTCAGTACTTTATCTATAAGTTACTAACAGCACTTCAGTCAGTACTTAACTATATAAGTTACTTACAGCACTTCAGTCAGTACTTTATCTATATAAGTTACTTACAGCACTTCAGTCAGTACTTTATCTATAAGTTACTAACAGCACTTCAGTCAGTACTTAACTATATAAGTTACTTACAGCACTTCAGTCAGTACTTTATGTATAAGTTACTAACAGCACTTCAGTCAGTACTTAACTATATAAGTTACTAACAGCACGTCAGTCAGTACTTTATCTATATAAGTTACTAACAGCACTTAAGTCAGTACTTTATCTATAAGTTACTAACAGCACTTCAGTCAGTACTTAACTATATAAGTTACTTACAGCACTTCAGTCAGTACTTTATCTATATAAGTTACTTACAGCACTTCAGTCAGTACTTTATCTATAAGTTACTAACAGCACTTCAGTCAGTACTTTATCTATATAAGTTACTAACAGCACTTCAGTCAGTACTTTATCTATATAAGTTACTAACAGCACTTCAGTCAGCATTTTATCTACATAAGTTACTAACAGCACTTCAGTCAGTACTTTATCTATAAGTTACTAACAGCACTTCAGTCAGCACTTTATCTATATAAGTTACTAACAGCACTTCAGTCAGTACTTTATCTATAAGTTACTAACAGCACTTCAGTCAGTACTTAACTATATAAGTTACTTACAGCACTTCAGTCAGTACTTTATCTATATAAGTTACTAACAGCACTTAAGTCAGTACTTTATCTATAAGTTACTAACAGCACTTCAGTCAGTACTTAACTATATAAGTTACTTACAGCACTTCAGTCAGTACTTTATCTATATAAGTTACTTACAGCACTTCAGTCAGTACTTTATGTATACGTTACTAACAGCACTTCAGTCAGTACTTAACTATATAAGTTACTAACAGCACGTCAGTCAGTACTTTATCTATATAAGTTACTAACAGCACTTCAGTCAGTACTTAACTATATAAGTTACTTACAGCACTTCAGTCAGTACTTTATCTATATAAGTTACTTACAGCACTTCAGTCAGTACTTTATCTATAAGTTACTAACAGCACTTCAGTCAGTACTTTATCTATATAAGTTACTAACAGCACTTAAGTCAGTACTTTATCTATAAGTTACTAACAGCACTTCAGTCAGTACTTAACTATATAAGTTACTTACAGCACTTCAGTCAGTACTTTATCTATATAAGTTACTTACAGCACTTCAGTCAGTACTTTATCTATAAGTTACTAACAGCACTTCAGTCAGTACTTAACTATATAAGTTACTTACAGCACTTCAGTCAGTACTTTATGTATAAGTTACTAACAGCACTTCAGTCAGTACTTTATCTATATAAGTTACTAACAGCACGTCAGTCAGTACTTTATCTATATAAGTTACTAACAGCACTTCAGTCAGTATTATTTTTATATGAGTTAAACTTCACTGTAAACTTGTTGGTTAACTGACTAGTAGCAATCAGTTGTTGGTTAAAAGAATTTACGAAAATTTGCACCTCCATTATTAAAGCTAAGAATCACAACTTATTTAATTCATTAATTCCACAAGCAAGGTTGTGATAGAGAAAAGACATGAACTGACAGTGAATCATTTCATCAGTGTGTTCAATTAAATCTGTTAGTGTGATTTTTATACCTGGTTTATGGTGGATGTTGGCCTTTGAGCCACACTTTGACTGCACGTTGCTCAGATCAATCTTTTTATGCACTATTTGAACCTGTACACAATAACAAAATTATGTAGAGAGAAAATGAATAAAAATGTCAAGCATAAAACCTATAAAGCTAAATATTCTTCATATATGAGTGACTGTGAACTAACTGGGTTCATCTGACAATCTAAAATTACAATAAAATCTATTAAAAAGAGGAAGATACAACCAAAAAATGAAATATGAAACAGCCCACCGCCTTTTTTAGGGATAATGGTGAACTAATCGTTGCGCATCAGCTCTCTTCAAGTCTTCATGTACACCATTTAGCCATAACATTAAAACCACCACCTTGTTTCTACACTCACTGTCCATTTTATCAGCTCCACCATATAGGAGCACTTTGTAGTTCTACAATTACTGATTGTAGTCCATCTGTTTCTCTGCATGTTTTGTTAGCCCCTTTTCATCCTGTCATGCTGTTCTTCGATGGTCAGGACCCCCACAAGACCACTACAGATGGTGGTGGTGTGTTAGTGTGTGTTGTGCTGGTATGAGTGGATCAGACACAGCAGCGCTGCTGGAGTTTTTAAACACCTCACTGTCCCTGCTGGACTGAGAATAGTCCATCAACCAAAAATATCCAGCCAACAGCGCCCCGTTGGCAGCATCCTGTGACCACCGATGAAGGTCTAGAAGATGACCAACTCAAAGAGCAGCAACAGATGAGCGATCGTCTCTGACTTTACATCTACAAGGTGGACCAACTAGGTAGGAGTGTCTAATAGAGTGGACAGTGAGTGAACACTGTATTTAAAAACTCTAGCAGCGCTGTTGTGTCTGATCCACTCATACCAGCACAACACACACTAACACACCACCACCATGTCAGTGTCACTGCAGTACTGAGAATGATCCACCACCTAAATAATACCTGTTCTGTGGTGGTCCTGTGGGGGTCCTGACCATTGAAGAACAGGGTGAAAGCAGGTTAAAAAAGTATGTAAAGAAACAGATTGACTACAGTCAGTAATTGTAGAACTACAAAGTGCTTCTATATGGTAAGTGGAGCTGATAAAATGGACAGTGAGTGTAGAAACAAGGAGGTGGTTTTAATGTTATGGCTGATCAGTGTTATATGACTGACATATACAAAGAAAAAAATCAATGTTTTCACTGATTAACTTCATTGTATTTTGTAAACATAAAACCATTCAAATTTGATGAAATCATTTTAAAACAGTGTAACTTGAATATTTCACTTTTCACTCTGATTTTGTTTATGTCTACAAAATCCAATCAAGCAGGTCAGCAAAAACAATCAAGGTAATTTCTTTGTACTTTAGTCAGTTAAATAAAGGTTCTTGTTTTTGTTGCATTCCACATGATGTATCAACCTTTTTGGACATGGGGTTTGCAAGATCATTATTTTATGTGAATGCAAGAGGATAAAGAAGTGACTGAGTAATATTATTACTTATTGCCATTAAAAGCAAGGTGAAATTTGAATAGAGGATATAATGGTTGTGTAATACAATATAAAGATGCTATCATGACTTAGATGTTTTAGCTTTTGGTGCTAATGAGTACTGTAATGTATTTCTCTGGCTAGCAGAGATGCAATTTAATCTAGAGTTTAAAAACTAACCATATGTGAGACATCTATCAGCTTAGACAGTATCAGTTCTAACAATTGGAGCTGGCTTCAAAATATTTGGACGTGAGTTAAAGTGACAGCTGTGACCAGAGCTTTAGGGCTAATTCATTCAGACTTTCATGAATCTACTGAAGCTTGCCAGGTTCATAGGCTTTTATATCTAAACTATAACAAAGCAATACAATGTTACACACAAATCACAGTGAGTATGCTGCTGGATGTAGATTAATTCAATCTGACCCAACAGAGTGAAGACAAGATGATATCTGTAAGTTTCTGAAAATGCTGACACACAAGTAACATCTATAACTGCATTTGATTAAGATGTTCAGATACCCTTTATCTATCATGTAGTGATTTAAATCAAAGACAACAAATTAAAAGAAGTGTATTATTTATATGTTCATTAGATTTTTGCTTATTGAGAATATATTTATAAATGTATAAGCTTCCCTGTTATAAAGCTTTAGTCCTTTTGCACAATGCAGTGTGAAAAACACACTATATGGCTAAAATCATGTGAACAGTTGACCATGAGCTTGTTGGACATGCCATAACAAAACACACCTAGACTGAACTTTACAACAGTCAAGGTTCTTTTAAAATATTTACTTTAAGCAGAGGAAAGGGAAGGAAGTGTTAAGGCTGATGGAAACATCTTTCCAAACAGACTTCAGAAAACCTTGGTCTGATAGGTATGGCAGTTTGACAAGGTCATTTCCGGAAACAAAAATGCATTAGTCACTAAGTCTAACTTCATTTTCAAGTAGTGAGGTTGGGACTTTTTAAGCCTACTGACCTGCAGTTTATAGAGTTGACTAAGATATTTTTTGCCTTCTAATGGGTTAATGTCCCCTCCCTCTAGACAGTTTGAATCTGTAGGGCCCTTATATTCTGATAAAATTATTATTATAAAACGGATAGTTCCGGTCCTAAAATCTGATTGGCTGAGCCGTGTTCGAAGCCGTTGTAAAATCCCCGATAAACGCACACCTATGACCACCTCACATCATTCCATATTAATACGCCACTGAATAGAAAAAGTTAATGTTATTTTCGCCCTCATGTTGCCTAGCAACACTGTTAATCGAACTATTTTGCGTCGCGGAAGAATGCTGCTTTATTGTAAGTTTATACACAATAAATACATTTATGAATTAAACATTGTTGTATTTATAATATTTTATGTTGACCGCCGTTTTATAAAAGCAATAAGCCACTCGAGACCGTGCATTACTGTTATGATTTTAGCACGGGGAAAGAAGTTTTAGGCACTCCGCTTCGCGTCGTGCCAAAAACGTCATCCCTGTGCTAAAATCACAGTAACGCACGGCCTCTCGTGGCTTATTGCTTAATTTAGATATGAGCACTTTTCTGTTTTAAGTCAATGCAATGACCAGTCAAGATTTTCGAATCTCTCAATCTGAGTAACTGTGTAAACATTTCTTTAAACAGATACACTTTTACTCTTTATTTTCTCCTGTTCCTTTTATTTGTTCCATGGACAGCTAAGAACCTTCAGTTCTTCTTTTAACCACTAAAAAAACAGCCATTTGAAACCAGTTCTCGAGAGGACTTAAGATGTTAAGCCAGCTTCTCAAAGAGTTGGTGTTACTGTAGCTCTGGGGTTATGCAAAAACATAATTGGGCTGGGTCTTAAAATCTTTAAAGGTGCACGGACCCACTGCTTTTACTTTTAAATGGAGGGAGCTTGGTTACTCACATGGCCACCTCCTGGAGTGTACTTGATGTTGGCTTTGGAGCCACACTTTGACTGCACGTTGCTTAAATCCATCTTCTTCTCAAGAATTTGCACCTGGGAAGTGAAGCATGAGCATGACAAAGGCTTTTGGTCAGTAGTGAAATAGGGGGCTGCATTCAGGGGTTTGTAGAATTTAAGAATTTACAAGCATTAGCATGATCAGGAGGATTTAGCCATTTCCTCTGACACCGTTTCCCAGGTTTGGCTCACAGATTAAATTTTGACAAGCTCACCTTGCCTCCTCCTGGCTGATGCTTAATGTTCTCAGTGGAGCCGATCTTAGACCTGACGTTCTTCAGGTCAGGCATAGGTGCGACGGGGGTGATGGGTGCACGGGATCTGAGCGAGCCAGGAGATTTGGGTGGAGTGCGCACAACAGCCACCTTTTTCACCTGGTGCCCTGGAGTACTGGATCGACTGGCAGGGCTGCTGCAGCCACTGCGATCTGGAGTCTTGGGTGAATCAGCTGTAAGACAGTCAAGAAAACACAGAAAGTAAAATCACAGATACAAATAAACAATAGCATGATGTGATACAACATTTTTATGGAAGTATGTTGTGAGTTTTGTAGTTATGATGTGGTAGTAATAGCCTTTTTTTTTTTATCAATTAGTTACATTATTTTATTACCCAGTAGCAGAAAAGCTTTATTAACACTACATCTTTTTCAGCATTTAGTAGACGATTGCTAAGATTACTAAGTAACCATAACAATCCTCTTAGTGTCAGCAAACCTTTTAGATAGATAGATAGATAGATAGATAGTTAGATAGATAGATAGATAGATAGATAGATAGATAGATAGATAGATAGATAGATAGATAGATAGATAGATAGATAGATAGATAGATAGATAGATAGATACAGTGGGGCCAAAAAGTATTTAGTCAGCCACTGATTGTGCAGGTTCTCCTACTTAGAAAGATGAGAGAGGTCTGTAATTTTCATCATAGGTACACTTCAACTATGAGAGACAAAATGAGAAAAAAAAATCCAGGAAATCACATTGTAGGATTTTTAAAGAATTTATTTGTAAATTATGGTGGAAAATAAGTATTTGGTCAATAACAAAAGTTCAACTCAATACTTTGTAACATAACCTTTGTTGGCAATGACAGAGGTCAAATGTTTCCTGTAAGTCTTCACCAGGTTTGCACACACTGTAGCTGGTATTTTGGCCCATTCCTCCATGCAGATCTCCTCTAGAGCAGTGATGTTTTGGGGCTGTCGCTGGGCAACACGGACTCCACAAATTTTCTATGGGGTTGAGGTCTGGAGACTGGCTGGCTGAAATGCTTTTTACGGAGCCACTCCTTCGTTGCCCCAGCGGTGTGTTTGGGATCATTGTCATGCTGGAAGACCCAGCCACGTTCCATGTTCAATGCTCTCACTGATGGAAGGAGGTTTTGGCTTAAAATCTCATGATACATGGCCCCGTTCATTCTTCCCTTAACACGGATCAGTCGTCCTGTCCCCTTTGCAGAAAAACAGCCCCAAAGCATGATGTTTCCACCCCCATGCTTCACAGTAGATATGGTGTTCTTGGGTTCTTCTTCTTCCTCCAAACACGACGAGTTGAGTTTTTACCAAAAAGTTCCATTTTGGTTTCATCTGACCACATGATATTCTCCCAATCCTCTTCTGGATCATCCATATGCTCTCTGGCAAACTTCAGACGGGCCTGGACATGTACTGGCTTAAGCAGGGGGACACGCCTGACACTGCAGGATTTGAGTCCCTCTCGGCGTAGTGTGTTACTGATGGTAGCCTTTGTTACTTTGGTCCCAGCTCTCTGCAGGTCATTTATCAGGTCCCTCCGTGTAGTTCTTGGATTTTTGCTCACCGTTCTCATGATCATTTTGACCCCACGGGATGAGATCTTGACCCCAAGGGAGATTATCAATGGTCTTGTATGTCTTCCATTTTCTTACAGTTGTTCCCACAGTTGATTTATTCACACTAACCTGCTTGCCTATTGTAGATTCACTCTTCCCAGCCTGGTGCAGGTCTACAATTTTCTTCCTGGTGTCCTTCGACAGCTCTTTGGTCTTGGCCATGGTTGAGTTTGGAGTCTGACTGTTTGAGGCTGTGGACAGGTGTCTTTTATACAGATAACGAGGTCAAACAGGTGCCATTAATACAGGTAACGAGTGGAGGACAGAAGAGCTTCTTAAAGAAGAAGTTACAGGTCTGTGAGAGCCAGAAATCTTGCTTGTTTGTTATTGACCAAATACTTATTTTCCACCATAATTTACGAATAAATTCTTTAAAAATCCTACAATGTGATTTCCTGGATTTTTCCCCCCTCATTTTGTCTCTCATAGTTGAAGTGTACCTATGATGAAAATTACAGACCTCTCTCATCTTTCTAAGTAGGAGAACCTGCACAATCAGTGGCTGACTAAATACTTTTTGACCCCACTGTAGATAGATAGATAGATAGATAGATAGATAGATAGATAGATAGATAGATAGATAGATAGATAGATAGATAGATAGATAGATAGATAGATAGATAGATAGATAGATAGATAGATAGATAGATAGATAGATCATCCAACATTTAGGGAACCTGACATTGTCACTGAAGAGAGTCTTGTTTAATACCTACACTTGCTCTACAGCCTTTACGGCCTATAGATGCATTTTAGCAAATTAACATGCTCATTTAATTATTTCTCTTAATGTTTATTTTGTTTTATTTATACTGTTTTCTTTGTGGTGCTCAAATTTGTAGCTTATTTTATTTTGTAGTTCATACCTTATAGAATAATAAAGAATTAAAATATAGTTCATCATCCTTCACTCTATTGGTTATTTCTGGACATTGTGAGTTCCTAGAGATACTCAGAAAAAGGACCAGGGGGCCAGTAAATATTAATTAACCTAAATGTACCTTATATGGACAAAAGTATTGCGACACCTGACCATGAACTTGTTGGGGATCCCATTTCAAAAGCATGGACATTTATATTGAATTGCTCTCTCATTCTTTTGTAGTTGTAATATCAAGACCTGGGACTGTGCCTGTAGGAATTCATTCCAAAAGTGTTTAGTTGGGTTAAGACAAGAGCTTTGTGTAGGCAACTGGAGCTTATGCATAACTAGTCAAACAATGTCTTAATAGACTTTGTGTTCGGGGGCATATTTATGCTAAAAACTGTTGACACAATATTAAATGCATATGATTTACCTTATATCAGTTTTGTACACCTGTTAGCAGTGGCTGTGGCAAAAACAACTACATTCAATTATTAGAAGGGTTGTCCACATACGTTTGGCTAGTGTATTTTTTATTTTTTGTCTTATAAAATACATCAGCAACAAACAATTCAAATGATATACAAGTATATACAAGTAATTTTTGATAGCAAGGCCTAGGTCAAGTTGTGGCTACTTGCCTCTGTGACCATGATGTGGTTTATGTACAAAACTGTAGGGAGGAGCTGCTGCATTTAAACTTATTATAATGGGTGCATTCGAAAACCTAGTGATCTCTCTACATAGATGCATTTTATGTCATCCTACACTCGCTCCTGAGAAGGAGGCTGTTCGAATTCTTAGATGCCTTAAAATGCTGCCTAGTAAGGCACCTTAAATTTAAATGGTATTTTGACTGAATAACATCTGATGCTGCCTTAGCGGTGAAGGCAATCCCAGCATTCAGTGCGGCACATCTTTTCTCACAAAGTTCTTTTCAAACGTATATAAACTCTCACTGATTTTTAATTTGTATAAACTGCAAATTTGGGCTTGTCAGCAAATTTAACCGTTTTCAGCACACGGAGGGAGACGTTAGTTGACAGGCTAGCTCGTTGTGCCACCTCATCTCGTTGGTTTGAATGGCATGAGGCAAACTGTGTTAGCTTAGTAAGCGAAAACTGATGTTATCTCTGTCTAAGAAGTGCGTTTTAATAACCTGACTTATAAGTCGATGACATTAGAATCCTTTCTACTGAGGCAGCTGCCTATGTAGGCAGTACGACAGCAAGGCAGCTCACTAGGTTTTCAAACACACCCAATAATATCAATTAATATTAATTATACAGTCATTAAAAAAGATCAAGTCATTTAAAAAGATTAAGAAAGATTAAAATAGAAGAATAAAGATTAGTGCTGCTGTTGGCTTATCTACTTCTGCATTCATTAGTTTTTTGGTTGCATAACAACAGGCATCCTATGTATCTACATTTCTGGTGGAACAAATTGCTCATATTGATTTCAACGTTTCAAACAATTGTGTGTGTGTGTGTGTGTGTGTGTGTTTAACACTTTGCTCTGCAAACCTGATGTACAACCAGACATTTCACAATCTTTAGATGTCTATTCTCATTGCGATCATGTGTTATCTTTAAGACTACCTATCATGTATCCTATCATCCATTTTTTTTTTACCAGATACTGCTGAGGCTGTGCACCATATGCTTATTTTAAGCTCCTGAGAGGAAAAAAGCAACTCACGTGGAATTTTGGTGACCACTCCCTGAGGTCTAGCACCTGTCTTCGTCCTAGCATCACCAGCCTATGACATGAAAAGGATTTAAAAATCAAAGTAAAGCAAGCAAACCTCTGCCACACCCTTTCCACCTCTCAGACATAGACAATCATGTTTGTGTAGACGGCCGATAGCACAGCTAAGATTCAAACCCAGAGCTCGGTGGTGGGCTAGCATTAATAAAATTATGTCTCAATTTTTGAAAATGAAGCAAAAGTGTGGTTTCATTCATAAATCTGCCTAAAATTGCTATATTATACATGTATTTGCTAATTTAACTACAAATATCCTAGCACCTTTGATATACACTAACTGAACTTTGACCAGAACTGGGATCCATGGGAGATCAGACAAAGTAGAATTTTTCCTCCCAATCTAGTTGTATCCAATTATCCAATTGCATTATGCTTCCTCCCTACTTATGTTGATCTCCACCCTGGTTGAGGAGGGCCGAGACTGACACACACCCCCTCCAACACGTGTTCAGTACCGACTGCTTCTTTTCACCTGCATGAAGCGAGTTTATATGCGGATCAGCTTTGTGTACGGAGAGACACTCCCTGATCAATGCAGTATCCCTCGTCTCTGTGTAGACGCATTAATAAGCCGCTAGAGGTTGTAACTGCATCAGTTATGAGGAATCCCTGTATGAACAACAGCCAATCGTTGCTCATGTAGGCACCCAGCCTGCCGGATGGCAAAGCTGATGTTTTAGTGCTTCGCCACCTGAGCGCTGACTTTTTTTTAAATCAACAGACACCTATAAAGGGTGGTTAAACAAGGAGAACCAAATTCCCACCGTTAAATATGATGGGTGATGTTTCAAAACTGTTATTCATTGTATAAATTGTGTAAATTACGCATTTTCTCCCCTTTTCCTCCCTTTTAGCACATCCAATTGCCCGATTGCGTCATGCTTCCTCTCCACCAATGCCGATCCCCGCTCTGATTGAGGAGAACAAAGCTCACCCATGCCCTCCGACATGTGGGCAGCATGCCGTATGCATTTTATTACCTGCACTTTGACGAGTGCAGTGCAGCTCAGCGTTGTGTACGGAGAGACACACCCTGAGAGCACTCTTTTCTCATCTCTTTGCAGGCACCATCAATTAGCCAGCAGAGGTCGTAATTGCACCAGTCATGGGAGAGAGACCCCATCCGGCTTAGTCCCGCCCATATCTGAACAACAGGCCAATCGTTGTTCATGTGGCCGCTCAGCCTAACCGGTAGGCAGAGCTGAGATTCGATGCAATGTATTTGAGATCCCAGCTCTGGTTCCAGCGTGTGTTTTTACCGCTGCGCCACCTGAGCAGCCTAAATTCTAGGAATCTTGTTAGAAAACATGGTGTCATGTTTTCACATTGGCAAGATGGTCATACAAAGTACTAAATCTAAGGAATTAGGGTTTACAAGTAATTGACAATGATTCCTTTTTATTTAAATAAATGTACTTAATTGTGTTAGATTTGTCTCATATTGTCAGTATGAGATTAACCTAGTTAACCACAAATACATCTTTATAACCCCTTTTCTAACCATTTTCCTAATCTAATCTAACCATTTCTTTTTTTAATAATAAACCATTAAAATAACATAGAAAGAATAATACATTCTTCAAATAGTGTTTGACCCCCTAGGAACATCCCAATATCCTGATTACATTGATAATAACATGATGCTATGAATGAGTGTCAGTCTTAGAGATCAAATGTACTTCAAATGACATTCTTGAAGAAATCTGAAAAACTTATTTGTGTAACACTTCTATCTCTGGACTTAAACAAAGCCAATGGGTGGAGAGTTGGATTACTCACATTACTCACTGTGGTTCTAGACTCCTCTGTTCCTACTGTGTGTGATTTAGAGTTTAGAGAAGCAGTTCTAGATGAAGCACAAACTGTGGCGGATGGGATGCATGGGATGCCAGAGGCTTGTTTAGACGGGGACACAGGGATTGATGAACCTCGTATCATGCTGGAGGTGAGCTTAGATTTAACCGGTATTGATGAGGATGGGATCTTTTGTATGATTAAAAACATGAGGGAACACAAAACATCATTGAAAATAAAAATAATATGTCAAACAAAGTATAATCAGCAAACTGAAGACAAAAAATTATTAATGTATGAACAATACAGGAGAACAAAAAACTGTAAAAATGTATTGATGTAAATTGTATTCAAACACAACACAGAGTAAAGCAAAACCAATAAAAAACCAATAAAAAACTGATGAAAATACACTATATTGCCAAAAGTATTCACTCACCCATCCAAGTAATTGAATTCAGATGTTCCAATCACCTCCATGGCCACAGGTGTATAAAACCAAGCACCTAGGCATGCAGACTGCTTCTACAAACATTAGTGAAAGAATGGGTCGCTCTCAGGAGCTCAGTGAATTCCAGCGTGGTACTGTGATAGGATGCCACCTGTGCAACAAGTCCAGTGGTGAAATTTCCTTGCTACTAAATATTCCACAGTCAACTGTCAGTGGTATTATAACAAAGTGGAAGCGACTGGGAACGACAGCAACTCAGCCACGAAGTGTTAGGCCACGTAAAATGACAGAGCAGGGTCAGCGGATGCTGAGGAGCATAGTGCGCAGACGTCACCAACTTTCTGCAGTCAATCGCTACAGACCTCCAAACTTCATGTGGCCTTCAGATTAGCTCAAGAACAGTGTGTAGAGAGCTTCATGGAATGGGTTTCCATGGCCGAGCAGCTGCATCCAAACCCTACATCACCAAGTGCAATGCAAAGTGTCGGATGCAGTCGTGTGAAGCACGCCGCCACTGGACTCTAGAGTGTTCTCTGGAGTGACGAATCTCTGTCTGCCAATCCGATGGATGAGTCTGGGTTCGGCGGTTGCCAGGTGAACGGTACTTGTCTGACTGCATTGTGCCAAGTGTAAAGTTTGGTGGAGGGGGATTATGGTGTGGGGTTGTTTTTCAGGAGTTGGGCTCAGCCCCTTAGTGCCAGTGAAAGGAACTCTTAATGCTTCAGCATACCAAGAGATTTTGGACAATTTCATGCTCCCAACTTTGTGGGAACAGTTTGGGGATGGCCCCTTCCTGTTTCAACATGACTGCACACCAGTGCACAAAGCAAGGTCCATAAAGACATGGATGAGCGAGTTTGGTGTGGAAGAACTTGACTGGCCTGCACAGAGTCCTGACCTCAACCCAATAGAACACCTTTGGGATGAATTAGAGTGGAGACTGCGAGCCAGGCCTTCTCGTCCAACATCAGTGTCTGACCTCACAAATGTGCTTTTGGAAGAATGGTCAGAAATTCCCATAAACACACTCATAAACCTTCTGGAAAGCCTTCCCAGAAGAGTTGAAGCTGTTATAGCTGCAAAGGGTGGGCCAACATTATATTAAACCCTATGGATTAAGAATGGGATGTCACTCAAGTTCATATGTGTGTGAAGGCAGACGAGCGAATACTTTTGGCAATATAGTGTAATAAAGAAAGTCAGTGTAGCGTAGCTCCTAAGTTTCACTTGCTGGGACTAGAGCTAACATTCACACTCACAGTTACAAACCTAAATTAGATGCTTTCAGTGACAGCATTGCTTTATCACATTGGGGAACTGTCAGTGTATATTCTTGTCACAGGTTTATCACTGTCACAGGTTTTAATGCATCATGGATGACCTACACCGATGGCAACACCCTACACAGCCAGCTTTAGGGACTAAGTTTCATGCTGGCACTTAACTGATTAAATATATTTATCGTGGTTTATTTTATGTACCTTTGTGATGCTTCCTACTCATTCATTAATGAAAATTACTTATCAGCCTAAAGTTTAAACCCAAATTACTTTCAAACTGTGGAAAAATGAGAATACCATTACAGTACCTTGGCATTTTTATCGTATGCTCCTGCTGTTGCCCCAGCTTTGGCTGTTAATGAAGAGAATAAGCAAATAAGTAAGTGAAAGATACTGCATATTAGTGATGTATATAACAAATCATTGGTTGGTAGGTAAAACATCATTAAAACTGCCTTCTCAGTTTTATAATACCCCTTAATATCCCAAAGTAAGCTTTAATCTGATAGAGTGCAGCTACTAATCTGCAAGGGTAAGGGTTAACACATGCTTCCTCTCAGATACATGGTCAGTTGTTGCCTCGTTTTGACCTGCAGCATACACTTTTTCCAAGGACCAACCACCACTACTAAACAGCAGTGGCACCACTGGGGCTCCAACTTGCAATCTTTTTTCCTGCTACTCAACTTAGAAATCCACATAAATAATCTGTTAAAGAGGTTAAATGTACTTTTGGTCCCTAGAGACACTACAAATGACATACTGTGTTTTTGGAGTTATTGCAATACATGGGTGTGCTCACTCCAGAAACGTGCTTTTCACATTGGCTTAAAAATAGGCATGGTTTTAAAGTGAATGAGAGATGGAAGTAGTTTTTAATTGTGTTCACATTAGATGAACTGAGACTAAGGTATTAGTTTTTGTTTTGTAATTGCAATTTTACAATTGATATTGAATTTTACAACTTGGAATTTACCTTTCCAAAGTTAATTTGGGGGAACATGGAACTTTCTGTACAATTCTTACATGTACACAGGAAAGAAGGGACTTGGTTTGGGAGGACCCAGGCAAAGCTCAGATATAAATGCCATCAAACGCAGTGGCGTAACTAGAAGCTCATGGGCCCCAGAGCAAAAATCTTTTGCATTTTTGGGCCCCCTCAACATATAAATATATATATATAAATGCTGTATGCTGATAGCTGATCAGAATGAATTAAAGGTACTCACTTTCAATATTTTACTTAACAAAAATATTGTAATATAATAACAACGACCTGGCGAGTGCAGCCAATGAAGGGGGCAGTGCGATGGGGGGTTTAGTTCATGTCGTGGAGCCCCCCCAAACCCCTCCCCCCGCCGCCATGGGCCCCAGTGCACTTGCCCCCCCAGTAGTTACGCCCCTGATTAAACGTATGTGGAGAGGCCTGAGTATGGCAGGTCACAGACACTCGCCATCCAATTTGACAAGAATTTGATCTGCTCTGGGGAATAGGATAAACTGCTCAACTTGTAGAGACAGACCCAAGACTGGCACCTGTAATTACAGCTGAAGGGCTGTTCACTTTTTCATTTTTAGTGAAATTATATATAGTATTATATATTTTTTATTAAATTATATATAAAATAATACATGTATATATACTGTATGTATATTAAGGTTCTATAGCTTTACAGATGGCAGTCTGCTCTGCTTGACAACATGCAACCTAAGCCAACTTAGCGCTTGCGTTTATAGTTAGGTATGGTAGAATTGCTTTATTTTGAGTTTAACTAATTGGAATATAAAAGTCCTTTAAAAGTCAATGCAGCAATAATTGTGCTATTGTTTAAGAAGGCAAATACACAGATCAAAGTATAACAAATGTGAATGCTACCAAATGTGTTACTCAAAACTGGTTTAGCAATGTAAAACTCATAAAACACAGCGATTCGAACCTGGTGTAACTGGAGGTGGAAGGAAGTGGGCTTAAAAATGGCAAGCTGGGTAAAGTAAGTACATTTTAGAAGGACTTTGTAGGCCAATTTGTATAAGATAGGAACACATATCCAAATTTTGTGGTTGAATACAATTATGGATAAAGATTACAGACACTTGTAAGGAACATGTATATCATGGCTAAAAAACCTCTAACAAAATCTGTACATTTTAATTCATTTTTGAATTCATAATTTCATCTTCAATTTTATTTATTTATTCAATTTTCTGTACACATGACAACATAGCCTTTAAAATTTCCATTAGTGATTATAATTGGCTATAGCTGGTTCTTTGTGCCCATATACACTGATCAGGCATAACATTATGACCACCTTCCTAATATTGCGTTGGTCCCCCTTTTGCAGCCCCATATGCAACAAACTGTGATGCATTGTGTATTCTGACACCTTTCTATCAGAACCAGCATTAAGTTCTTCAGCAATTTGAGCTACAGTAGCTCGTCTGTTGGATCGGACCACACGGGCCAGCCTTCGCCCCCCACGTGCATCATTGAGCCTTGGCCGCCTATGACCCTGTCGCCAGTTTGCCACTGTTCCCTCCTTGGACCACTTTTGATAGATATCGACCACTGCAGACCAGGAACACCCCACAAGAGCTGTAGTTTTGGAGATGCTCTGACTCAGTCGTCTAGCCATCACAATTTGGCCCTTATCAAACTCGCTGAAATCCTTACACTCACTCATTTTTCCTGCTTCTAACACATCAACTTTGAGGATAAAATGTTCACTTGCTGCCTTAAATATCCCACCCACCAACAGATGCTGTGATGAAGAGATAATCAGTGTTACTCACTTAACCGGTCATAATGTTATGCCTTGTCGGTGTAAATATTTGTTTAATTGTTTTGATTGCACCAGTTGAAAAGTACTCGGAACATGAAGGCCACGAAGAAAAAATACCAACCCTTTTAACTGGAACTAGGTTTACTATCCACAAGCAAGTAAACTTTTCCAGATTGGCATGGACATTTAGGCTGGTGCCCAACAAAGAAGCTCTGGTTTTTTTTGTCCATGTGTTCAGGAACAAACTTTAGTTCAGCATTAAGGTGACAGGCGCATAAAACACAGGCGCATGCAAACTTTTTACTTCAACAGACTTATATTAAACCAATAAGGATAGGGTTGCCTGCATTTGCTGGACAATCAGGGAATTTTAAACCCATGTGCCACATCTCACCTACTCCCTTCAGTCAGTGTTAGTGTCAAGTTATTTGTGTTTAGTATGTTTGTGGGCACCATAAAAAGATGCACAGGCAATTATGTGACTGAAATGTTGGTAACGATGCACCACAGTCAACAATCATGCACAAGTGACAAGTGACATCCATGCAAGAAGAGAGAACGGTGAAAACAGTGCCAGCAACACAAATAATGCTCAGAGTTAGTCGGGTGGGAAACACCAACCACAGTCAGGAAAGGGAAGGAAGTAAAGATCACAAAGAGTCACAAAAGATAGAAGGAGATTTGGTGGCTAGAAGCAGTCCGTTTCTTTAACCGAACACTCATTGGACTGGTGGTGTACGCTTTTCAGAAAGAGTCCTGCTTTGCTGAGCTTAGCTACTTGACTATAAAAAAGATCTGTGGAAGAAAGTAAGAAGGTGGTTTAGAGGGGGGTTGAGGAAAGACAGAAGGAAAACAGACCTTTGGGTGGGGCGCTTGTTTTTCGAATTGGTGCGGTGTCTTTTGAGGGGGTTTTCTCGAGCTTTGCAGTGGATTTGGTCACCGGTGTCGCAGCAACGCTGGCAACAGGTTTCTTTGCTTTTGGAACAATGGTGTCTTTGACAGGTTCTGTTTTAGCGGGTGCTGTTTTCATTGGTTCGGGGGCTTTGGGTTTGCCTGCATCAACACCAGCAACAGCTGCTGTTTGTTCTGGTTTGGCAACAGGCTCAGCAGCAACAAGAACTTTATCAGTTGTCTCCAAGTACTCTTCTGGTTTGGAGTCTGTTGGCTCCTCTGGTTGGGTGTCCTCCACTGGTTTAATTGCAGGTTCTGCCACTATTTGATGGGTTGTGGCAATGCAGACTTCTTCCACATCCTGTTCATTTGGTTCCACTTCCATTTCCACCTGTTCATTTGGTTCCACTTCCTGTTCTACTGGTATGTCCTCTGGGGTTTCTATATTCTGATAGTCAGTAAGTAGTGATTCTTGAGTGTGGTCAGCAGGAGTGCTGGGGGAGAATGGGGAGCCAGGGTCAGCTTTGCAGGAATCAGGACTTTTGCTGCCCGGGGGTGTCTTATCAGAGCCATTCTGCCAGCCGTCAGGGATTTCTTGTTGACCATGAGATTCAGTGTAGTCGAATGATAGAACTCGTTTCTTAGCTTCTTCTTGAGGAATTGAGGGTTGGAATTGAGCCATGCTGTGCATAGAGTCAAAGATTTCATCATTTTGTGGTGACACATCTGGGGCATCAGTGCTAAGAGCTGAAGGAATTGCGTCTGATTCTTTCTCCTCTTCTTGTTCCTCTTCTTTATCTGCTTGCTCTTTTTCTTCCTCTTCATCTTCTTCCATTTCTGGTTCATCTGTGTGGTCCTCCTTGTTAGAACCATTAGTAGGCACGTCAACACCTGCCAACCCTGTCTCATGATCAGAGCTAAAAGCGACATTCTCATCTTCTTTATCATGCTTCACAGCTTCCTCTTCCGATTCCTCATCTTTAAAAGCACTTGGAATTTGTTTTTCAACCATCTCCTCTGGACTTTTGTTCAGCTCGCGCTCGAAACCATCAATCTGCACAGCTGGTGAAGCTTGAGAGGACATGGGTGACTGACATGGGCTCAGTGACTCCCGCCCAATGACCACCTCCTCTGAAGGACTTCTCTTTAACCCAAAAGTGTCAGCTTGGTAATCTTGTAAGTCCTTCGGAGAGATGGGTGACTGCCGTGGGCTAACAGATCCAGGACTCTTCTTATTTAGAAGCTCCTCCTGCTCTTTTTCCACAGACGCCACACAGCTTCTGCCACTATGTGGCGGAGAGAGCTCATCTGGTGTTAAATCATCTAATGACCAGGAGGAAGAGCAATAGGAACAGCCACAGACAACACTGCAGGATTAGCAACACACAACAACGGAGACAAAGGTACCAAAGAACCAAGGGTTTAACATCATAGCAAGCAGATAAAGGAGTTTGAACACAAAGGGCAAAGAAAATTGTTTTATCAATATAAAACAAACTAAGGACACCATTTATGATTTATTTCTTTAAAATGTTCAACATTTTTAGAGCTGCAGGTACTTTTATAATAAGGGATATTTGCTACATTACTTCAAGCTTCAGTACTTGTTAACAGGGTCATAGCCTCTTGCACCCCAATCAGTCTCCACATCACACAACAGCTACCGGTGCTGGTGAGGGTCAATATGTACTCTCTAATGTCTGTTATTTTTTATGCATTTTCTCCCTTTTTTCTCCCGATTTTGGCGCATCCAATTTTTACCCAATTGTGTTATGCTTCCTCTCTACTGGTGCTGACCCCCACCCGATTGACGAGAGCGAACTGACACATGAGCAGTACCCGACTGCATCTTTTCACCTGCATGAGGCGAGTTCATATGCGGATCAGCCTTGTTCAGAGAGAGCCACACCCTGATTATTCCTCTACTCAATGCCATCAGTCAGCCAGTTATGAGGTCCCTATTTGGCTCCCTCCCTGGATGAACAACAGCCAAACGTTGTTCATATAGCTGCCCAGCCCAGTCGGATAGCAGAGCTTAGATTCGATACAATGTATTCAAAATCCCAGCTCTGGTGTGTTAGCGTGTTTTACCGCTGCACCACCTGAGCAGCTACTTTCTAATTTAAATTCAAATTTCTTTTTTTATTTATATATTTTTTATTTTCTTTTTAAATCATTAGCTGTAGTTTTATTGTAATTGGCCACTCTTCGTCTTTTAGGTCAGTTTCTTAATCTAGAATGCAATGGTTAGATATGTTGGTCTGACCAATGGCACATACACTATATGGCCAAAAGTATTCAGACACCTGACCATGAGCTTGTCGGCCAACCCTTTAAAAAACAATGGTATTAAAATAGCATTTTAGCTTTAACAACATCCACTCTTCTGAGAAGGCTTCTCACAAGACTTTAAAGTAGGTCTGTGTGAATTGGTGCCCATTCAATTAAAAAATGATTTGTATGGCTGGGCACCAGTGGCGGCTGCTGGTCTTTCAAAGAGGGGAAGCTCATTATCGGCTTACATCATAAAATTTGTCAATTTATTTATATATAAATGCATAAATTCTCCCCTTTGTTAGTTTTCAAGAAAATGGCATGAAATGGGTTGCAGTTTGTCTTCCGACTTCACTCGCAAAATCCGCGATGGTACTGAAGCTCCCAGCGACAGCTGTCAATCAAAACGGGATTCAGCCTTTCGACTGATCCTCCAATCATCTTGCAGAAGCTCAACCTCCAGACCCGCCCACAGCCCCATTCACCCCCAGAGACGCTCTGTGCAGGACACTGGAGTTTCTTTAAACCGAGCACAGGGGCACAGTCATGCTGGAACTGAAGGGATGTCCCATTACTTTTGTCCAGGGGTCCTCAAACTTTTTAACCAAAGGGCCAGATTACTGTTCTTCAGTGTTTCAGGGGGCCGGACTGCAGGTGAAATAGTAAACACACCCAAAAAAGCTATTTACTATGTATACTGGATGTATTGTCTGTGCTTTGTATAATTGTAGTTCATAATGATAAGGCAGAAATGTTATTTATTTTAATAATTTCCATTATCCTTCCTCATACAGTGTTTCCTTAAAAAAATCAGTGTGAACTGTGAGCCTACTTTTGCCTGACGAGAGTAAGCGTCAGGTTCCATATTTGTTACTGCCAGTCATAATAGCTAATAAATGTTGATCAGTGAGTCTGGATCTGACTCAGACTCAAACTCAGCTTTATTGTCATTCAAAACCATGTACATGATTAGAATGAAATGCACTTACTCAGGTCTCGGTGTGTGTAAACATAATAATATATAAAATATAAATAGCAAGAAAACCAAGTTAAGTAAAAATAAAACTTAGGACTTAAAAAGACTAGAAGAAATAACTAAGATAGGAATTTTAAATATTTACATTTACATTCAAGTATTGCACAGGAACTACAGCAGCTTTATGTGGATCTAAAGTGCATGATTCGAACTATATCAGCAGAAAAAGGCAGCACCAGGTCACAGGTGTTTAAGGTAACTGGTGAATAGACAGTACATGAGGGGTGGAGCAATTTAGCAGTCTGACTGCATCCGGTTGGAGATTTAAGGTGTTTCAACTTCGAAAAAGTCTGCTCACAGATGCAGATGCTCCCGAAAACGGTAGTTACTTTGAGTGCATGTTTTATTGAGATCGGGGAGCTCACAATGGAAAGAGAAGCATAAAAATTAAACAATGTGCTTGAGTTTTGATTTTGGATGCATAAATGCGTTGATCTCCGGGAGCAGATCGTTAAAACATTTCAAAACTCGCCCCGACTCAGCCAGCGGATCTCAGTAAAGCACATCTTCAGCTCAGACAAGAATTCCTGAAACTGCCTGTAGTTAAGAGCATTAGCTTTAATGAAATTAACACAGGACACGAGGATTTTCAAAACGAAATCCCACTTAACTGCTTCGCAACACAGTTCAGTGGCTGCGGTCACTCATTTCTCTATTGATGCGCCAGTCACTCCCCTCATGCTTGGAGCGCAACCCGTTGGATCGCTGCCGTAAAATCTACTGAGACTCCATGTGACCATTTTTTGTTTCCTCTGTTATTTTTTCCCCCGTTATAATACTGTGAGTTCGAAGATGAACAGGGGCCAGTCAACATGTATTGCTGCTGTGGTTAAAGGGGCCGGTCAAATTAAAGCATCGGGCCGTAGTTTGATGACCCCTGCTTTTGTCCATATAATGTATGTTATGTTTCATAAAGACCCATATTTAGAAATAAAAAGTGGCTCATTAGGATTTAGGCCTCTGAGATTGTCAGATGTTTCCAGAATATAGCTCTCAAGGAATAAGATTAGTAATGACATAGTTTATCTTACCATGCTAGGAGAGGGACACAGGTCCCCCTCCATAATCCATATAAATAATTTCATTATATGGATCATTTATATGGATTGCATTGTGTTACTCTGTTTGACAATGGAGAGACAAATGTGCTTCTTTACAAAAATATGTTCATTTTCCCTGGTCATGGATGCTATAACATCCCCTGACATAAGAAATTTGATTTACTGTTGATTGTTGATTGAAGGCTTTGTTGTTGCAGAACCAACATCTGGGCTGCCACTTGCAGCTGTTTCTGACTGGGACAAAATGAAAACTATTCATCTACAACATTGACTGCAGAAGATCCAGGGAATATCACATTTACATTTTCAGCATTTAGCAGACGCTTTTATCCAAAGCGACTTACATTATACAGTCTAAGCAATTGAGGGTTAAGGGCCTTGCTCAAGGGCCCAACAGTGGCAACCTGGCAGTGGTGGGGTTTGAACCAGCAACCTTCTGCTTACTAGTCCAGCATCTTAACTGCTAGCCTATAACTGCCCACAAGTGCAAAAATAGTATTTAATTCATTATAAAAGTACCTCACAACTTATTTGATCACAAAATACAACTTTAAAACAAAAGAAATAAAGCCAAAACACAACCAAGTACCAAAAGCAAAGCCAACACAAAAAATACACCCATTCAACTCACAATACTCACAATGAAACAGTAGCATTTCTGTCACTTGCATCAATGTAAAATGCTTTGCAGGAACATGACTAGAAACGGTAATGAATCAGTGCTGGACTTGTTGCCACATTGTCCATTTGCAAATTAATTTTCATACAGAGGATAGTTTTACTGGCAGACAAATGTGTATCTTGTTTAGAGTCATGCACAACTGCTTTAGTCTTTAGATTTAAATTTTAGTACAGCACCATTATCATGACACACAGCATTGCATTTAATGCACTTCTACTCAACACGGCACAACCATTCCTTAGTGTTGAGTTAATCATTGAATACAGAAGAAAATATAACAATACTATTGATTTGCTTTCAATTAATGTTTGTCTCGTTTAATGGTAGCCCTTTTAATGTTAATCAAATGTGTAAGAGGCTAGTATTAAATTTCAAGGTGCAGTAGCTGAAAATAAATAGCAGACGTAAGATCAGTCTTGTTCCTTCAAAGCTAACCACTCAAGATTGATAATGGGGTTGTAAGTTTGTCATACCTGCTCCTGGTGTTCTTGCTACAGCTAAATGTTAGATCAGCGGTCACATGAAGGTCATGTAGAGGAAAAAGAAAGACAAGAAGAAATATGTTGTGTTAAAATTTAGTGAAAAATTAAAAGTAAAATAAAAAAATAAAAAAAACAAGCAAAAGGTAAAGAACCAACTAAATCAAATATGCATTAGATCTTACTATCATACAGATGAGCCCAAGTTTACCTGCAGTTTGGTCAACAACCTGCATATTTCTTGTATTTTATTTCCAAATTACTGTGTACCTAATCTCCTCAAAAGAATGTTTTTACTTGAAGGCTGGATTTTACTTTAGGTATATGATGATTACCAGAAGTCATTACTCTGGCATCCTGTTTCAAGCATTTTCTCAAACTATACTAAAACATAAGAGGTCTGAGACCTGCGTGCTTTAGCAACACTGTCTAAATCATTAATATTTAAATGATCTCTAATAGCAGTTTTTCCATGCAGCCTTAACATAACATTAAAAATAAAGGATGTGATGGATGTAATGGTTCTGAGGGCAATTATCTTTTATGTAGTTGCTTATTTCCTACTGGCCTCAACAAGATTGATGAGATGGTGAACATGCTGGGCTTTTAGATACCTCATGAGTATACACTAAGTCATCCAGACCTCACCAAAAACATGTTATAGTCATAGTAAGAGATCACATGTCTGTAGTTAACTCCCATAAATGTTTAAAGGTTTTTATTTTCATTCTGTGATAAAGCCACTCGGGACAGGGTTATAGCCCAAGAGAGTGCATTACTCTGAACCATTAGCCATCAACTCCATTAAATTTACTTATGTGGTCTGACCATGGAATCACTAGATGCATATTTGACTCGAACTTTGCTTAAAACCTGTGAAGTAACTGTATCTAATCACTTTGTTAAGAATCCTACTGACCTTGAGGTATAGTAAGAGTTTACTGGTTGTATCAAAAACATCTCTCTATAACAAAATCTTGCATGGTTTATATTGTTGCTGATGTGCCTAATTATATTAAAAAATATGCAAAAACTACCTTGCAGCCTCCTCACAGCCCCAAGTAACATACTGCTCATGTGACTAGGACTTGTTTTTCTATTACTTTTCCTTTTAACAACCCTTAAAGGTTTGACAATTCTACCATTATACAAGTCATCAGAAGCAAATGTATAATGGGCTTCATCAATTTTAATTCCTACAGCACCTTAAAACACAACCACGAGTAACTCAACTTAAAATCTTTGAAACTCAACGTCCTTCATTGAAACAAATTTGTACCCTTAAACTCAATGTTTCCCTTAAACTCGACATGTGTGCGACTGCTGCTTTGTTCAGTGCCCGGCTTGAGCGGTGCGGTAAATCGTCATGCAAACATGAGACAAATCTGCATTTGTGTGGAATAACTGTCAAATCCAGTCTGAAAGCTCCACATGTATCTGTGTTTAGCTGGATTTTCTCCTGTTTCACTTTTAAACTTGAATCAGCTTTTCCAATAGAGTCTAGAACGCTTATCATTACAAAAATCTTAATGTGACTTAATGTATTAAAAGAATGACATAGAAAAACTAAACCTCTCTTAGTTATTACTGCTTATAAGTTCTCTCCACTAATTAAGAAGAATAAGAAAACATTAAAGAAGTAAAGTGCAGGTTTTATTCTATTTTTGATTGATTTTAACTGTTTTTCAATTGTATTTTAGTGTTTTTTATATTATATTTGTGTTATTTTTAGTGTATAAGTGTCAAAAACAACCCCATTATTTTACATAAGCCTAAAATATATGCAGTTCCAGAGGACCCTGGAACGCATCAACAGGTTTTCCATACATCCTTATGGGAAAAATACCTTAAAACTCGACGGCTTTTAAACTCAACGCCACTCCCAGAATCAATTTAACGTTGAGTTTCAAGGTACCACTGTACATCCAATGTTACAAAAGCCTGATTTATAAAACATACTATGAATTAAAACTATTAATTACAACAGCTACACCACTCAACCAGTATTAAACAGCAGAATGTGTCTTGGCATGGATATGTTGAAATATGCAGCTGTCCCACTTTTTTCCCTTTGTCACCCAAGAGACATGCACTGCCATCCGAGGTCAGCCACCCCCATGCATCTAGAAACCTTGTTTCAGCCATTATTCCTCCCTCTACGAAGACACAGCCAATTATCTGTCTGTGTAGGTACCCGGCCAGCTGATAGCAAAGCTGAGATTTGAACTCAGGAGCTTGAAATCTCAGCACTGTGGGGCTGGCATGTTTTACTGCTGCAGCCCAGACATCAATTTGAATTTGAATAAGCATACAAGCTAATAAGGTAAAGTAATAAAGTGCATGACTTTGTGCTGGTTTGTTTTAAATACAGGTCAATGTGCATTTTACATACAGCCCCAACTTGTGCTAAGGTTTGACCTGTTGATGATCCATAAACAAATAAAAAAACAGGTTAGCTAACAATAATGATATAAAAAGGTCCCCTTATAAAATAAATAAAAGCAAGTTGGGGAAACATGACAGTATATATATAAATAATCCTGCTTATGAAGCACAGATGGACAAACGAGACACAAAGCTTTGATTTAGAAAACCTCATTGCTTCAATTCTGGTCCCTAAATACAGAGAACCAACACCATTGCTTTCCTACTGACTTTTTCCCCAATAGAAATGTATTCATTCATTTGTCCATCCTCAGGAAGGAAAATTGGGTTAGCACAGGTGAAAAGCTTAAGCAGGAAGGCTAAGAAGAAGCTGCTAAAAAAGGAAGTGCAGAGCAAGCTGGGAGAAGCATGATGTATTTTACATTGTAACATCATACCAGACACCACCTCCTCATGATCTGAGGCAGCTTTGCACTCCGTACCCTCTGTTATATCCTTTTGGGAGGTCACTTCAGGCTTTGACCCCTCTGTCTCTTCTGTCAGTGTAATGCAGTCTTGAAAATTAAACAAGAAGATCCTGTTACATTTATTTTTCTGGCATTGCTTCAATCCGAAGTAATACACAAGTGCCACCATATTCCTGCACCTTTATTTTACATCCCTGTTTTTATTGTGTTGTGTAAAATTACACAAACATGGCGTTCTATCTTATGTTGTAATATAACAAATAAATCACAGTCATTACTTTACTGATAATTTGTGGGAGTTTAAGAAGTTGGTTATTAAGAATGTGTGAGACATGGGAGCACCAAATTAAGAAAAGAGGAATGAAGATAAACTCTTGAGCTCAGAGTAAGTGAATGTGTAGTAAGTGAAGAAATCGAACTCAAGAATGAAATTCTTCATTTGCACAACACTGTTCAGCCAAAGAGCAGCAAATGTTCCCAATAGACTCTTCTCCCATTGATCTCTTCACTTACAGACAGTACAGACATTATAACGATGGCAATAAAATACACCTATTATTTATTCATCTACCATCTGTTATAGCATATCATCTTCAAACCCATTTCTTTTCTTCTGTCTTACCCAGAGTCAGAAAAAATGTCTGAATGTCTGCTTTAATATACACTGATCAGACATAACATTATGACCACCTTCCTAATATTGTGTTGGTCCCCCTTTTGCTGCCAAAACAGCCCTGACCTGTTGAGGCATGGACTCCTAGACCCCTGAAGGTGTGCTGTGGTATCTGGCACCAAGAAGTTAGCAGCAGATGAGGTGGGGCCTCCATGGATCGAACTTGTTTGTCCAGCACATCCCACAGATGCTTGATTGGATTGAGATCTGGGGTATTTGGAGGCCAAGTCAACACCTCAAACTCCTTGTTGTGCTCCTCAAACCATTCCTGAACCATTTTTGCTTTGTGACATTTTTTACCTGCGATGCACTGTGTATTTTGACATTTTTCCTGCTTCTAACACATCAACTTTGAGGATAAAATCACTTGCTGCCTAATATATCCCACCCACTAACAGGTGCCGTGATGAAGAGATAATCAGTGTTATTCACTTCACCTGTCAGTGGTCATAAATTATAATAATTCTGATACAAACCCCAGGTTGTGATAAAAATGGTAGAAGTGAAATGATTTAAAAGTCTTGCAATGAATTAACTTGCATTAATCTTTATTTAGGGCGGCAGTGAGTCTCAAGCCTATTCCAAAATCACTGATGAGGCAGGGCATCAAACACTTGCTCTTTCAAACACAGAAGAAATGTAGGACATATACTGGTATGGTTTTGGGACGAAGTAAATTAACAATCATGCCCTCATACTGCCATAAATATATTAAAGTAAATGAATAGCTAATATTTTCTAACTAATGAATCAAAAAGTTAGTTTAACATTTGTGTTCACCACGAAGTAATAAAAAATACTGGGTTACTCTGCAGCCACAAATGTGCTGGCATTTACAGTTCATTTATAATATTAATTTCACTTGCACAGTCTGCATCTTTTCCGCCTACCAACACTTTGACCACTTTGCTGCCAATCTATATTCTAGACATTTTAACTCAAATGTATGCATGAATGCCCATCAAGTTTAGATTTCTATTAAAATATAAAATGTTGAAATAATTTTTAAACTATTTATACTTTTTTTCCCAATATAATTTATAACATATTATGTTTGACATGGTAAACTGTGACCTCACACTGACCTTTGCCTGGTCCATCTCCAGGCCCCATGTGTACCGCCATACCGTTCTTCATGCCTTCGGCAGGGCTGTCGTTGATGGACATGTCGGCCACGGCAGAGGCCACATTCTCTCCAGAGCCATACTGTCCAGAATTCATCAGGTCCTGGTGCTCCATTTTAAGATGTTTTCAGTCTAAGAGTAAATAAAGAATAAAGAAAGAAAAATAGTATTGATGGATTTGTTAATGATTATTAAGGATTCTGTAGTGCACTTGATCTTAGCAGGGCTGGGCCATAAAAAGAAAACATTAATCTGTTCAAATGTATCTTTAAGAGCTGTTGTTCATGCTTGAGTTTTTTTATGA
The DNA here is from genome assembly GCF_030014385.1 of Trichomycterus rosablanca. NCBI lineage: Eukaryota > Metazoa > Chordata > Actinopteri > Siluriformes > Trichomycteridae > Trichomycterus > Trichomycterus rosablanca. Next base: position 43,607,481 of record NC_085989.1, on the reverse strand, counting down.
TAAACTATGCAGTTTTTCCTCTAAAATCTGGAATAATGTGTAAACATTAAACATTTTCTGTTTCTATGTCAAAAACGCTGAATAATCACTTATAATATAATTATTTAACTTCATTTATAAATATAACTTTAATTACATTGTGCAAACATTCCTTGGGTTCATTCATTCAAACCCAGTATCCCATGACCCATGTTGCTGTGTTGCACCCACACTAACAGCTACATCACTGTGCTACCCGCCATATTCCACAACCTTGAACTTTCACCCAAAACATTAGATTATAGAAGCTTAAATACAATCCCCTCCTTAGCTATTAGCACCCCCTAAAAGATGAGGTAAAGATAAGTAAAAAAGTCAATTTGAACTGAACTGATACAGTTTTTATTCATCAATACATCAAAAAAATTTAATAAATAATAATTTTTAATAAAACCCCATTTGCCACAATTATTGCCACACTTGCATTTAAGACTTCATGCAACCTCCCTTTGCTAGTTAAACAGCACCTACTGTAGCCTTCTCCTGTAACATCTTATAAAGTTGGAGAATACAAAGCAGGAAATTTATGGTCATTCTTTCTTACAGAATGTCTCCAGATTGTACTTTTTTATTGTTACTCCCTTGTACCTCTTTCGCACACCCCACAGGTTTTCTATGGACCTTAGATCAGGGGATAGAAACCCTCACTTTTACTAGGGCTGCCAATAATTGTGGAGGGTATTGTACAGGCTACTATTAATAACAGTTTACATTTCTCTAGGGCTGATTTAGATCTTTAAAAGCATAATATTAAAATGTGTAACTAGGCAGAGACACAAAACAGACTGATATGTCACACTTACATTCTTTATCCTGTATCCATTTTTCACAGAGTACAATTTACACTGAATTTATTATTGGCTGACGACACAGCTTAATGTGATGCATATTAAAACACATTATTTATTGATTTTACTAACTGCTCAGTCAGAAAACAGTGGAATCCAGTGAGGAAAACCCTCTGGACGGTACACAAATCCACTGTAAGGCAACACACACTGACACATTTACTCACTTAGTAAACCCAGGAGCAGATTAGGAACAGTCAGTTCATCTTCTGCATAATTTACAAGTTGGAAGGAAACCATGGTACCACAGGGACAAAGTGAAAACATGAAAATCCTCAATGAAGGATAGGAGGCTACGATCAAACCTAGGATCTAAGAAACCATGTTGCATGGTTGAACGGAAAGCTGAATGTAAATTTAAATGTGTGTTATTTATATTTTCTCTATATGGTTATGCAAATTTTACATGTTCTTTGAACCATTAAACAGTTTGTTTGTTTGTTTGTTTATTAGGATTTTAACGTCATGTTTTACACTTTTGGTTACATTCATGACAGAAACGGTAGTTACTCTTCACACAAGATTCATCAGTTCACAAGGTTATATCGAACACAGTCATGGACAATTTAATATCTCCAATTCACCTGACTGCATGTTTTTGGACTGTGGGAGGAAACCAGAGCACCCGGAGTAAACCCACGCAGACATGGGGAGAACATGCAAACTCCACACAGAACGAATCCGGACCGCCCTACCTGGGGATCGAACCCAGGACCTTCTTGCTGTGAGGCAACAGTACTACCCACTTAGCCACCATGCCACCCCCATTGAACAGTCATTATTAATCAATGTTTTTGTTAGTTTTCTGAAACGCTTAACTTCTATTCACCTTAGATATATTAGCTTCATTAGAAAACTTGAGCACCAGATATGTTTGACTAAGTCCTGTTTTATAGAAAAAATCTTGGACTTAATGCACTTTTGCTGTAAGCAAATGAATACTAATTAAATTTAAGAGTCAGACATGCTCCTGACATGCACAGAGACAAAAAAGGAAGGAAGGAAATGGTTAAAAACAGTTTGTAGCATTTCCTTTTGTCACATGTGCAAAGTGCAGGTTTCTATTCCTTTAGCTGACCAGTAAAACACAGTTGTGCATATACTGTAAATATCACTGAAGAAAATTCAAGGTTATTTAGCATTATTCACCTTTAATTTTATTGAGTACAGCTGGTTAGGCTTATTGAGTACAGCTGGTAGGTGTGGTTTTACGACCAGAAAGAAAAATCTAACTTTTCTCTTGTGCTGAGAGGAAATTTGTCCGTATGGTCAAATGTAATACACAAAACACAAGTTGGAACACAAGTGACACAGTCCAGAGAAAAGCAAGTAGATTTTAAGATCCAGTATTTTCTTTAACTTACTTTCTTTAACTTTTCTCCAGACTCCACCCACTTTGTGTGGCTAAAGCTCACTTCTCCTCTATTCTCTCCGTCTCTTAGCTCTTGTTGAAAATAATGAGAGCTGCTTTGTCATGTCATGCTGCCAGCAAAGTGAATGCAGGGTTAGGTGACACATCTTGCCCTGTTAAAAAAGCTGGTCTGGTGGTGTGTGTCTTTTAGTTCTGAAGTGAAGGCAATCCTCCCACACTGCAGGTATTTTAGTACATGTGATGCAATCTGAAATATTCCACCTCCAAAGAAGATAAGGATTACTATAAGGATACTGTAAACTTTTATGCAGAGCTGGATTTTGCTTTAAATGAAGTCTTTATCTGTTGAATGATGCAGCAAATGAACAAAGGGAATAAATGATGGAGAATTTTTGAGTAGCAGGATATTTTGTTTATACTGCCATGCCAGATCGACTGGAATATACCAGAGGGAACTGGATAGGCCTGCAGAGTTCTGGGACACAGTTCTATGGCGTGATGAATCAATATTGGAACTGTTTGGCCACATGTATCAGCAATTTGTCAGTGAGGTGCAAGAACAGCAAGGTATTAGTATTGATGTTTCTCTTCTTATGGATATTATTTTTCCTAACTGAAAAACCTGACTGTGTGACTGGCATCAAGGCACCTTCTGTGAAATTGAACCTTGGTGATAACTGGACTTTCCAGCAAGACACTGAACGGAAGTCAACCAAAGCTTGTTTGAGGAATCAGTTCTGGAATATCCTAGAGTGGCTTCACAGATTTATTAATTTAAATCCCATAGGAAATATTTAAAGAAAGCAGCTGCATACAAAAACCATCAAACCTCAATAATCTGGCAGCTTTTGCAGGAGAAGAACAGGTGAGGATTTCACAAAAGAGGTCTTAGAAGCTGAAATTACTGAAATTGCTTATTACAGATTATTAACGCAAAAATATGTTCTGCCAAGTACTGAAGTTGTGGATTGAACAATACCTTTGAACATTTGTCACAATGACTACGTTTTTCTTTTCAACACAAAATCATTAAAAATTATGTTCTGAAAATTGCTTGTATATATCAATGAATATTCTTCCTCTATTTACTGAGACTTCTTGTAGATTTTCATCCAATTCTATATACACACCATCATAATAGCCTTCAATCCGAGGGGGATAAATGTGTCTGACTGCATCTCTGTATCTTGTATTTGTGTGTTTTTATTTGTGTGCTGCACTGATGACTTCCTGTAGGACCTGTAATATCTGCAGCCAGTCTTGACTCATAATCAACCAACACACTACCCACTTATTTTATTCACAAAAGGGCAACATTTAAAGCCAGTGCTGGAATTATTTCATGGTAAAAATAACTTATTTTATATAGTAGTTATAATTTCACAGTGGTTGAGTAAAACATTAACATTTTCAGCATTTAGGAGACACTTTAATCCAAAGTGACTTACAATACTGTTACAGTGAACTGTCTAAGCAATTAAGAGTTAAGGGCCTTGTTTAAGGGATCAACAGTGACAACCTGGCAGTGGTGGGGCTTGAACCAGCAACCTTTTGATTACTAGTCCAGTACCTTAACCGCTAGGCTACAACTGCCTACAAAAAAATTTAATCTCTTTTGGTTTTTCTATGTCTGCACTTATTCCTGAAGATGTTCTTATGTTTCAGGATGATTATGTACCCCTGTACATACTGCTCAAATTATTTGGTGGTTTGCTGATCACCAGGACAGGCTATCTCAGTGGTTAGGGTACCAGGTTATTAATTCAATGTTGGCTTGCTTTAAGCCCATCCATTGCCAAGTTGCAACTGTTGAGCCCTAAGCAAGGCCCTTAACCCTCAATTTCTTGTACTTGCTTAGGATGTAAGTGCTGTACATCATCGTTTAAAATTCCTTCAGTGTCCTTCAGTACCAGATATGAATAGATAATATTCTCCCTGAATAATAATTTAACACCCCACCCAAACCATTTAGAAGCTGCAGATACACACACTGTTACAATTTCCATTATTTTGTTCATATCCAATATTTAAAAATCAACAGTTACAAGAAAAAAAGTGCTACAATAAATTTACCCTACTAATGTCGGTGGCACGGTGACTTGGTGGGTAGCACTGTCGCCTCACAGCAAGAAGGTTCTGGGTTCGATCCCCAGGTGGGGCGGTCTAGGTCCTTTCTGTGTGGAGTTTGCATGTTCTCCCTGTGTCTGCGTGGGTATGCTCCGGTTTCCTCCCACAGTCCAAAGACATGCAAGTGAGGTGAATTGGAGATACTAAATTGTTCATGACTGTGTTCGATACAACTTTGTGAACTGATGAACCCTGTGTAATGAGTAACTACCGTTCCTGTCATGAATGTAACCAAAGTGTAAAACATGACGTTAAAATCCCAATAAAACAAAACAAAACCCTACTAATGTCACATCCTTCTTTAGAGTCGAACCAAATTACACACTACAAGTCAAACAAAGATATTTGTATAAAATTCATCCAATATTCCTTGTTTACCAAAGCTGAAAAGATCGTTCCAGCTAATTAGTGACACATTTTCACTGAATGGTGAACAAAAACGCTGTTCTTACATGTTACAGCATGGTTAAAATATGTTGTAGTCAATTACTTATAGAAAATATTACGTATAGAAATGCTGCTATTAAACACTGTAGATTTGCTTCTGCTAAGCAAAAGTCAGACAGTTTGCCTCAGGAACAGTGCGACCATGCTACATGCTCTGTCGTTTTTTCTTCCATGCCAATTCTGTCTCTCTCTCTCTGTCTGAGTGTGTTATTATCATTTCACTGAGTGTCCGCTGTATGTCCTGTATGTGTTTTAATTAGCTAATGAACCTTCTATCAAAACTCTCCTGTACAACAAATAAATCACAGTCACATATTCAGCCCTAGTGAACATTCACTTACACACAGAAAACACAATTACTCATGTCTGAACCAACAGACTTCATAATTATAATATTCTGATGTGTGGCCTTCTTGTCCTGATCCTGTTTAACAGTGGGAGGTCTGAGCTTTGAGGTCTTTTGAAGACTAAACCTGCTGGGTTAAAAATATACATAGTATATACAAGGACGGATTAAGGATAGTCTGGGCCCCTGGGCAAAGAGTTTTTTCATAAGGGGCCCAAAAGCATGGCTAGGGCCCCCAAGAGGCCCTGGGGTCAAAGTCCCTAATAGTCAGAGGATCCTTAAAATGGAGGGCCCTTGGAAATAAAAATATATTGTATCATAAATGTTGATAGGCATCGCAAAATGTTTTGGGCCAGGGCCCCCCCGGGGCCCCCTGACCTCAAGGACCCCTGGGCGCTGGCCCCACTGGCCCGGTCAGTAATCCAGCCATGAGTATATACATACAGCAACTATGATTTATTCATTTAGTGAAGTGGAAATTTTTATAATGTAATTTAACTTTGCAACATGTCCTTCTAGTTCCTTGTGATGGTCATTTCTTTGTGCCCAATTAAACAGAGCTCGTTTGACTGCACCCATTAAAAAATACATGCAACAGTGATTTCTTGCCAATGTCAGGCATTTCTTTTAAGAAAGACAATCTAAAATGTCCCCATATGCCATTGCTCTGGGCTTAAAGAATGTCACACAAGAAGCCCCAACTCTAAAATCAGCACCCTAAAGCATGATTTAAGTTTCTCACAAAAACAGCAGCCTTTAAGTCCATGACAATGTAAAGCTCACTTGACTGAGACTAGTGTCATCCATTTCTAATTTAACTTCTCATTTATGGCAATCCTTTTTGTGGCTTTTGGATTACATAAGACAACTTTCTTCCCAACTTTGAGACCACTGAGACCACTGTTCCACTTCTTAATGCAGTAAGAGAAGCCCTATTTGGCCAAAAATATGTGACCATAACCATGAACAGTTTGGATTCCCCTTCCTCTTCATTGCAGCAATAAAATCTCCACTTCTTATTATTTAAAAAAAATAATAAGAACAATAAAAAAATTGACATTCCATTTATCCCAAAGGTTCAATAGGGTTGAAGTCAGGGCTCTGTTCAGTCACTGGAGTTCAATAACATTAAACTTGCTGAACCATGTCATTGTGAAACTTGCTTCATACACAGAGGCACAGTCATACTGAAACAGGAAATGACCTTCTCTAAACAGTTGCCACAGTTAAAAGTGTACACCGATCAGCCACAACATTAAAACCACCTCCTTGTTTCTACACTCACTGTCCATTTTATCAGCTCCACTTACCATATAGAAGCACTTTGTAGTTCTACAATTACTGACTGTAGTCCATCTGTTTCTCTGCATGCTTTGTTAGCCCCCTTTTATGCTGTTCTTCAATGGTCAGGACTCTCCCAGGACCACTACAGAGTAGGTATTATTTGGGTGGTGGGTCATTCTCAGCACTGCAGTGACATTGCAGTGACACAGTGGATCAGACACAGCAGCGCTGCTGGAGTTTTTATACCGTGTCCACTCACTGTCCACTCTATTAGACACTCCTACCTAGTTGGTCCACCTTGTAGATGTAAAGTCAGAGACGATCGCTCATCTATTGCTGCTGTTTGAGTTGGTCATCTTCTAGACCTTCATCAGTGGTCACAGGACGCTGCCCACGGGGCGCTGTGGGCTGGATGTTTTGGTTGGTGGACCATTCTCAGTCCAAGTTACAACATTGCTGTGTCTTATCCACTCATACCAGCACAACACACACTAACACACCACCACCATGTCATTGTCACTGTGGTGGTCATGTGGGGGTCCTGACCATCAAGGAACAGAGTGAAAGCAGGCTTAAAAGATATGCAGAGAAGTAGATGGACTACAGTCTGTAATTGTAGAACTACAAAGTGCTTCTATGTGGTAAGTGGAGCTGATAATATGGACAGTGAGTAGTGTATAAACAAGGAGGTGGTTTTAATGTTATGACTGATCAGTGTATAATCCATTTTATTATTTGATTAAATTCACCTGTTAGCAATGTTGGCTTGATAAAATCAATCCAATAGGTAGGTATTCATACGTTTGACGATGTAGTGTATATAAGCACATAGTACAATTGTAGTGTATTGTTTTATAATGCTTTGTTAAGCTGAAACCCTGGTTAAAGAGGGATTTGCGACAAGAAAGCCTTTGTGCTCTTGTCATCTTAGCTTGTCAGCTTGTCTCTAAAAAAATTTAGCTTTTTCATCATGCTAAAGAAACAGCGCTGTCCCTTTAAGAGACTCTGTCTGCCTGCAGGAAGGCTGAGAGCCTCTCCTCTTTGTGTGAAGAGCTTAAACGAAAAAACACCACCAGACGATTTAAACAGATCAAGGACGAAACAGACAGACAGAAAAACATCCAAATATTATTTTTTTATGTTTTAATGATTTGTCATGAACTGTTATTCGATTTAATAATAGGATTTCTGACGTGGGGAGAGTGGCCATGTGGGCTAGAAAATGTACGAAGGATGTGGGTGCGGTTCGGAGTGAGATGGCACGACCACGAGGGGGCCAGAATGAATAGATGGGATACAAGTGCCTGACAGCTAGCACCAAAGCCCTGCCTGATTTATCAATATTAGGAACAGACATCACTGCAGCATGAGAGAAAGACTGAGAGAGATTAGACAGAGAGAGAAGAAAGCAATTAATTCATTTAACCACTTTATCCTTGCCAGAAATGCAGTGATGTCAATGGACACAAAGCACGAACACACCCTGTATGCATCCACTGCATGGCAACATGCTTACATACATTCACTTAATCACTTACACCTAGGGGAAATTTACGGCAGTCAATCCACCTATAGCAGGTGATTCTTGCTCCACCATGCCACACAGATTTAAAACGGATTTTAAAAAAAAATACTTTTCTTATGCATTTTTTCCCGTTTTTCTCCCAACTTTTTAGCGCGTCCAATTGCCCGATTGCGTCATGCTTCCTCTCCACTAATGCCGACCCCCGCTCTGATTTGAGGATAACAAAGCTAACCCACGCCCCCTCCGACACATGGGCAGCAGCCGTATGCATTTTATCACCACACTAGGCGGGTGCATATATGCGAATCAGCCTTGTGTATGGAGAGACACAACCTGATCCGCACTCTTTCCCCGCCCCTGTGCAGGCGCCATCAATCAGCCAGCAGAGGTCGTAGTGCATCAGTTACAAGTAGTCCCTATCCGGCTTAATACCCCACCCCTATTTGAACAACAGGCCAATCGTTGTTCATGTGGCCACTCAGCCCACCCGGATGGCAGAGCTGAGATTCAATGCAATGTAATTAAAACTGATTTTAATGAAAAAGACAAAAATGAAGTGATGGAGAGAAAATCGAGAAAGTAAGAGAAATAGGGATGAAGAAGAGTTGATATTGGGTGAGGGAGAAGAAATTGGCATATGGGCAAGCGTAAGCAAAGGGGGGCAGTAATTAATGTACATAAAACAGTTAAAAAATCAAGTAATAAAAGAGAAAGAGGTGATGCACCCAGGTGGCACAGCGGGATATTCTGCTAGAAACAACCCGATTCGAATCTCGGCTCTGCTACCGGTCGGCTATCTAACGAGCACAATTGGCAGTGCCTGCAGCAGACAAAATTGGCCACCGAGTCTGCTGGGTGGGGTCTTCAAACGCTGTGTAAGGACCCTGGTTATCAGACCGAGACGTGAGCAATAGTGGATGAGCCTCATGTGCGAATCTACCAAGGCACGGGCGAAAAAAGGCATTAAAGACAAATATACCCTCACTGAACACAATCGGGATCCCAGCAGCGGAAGAATAATTGGCTAGGCTAATATTGAGAGAAAAAGCCTAAATAAATAGAAAAAAAAAGAGAAAGAAATGAGATTGAGAGGAAGCGGAAGAGAAAGTTAGAGTGCAAGTGGCAACGGCAGAATAACCGACTAAAGGAAATGGTTTGACACAAGGGACACAAAGCAAACAAATGTGGACAGACAAGGAAAGAACAACAGTGAGGCAGAGAAAAATGAGACAAACCCAGTAAGACAGACAGACAAATGCAGAGTGACAGGGTGACATGATGCAGCACATTTCCAGAGGCTGCTACTATAATTCCTTTTCATTTCATTGGGCATTGCATGTAGCTATGTACGTATGTGTATATATGTACATGTATATACAGTACATCGATCTGCATAACATTATGACTACCTTCCTAATATTGTGTTGGTCCCCCGTTTGCTACCAAAACAGTCCTGCAACTGTGATGCTCTGTGTATTCGGACACCTTTCTATCAGAACCAGCATTAACTTCTTCAGCTATTTGAGCTACAGTAGCTCGTCTGTTGGTAGGACCACACAGGCCAGCCACGTGAATCAATGAGCCTTCGCCGCCCATGACCCTGTCGCCAGTTTACCACTGTTCCATCCTTGTACCACTTTTGATAAATACTGACCACTGCAAACCGGGACACCCCACAAGAGCTGCAGTTTTGGAGATGCTCTGACCCAGTCGTCTAGCCATCACAATTTGGCCCTTGTCAAACTCGCTGAAATTCTTACGCTCGTCCATTTTTCCTGCTTCTAACACATCAACTTTGAGGATAAAATGTTCACTTGCTGCATAATATATCCCACCCACTAACAGGTGCCATGATGATGAGATAATCAGTGTTATTCACTTCACCTGTCAGTCTGTCTATCTATCTATCTATCTATCTATCTATCTATCTATCTATCTATCTATCTATCTATCTATCTATCTATCTATCTATCTATCTATCTATCTATCCATCCATCTGTGTGTCTGTCTGTGTCTGTCTATCTATCTATCTATCTATCTATCTATCTATCTATCTATCTATCTATCTATCTATCTATCTATCTATCCATCTGTGTGTCTGTCTGTGTCTGTCTATCTATCTATCTATCTATCCATCCATCCATCTATTCATCCATCCATCCATCCATCCATCCATCCATCCATCTATCTATTCATCTACCTATCCACCCATCTATCTATCCATCCATCCATCCATCCATCCATCCATCCATCTATTCATCTACCTATCCATCCATCCATCCATCCATCCATCCATCTATCCATCTACCTATCCATTCATCTATCCATCCATCTATCCATCCATCCATCTACCTATCCATCCATCCATCTATCCATCCATCCATCAATCCATCCATCTACCTATCCATCCATCCATCCATCCATCCATCCATCTATTCATCTACCTATCCATCCATCCATCCATCCATCCATCCATCCATCCATCAATCCATCCATCTATCCATCCATCTATCTATTCATCTACCTATCCATCCATCCATCCATCCATCCATCAATCCATCCATCTATCCATCCATCTATCTATTCATCTACCTATCCATCCATCCATCCATCCATCCATCCATCTATCCATCCATCTATCTATTCATCTACCTATCCATCCATCCATCCATCCATCCATCTATCCATCCATCTATCTATTCATCTACCTATCCATCCATCCATCCATCCATCCATCCATCTACTACTACTACTACTACTACTACTACTACTCATCCATCCATCCATCCATCTATCTATCTATCCATCTACTACTACTACTACTACTATCCATCCATCCATCCATCCATCCATCTATTCATCCATCCATCCATCCATCTATTCGTCTAGCCATCACAATTTGGCCCTTGTCAAACTCGCTGAAATTCTTACGCTCGTCCATTTTTCCTGCTTCTAACACATCAACTTTGAGGATAAAATGTTCACTTGCTGCATAATATATCCCACCCACTAACAGGTGCCATGATGATGAGATAATCAGTGTTATTCACTTCACCTGTCAGTCTGTCTATCTATCTATCTATCTATCTATCTATCTATCTATCTATCTATCTATCTATCTATCTATCTATCTATCTATCTATCTATCTATCTATCTATCTATCTATCTATCTGTGTGTCTGTCTGTCTGTGTCTGTCTATCTATCTATCTATCTATCTATCTATCTATCTATCTATCTATCTATCTATCTATCTATCTATCTATCTATCTATCTATCTATCTATCTATCCATCCATCTGTGTGTCTGTCTGTGTCTGTCTATCTATCTATCTATCTATCCATCCATCCATCTATTCATCCATCCATCCATCCATCCATCCATCCATCCATCTATCTATTCATCTACCTATCCACCCATCTATCTATCCATCCATCCATCCATCCATCCATCCATCCATCCATCTATTCATCTACCTATCCATCCATCCATCCATCCATCCATCCATCTATCCATCTACCTATCCATTCATCTATCCATCCATCTATCCATCCATCCATCTACCTATCCATCCATCCATCTATCCATCCATCCATCAATCCATCCATCTACCTATCCATCCATCCATCCATCCATCCATCTATTCATCTACCTATCCATCCATCCATCCATCCATCCATCCATCAATCCATCCATCTATCCATCCATCTATCTATTCATCTACCTATCCATCCATCCATCCATCCATCCATCTATCCATCCATCTATCTATTCATCTACCTATCCATCCATCCATCCATCCATCTATCCATCCATCTATCTATTCATCTACCTATCCATCCATCCATCCATCCATCCATCTATCCATCCATCTATCTATTCATCTACCTATCCATCCATCCATCCATCCATCCATCCATCTACTACTACTACTACTACTACTCATCCATCCATCCATCCATCCATCTATCTATCTATCCATCTACTACTACTACTACTACTATCCATCCATCCATCCATCCATCCATCTATTCATCCATCCATCCATCCATCTATTCATCCATCCATCCATCTACTGCAGCATGTCCACTTCCACACCCTACTGCTTCTTTGTTGTCATTTTGTAAGTAAAGAAGGAAAGGGTACAGATAGGTATTAGGAATAAATATTAGTATCAGAACCGATACTGGTCTGTTACAATGGATCACATTTACCAAATCTGGTCCAGATTAATTACCAGATCAGTATTAACCATAGTTGATTAATACTGATAGTGTTTTAAAAGGCTGATTCCGACAGAACAAGTTTTAAATAGTAACCTTGTGTAAATCCATCTTATAGATTCAAAGATTCATGTCTGCCTGAACTGGCTACATCTCTATTCAGATTGGATTAGTTTCACTTGGTGATCTGGGGTATATCTATTTTTACAGATTCTATTCTGTGATATTTTTATTCTGCTTTGGACTGCCTGGCTGACAAAAGTGTATAAGTGGAACAATGTATCTGTAGAATACATGTTGTTTTGTTTATTAATATTAATCAGAGAAATTGGTATCAGTGCACATAAAGGTTTATGTGGGAGAAACAACTTCAGGTATGGTTGTATTATTACATTGCATTATTCTAAGCAGAACGTAATAGACACTTGTTAGTTAAGGCTGGTGTTTGAAGATTGAAAGTGGTGGAAGTGCTGGACGATTTTCACAATAAATTCAGTTAATTCGTATTAACGTTTTCACACGATGTTAGAAATGTGACAATCAAGATTAAAATACCAACAAAAGCTATTCTCACAGGCCACCTCTTAGGTCTGTGCGCTAACCTTAGTCGCGCATGGAAGAAAAAAAAACACACACAGTGGGTGTGTTAGAAAACCTAGTGCGCTCTCTACATAGACGCATTTTACGTCATCCAATGCGTGCTCCAGACAAGTAGGCTGTCGAATTTCTAGATCCCTTAAAATGCTCACTAGTTAGATATCTTAAATGTAAATGGTATTTTCAGTAAATAATGAGGGAGCAGCCAATGCTTCCTTAGCGGTTAAGGCAATCCCAGCATTCAGTGCGGCACGACTTTTCTCACAAAAAAAAACACACCCAGGGTAATGTTAATGTAAAGAGGTTATGCTTGCACACCATTTAAAGTGAGAGTTGTTTGTGAGCTATTCCTAAAAAGGATATAGCTGGCCGCTCAGGTGACACAGCGGTAAAAACACACGCTGGAACCAGAGCTGGATCTCGAATACATTGTATCGAATCTTAGCTCTGCCTGCCAGCTAAGGCTGAGCGGCCACATGAACAACGATTGGCCTGTTGTTCAGATATGGGCGGGCCTAAGCCGGATGGGGTCTCTCTATCATGACTGGTGCAATTACAACCTCTGCTGGCTGATTGATGGCGCCTGCACAGAGATGAGAAAACAGTGCTCTCAGGGTGTGTCTCTCCGTACACAACGCTGAGCTGCACTGCACTCGCCAAAGTGTGGGTGACAAGATGCATACGGCATGCTGCCCACGTGTCGGAGGGGGAGTGGGTTAGCTTTGTTCTCCTCAATCAGAGCAGGGATCGACATTGGTGGAGAGGAAGCATGATGCAATCAGGCAATTGGACGAGCTAAAAAGGGGGAGAAAAAGCATAAAGAAAATATATTTTTTAAAAAAGGATATAGCTAATTAAGATTTCTGTTTTATTTTAATTATTGTTATAATTTTTGTTACAAATGTGGTTGTGCTTGCACAGTTTGAGTCCCTTGAAAGGATATTTAAAAGTAACCATTATTTGCACAATGTAATAATTATAGGTGGTGTTGTTACTATTTTTGCACTTCTGCAGTCTTTTAAATTAAAATGCAATAAAAAGAAATGTGTCTTTTTTCAATGCCATTATACAAGAACAAACAAAAAAACTCGGAATCGAGAATAATTAATAAATTTGAAAATAATCGAGAGATTTTTTTTGTGCAAAATTGCCCAGTCCTAAGTGGTGGGTGGGTGTTTAGTATGTTTGCAAAAGGGAAATGGGATAAAAGCTGCCATCAGTCCACCAGCTCCTGATTTCTGTGCCTATTCAACCAGATAAACGACCATCTGTCTTACCCAGTGTTGTCTGTGTGTGTGTGTGTGTGTGTGTGTGTGTGTAGGGTGGCTCTGATAACCCCATACATGCAGTGCAGTCTTATTATCCTAGCACAGGTGGTGGTGTATCTGCATGCCTGAAGGACTGATCTTAACATGAGATCTAGAAAGAAAAGACCTGTTTTGCACAAAATAATCAGAGCAAATCTTTCAGTGTATTAGGAAAAATATGAATAAAATATAATTAAAGCTTGGTGATTGGCATTACTAATTGTTTCACACAATTTATCTCCCTCCTACAGCAGAATGAATTTTACGGCTGCAGAAAAATACAATGAAGGACCTCTGTTAAGGCTGCAGACCTAATTAAAAATTAATTGGATTACAGTAATGAGCTGCATATACTAATTGTAACAAATCATCGTGATTACATCAATCTATTTCAAAACAAAAGAGTCAGGTCTTCCCCCAAGTCAAGTCTTCTCCCAATTGGCACCCATGGTAGAAAGAACTTTGACTAACTGTTCAAGCAAAATCTCTTGCTGTTTTCAAACTGCAAATAAAGAGTCAATTTTAACTGATGACCTAAATCAGGGGTGTCAAACTCAAGGCCTGCGGGACAAATCCGTCCTGCCACGTCATTTTTTTATGTGGCGAGAGCTTAATAGACGTATGATTGTTGTGATGGTTCGAGTAGTTACAGAGACGCAGTTATAAGTTAATGGGACACCCACGCCTTTAAGTGGCAACCGTTGACATCGTAGTCATGGCAACTAACTTTGACTTTGCTAAGAAGCCATGTGACTTTTACGTTTTAGTGGCAAAAGAACACGGGGGAAAGTCAGTAGCGTAAACATTAATAAATAGACGTTAATTCTCTTGCAATCCAATATTGTAAGTAGTAGAAGCAGAAAGAAGGTAACTTAATGAAAGATGGAAAAGTGAATACAAGTTTGTGCCTCAAGAAGTATAAATTTGGCATTTCGACACTAAACACAGAATTTAGCCTCCAAGAAAAACAACAAATTGTCCAAGACCTAAAAGGCAGACTGTATTACAGCAGGAAACTTTACAATCGGCCCTTTGAGGGCCACCATAATGCAGATGTGGCCCTCGGTGAAAATGAGTTTGACACCTCTGACCTAGATAAACACCATCCTTGCACTTAGAGAAATAAATTAAATAAACTTTTTTTTCTGTATTGTACTGTATGTTTCTTTTGTGCAATTGTTTGGCGGTCCGGGTCCTTTCTGTGTGGAGTTTGCATGTTCTCCCTGTGTCTGCGTGGGTTTCCTTCGGGAGCTCCGGTTTCCTCACACAGTCCCAAAAACATGCAGTCAGGTTAATTGGAGATACTGAATTGCCCTATAGGTGAATGGGTGTGTGTATGTGTGTGTATGTGTGGCTGCCCTGCGATGGACTGGCGCCCCATACAGTGTGATACTGTGTGCCTTGCGCCCATTGAAAAGATGGGATAGGCTCCAACACCCCCTGTGACCCTAATTGGACAAGCGGTTAAGAAAGTGAATGAGTGAGTGAATTAATAACCCAAAGTTCAATGCTTTGAATGTATATGACGCTGACTGATCTAAACTAACAAAGAATGTGAATACAGAAATTAATAAAACAATTTAGTTGTCTGATGAAGTTGGTTTGAATTGAAACTACTGGAAAGTTAAATATGATAAAATGGCTTTAAGCGGACGTGGATGCTAAGGTAAACAGATCGGGCAAATATGAAAGAGATCTTTTGTCATTTTAGAAACACCACACAATGACTGACTATGTGACTTACTGACTAAACGAAGATAATAGCTGCGTCCAAAACCGCATACTTCCATACTGAACAGTACTCGAAAGCAGTATGCGAAAGCGGGTAGTGTGTCCGAATATGTAGTATTCATTGAACAGTATGCGAAAAGTACCCGGATGACCTACTGCATGGGCAGCTATTTTTGAGTATGCAAACATAACACACTGTGGTCCGATAATCTATCCCATAATTCAACTGGAGGTGACAGATGGTGGGAAGCAGAGAGTCGGCTGTTTACAAGTGTAAGTAAGATAAAAATAAAAAATGTTATGATTAAGTACAACCCTGAATAACGTTATGAGTAGCTTTGTGGAGAACGACACAATTAATTTTGTCTGATTATAAAATCTATGTAACTCTGGCGATATGATGTCATGCATCATGTGACGTTGGTAAGATGGTGGACGTAGTACACACACTGCACACTTGTGTACTAAAAGAGCGTACTGCTTTACCAGCTGAGCAGTGCGCACTGCCTCCAATTTAGTATGTACTGTTTACGTATGCGTTTTCGAACGCAGCCAATAACGTCGTACTGATCTCCTGGCTTCTTTAAACACCCCCAGAATCTGGTGTGGTGCATTAGAGATACAGCTTCTGGGTTTTGTAGTCCATTTAGGACTACAACAGGTTGTTTTACTTTTCCTTCAGACAAAGTTAATCGACCTATTAGAGTCTTAGTGTATGAAACAGATATTCAGGTTAACAAGTTTCCAATAAAAAACACATTTGTTGATCTGATTAGGGAGTTAAGAGTTTGGACTGTTGAGTAAGAGTCCTGGAGAATAAATGGTATAAAATCCATTATGTTGAATAAAATCCAAATAGGTTTTCTAAAATGCAAATGCATCTGATGGAGACCAAATTAGGAATGAGCATTTTGGTTATTTAGATAGACTTAGTAACCAATTCCATTTGGGGGAGGGATGGGATGTGTCCCTGTTTCACATGTAGCATTCACAGTAAGCATTGATTTTGGGTGTCAGCTTTCCTAACTCTTGATTGTTTTGATTTACTATTCTGTTTTACAGCTGTGCAAACAAGTAATGCATAAAATGATTTAAACTGGGTATTCTTGAAAGCAAGTAAAACATAATTAGGGATGGCACCAATCCGATACCCTGTATCAGTATCGGTCCGATATTGGCCCAAATAACTGGATCGGATATCAAAAGGAAATATAAGGCCATTCAGAAATTAAAACACAGTGATCTACTTTTAGCATTTAAAAAAATCATCTACCACTGCCACAACTAAAAACACTGTTTTAAGGAGTGTCGTCAAAGTTTCTACAATTGAAAGATGTGGATGTCAATCAAACACGATGGACCAATTAGAATTGACGCAGTGCTTGGTTGAGATTTTCCGTTAAAGTTCTGTCACGTTTTTAAATTAGTTAAAACCAAAACGCGCTTATTAAAAAACCCTGCTGGATTCTGAAGAGGACATCTGTGTCTAAACGGGAAACGGTGTAGTTTGTTTTATTTTATAACACTAATGGATTAAATTTCATTGAGGATGTGAGATATCTCCAAGCTGGGACAAGATAGATACATTTGTTTATTTTTTATTATTGAATTATTTCATTTTTATTGTTTATAAAAAATATTTTTTATTATTTATTTTATAATTTTTTCGCTGCCTCTTCAAGGTGTAGACTTGAGAGTTGACAGATCTAGAATTTTATATTAAAATTATAATTTATTTGTTAAATACAGATAAAGTTTAGACTTTAAATTTTCTTTTAAATGTTCGTATGATGGTGTTAAACAAGCCAAAAATGCTGCTAAATGTTTTGTGTGTAAAAGTTCAAATAAAAACAGCAGTTTTGCATAAGTGTGATGTTGTAGGTTCTGTATTTATTCCTTTAGAATATTTGTTTCACAGTCTGAGCATCGTTATTTAGATAGCTAATTTAACCACGGTGCGTTGAGACATGTATTATTACTGCTTAGTTGTTTGAGAGGAGAAATGACGGTATCGGATTGGTATCGGTACCGGCAGATACTCAATTTGCAGTATCGGTATTGGTATCAGACATAAAAAAGTGGTATCGAGCCAGCCCTACAAATAATCCATTGGTATTTATAATAAATTATTAAAAAGGTTTCGTGCTTTGGATGGAATCAGTCCTGGCTTGTGATCCAGGCTGTGGTTCTTAATTTATTTGACCTTTTGAACTAAACGACCTTTATGTTCACATTTATGGCATTTAGCAGATACCTTTATCCAAAGTAACTCACCATTGTACCTAATTACAGTGCAATTGAGGGTTAAAGGCCTTTGCTAAGGAGTCCAACAGTGGCAACTTGGTGGAGGTGGGGCTCAGATTACTATTCCAGTACCTTAACCACTGAGCCACCTGCCCATTTTTTATGAATCATTTTATGCAGGGTGGAAGGTGATGCAGCAAGCTGTGTGGCTGCTGCACAGCTCAACAGCCCTGAAGACCTCCTTGCATTAAAATCCACACGAGTTTCCTACAGGTGCTCCAGTTTCCTCCCACCTTTCAAAACCCCAAAAAACATATACTGGCTGCTCTAAAACGCTGTTTGAGTCGTGTACAGGGTTTTACGATGGTGCAGGACCCAGAACATTCCTAGTCAAAATCAAGTCAATACTGAAAGAAACTGTACTCCTCCTGCATCACTTCAGAAAACGTTGTAAACTCTACACCATGCAGGCCAGTAACATATCGATTGAGCTCAGTGTATCATTAGAATCAAGGATTTTCTCTTTACCACTACAGTGGACACAACATTATTGGCATCTCTTGCAGCAGGGATGTTGTTGCTATGGCAGCAGTGTTAAAACTTAGGGACAAAGAATACAATTTGCTTTGGTCTTATTGATTTTAAACTCATTCAAAACCTGTATTAAAGACCAGATTTTAGATAATAATATCAACAAATAAAGAAAGAACCAGTTTAAATTGCCTTAGGAAAGAAAATATAAAAACATTCTTTTAAAATAGTAAATAATAAAGAAGACAACAATGCTGGTAAAATGTATTGACCAACATGTCTGTCCAAATGTGATTTAATATTAATTGGGTGGCACAGTGGTCTATTACGCTGACCCATCACTGCTGAGATCCAGGTTCAAATCTCAGCAGGTGCTATTGGCTGGCCAGGCACCTACACATATATGGTTGTCTGAGGATGGCGAAATAGCCAAAGCCCTGTGATGGACTGGTCCATATGGGGTGTATTCCTGTCTTGTGCCCAGTGTTTCCAGAGAAACCAGATCCACTGTGACCCCATTTAAAACTGTTAAGATTTAATCTACATCAAAAGCTGCATAATGCATCCATAATTTCATGACAAATTCTATAAACCAGGAGTAAAAATCCCTTTAATATTCATCTTTATTCCAATGATGTTCATCATTAATTAAAAGCCATGCAAAAAAACACAGAGTGCAAAGCAACAATGCATGACAGAACAATACACTTACCCATTCATTCACCCACTAACTAACAGACTTTATTCTAGAAATCAAAACCATCTAATAAACAAGAAATATACAAGAATATATGAGAAAATCTGATATACAATGATGATTTGATTTCGAGAATACAGTCAAAATGTTATGGCCAAATGGTGTGTCTATTTTTTTCTTCTAAAGAAATGCAGGTTCTTCCAAAGCTGTTTCAGCATTCTTATACTAATAACAAATTGATACTGATGTACTTAGGGCAATTGTAGCCTTGCAGGTAAGGTACTGGAGTAGTAATCAAATGATTGCTGGTTCAAGCCCCACCACTACCAGGTTGCAACTATTGGGCCTTTGAGCAAGACCCTCAACCCTCAATTGCTTAAACAATATACTGTAACAGTACTGTAAGTCACTTATAAGATAAAAGTGTCTGCTAAATGCTGAAAATGTAAATGTCCCAGAACATAAGATATTTTTTATTAGTGAAACAGATATGGAAATATAACTTTACCAAATCCTCAATGTCCCTCATTATTCTCAAAATCATTTCAGCTTTATTTTTGAAATCGAAACTTATAAAGTAAAAAACTAGTTGTACCTTAAAATTTCTGGAAATCTGACCTGATTAATATGACTTTTTGACACCCTGATGAGTTAGTATGGGTCTGGAGATTTTTCATTTCCTGTGGTTGCCTTTGGATCACTCCTCAGCAACACATGGCACTGACCCAGTATGGGTTAACTCTGGGCAGTGTGGGCTTGGCAAATCCAATACATATTCCATTTGGGCCTGCGTGTGTCAGCCCACACTGGGCCCACTGAACCACTGAACCATTCAGGGCCCATTGTGAGCTGACACCACAATCCTGACCATGATGAAGTGGTTAGTAAAATGAATGAATAAATAAACACAACCCAGATATCCTTTTAGAAAAAATGGCCGCTGCCTTGCTGCTTAGAATACCCATGTCCTGCACCTGTATAGAGGGTAGGAAGCGAGGATAGGCGTGGGGGAGGAAAGTGACAAAGATGCAGACATGTCCGTTTCCATTATTTGGACATTTTTCATTTAAATGGAAGTTAATAAAAGGGAAAACACACAATAAATCATTTTAAATTGTAATCAAAACGTGTATATAATGTCAGGGTGAGAGACATGAACAGAGTAAAAGAGAGAGATGAGGGTGTGTCCGTTAAAAATGTAACGTTAGCTTGCTGAAGATCTACAGCCTACAAAATTGATGAACAAATTCAACTGTACACATAAAATACATAGAAACACTTAGAAGATAATATTTGATGTTATTTTATAAGACAAAAGTCTTTGTTTCAGATGAAATGTGTATAGCCTCTAGCTAATCTTTTAATACAATGCTTAGCTAAGATGAAATGGTCGTAACCATACGGGTTTGTTCGGGAAGTTTCCGAAAAATGCCGAATAATCGCGAAACCAACGCAGAGGTCGTATATGCAAACATAAAAAGATTGAGGATTAAAATGCACAGAATAACAGTGATTCAACCACATGCACGTTTAAGACATATTTTCAAGTAAATAAATTAACGACACAAACCTGGTCAAAATGACAAAAACGTTATTTTACAAGCTCGTCGATGAGAGTTAAAATGTCAAACGCAGCATCAGCACCACCTAAACCCGGTTACAGAGACAGCGGCTCGATCCTTAATGTATTCTGATTACCTAAGTAGGCACCCTAGATAGGGAATGAAACAGCAGGTTCGTACGCTCAAGATAGTGCACACTGCGCTCTATGTGAAGCCGTTTGAAATGCGGCCATTACCCATTCTCTGAATCGGCAATCCAGACAGAACAAAAGCGAAAATATATTTAAATATAAAAACGTTAAATATATAGCTGCAAGCAAATATATATGACTTTATTCAATAAGCAATTATCAAAATAAAACGTAATAATTACAAAAAAATTTAACTAAATGAAGAAAATCGCGACAGGGGCTTGGCTTCTTTGGAGATCAGCATGACAACTGCACACCGGTGCTGCTGTCAATTCATCCAGAGAAAAATAAATGATATCAAAAAAGCAAAATATTGTGAATAGCTATAACGTTTTAATAAAATATTTAGCACCGATAGACTTTCTAAATTGCATTAAATGGCTTGGCTTGAACATTTAGAGAAGTAACTAGAAGCAGGAGGCACGCCGCCCATCCTCTATCACATAACACACCCAGCAACAGTACGTTCAATTTAAGAACGCTGTATAACCCAGTAAAATCAACACAAAACACCGAATGCACTTTAGAAATAGGTTATGCAAATCCAGACATGAATAACTAAAACAATTTACAGATGATTAAGAGATATTTTTCTCACCTGGCTGACTCGCAGTTATTGTCTGTTCGACTGCAGCAGTGAGCACTGTACCAGTGTGCAGTTTCTTCTTTGGCCTGAGGAAAAAGGGTGGCGCTGCAGAGACTCTTTATATTAAAGGTGTAGAGTAAGCAACCTCGACCCCTGAGACATGGACAACATAAAACTAGCAGCTATAAAAATCTTGCTAGAAGCACTTTGCATACCTGTCAAGTCTCCCGTTTTGTCCGGGAAACTACCGTATTTTACCCCTCTTTCCCGCCGTCCTCCCGTATTAGTATTTTCCCGTAAATTTCCCGTATTATATTATAATTAAAAAAAACATTCCTGTGCCTCTCCAAACTGAAATGTCACTAACCTCGCGAGAACTGCCACCCAGGCTGCTGCAAGTGGCAGTTCTCGCGAGGTTAGTGCGGACAGCGGGAACAAACCTGGAACAGGGAGAGATGGATGGATGCAAGGAGAGAGAGGGCATTCCTGCCAAAAAAGTAAAGACTGCATGTAAATATCTAGAGAAATGGGACATCGAATTTACCTTTCTAAAGAGGAGAAGAAAATAAAATGTGTTTCACTTTAAGACAAGCAATGTGTATATATGCTGAAAATATGTAAAATAAATAAATGTGCTTCAATTCCCTTTTGTGTTTTCATTTAGGCTGTATTATAAGAATTACATATGTAGGAATGTCCACAGCATTTCAGTGTCAACAAAGGTAGGCCTATCAGATTCTGATCATCTAATTGTAGTTTGTAAGTGGTTCACAGGTGGTTATTTTAGATTTCTTGTAAACCTGTCTTAAAATGTAAGGGATACTGAACCTCGGTTGGGCTGGTGGGACGGCTCGAAGCGCGCAGCGGAAAATTTCCCTTATTTTTAAATCCAAAACTTGACAGGTATGACTTTGATAGGTAATATTTCAATTCAACACAAATAGCTAAAAGAGATTCAAACAGATGAAACAGATTAAGTTCTAAATATGCCAACCAGTGCGTGCTCAAATCGTATGTGGCATGAATCAAGCTCATTGCAAGTGGCAGTGGTAGCTCAGTTGTTAAGAAAACTGACATATTAATCTGAATGTTGCTGGTTCAAGCCTCACGTCCAAGTTGCCACAGGTGGAACTTAAACCTTAATTGCTTGCATTGTATTGCTGACACAGTTGGATGAAAGTATCTGCCAAATAAAATGCATGTTAATAAATGAACACCTTTTTGAATCAGTCTCAACTAAAACAGTTTCAAAATGCTGTAAGTCATGGCAGAGCTACTATTTAGTTGAGTGTTTGTATTACACACCATTGGGTAAAAACAAAGTGCTACTTATTTAGCAGAGGAATTTGACACAGGATGTAGATAGAAGGTGATTGCAGTCCAATAATCACCAAAGGTCAATATTTCCACAAAAAAGCACAAAATGAATCACCCATGAATCTAGTCACACAATCAAGAGTGACAATTCCTGTTGCAGAAAAAAACCCTCACATCATCACTGACTGACCCTAACACTTTACTGTGGGGATAGTATTATTCTGGTCATAAGCCTTGCCATTCTTGTGCCAGGCAAATCACTAATCCAGTTCCTGTGCTTCTTGTTCAAGAGCAATGTGTGTCATGGAGCTGGAATGTTTAAGGTCTTAAATCCTATACTAAATCCTATACTATACTATAATTTGTTTTGTTTGTTCATTTGCTGTGTCATCATATAACTGATAAAGACTTTAAAGCAAAATCTAGCTCTGCAGAAAGAAATTAGGCTTATAAATACCCATTCTTAATAATTTTGTCCTTGAGAATGTTAGGAATTGTGCATGTATCTCCCTCTCTCTCATACACAGTCATGTGAAAAAGTTAGGACACCCCATGAGAACCTTGTGTTTTTAAACATATTTAAACATATGAACATTTGAGCTTCATTCGAACAGTATTGAGAGATGGAGCTTATATAACTAAACAAATAAAACTGAAAAAATTACTTTTAAACTCAAGTTGTAAAATGTAATGAACAAAAATGGAAATATATTGTGAGGGAAAAGTTAGGACACCCTATGCCCTAATAGCTGGTATTTTTCCCTTTGGCTGAAATAATTTCAATTAGACATTTCCTATAACCATCTACCAGTCTCTGACATCGACTAGGAGAAAGTTTTTCCCACTCCTCCATGCAGAATTTCTTCAGCTGTGTGAGGTTTGAGGGGTTTCTTGCATGCACAGCCCGTTTCAAATCCCCCCACAGCATCTCAATAGGATTAAGATCCAGGCTTTGACTTGGCCATTCCAGAACTCTCCATTTCTTCCTTTTGAGCCATTCCTTGGTGGATTTACTGGAATGTTTTGGGTCGTTGTCATGTTGCACGGTCCACCTCAGCTTCAGCTTTAGTTTTTTAGACAGATGGTCTTACATTTTCCTCAAGCACCCTCCTATACAGTGAAGAAGTCATTGTGGAATCTACAATGGAGAGCTTGCCAGGCCATGCTGCTGCAAAGCAGCCCTTAAACCATGACATTTCCACCCACCTTCATGCTTTACAGTTGGTATGAGGTTCTTGTGCTCAAATGCTGTGTTTGGTTTGCGCCAAACATGTCTTCTGTTACTGTGCCCGAATAATTCAACTTTGGATTCATCTGTCCAAAGCACCTTGTTCCAGAAGTCCTGGTCTTTGTCTAGGTGTTCTCTGGTAAACTTTAGTCTTGTCCTGATGTTTTTTTTTGACAGCAAGGGTTTCCTCCTTGCTCACCTCCCATGAAAATCAAACTTGTGCAGTCTCTTTCTGATGGTAGATGCATGTACCTTGACATCAACTGTGGCAAGAGCTACCTGTAGGTCCTGTGATGACATTGAAGGATTATTGGAGACTTCTTTATGCAGCCTGCAGTCTGCTCTTGGGCTGAACTTGCTAGGATGGCCTTACCTGGCCATGTTGGCAGTTGTTTAAATGTTCACCACTTGTAAATTATTTTCCGGACAGTGGAATGACTGATTTCTAATTGTTTTGAGATCTTTTAAAAAACCTTCCCAGACTCATATACATCTACAACCTTGTTTCTGAAGGCCTCAGAAAGCTCTTTAGATCTCACCATGGTGATAACACTCACTTCAACAATCAAGAGCAAACCAAACTAATGTCCGAGGTTTAAATAAAACTCCAATGTCCTCTAACGATGGTCTAATCATTGCAGCTGATGTGGTGCACCGGATTCTCAGACATTTTAGGTAGTAATAAATGTGGGGGTGTCCTAACTTTTTCCTCACCATAAATTTCCATTTTTGTTCAACTTGTGTTTCAAAGTAATTTTTAACATTTTTGTTGTTTAGTTATATAAGCTCCATCTCTCAGTACTGTTCAAATGAAGCTCTAATGTTTATATGTTTAAATATGTTCAAAAAGACAAAGGTTTTCATGGGGTGTCCTAACTTTTTCACATGACTGTATATTATTACCACATACATTAAGACCATCTTCCTAATATTGTGTTGGCCTCCCTTTTGCTGCCAAAACAGCCCTGACCCATCGAGGTATGGACTCCACTAGACCCCTGAAGGTATGCTGTGGTATCTGGCACCAAGATGTTAGCAGCAGATCCTTTAACTCCTGTAAGTTGCGAGATTGAGCCTCCATGGATCGGATTTGTTTGTCCAGCACATCCCAGAGATGCTCGATTGGATTGAGATCTGGGGAATTGAGGCCTAGTCAACACCTCAAACTTGTTGTGGTGCTCCTCATACCATTCCTTGCTTTGTGGCAGCAGGGTGCACTATCCTGCTGAAAGAGGCCACAGCCATCAGGGAATACCGTTTCCATGAAAGGGTGTACATGGTCTGCAACAATGCTTAGGTAGGTGGTACGTGTCAAAGTAACATCCACATGGATGGCAGGACCCAAGGTTTCCCAGCAGAACATTGCCCAAAGCATCACACTGCCTCCGCCGGCTTGCCTTCTTCCCATATTGCATCCTGGTGCCATGTGTTCCTGAGGTAAGCGACGCACACGCACCCGGCCATCCACATGATGTACAAAAAAACGTGATTCATCAGACAAGGCTATCTTCATACATTGCTCCGTGGTCCAGTTCCAGTGCTTATGTGCCCATTGTTGGCGCTTTCGACGGTGGACAGGGGTCAGCATGGTGTGGTGGAAAAAGAACCCTTTTAATAAATACCTTGAAGACTGGATTATAAGTAGAAAAAGAGGTTTAATCTTGTCTGCAGAGAAGGAACACACTGACAAGTCTCACATAGTAAACTGGGCAGTGTGCTCCGGAACAAAGGTACAGTATCTCTTATATACATGGTGACAAAAGGTTATGGTGTGCGGGAAAGATCAGATATTTCTTAGGTGGGGAGTAGTAACTGTTTGAAGTCAGCGGGAACAGGATTCGTAAACCTCTTGATTGCAGGCGACAGTCTTTTGTTGTGTATGGCAATTGGTACAAGATAGGATCTGGGCGTGATCACAGGATCTGGGAGTAGGTGCAAACCATGCACCTTTTGAAATGTATAAATTAACATTTCTTTGTTCTTTTACAATGGGCACCCTGACTGGTCTGCGGCTATGCAGTCCCATACGCAACAAACTGTATTCTGACACCTCTCTATCAGAACCAGCATTAACTTTTTCAGCAATCTGAGCTACAGTAGCTCGTCTGTTGGATCAGAGTGTCTGCTGAGGTTTCCTTTGGATGCTCAGGTTTCCTCCAACAAGTCTAAAGGCATGCAGTCATGGATGGACTTGTGACCTGTCTGAGGTGTTTCCTACCTTTCATCCAATGAATTAGACCCATCGCAACCCTGAATTGGATAAATCAGACAGTGAATGAATGAAATCTCAACAGACATACTCAGAAATCTTGTGGAACTCCTTTTTAAGAAAACTAAAGGGGACTTTATACCAGAACCTGGGGTTTTGAAATATACAAGTATATGTTAGCACTGACGGTCGACTGTGGAATATTTAGTAGCGAGGAAATTTCACGACTGGACTTGTTGCACAGGTGGCATCCTATCACGGTACCACGCTGGAATTCACTGAGCTCCTGAGAGTGACACATTCTTTCACAAATGTTTGTAGAAGCAGTCTGCATGCCTAGGTGTTGGTATTATACACATGTGGCCATGGAAGTGATTGGAACACCTGAATTCAATGATTTGGATGGGTGAGTGAATACTTTTGGCAATATAGTGTAAGTGTAGTGTTAGAAATTTTATACTGGCTATCATGTAAGCTTTCAAGTTAAATTATTAGATAATGGCAGCTTCATACAGTCTGTTTATTATGGTAATAGTAGTAAAAATTAAAAAATAATGAAGATGCTATGTTTATTAACTACATTTGGCACAAACGTTACTTATCCAGATAAATACTAAATAGATGTCTATGGTAAATGCTTTACCGTCCCAATTTTTTTTTAGGAATATGTTGCAGGCCTGAAATGCTGGAATGGATGTATATTAACAAATGAAATGAAGCTGACCAGACAAAACATGAAATATTGGTTCATACATTCTGCTATCAAATAAAAATCTAAGTAAATGGAAGAAACACTGCATTTTATTTTTATTGAAATTTTTAATTCTAATACTGTCCCAACTTTTTCTGAATTGGGATTTTAATAAGCTTTAAACAGGTCTCAGTGTTAGAGGTGTTGCACTGGTCTAGACTGCACTAACACTCTTAATGCTGCAGCTTCAGAACCCATTATGACATCACTCCATGTGACTGATATATAAGGGCAGCAAGCTGCACACTCATCACATTCAACAGTCACACACGAAGAGAGTACAGACGAGGTTACTTCAGTAAGATCAACATGGATGTTAGAGATCTGTTGGAAAAATACAGTAGATTACAGAAGCAGGTTGCAGAGATGAAAAGAGAAATTCAGATAAGGAACAGCAAACCCACCAGGGTATTTCATTTATTTTTATTTATTTTATGAAATATAACTTATTTTACATTGTAGCAGAACATAAATCCAAGATCATTAAAAAATAATGATAATAAACAGTAAAATGGTAAAGTATTTTCCACCAGTCAGTTAAAATGATCATTGTGGTAATTAATCTGAACATTTGAAGAATTTTAAAGCTTTTCGGCCTAAATAAATTTGGATTTGTGGGGTGAATTTGGTTCAACCAAGAAAAACTACACGAAACACAAAAACTACATAAAATAAAATGTGGTTCTCACTTGCAGGACGACCAGCTGCAGCATGAACAATTTGCATCCAGGTGCTCCAGTTTGATAGAGAAGGGTGAGGCATATGAAAAGACCCAGGAGGCCATCCTGAGACGCATCTGCGGCCCAAACCAGTCCATGGTGGAGACCAAAGGCTTTATCAGTTCTGATTACAGAAAGCCTTCTCCACCCTTGGAAAAGCCTAACAAAGGGTGGGAAGCTGAAAGAAATTCTGCCAGTCCAAAAGTGGCCTCCAGGTCTCATAGGTTCCCCTTGAGACCTAAAGATCTGGCAGAATTCGAAATGGAGGTTCAAGCCGTGCAGGCTCACATCCATCAAGAGGCACAGATTGCAGCATATAATGCCAGAAAAGTGAGCCGTAGTGCCCGCTGTGCCCAGAGCCCCATAGACATGTCTTCACCTGTGGACATGTCCACACCCACAGAGCTCCAGGCCCTTTCTGCCATAAGAACGCCTGAGCCACCATCCACGCCTGCACCATCCAAACCTAGCCGAATACCTAGACTGCAGGTTCTGCTAGAGCTAACCAAAGCTAAGAAAGAGAACACACCAGGTGAGAAATACGTACTTAAAGCAGAAGTTCTCAACATAACACTCATAAACAGCTCTGTAGAAATGAAGACGTGACACCAAACTACTCTGTTTGAGAACAGTGAACATGGAGGATATCGCCAGTCGCCTGAGTGCACTGACCAGGAGAAGAGACGTACCTCTTGAATCTGCAGCTAGCAAGCTGAAAGACCTCGCTGGTCAAAGGAAGAAAGCAGATTCCACCTTTTAGCGTTCAAGCAAGATGGCTGCCCAGAAACCAGTTTTCAAACCAGTACCTCCGCCAAAGAGGACCCAGGATGATCATTTTTATCTAGCTGAGCAGTTGACTCCTTTAGAAGCATCTTTGTTTTTTCCGAAAAAGGTAAAACAAGGTAAGGTACAAAACGAAGACCAAGTCTCTGCTAATAAAGTGCTTGCAGGTAGCAATCAAAAGGAACCAGTGGATCGCAGTGAGGCTGAAGACACAGCATCCTCATACAGAAGAAGACAGACACCTGAGGACCTGTGCCTGGATAGTGAGGAGCCACTGAAAAGACCTGATGTGGCACTTGAGCAGATGTTTCAGCTGCTGGAACTGGAGGACTGGTAGGTCTTTAATCAGCTGCAGTAGATCAGATAAACTGAGCTGATGAGATTGTGAACACTAACGTACTAATTCATCATTGTGTAACAGGGAACGGAAGATTGAGGGGCTAAAGTTGGTGCGCGCACTGGCTAAGCATCACGCCAACATCTTGTTGCACAAACTGCATGAGATATGCTTGGCCGTCACAAAGGAGGTGAGACGCACATCATACCAGCTCTTCTGGAGCTCAGCTATCATTACAGAACCTTTACTGTAAAAGTGTATTAAGCATCAGCAAAATAAAATCCCAAACTCACTACGATTTTGCTTTTGTTCACTATTTCAGGTGAAAAACCTGCGCTCCATGGTGGCTCGTGCTGCCATGAGCACTTTGGCCCACTTGTTTGCCCACCTGCAAAGGGCAATGGACCCAGAGTTAGATGGCACGGCTCTCGTCCTTCTGCAGAAATCTGGAGAGTCCAGTCAATTTGTTAAAGGGGACGCTGAGATGGCTCTTAATGCCATGGTCATCAGTTGCTCGTCTGGTCGCGTCCTGAATGCGCTACTTGCCGGAGGACTCAGGTACAACAAAACAACAAAAAAATCTACAACAGATTAAAAAAAAAACAGTCAGTCATCATTCTGATCATGATTTGTTCTCCAGTCACAGGAACGCCGCGGTGAGAACATGCATGACGCTGCAACTGGAGAAACTTGCTGAGGTTGTGGGGGCTTCACAGGGCCGTTTCTTTCCTCCATAAGCCGACTGGCCCACGATGCTGCACAGGAAGTGAGGTATGCAAAGGAAATCCTTCTCCAACTTTACATTTCATTCACCCTTCAGCTATGAAAGTTATTTAAAAGCACATTTCTGACCGCAGGTTTCATGCCCGAAACACCATCAGACTTCTGGCCACCCACACACATTTCATGAGCATGGTGGAGCACTTTGTGGCAGCGAAGGAAAGAGCGTCCATCAAAGACATCATAACCAAGGCCAGGTAAAATAATAAAATAGAAGATGATGGTATTTCTCATGTACATGAAAAATTGTGTGAATAACAATTGTTTTTACTGCTGTTGTAAATATCCAGATAAAATTCAGAGGAAAAATGCAATTCAGCAAGATTGTCCAGCCAATCAGAATGCAGAACAACTTCAGCACCAAACTTCATCATGTTCAGTCTGATTTTTTAAATAAAAACATTTACAATATCACTCGCTTCATCCTTTTATCAATAGAAAACAGCATTAGAATTAAAGATCAAACAATAATAATAATAATAATAACACTTTTAGGAAACCCAAAGTAGGGTCTTTTCAATGTCTTGCTCTATAAGGCATGAATTAGACATTTATAAATGATTTATTTACTATGCAAAGAGCTTTATTCATTGTGACTTTTATTAAAACGTTATTCTGGGTCTTTTATGTAAAAATTATTAATAAGTGTACTGTTAGTTGTAATAATGCACAATAAACACTTTATTAGGACCCTTAAATTATTACTTAAATGTACATGCTTTAGTATGTAACTGGCAGCACTTTGATTCATGAGATATTGTCATATGTGAGTATACAGAGTTAATAAGACAATAATAACTAGTACACTAGTACAATAATAAGTGTTCTATCAACAACTGATGGGAATACAAACAGATTATCAGATCATAATATTACACAAAGCTGGAATTTGTGTATTTATTATTTTAACATCAGCATAACTGAATATGGGGGGGGGGGGGGGTATTGTAATTACGACTCTCCCAGACATTAAAGGTTGAGTCTGTTATTTCCCTTTTTTCCAGCTTTCCCACATACCATGCTTTTTTTTCCAGAGCTCCCACCTTAACCCCATTAAACCTTTGTGAAAAACTGGAATGTTAATTTCAAACCAGTCCTTCATGCTCAGTTTTTAAATGAATAGGCAAATTCCCAGATAGTGGATGGCATGGTTGCACAGTGGGTAGCACCGTCGTCTCACCGCAGGATGATCCTGTGTTCAGTTCCCAGGTGGAGCGGTTTGGATCCTATCTGCACGTTCTCCCTGTGTCTGCTGGGGTTTCCTTTGGATGCTCCAGTTTCCTCCAACAAGTCTAAGGGCATGCAGTCATGGATGGACTTGTGACCTGTCTGACCCGTGTATCCTACCTTTCGTCCAATGAATTAGACCCACCGCAACCCTGAATTAGACAAAATTAGACAATGAATTAATAAATGAATTTCCCACAAACATATTCCAAAATCTTGTGGAACTTCATTTTAAGAAAACTAAAGGGGACTTGAAATGCAATGTCTAATAAGTCATAAACCTTTGGCCAAATGGAGTAAACAGGGCTTCTCCTACTGCACCCATTAAATAATAAAACAGTGCTCTCAAAGATTAAAGAAATGCCATCCCTGTATGCCAAGAAAAAAGGTTAAATATTTAAATAATACTTTGAGTCAACATATGACCCCACAGGTAATATATTGATACTGAAATCTTAAATATTGAAGGTTTTACCGTAACAGGCAGATACTAAATATTCAATATAATTAATTATCCTTTAAATGTAACAAGCACAGATGAAAAACGTAATAAACATAAGCCAGGACAACCATCAACCTTTAAAGATAACTACAACAATGTATTAACCTATTCATAAAATAACATGCTTTTAACCACAAGTTATTTAGTATGAAGTAAATTAACTAAATTTAGTGTTAGAAATTTTATGTTGGCTATCATGTTAGCTTTCAAGTTAAATTAGATAATGACAGCTTCATACTGTCTGTTTATTATATAAATAGTAGTAAAAAGTTTATAATAAATAAAATACTTAGGTATGCTAAACGTAGGTATGCTATGTTCATTAACCAAATTTGGCACGAACATTACTTATCCACATAAATACTAAATGAATGTCCATGGCAATCCTTTCAGAAAAAAATATAGTTTATTATTAAATTTAGAAATATATTTAAACCAGATAAGAGTGAGGTATAGGGTAACTGATAATCTCAAAGTTTAGATCTAAAAAGGAGGCTGTTTTATGTAAGAAATAATACAAGAATAAACTTGGTGGGGACGGCACGGTGGCTCGGTGGGTAGCTCTGTTGCCTCACAGCAAGAAGGTCCTGGGTTTAATCCCCAGGTGGGACGGTCCGGTCCTAGGTCCAATTTCTATGTGAAGTTTGCATGTTCTCCCCGTGTCTGCATGGGTTTTCTTTGGGAGCTCTGGTTTCCTCCCCGAATTGCCCTATAGGTTAATGGGTGTGTGTATCTGTGTGTGTCTGCCCTGTGATGGACTGGTGCCCCGTCCTGGGTGTTTCTGTGTGCCCTGCGCCCATTGAAAAGCTGGGATAGACTCCAGCAACCCCCAAGACTGGGAAAAACACTTGTTTGAAAACAGGTAAACAAGTGAATATGTAACAGGTGCTACTATTATGACAAAGTAAATTTAGGCCTTAACAAAAATTATGTAAAAATGTCACCATCTACAGTCCATAGTATTATTAAAAGATACAAAGTGTCTGTTTGAAAAGCTATTGATCTTTGTATATGTTATAATCCACTCTTACCTGGTTACTTTCGTTTTCCCTGACTCATTATTTTTAATGTTTATTTTCCCAGCCGGTTTACGTTCTGTTATCCTCCGCTTTATTTTGTTTTCTTTTAGGTTTATTTCGGACTTTCGCCTATTTCTTCTAGTTAGATTTGCGTGTGTGTTTTTGCTTGCCCGGCTTCCTTCTCCCCCCAGCGGCTTGGAGCGGTACTGTTCCCGGAGATTGCAGTGGAAGCCAACCAATGGATCGCTGGAGGGCGGACCTCACTCACCTGTGCCTCATTCTCCACTTAATCAGCTACTGCTCTTAAACGCCGGCTTTTCCACCACGCGTCGCCAGATTGTCTGCTTGTCACCGCGGTACAGTGATACCAGACTCCTGAGCGACACTTCAATTTTGCGTAGGACGCTATCTTGTTGCAGTTCTAGCTAGTTTAACCTTGGTTTCTTTTTCCTGTTGTTTCCAGCCCAGCGATCCATACACCATCTGGCTAGTGATGGGTTGATGAAGCCTCGTGAAGCCTTGACGCTTTCCATCAAATTGGTTCGAGAAAAGGTTCATTTCTCGAGGCTTCATTTGCACACAAACCCCCCTGCTGGTCAAAACTATCATTGTCATTTCAACTGATGTGATGACCCCTGCCTCCCATGCAAGTGTTAACATGGGAATAATCACTGCCAAGAATAGAAATAAAAACATCTTAATATGATTTTGTGTGGTTAATTCATCCATCCATCCATCCATTCATTCATGATTTCATATATGATTTTTGTTAAGTGGGGAAAAAGTAATATAGGTCTATTCATGTTTAAATTTTAGTTGTGTTTAGTTAGGATTGTGTTTGTGAATACTGGTGAGATGGACTTTATTCATTTTTATTTAGAAACAGTATTTTTTCCACTGTGCTTGGACTCAGGTGGTTTCTTTTTTTTGATAGGACCTCTCCAGCTTTTGAAAAAACCCTTTCACATAAATCGCGCCAGTACTCGAACCACTTCCTGAACCGGCTTCACACGTCATCCGTGACGTCACTTGTTCTTAAAGAAGCAAGCCTCGATACGCGCTTCACGAAAGACTTCCTAGATTTCTCGACACACGCTCCGAAGCCTCGGCACAGTACGACCCATCACTACATCTGGCTTCCCTGCTCTCCTGTTGGTTCCTGGACCTGGCTCCTCGCTCCTGTGACTTCGGTTTACCTCTCACGGCCACTGCCTGTTCTTCCTCAGCCCTGGACAGCTTGGGACACAAATCCCCCTTGGACCTGGACAAATCTAACTGCTTCTCTTCTCCTCCCGAACCGCTCCAGCTGCGTTTTCAGTGCCCTCTGGTGTGTGGGCTTATTACTATTTTTTCCTTTGTTTTATATTCCAATAAATACTCTTCGCCAACTTGTGGTCTAGACCTCTTTGTGTATCCATACTTGGGTTCCCCTAAGTTACGGGTTCTCTAAAACACTACTTTAACAGTGTGTGTGTGTATATATATATATATATATATATATATATATATATATATATATATATATATATATATACACACACATATATACACATATATACATATATATATATACACATATATACATATATACGTATATATATATATATATATATATATATATATATATATATATATGCAAAGCAACAGAGTTCTTTTCAAATGTAAATAAATTCTCATCAATTACACATAAGAACCCAGATTGACATTTAAGGAACTGCAGGCCTTGCTTGCACTACAATGACCAGCTATCATGATTCATAACTCCATCATCAGCCAAATATGGTATCCATGGAAGAGATAAAGGCAAAGTCTACTGTAAACCAAAAGGAACATCAGATAACATAAAAGAACACAAAAACACCATCTTCAGTGATCACTAAAGTCTTTTGTACTAATAGAGAAGGATCTGCCCTGATTGTGGGTTTTAAATAACCCTACTCACGAGTAATGTAAAGTGTGAAGTGATGTATTACTACTTTCCACCCAGTGTATTTAAGAACATGATCCAACTAGTAGCCATCAGTGCTGTGTAAGTACAACCCCAAATGGGACAGCATGGAAAATCCAAATAATACAAAAACATGAGTTTCTTACATTTACTTTGACTTTCAGGCCTGCAACACATTTCAAAAAAAAGTTGGGCCATTCCTTTTCACTACACTTAAAAAAAGTGATTTAGTGTTTCAACTTTTATTTTGTCCCATTCTTCCTGCAAACACGTCTTAAGATGTGCAACAGTACGGGTCATCAATGTCGCATTTTTCGCTATTGAGGACAGGTCAGGACTGCAGGCAGGCCAGTCCAGTACCCGTATCCTCTTCTTCCGCAGCCATGTCTTTGTAATGTGTGCAGCATGTGGTTTTCATTGTCTTGTTGAAAAATGCATGGACGTCCCTGGAAAAGATGAGCTCTAAGATCTCAATGTACTTTTCTGCATTAATGCTGCCATCACAGAAGTGTAAATGACCTTTGCCAAGGGCACTGACACAGCCCCGTACCATGACAGACCCTGGCTTTTGGACTTGCTGATAACAGTCTGGATCATTTTCGTCTTTGGTTCGGAGCACACGGCATCCATTTTTTCCCAAAATGCTGATTCATCCAACCACAATACACATTTCCACTGTATGATGGTCCATCCTAGATGCCTCTGAGCCCAGAGAAGTCGATGCCTCTTTTGGACATGGTTAACATAAGGCTTTTTTTTGCACAGTAAAGTTTTAAGTGGCATTTGTGCATGTAACTCCGTATTGTAGAGCCTGACAAAGGTTTGCCAAAGTAATCCCTCACCCATGTGGTTCTATCAGCTATTGTTGAGTGGCGGTTCTTGATGCAGTGTCGTCTGAGGGATCGAAGCTCACAGGCGTTCAGCTTAAGCTTGAGCCCTTGACCTTTACGCACTGAAATTCCTCCCGATTCCTTGAGTGGTTTAATGATATTATGCACTGTAGAGGAGAAATATGTAAATCCTTTCTAATCTTTATTTGAGCTACATTATTTTTAAACATTTCAATAATTTTCTCACACATTTGTTGACAAACTGGAGATCCTCTGATCATCTTTGCTCATTAAAGACTCATTAAAGCCTTTCCTGGATGCTGCTTTTGTACCGAACCATGATTATAATCACCTGTTGACATCACCTGTTTGGACTATATCATTATTTAGTTTTTTCACGTCACTACTAGCCCTAAACTGCCCCCGTCCCAACTTTTTTTTGGAATGTGTTGCAGGCCTGAAATGCAGGAATGGATGTTTATTAATAAATTAAATGAAGTTGAGCAGACAAAACATAAAATATCTTGGGTTCAAACTGTCTGCAATCAAATAAAAGTCAAAGTAAATGTAAGAAACTCTGTGTTTTTATTTTATGTACATTTTCCATACTGTCTAAACTTTTTCTGATTTGGGGTTGTATAAACCCCATTTCCAGAAGCTGGGACATGTTTAAATGCAGTACAAACAAACATCTGTGATTTGTTCATTTTCTTCAACTTTCATTTATCTGATAAAAGTACAAAGCACTTTCTGTTGGCTGTTCCACTGAGTGCCAAGCTTGAAACCAATACACAATTTCGACTATTGACCAAAAGTATTGAGAGTTTATTCACATGGAATTTTGTATAAAATGTATTTAAGTTAAAATAATAAAGCTCTGCAGTGGCCGTCATTTGGAGATGCAAAATCTTAAGACACATTAAACCTTGTGTCTAGAAAGCCACCAGCAGTGATTAAATGATTATGAAACTAAAGATTGCTATCTAATATTTGAAATAAGATTAAAACATGAAAAAAACAAAGTGTAGCTAGCAGGTTTGCATGAGTACATTCAAGTACACAAGATAATTTGTTTAGAAATTCTAATTTGATGATGTTTTACTGCACCGCTTAAGCCGAGCACTGAGCAAAGCCCTGATTTGCGCCGAGACTTGCGGTTTTGTCGCTTCTCATGTGAATGCGTCCTAACTGAAATTAAATGTTGTGCTGCAGAAGCCATACGTTTTAGTAACCAGGTTTCCATCCAAACGTTTCGCAAGTGTAATGTGCATTTACGAAATATCGGCAGAAAAAAAAGGCATTTCCATCAACTACAGTTATGCGAAAAAACTTTTACATGACGTGTCAACGCACTGCAGAGAAACGAGCAAGATGGAGAGACTTAATTCGGATTTTGCTTTAGGTAGAATTATATTTACAACCATTTGCCATCTTTTTATGGTTATGTTGTTTGCAGCTAAGAGACGTCGGGCAGAACGAGCAATGGCCCATCTAACGTGGGCTCAAATCTCCGTGCCACGGCGACGTTCACCTCGCATCTGGGAACGTAAACACACTTAACAATTTTGGGAGCACCTTGTGCAGAACCATTTTTCAGACGAGCTTTGGATCAAGAATTTCAGAATGTCAAAATCAGCCTTTGATAAGCTATGCACCATGATCGGGTCATCTGTAGAGCCAAAAGTTTACAGTCACCTGCCACCCGTGCCAACTGAAAAGAGGATTGCTATTGCCTTGTACAAGCTGGCCACTTGTGCAGAGTACAGGGTAGTGGGCAAGATGTACGGCGTAAGCGTAACAACAGTTCAGCGTAGTGTATAGGCTGTATGCCAAGCAATAACATCAAAACTAATGAAACATTACGTCGTATTACCAAATGCGCAGGAGGCAGAAGAAATAGCACAGCGTAATTATGCAGCGCACCACATACCACAGGTGTACGGTGCACTGGTACACACATTCCAATCCTCCCTCCAGCAGTCGGGTACAGGGACTAAGAAACGTCATCGTTTATTCGCAAAACCCGTTTCCATCCCCTTTTTTCGCATTTCGGTGATGCGATATTCTAACTTTTCCACCTCGTTCAAGCGTGAATTTTTTTTTTGCGATATTTACCGCGGTCACGCCATCTGCACTTAAAAAAAGCTCGGTCGCGCTATCTGCACTTAAAGTTTTACTGCGCGTTTAAACAGTATTTTACGGTAGCCGAAGCATTAATGAGAGTAGAGCTGCTGTTTACAGATTAATAAACATAATCTACCGTATTCTGATACACGAAATCCACTACATTAAACACAAGCATTTATTCTGTTATTAATGAAATACATTACATATGTTTTTACTGTGAGTAAAGTGTCTATTTGGTTGTATACAGACTGCTCTTTGAAGACTAATAAAATAAACAAATCAAATTGTTATCAAGTGCCACCTATACTGTCATGAAGAACACTTAGTCTAGTACACATAGTGTAACTTTGGGAAAATTTTACTGTAGAAATTTGGAGTAATGTCATAACAAACTTCAGTAAAGTGTCTATTTGGTTGAATACAGACCCCATTTTGAAGATCAATACGATTACCAAATCAAATTGTTATCAAGTTATACTGTCATGAAGAACACTTAGTTTAGTACCTATGGTGTGATTTTGGGACATTTTTACAGTAGGAATTTGAAATAATGGCATGGCAAACTTATGTAAAATGTCAATTCGGTTGCGTTTACACTACTTTTAAAGTCAAATAAAATTAACAAATCAAATTGTTATCAAGTTCCACCCATACTGTCATAAAGAACACTTACTCTAGTACTCATAGTGTGATTTTGGGGCAATTTTACTGTAGGAATTTGAAATAATCAAATAATGACATAACAAACTTGAGTAAAGTGTCTATTTGGTAGTGTACAGACCACTATTTGAAGATCAATTAAATTAACAAATCAAATTGTTATCAAGTGCCACCCATACTGTCATAAAGAACACTTACTCTAGTACTCATGATGTTATTTTGGGACAATTGTACTGTAGGAATTTGAAATAATGGCATGGCAAACTTATGTAAAGAGTCAATTTAGTTCAGTTTACACTACATTTAAAGTCCAATAAAATTAACAAATCAAATTGTTATCAAGTGCCACCCATACTGTCATGAAGAACACTTACTCTAGTACTCATGGTGTGATTTTGGGACATTTTTACCGTGGGAATTTGAAATAATGGCATGGCAAACTTATGTAAAATGTCAATTCGGTTGAGTTTACACTATATTTAAAGTCCAATACCATTAACAAATCAAATTGTTATCAAGTGCCACCAATACAATCATGAAGAACACTTACTCTAGTACTCATGGTGTCATTTTGGGACATTTTTACTGTAGAAATTTGGAGTAATGTGATAACAAACTTGAGTAACGTGTCTATTTGGTTGAATACAGACCCTATTTTGAAGATCAATAAAATTAACAAATCAAATTGTTATCAAGTGCCACCTATACTGTCATGAAGAACACTTACTCTAGTACACATGGTGTTATTTTGGGACAATTTTACTGTAGGAATTTGAAATAATGGCATGGCAAACTTATGTAAAGCGTCAATTCAGTTCAGTTTACACCACATTTAAAGTCCAATAAAATTAACAAATCAAATTGTTATCAAGTGCCACCTACACTGTCATAAAGAACACTTACTCTAGTACACATGGTGTTATTTTGGGACAATTTTACTGTAGGAATTTGAAATAATGGCATGGCAAACTTATGTAAAGCGTCAATTCAGTTCAGTTTACACCACATTTAAAGTCCAATAAAATTAACAAATCAAATTGTTATCAAGTGCCACCTACACTGTCATAAAGAACACTTACTCTAATACACATGGTGTTATTTTGGGACAATTTTACTGTAGGAATTTGGAATAATGGCATGGCAAACTTATGTAAAATCTAAATTTGGTTGTGTTTACACTACATTTAAAGTCAAATAAAATTAACAAATCAAATTGTTATCAAGTGCCACCTACACTGTCATGAAGAACACTTACTCTAGTACTCATGGTGTGATTTTGGGACATTTTTACTGTACACATTTGAAATAATGGCATTGCAAACTTATGTAAAATTTCAATTCGGTTGAGTTTACACTAATTAAAGTTCAATAAAATTAACAAATCAAATTGTTATCAAGTTCCACCTATACTGTCATGAAGAACACTTACTCTACTACACATGGTGTGATTTTGGGAAATTTTTACTGTACAAATTTGAAATAATGGCATGGCAAACTTATGTAAAATGTCAATTCGGTTGTGTTTACACTACATTTAAAGTCCAATAAAATTAACAAATCAAATTGTTATCAACTTCCATCCATAATGTCATGAAGAACACTTACTCTAGTACTCATGGTGTGATTTTGGGACATTTTTACTGTACACATTTGAAATAATGGCATTGCAAACTTATGTAAAATTTCAATTCGGTTGAGTTTACACTAATTAAAGTTCAATAAAATTAACAAATCAAATTGTTATCAAGTTCCACCTATACTGTCATGAAGAACACTTACTCTACTACACATGGTGTGATTTTGGGAAATTTTTACTGTACAAATTTGAAATAATGGCATGGCAAACTTATGTAAAATGTCAATTCGGTTGTGTTTACACTACATTTAAAGTCCAATAAAATTAACAAATCAAATTGTTATCAACTTCCATCCATAATGTCATGAAGAACACTTACTCTAGTACTCATGGTGTGATTTTGGGACATTTTTACTGTGGGAATTTGAAATAATGGCATGGCAAACTTATGTAAAGCGTCAATTCAGTTCAGTTTACACCACATTTAAAGTCCAATAAAATTAACAAATCAAATTGTTATCAAGTGCCACCCATACTGTCATGAAGAACACTTACTCTAGTACTCATGTTGTCATTTTGGGACATTTTTACTGTAGAAATTTGGAGTAATGCCATAACAAACTTGAGTAAAGTGTCTATTTGGTAGTGTACAGACCACTTTTTGAAGATTAATAAAATTAACAAATCAAATTGTTATCAAGTGCCACCTATACTATCATGAAGAACACTTACTCTAGTACTCATGGTGTTATTTTGGGATATTTTTACTGTAGGAATTTGAAATAATGGCATGGCAAACTTATGTAAAATGTCAATTTGGTTCAGTTTTCACCACATTTAAAGTACAATAAAATTAACAAATCAAATTGTTATCAAGTGCCACCCATACTGTCATGAAGAACACTTACTCTAGTACTCATAGTGTGATTTTGGGACATTTTTACTGTAGAAATTTGGATTAATGTGGTGATATACTTGAGTAAAGTGTCTATTTGGTTGTGTACAGACCACTTTTTGAAGTATCAATAAAATTAACAAATCAAATTGTTATCAAGTGCCACCTATACTGTCATGAAGAACACTTAGTCTAGTACTTCTGGTGTGATTTTGGGACAATTTTACTGTAGAAATTTGAAATAATGGCATGGCAAACTTATGTAAAGTGTCAATTCAGTTCAGTTTACACCACATTTAAAGTCCAATACCATTAACAAATCAAATTGTTATCAAGTTCCACCCATACTGTCATAAAGAACACTTACTCTAGTACTCATGGTGTGATTTTGGGACATTTTCACTGTAGAAACTTAAAATAATGGAATGGAAAACTTATGTAAAATGTCAATTCGGTTGTGTTTAGACAATTTTTAAAGTCCAATAAAATGTGCAAATTAAATTATTATTAAATGCAACCCATATAGCTATGAAGAACATATATTTTTGTACTCACCACATTATTCTGGGACAATTTTACTTTAGAAATTTGCAGTAATGTGATGATAAACTTGTGTAAAGTGTTTATTCGGTTGTGTTAAGACCACATTTTGAAGTCCAATAAAATAATGTAATCAAATTGTTATCAAATGGCACTACTATGGTAATAAAGAGTAATTACTCTAGTACACAGGTTGTAATTGTGAGACAATTTAACTGTAGGAATTTGGAGTAATGGAATGGCAAACTTGTAAATGTCTATTCAGTTGTGCTAAGACCATTATTTGAAGATCAATACATTTAGCAAATCCACTCTAATCATGAAGAACACTTACTCTTGTACTATTATTATATTTATGAGACAATTTTACTGTAGGAATTTGGAGTAAAGTGTCTATTTGGTTGTGTTCAGACCACATTTTAAAGTCTAATAAAATAAGCAAATCAAATTGTTATTGAATTCCACCCCAATGACCATGAAGAACACTTAGTCTAGTACTCATGGTGTGATTTTGGGACAATTTAACTGTAGGAATTTAAAATAATGGAATGGCAAACTTATGTAATGTGTCTATTCGGTTGTTTTTAAACCACTTTTTGAAGATCAATAAAAAAAGAAAATCAAATGTTTATCAAATGCGACCTCTAGATTCATGAAGTACACTTAGTCCAGCACTTATATGTTTTGACTTTGGGATAATTTCACTGTAGAAATTTGATATAATGGGATGGCAAACTTGTAATTAGTAACTGACAATATTACATTAATCCTTGAATGTCAATGGCTTTTTTTTGTTACAAGAATAAATTATTTATTTATTATTTACACACATACTATTTTAAGTAATATATTATTAAAAGCATGTCGTATTAAAATTATTTCATTATTTGTTAATGCTTGATCACCATGTTCAGATAATTAACACTTTGGACCAATTATGCAAATTTGTGATGCCATTATCCAAATTTCAGCAGTAAAATTGTCTTAAAATCACAACATGAGTACTAGAGTAAGTGTTCTTGATGAATGTAAGGGTGGTATTTAATAACAATTTGATTTGCTTATTTTATTGATCTTACTAGAGTAAGTGCTCTTTATGATCATAGTGGTCTCATTTGATAACAATTTGATTTGCTTTTAATTGGATTTCAGAAGGTGGCTTTAACAACACCGAATATACACTTTATGTGGATTTGCCATCCTGTCACTCTAAATTCCTACAGTAAATTGTCTCAATATCACAACATGAATACAAGAGTAAATGTTCTTTATGAATGTAATGGTGGCTTTTAATAATAATTTGATTTGCTTATTTAATTGTACTTCAAAATGTGGTGTTAACACAAACAGACACTTTACATAGGTTTGCCATCCGATTTCTCTACAATAAGTGTTCATCGTGGTTCTTTTGGTGTAATTTTACACTTTACATAAGTTTGCCATCACATTAAACCAGATTTCTACAATAAAATAGTCCCAAAAATTTTATTGATCTTCAAAAATTGGTCTGTACACAACCAAATAGACACTTTACTCAAGTTTGTTATTACATTACTCCAGTTTGACATCCCATTATTTTAAATTCCTACAGTAAAATTGTCCCAAAATCACACCATGGGTACTAGAGTAAGTGTACTTAATGGCAGTATGGGTGGAACTTGATAACAATTTGAATTGTTAATTTTATTGGACTTTAAATGTAGTGTAAACACAACCCAATTGACATTTTTCTTAAGTTTGACATCCCATTATTTTAAATTCCTACAGTAAAATTGTCCCAAAATGACGCCATGTGTACTAGAGTAAGTGTACTTAATGCCAGTATGGGTGGAATCTGATAACAATTTGATTTGTTTATTTTATTGATCTTCAAATAATGGTTTAATCACAACCGAATTGACATTTTACATAAGTTTGACATCCCATTATTTTAAATTCCTACAGTATAATTGTCCCAAAATCACACTATGTATACTATAGTAAGTGTACTTAATGCCAGTATGGGTAAAACCTGATAACAATTTGATTTGTTGATTTTATTGATCTTTAAAGAGGGGTCTGTATTCAACCAAATAGACACTTTTCTCACAGTAAAAACATTTGTAATTTATTCCATTAATAACAGAATGAATGCTCTTGTTTAATGTAGTGGTTTTTGTGTATTATAATACAGTACATTATGTTTATTAAGCTATAAAAAGCAGGTTCAGTCTGTTCGACGCTTTGATTACCGTTTAACACGGTTTAAACGCGCAGTAAAACTTTAAGTGCAGATAGCGCGACCAAGCTTTTTTAAAGTGCAGATGGCGTGACCGCGGTCGATATTTGGGTCTTTTTTCTAATTTTGAGCTTTTCCATCCAGGTTTTTTAATGCGCATTTTCAAAATTCACAAAAAG
Organism: Trichomycterus rosablanca; assembly: GCF_030014385.1. Classification (NCBI taxonomy): domain Eukaryota; kingdom Metazoa; phylum Chordata; class Actinopteri; order Siluriformes; family Trichomycteridae; genus Trichomycterus; species Trichomycterus rosablanca. The sequence continues at coordinate 43,563,980 of NC_085989.1, read as the reverse complement.
TTGGTGGATGGAAAACCCTCTAGCGTGACCGTACTGTGTCTTACTGCTGAGTGTTCTCCTGCTGATTGCCAGTGCTGCGGGTCAAGCTCAACAATGTGACAACAGAAAAAGACCAGTTACAGATCAGTTGCTACAACCTGACTGAAGAGAGAGATAGACTCCAGAAGAGACTTTCTGAAATGGGTAACTGGAATAAGAAATATACATATACTGTATATATACACCCATCAGCCATAACATTAAATTAATCTCCTTGTTTCTACACTCACTGTCCATCCAGTCTTTTGCATGGATATGAATTGAAACCATAATGCAAGATAAATTTACCATGGAATATGTAGTTTATTAGTGGGATGACCATCCTGCCAATGGTCAATAAGGTCAGTAAACTTTAGATGTGTGTTTATTCAAGACATGTGATGAGATTCACTTCCTGTAACAGTTGTCTATAAATATCACTGCATGAAAGGCTCAGATATATTCAGAGCTGGAGGGTTTTCTGTGAAGAACAGAATGGATATTAACGACAGTGTTTATTCCAATACAGAAGAAACTGTAGATTATAGCTCGGAACTAAATGACACTAATGATTTGTGGAAGAACCCTTGGAACAAAAAGTACCAAAAACTAAGGAGCTCAGGTATATATGCGACACACACACACACACACACACACACACACACACACACACACACACACACACACACACAAAACTACAACTAAATAAAACACAAACTTTAATTGTAATCTAACCAAGCTTAAATATTTTTACACCACATGTAAAGCTAAATTATCTTAAACATAATGTGACATGAACACAACAAACAATGCATATGAAGCATGTTTGTTTTATGCAGATGGTGCTGTAAGACATTAGACAAAAATAATAATAATAAAAAAAACTGTTAACAAAGAAGTTCCTATAGTTTTATTTTCATTTGAGTTTATGTGATCAATACGTACTCTAATCTTTTAAATGGGATTTTTAGGGTGGTCATTCATATACAGTATGTCTATTCCCTTGATTTATATTAAACAAATCTCCTTTCATGCAATAAAAATAAATAGTAATTTCTTAATTTTCTTAAATTATTTAACTGACAGGGCTTTGGAGTTTGATAACTTCATTCTTCAACTTCTGCATTCATTAAATAATGTCCAACAGGGCAAATTTCAAAATCCAGAAACAGAGACAGAGTGTGGTTAGATATAAAATGGCAGCAGATCAAAAACGCAGCAGCAAATCCAAAGTGTAAATTTACACAGGCACATACAGGTCGTACACAGAAACAAATCACCAGAGAACACACACACACACAAAAACTTACTTGGTCTGAGTTGTCGGCAAGGCTTTGCAGAGTGAGTGAATGAGTAAAGAAGTGATCTAATGCAGAGTGATCTGTTAACAGGTGTAACTGTGACTGAGTGAAGTGAATTGTCTGTTGGACATTTGGATTAACTGCAGAATCGTATCTCACTTGTGAAAATTCTGTCTAAGGGCGCATTCATGTGAGAAGCAGCAAAACTACTTTTGAGCAGACTGTGCCATTGTTTAATATAGAGTGTGGCTTTTGCTGTGTTGATCTGGCAATTTTTGCACTTGCTGTGCCGCTCAAACAGCGTCATATCTAACAGTTTGTCTTATTGAAGGAGCTTTAAAAAGGTCAGCAACAAACTGGGTCATTTTTTTGCTGACCTTTTCAAAGCTCCTTCAATGAGACCAACTGTTTCATATGACGCTGTAAAAGCGACTCATTCTGTATGAACAATGCTTAACGTGAACAAAACATAACGTGGCTTATTGTACTAAAACAACAACCGATGATTTTCATTAGTGAAGAGAACTTATGATCAGTAATAATTAAAATAAGTTTAGTGTTCTTGTGTCATTTAAAAAAAAATACATTAAACCACATTAAGCTTTTTTAATGATAAGTGTTTTAGACTCTTGGAAAAGCTGATTCTCAGAATTTCTTAGTACGTCGAGCTATAATACAAGTTTAAAAGTGAAACAGTGAGAAAAATCCACGTAAACACACACTGTTAGCCCGGACTTTATATCTAATCAAACATTTTTAGTACAACATACATCAAATATTTAAGTTTTTTTTGCCCTACTATAAAATGCAGAGTACATTGTACTCATTTGAGTACACATTTAAATGTGCTAAAAGATTTAAGTTTACTAAACAAAAAAAAAAAAGACTTTTCTATCAGATTAACTTAAAGAAGTTAAGTTAAGGTAATTCAACAGAAAAACGCCCACCATTTACGTGTAAGTCCGCCTTTTTTCAGCTTGCTGTTGGTGAATCAGGCAAAAATGATTTTCTTGTGTTCGGGTAGCCATTTGTTTTAACTTTTATATCCTATTGTTGCAAATTACTTTTTACTTTTCATTTAAGGCTTTTTGCAAAAGTAAACTTGTCTTTTGTGAAGTGGAACCTTTGTTAAACTAAATGGACGAACATTTTCTTTCTCATTATGCTATTTTTGAGTAGCATGTACACCAGTCTGATGGGACTTTTTCATCTTCCGTCTAATTTTGGTAAGTGTTGTACTTTACTTAACAATTTTGTTTCAAATAAATGATCTTAATGTTGACACTAAATAAATAATCAAACAGCGCTGCTTTATTTCCCCGTGTTTAGGCTACATGCTAGCATGCTAGCCTTCATACGAAGCAAAGAGTGTGCTGGCTTGCTTTATTTTATTCCTTAAATGAATGGTATTAATGTTGATATTAATACTTCTGTTTCTTGTTTTTTTTGTTTTAGAGAGCTGCAGCCAAACGTTAAGAAATCAGCTTGCTGTGTGAAACTGAGTACAGGTTCATGGTTACTGTGAAGAGCTGTTTGTGTTTCATCAGAACTTTATATACAGCTTGTACAGTTTTTAAGATGTTTTATTGACATGTTGTATTTTAAGTAAATACTTCTGAAGTGAAATAAAGAAAAATAATGTTATTATTCTGTCTGTTTTTCTATAAACATTTCTAATTGATATGTAAAGCGTAATTAACATGAAAACTAAGAAGAAATCACTATTTTTGTCCATTGAGCTCAAGATAATAAGTAGAATTATTGGGGAAACCAGTTGGTATAACAAAAAAAATAAAGTTTAATCAACTTGCCTTTTAGATGTAATAACTTAATGATTTAAGTTATGCTAACTCAAGTTTTCATTATAAATTACTTAACTTTTTTAAGGCAAGCGGTTTCCCCAAATTTTTTAAGTAGGTTGAACTCATCCGGGCTTACAGTGCAGATACATGTGGAGAATTTGACAGTTATTCCACACAAATGTATTGTCTCATATTCGCACTTTGATTCGCACTTTGATTCACACTTTGATGCACACCTTATTCACTGAGCAAAGCGCTGATTTGTGCCAAAACTTGCGGTTTTGCCGCTTGTCATGTGAATGCTCCCTAACTTAAATGAAATGTTGTGCTGCAGGAGGCATACGTTTTAGAGTGACCGTACTATGTCTGTTACTGCTGAGTGTTCTCCTGCTGATTGCTGTCGGAGTGCTGTGGGTCAAGCTCAACAATGTGACAACAGAAAAAGACCAGTTACAGAACAGTTGCTACAACCTGACTGAAGAGAGAGATAAACTCCAGAAGAGACTTTTTGAAATGGGTAATCTGAATTATAAATGTACATATACTGTATATATACACACACCAATCAGCCATAACATTAAACCACCTCCTTGTTTCTACACTCACTGTCCATTTGATCAGCTCCACTTACCATATAGAAGCACTTTGTAGTTGTACAAGTACTGACTGTAGTCCATCTGTTTCTTTGCATGCTTTTTAGCCGCCTTTCATGATGTTCTTCAATGGTCAGAACCCCCACAAGACCACTATAGAGCAGGTATTATTTAGGTGGTGGATCTTTCTCAGCACTGCAGGGACACTGACATGGTGGTGGTGTGTTAGTGTGTGTTGTGCTGGTATGAGTGGATCAGACACAGCAGCTCTGTATAGAAACAAGAAGGTGGTGTATATATATATATACACAGTATATATACTGTATATATGAATATGCACTGACATATCAATGCACTGACTCTGTAAATGCTGCTCTGTAGAGAACCGTGAGAACCAAGGGAGATATTTTGTCACCCATGAGATGAAAGGCTGGCATGAAGCCAGAAAAGACTGTCTAAATGAAAACGCCGACCTGGTGATTATTAACAGCCAAGAGAAACAGGTGAGAGTGTGTCTGATAATCATATGTGTTTTGGTCCTATCAGTGTTTTAATAAGCAGTTAATGAACTTTGTTAGTACAGACGGATTGCCTCTACACCTACGCCATACATACATACAGACACACAGAGTTAGACACTCACAGACAAACGAAAATGTCCATTTGCATCGTGATGGCAAAATAAATGCACCTACAGTTGAAGTCAAAACTTTACATACACTTCTAATTAAATGGGATGTCATGGTGCCTTGGAAACTCTAATGATATCTGTATTTCTTAGGTACACTCACTCACTCACTGTCTTAACCACTTATCCAGTTAGGGTCGCGGGGGTGGGGGGTTGTGCTGGAGCCTATCCCAGCTTTTCAATGGGCACAAGGCATGCCAGTCCATTGCAGGGCAGACACACATACACACACAAATGCATCCATTCTCCTATAGGGCAATTCGGTGTCTCCAATTACCCTGTGGGAGGAAACCGGAGCTCCCAGAGGAAACCCACGCAGACACGGGGAGAACATGCAAACTCTGCACAGAAAAGAACCGGACCAACCCTTGCTATGACCTTCTTGCTATGAGGCGACTGCTACCCACTTAGCCACTGTGACGCCCTAGGTACAGTGAAACAAGCTAAATTAATATGAGCACAGAGAAGTCACTAGCTATAGTAAATTATAATCGAATCACAATAAATTACAATTTCAATAGCAGAGAATTAAATCGAATTATTGATTCCATTAAGATTGCCATACAATACATGTCCATTATAGATGTAATGTAAACGTTGACCAACTGGGACAATTAGAAGTATTAAATGAGATGTTGTAGCCTAGCGGTTAAGTTACTGGACTAGTAATCAGAAGGTTGCTGGTTCAAGCCCCATCACTGCCAGGTTGCTTCTGTTGAGTCCTTGAGCATGGCCCTTAACCCTTAATGGCTCAGACTGTATACTGTCACAGTACTGTAAGTCGCTTTGCATAAAGGCGTCTGCTAAATGCTGAAAATGTAAACGTAATTGTTGATTCCCAACCTATTAGGTAATAAGTAGTATAATTGTGTACTGCTTTTAAGTGCTAATTATTCTATTATACTGTCTATATTATACTGTCTATTACAGGAGTACATCACCAAAAAGTTCCCTGGTGTTGAAGCTTGGATTGGTTTGATTGACATAGAAATAGAGAATGACTGGAAATGGGTGGATGGTACACCGCTAACCACTGAGTAAGAGATTACATAAATTGTTCTCATTATGCAGTTTTTCACTCTTATGCTATCTTCAGTAATACTATGTCTATGTGGTGTATGCCAGAATGAAGCTACAATACTGTAAAGAGCGAATGATTCCACGATCTAGACGTTTTAAAGCTGAACCATTTTCATGCTCTCAGTCCATGCAGGCAGGTCCAGTTAGTGGCACTTCTGTCCCTTGGAGTGGGTCTTCCAGTCCCCTCAGTGTCTGCCTCTGCCAGTCCTTCCAAGTCTCCTTCCTTCATCACGGTGTGTGATCAGTAGTGCTGGTCCTCTCTCCTCATCTTGTCTGGTCGGTTTTACCAAAAGAGTGCACTTTCAAACCCTGCAGCAATCTGGTTCCTAGCCTTAAATTCATCTGGGACCCCCCTTGGGACCCCTATACCATCAATCCACACGGTCTTGTCGAAGGATCCGCCAGGTTTGACCTCTCGGGTGTCTCTTCGATGGCTGTGGTGATTGGTCAGGACGTCCCCGGCATCCTCCACTCCGTGCTGCTTGTAAATTCTGAAAGGCATAATCAGAAAGACCAACGCACACTCCCCAGACCAATTCCCATGCAATCTTCGCCGGATTCTCATATCTCCACACAACCATACTAAATCTGCCCTACTGAATTTTTGTGCATTCAGCTGGCTGCCTGTATAATTCCCATCACTATCCAGGATAATGGTTTCCTTACACCAACCTTCTGAAAAATGTCCCCTGTTTATCGGTCCTGGTTTGTTGCTCCTGAAACAGGTGTAATTGCCTTTATAGGCTTTGATGTTAGTTGGGGTTGGTTCCTGAGTTACTGGGTGGGTCATGGATAAGTCCCCACACCCTACTGGCGCAATCTCATTGAACAATGAGATTAGGCATGTCCAATTACCTGAAATTACTGGATGAGTGGCCAAATTAGGTTTTGCAGCTGCACATACAAAACAATCTTTAACATCTATGCTCTTTACTGTAAATCTGACCCATTCTAACCACATGTTAGGCTCCTCATACCCAGTTTCCACCGCCAACTGATCGCGCCAGGTCATTGTTCCTGTTGGCGCTATGGCAACCAGCTGTGGCTCCTGACTACTTTCCCTTAGTTCCTCTATCTTGCCAGTTATATTGTTCGTAACTATGGTTGTCTTTGGTTTTACACACACTATGCCCAATGGGTCCTCGCCTTGTACATCTACTCCTAAGGTAAAATAGTAATTAAGTTGGGGACCCCACCCAAAGCTAGATAGCTTGGGTAGGGTTAGGAGAACTGTCTTTCCTCGCAACTGAAGTTTTGTGCCGAGATAGGTTCGGGGCTTGTCGTCCAAACCTAATGCATGCCCCCTTGATGAACGGGCCGTCGGGTCATAACGAAATTTATAATTTGGGTTCGAATGTGTGAACACTGATCCCCAAGTGGGACAGTAGGATTCTGGTGAGGGATAGGAGGCGCAGCCATAAATATGGTGACCTCTCCACCTACCTTCCTTGCCACAATCCACTACTCTGCACACATCGAACAACACATTGGTGGATCGGTTGTAATCTATCTCAATCTCGAAGCACTTAGTGGGGATTCTATGGTTTTGCTCAAGGGATCTTTTTGGTCTCGACTCCGGAGCAGTTATACTCGCAAAGTCGCACAATTCAAAAAGTCCCAGCAGGTGACACAGTCCTCTGAAAGTTAAACACCTCATGGTTATTACTGGGCTACTCCCGTATCTAAGGTCAAATCTCAATTTGTGTTATACTCACCACCTTGGTTTGCCTACCACTTTTCCCCTTTTCCGTACCAGTCTGTCCCACCTTAAGCAGAATCAGGAATCACTCTCAAGGATGGGTGCCTGCAGATCCTGTCCAGTCCCTGCGAGGGTTCTGGTCGGAGGTTCAGCACGGACGCAGTGGCTCAGATGATACCAGTTGTTACCTTTCTTCCCTCTTACTCTGACTGCATGTGAAGTGGCTTCAGTCACTTCCCAAGGTCCGGTCCACCTCGGCTGATCCCACTTCCTTTTGTGCACCTTGATCCTGACCCACTGTCCTGGTTCCACCTCAGACAGCAATGGTACTCGTTCCTCTCCTTCTTTCGGTTTCTGGGGAGAGATACTGACAACAAACTTAGTTAATATTGCTATCAAAGACTCAGAAATGGGCAGTCGCCGATAATGTCAGTCACTCATGATGTCACTTTAGCTCCGCCCCTTGAGGGTCGTCCAGGGCCCCCAGTGGGATTCCTTCAATTCACTACCAACTACAGAGGGGAGCACATACCGTATTTCTAAAGTTTATCATTAACACTACAATGGAGGCCTTAAACTTTTGGATCACGTAGACATGTGTTCCTTACTTCACAACCCCCACACATTAGAACAAAGAAACAATAGAACAATCTCTCAACAATACATGCACCAACACACCCAGCAAATCTCTTAATCACAATCAACAAGCACTGTGTTACTCTCAAATAATTTTAATCTTATTCATTTACACATTTTCAGCATTTAGCAGACGCTTTTACCTTATACTTGTATTCAGCATTTGTATACAGAGAAAAACACGACATCACTCTTAAACAAACACAAGCTTTGACAATATATAATCTAATATATTAACATATGTCTTAATCAGATGTGGAAAGAGTACCAAAAAAAAAACTGTATCCAAGTAAAAGTACTATTACTCCAATGAATCCTTACTTAATTACGAGTAAAGTTACTACTCTAAAAATCTACTCAAGTAAAAAGTAGAAAGTAACATTTAAAATTTACTCACCGAGTAAACAGCAGGGGGGGGGGGGGGTCTCTTCGGTGTAACAGGAGTGGATACAAACCTCACAACCATAGTCTTTAATTCAAATGCAATAGAAGGAACGTTGTCCTTAACTCAAATGCAATAGAAGAAACATGTTGATGCAACAATTAAAACAGTTAGGGATGTGTAATGTGTCATTTCAAATGACATAAAACTTTTTCAAACTGTATAATCACTAGCGATGTGTCGTAAAATGATTCGAATCTATGAACCGGCTCTTCTAACCGAAACAAAGGAACCGACTCTTCCGGGAGTCGCCATGTAAATACGCGGCTCTTCAAAAGGAACCGAGACAAAAGACTCGACTCCCGCAAAACTCACTGGATTCTTTCAGACGCCACCCACATTAAAACACACTTAATAAGGTACCATAACAAATACTTCATCTTAACTCAGTTATCTTAAGATTATAAAATTAAATTAAATTATAAAATTAACTGCAGCACTTACCCAATCCAGGCATACAAAGGCAAAGATATCCGACAGAAATGCGCTGCGCATAAAGAGCCGAAATGGCCGACATACAGCAAGATATCACGCTGTGCGCCCGGAGCCAATATGGCCGCCGCACAAAAGAAACCACGCTGCGCAACCCAGAGCCAAAATGGCGGATAGACAGAAAAGCACGCTGCGTTCCCAAGACCAAAATGGCGGATAGACAGAAAACACGCGCAGCTCTCCCAGAGCCAAAATGGTGGACAGACAGAGCCAAAATGGCGGACAGACAGAAAACACGCGCAGCGCTCCCAGAGCCAAAATGGCGGACAGACAGAGCCAAAATGGCGGACAGACAGAAAAGTTACAGACAAATACACACAGAAACACTGACAAACAAACTCCTGATGTACTATTTATCGAACCGAATTTAGAATTTAGAATAATCAAATTACTCGAGCCCCGTTGCCAAAACAGACGAGCCCGAATTTAGCATAATCTTATAGATCGAATCCCGTTCCCAGAACCAAAAGATTCTTTCAAGATTAAACGGCGCTCCGTTACCCAAACAGACAAGCCCGTATTTATTACAATCTTATTATTCAAGCCCCGCTACCAAAACCGACAGGCTCTCCTTTTAAGATTTGTAACAATCGAATTAACCGAATCCCGTTGCCCAAACAGACAGATTCGTTAAAATTTAGAACACTCTTCTTGATCGAATCCCGTTACCCAAACAGACAGATTCTTTCAAGATGTGTAACAATCGAATTAGGCGAATCCCGTTGCTCAAACAGACGGATTCTCCTTGCATTCCAATGGTGTTCCCGGGCCCAGCCCAGCCGAACACTATTTCGCCCTGTACAGTTTATTTAGACCGGTCTGGTTCAAATTCAGCAATCAGGACACATACATTTTAGCTCCAACATATATTCACAGTTTTAAACTATCTAATGATACTTTAGTAATTTAATCAGACACTTACGGACTCTGAGATTCACTTTCACACTCAGTACGCTAAATAATAAATGCAGCTAATATATATACAGAGAACGTCTGTTTACCTTAAGTAGGCGCGCGCCTTGTACTGAGTACAAAAGATCCTCAGAATTCCAGGTCCTACCTTGATCAGCTGAATCAATTCGATGCCACCTCAGACCTCATGAACCATATCCTCTGCTACCATTTGTTAGGACGAATCTTTTAGTTCAAGAGGTCCTGAAGAAGCAGTCGGGAAGTCCAGAAAGTACTCTTCAAAACACTTTATTAAGTGTAAAAAATGATCTGTGAATATATGTCAGAGCTAAGCCAATCGGCTCCTTTCTCCTGCAGTCTAGAAACACAACCACCAAAGAAAGAGAGCCGGCGTCTGAGCGCGCCCTTCTTTTAAACTAGTCTAGGCTCCTCCTCCGCCGCTGCTGTTGGAGCCAATGAAATGTGCTAAAAAGCCCAGGGCTCCACCTCCCCCCCCTCGGTAGGAGTCAGGGAGGGAGCCTGGCCGGCGCCATTTTGAACAAAGGGAGCATGGCCGGCGCCATTTTGAACAAAGGGAGCACGTGGGTGAATGCCGGAACACTTCCCATATTAAATGTACGTTTTTATGTTCCGAAAAACCTAACAATACTCTGTAAAATTAGGCAGACAGAAGAGGCAGGACATCGGTGTATTCAATTGGCGGGCACTTTATTAAGGCTGATCCAAGAGGCAGGGTAAGATTTGTAGCAGGGGTCCATTCGCGAACAAACAAATCCATAATCATAATCCGAGAAGAAGGCTGTAACACTATGGGCTAGGACGAGACAAGAGGGGGTGACACATGCACAGAGATGTTTTATAACAAAAGATAATACAAAGGTACACAAGACGGGTTAGAACAAAACAAGACAAACACACGACCTATGCTAAATGCTAACCGCTAATGCTAAGCTAAACACACTAACAATTTTAAGGCTAAGCTAAACTGTACTTGACCCTAATCTAAGAATACTAAAGCTAAACAGAAACGTACTAATACAAACTTCTAATTTAAACACACATGAACAAGACAAAGACTTTAAAACATGGACAAGAGTATTGACAAGAACAAACAAACAGAAGCTAAAAGACAGGGGCAAACTAATCAAACAAACCAAACCAAAGCGATCAAAGTTTGTGCGCTGATGTGCAGCGTAAAATCAAAGAGGATAAATAAATGAATCAGAGTGGATTTGGCTACGTGAACAGCATGAATTGTTCTATAGTGAGTTGGAGGTTAATAAATATTTTTGCAATGCAACATTTGTGTTTTGTAGAGAATGATCCGCCCCTGTCCCCCCTTTTTACATTCCTCCCCTGTGTTTCCCCTCACATCGTTGTGGATAAAATGTCTCTCTTATTTTGGACTTACTCACAAAATCTGAGAAGCTTTATCGAGAGTTTTGGTACTGAGCCTATTTTTCTTTGCTGCATGCAGTGCTAAACTAAATATAAGGAAACCAAAGTTTATCATATTCATATTACTATTTAAAGTATTTTATATTATATTCTCTCAATTTATTTAAGCACTCACACAATTTTATGTTCTGTTATTCCTCTGACTTTTCTTTAATGTTTTATTTTTATATATAGGATAATTTTAAGATTAACACTTTAATAAAAACTAGAAACACAGTGTGAATTATGTGTGAATTAATTTTCACACTTAGTCTAAAGCTCTAATGGTTAAATAAAAACAGACTTTTGATTCTCTGTGTTTTTCAGGTTTTGGTGGACTGGAGAACCCAATGACTGGAGCAATAATGAGGACTGTGTTGTAATTAACAGTAAATTTGCAAAATCTCCTGTGTCCACATGGGCTGATTATCCTTGTCATTTTCCTGTACGTGGGCTTTGCGAAAAAAAACAAAAACCCAATAAGTAAATAGCACAAATCACTATTGGGGCTCCATACTATTCGCACCTCTGTATAATAAAGTGCTTTAAAATTTTTCCCCACTTTTTTCTCCCAGTCTAGTCATATGTGATCATATTACTACTACAGACCTTCCACTTCTAAGCCAGTTTTTGTCTGTGAAGGTGCCTGACCGGTTGATAGTAAAGCTGAAAATTTTACTTGCGAGTTCAAAATGTTAGCACTGGTGGACTATCACATTTTATCGCTGCACGGTTAAAAACTTGTATTAACTGAATTAATTTAGAGAGAAATATTGTGGGTAATGAAGCGTAAGAACCTGGTTAGGAACATTAGTTGACAAATACTGCAAATGTATTTACTGAGTGGGAAAAAGTGTAATAATGATCTAACTAATCTACAGTGGGGCCAAAAAGTATTTAGTCAGCCACTGATTGTGCAAGTTCTCCTACTTAGAAAGATGAGAGAGGTCTGTAATTTTCATCATAGGTACACTTCAACTATGAGAGACAAAATGAGAAAAAAAAATCCAGGAAAATCACATTGTAGGATTTTTAAAGAATGTATTTGTAAATTATGGTGGAAAATAAGTATTTGGTCAATAACAAAAGTTCAACTCAATACTTTGTAACATAACCTTTGTTGGCAATGACAGAGGTCAAACGTTTCCTGTAAGTCTTCACCAGGTTTGCACACACTGTAACTGGTATTTTGGCCCATTCCTCCATGCAGATCTCCTCTAGAGCAGTGATGTTTTGGGGCTGTCGCTGGGCAACACAGACTTTCAACTCCCTCCACAAATTTTCTATGGGGTTGAGGTCTGGAGACTGGCTAGGCCACTCCAGGACCTTGAAATGCTTTTTACGGAGCCACTCCTTCGTTGCCCGAGCGGTGTGTTTGGGATCATTGTCATGCTGGAAGACCCAGCCACGTTCCATCTTCAATGCTCTCACTGATGGAAGGAGGTTTTGGCTCAAAATCTCACGATACATGGCCCCGTTCATTCTTGCCTTAACACGGATCAGTCGTCCTGTCCCCTTTGCAGAAAAACAGCCCCAAAGCATGATGTTTCCACCCCCATGCTTCACAGTAGGTATGGTGTTCAACTCAGCATTCTGCTTCCTCCAAACACGACGAGTTGAGTTTTTACCAAAAAGTTCCATTTTGGTTTCATCTGACCACATGATATTCTCCCAATCCTCTTCTGGATCATCCATATGCTCTCTGGCAAACTTCAGACGGACCTGGACATGTACTGGCTTAAGCAGGGGGACACGCCTGCCACTGCAGGATTTGAGTCCCTCTCGGCGTAGTGTGTTTACTGATGGTAGCCTTTGTTACTTTGGTCCCAGCTCTCTGCAGGTCATTCATCAGGTCCCTCCGTGTAGTTCTGGGATTTTTGCTCACCGTTGTCATGATCATTTTGACCCCACGGGATGAGATCTTGCGTGGGGCCCTAGATCAAGGGAGATTATCAATGGTCTTGTATGTCTTCCATTTTCTTACAATTGCTCCCACAGTTGATTTATTCACACCAACCTGCTTGCCTATTGTAGATTCACTCTTCCCAGCCTGGTGCAGGTCTACAATTTTCTTCCTGGTGTCCTTCGACAGCTCTTTGGTCTTGGCCATGGTTGAGTTTGGAGTCTGATTGTTTGAGGCTGTGGACAGGTGTCTTTTATACAGATAACGAGGTCAAACAGGTGCCATTAATACAGGTAACGAGTGGAGGACAGAAGAGCTTCTTAAAGAAGAAGTTACAGGTCTGTGAGAGCCAGAAATCTTGCTTGTTTGTGGGTGACCAAATACTTATTTTCCACCATAATTGACAAATAAATTCTTAAAAAATCCTACAATGTGATTTCCTGGATTTTTTTTCTTATTTTGTCTCTCATAGTTGAAGTGTACCTATGATGAAAATTACAGACCTCTCTCATCTTTCTAAGTAGGAGAACCTGCACAATCAGTGGCTGACTAAATACTTATTGGCCCCACTGTAAATAATTACCACTATAACCAAAGCATCCCAGAGCTGATTGAGGGGGCACTACATGACATAACATGGCCACACCTTTTGCCCTGCTTTTATTTTATGGGTCATAAGGTCATAAGAAGTAAATGGCTAGAATGTAACTTTATTTATCCTGTCAATTTACAGTCATTTTTCTTAAGAAAAAAAGATAAAATGTGTTTAAGCAAAACATTTCTGTCCTGTTTTGAATATAAAACTATATACATTTTAGACATATGTTAAAATATGTATATAAGATTTTCTTGCTTTTCATTTTTGTTGCAGACACTTTTGCTCTGTTAAAAAATCTTCAGTTTTAGACTTTTTACAGATGTAAACTCATTCGATATTATAAATGACTCTATGACATTAGTCTGAATCTCCTGCAAATTCTTACATTTTGTAAACAAATCATTTTACAAAACAGAAAATGCCTCTAAGAGGAGGCAGAATATGTAAGTTGCTGTAAAATTTTATAAAATAAATAAAATAATGAATGTCTTGAATATTTGAATCATCTGCTTTTGTTAAGTGTGTGTTCCAGCACTGTTGCCTCACAGCAAGAAGGTCCTGGGTTCGATCCCCAGGTGGGGCGGTCCGGGTCCTTTCTGTGTGGAGTTTGCATGTTCTCCCCGTGTCTGCATGAGGTGAATTGGAGACACTAAATTGTCCATGATGATATAACCTTGTGAACTGATAAACCTTGTGTAATGAGTAACTACAGTTTCTGCCATGAATGTAACCAAAACTGTAAAACATGACGTTAAAATCGTAATAAACAAACAATTAATTAGAAAGCACATTTTGTGTTGCACGCAGGGGTGATCGGCAAAGCAATACAAATGTTTAGAATATGTATTCAAAATTCAAAGTTTTGCATTGTTATGTTGTTTTGTGTAAAGCCTACTAGACATGGTTGCCAAATGTATAGTTTTACCTCAAAACTGGGCTGCTTTTAGACGGCTGCTAAGGGTTAAAATAAGGGACCAATACTTTTCACAGTACTCTGTAAGATCCCATTTTGAAAGCTTCATTACAGTACATCTCAGATAGGACATTATATTTTTGATAACACTCTTGACGTACAGTAAGGTTTTCATTATTTAACACCTGTAACAGCAGGTAAATTATTTGGGCAGGTTGTTTTAGTTTCTTATCATCATGACAACATTTCTGATTCACTTTGATTTACAATATTCACCCCCTGCCCCTCATTAGCTACCAGTTGGTGTCCCTGCAGCGGGTTTTTATTGTTTCTAAGCTGGACAATCTGATCCGGGTAAGGAAGAGAGACCAGTAAAAGACAGCGTTCATCACACCCTTGGGTCATGAAAACCTAGTGATGCCTTTCAGGTTGATAAATGCCCCAGCCATGTTCCAGGGATTAATTAATGAGGTTCCCCAGAAGGCTTGACCCTTAATTGTATGTGTTTGTTTATTTAGATGGGTACAAATAACAGTACATACATAGATACATCCAAGACTAAGGACTATATTTCTTAATGATCTAAACTGGTTTAATTCATGGGTGTATGGGTCTAAATTCAACAATTAAAGCTTTACATACACCAACCAGGCATAACATTATGAGCACTGACAGGTGAAGTAAATAACACTGATTATCTCTTTATCACGGTACCTGTTAGTGGGTGGGATATATTAGGCAGCAAGTGAACATTTTATCCTCAAAGTTGATGTGTTAGAAGCGGGAAAAATGTGCAAGCATAAGGATTTGAGTGAGTTTGACAAGGGCCAGATTGTGATGGCTAGACGACTGAGTCAGAGCATCTCCAAAACTGCAGCTCTTGTGGGATGTTCCCGGTCTGCAGTGGTCAGTATCTATCAAAAGTGGTTCAAGGAAGGAACAGTGGTAAACCGGCGACAGGGTCATGGTCATTGTATGTCATGGCCATTGTAGGGTCAAGGCTCATTGATGCACGTGGTAAGCGAAGACTGGCCCATGCGGTCCGATCCAACAGAAGAGCTACTGTAGCTCAAACTGCTGAAGAAGTTAATGCTGGTTCTGATATTAAGGTGTCAGAATACACAGTGCATCACAGTTTGTTGTATATGGGGTTGCATAGCCGCATACCAGTCAGGGTGCCCATGCTGACCCCTGTCCAACGCCGAAAGTGCCAACAATGAGCACATGAGTATTGGAACTGAACCACGAAGCAATGGAAGAAACTGGCCTGGTCTGATGAATCACGTTTTCCTTTACATCACGTGGATGGCTGGGTGCGTGTGAAAATTTCCCAGATCTCAATCCAATCGAGCATCTGTGGGATGTGCTGGACAAACAAGTCTGATCCATGGAGGCCCCACCTCACAACTTACAGATGTTAAAGGATCTGCTGCTAATATCTTGGTGCCAGATACCACAGCACACCTTCAGGGGTCTAGTGGAGTCCATGCCTCGACGGGTCAGGGCTTCACCCTCAAAGTACCCCACCCCACAGATTAAATATTATTAATAGATAAAAGGCTGCTTTTTCCTGAAAATACTGCAGCATGTCGAATCTAATGAAAAACAGAGAAAAGAGTACTGGTATGAATGTTGTACCAGAAATCTAAGAATAACTGAGGTTAACACATAAGAGGAACTAAAACTAGAAAAAATGATTATGCAGCAAAATCATAGTTAATAAGCACAGATGTGAGAAAAAATAAGGAACTTCATTTGTCAAAAACATCAGTGTTATTGGCTCAAACTTAAGTTTACCAAAGTGCATTAAATAAAGGAGAAGAAAAAACATTATACAACCCAAAATCAGAAAAAGTTGAGACAGCATGGAAAATACAAATGATAAAAAAAAAGAGTTTTTTTTAATTTACTTTGACTTTTATTTGATTGCAGACAGGATGAACCTGAGATATTTCATATTTTGTCTGCTCAACTTCATTTCATTTATTAATAAACATCCATTCCTACATTTTAGGTCTGCAACACATTCGGAAGAAAGATTGGGACAGTAAAGCATTCACCACTTTGTAATGTTGCCATTCCTTTTCACCACACTTAAGAGACGTTTTGGCACCGAGAATACCAAGTGATTTAATGTTTCAGCTTTTATTTTGTCCCATTCTTCCTGCAGACACGTTATTATTTGCATTTTGCCCGTGCCATCAGGGAAGAAAAAATGCATCGATGGAATAACCTGGTGGTTCAGTATATTCAGGAAGTCAGCTGACCTCATTCTTTGGGCACATAACGTTGCTGAACGTAGACCTGACCAACTGCAGCAACCCCAGATCATAGCACTGCCCCCACAGGCTTGTACGGTAGGCACTAGGCATGATGCGTGCATCACTTCAGCCGCCTCTCTTCTTACCCTGATGCGCCCATCACTCTGGAACAGGGTAAATCTGGACTCATAAGACCACATGACCTTGGTCAGGCAGTGTATTTAGTAGACAGTACATAACAAAAGAGTAGTGTAAGCATTTAAACATCTAATTCTGCCTTAGGTTAACCTTTCCATATCTGATTTAAAATACCTATTCATTCAATGCACTGTTTTACTAAATGTTAGCTGTACATTACAGTCCAACCATTTGTTCTTACTCCTTTATCATCTTTTCATCATGCTCTTCCTGGGATTAATAACTTTCCTGCTTATCTTTGCTGCTGTGGGTTTTTTTCAAAAACAACACCATGTACAGTGTATAATGGAAAGGATTTAGTGGCATCACCACCTTCCTGTACATTCTTTTTTATGCATTGTCTCCCTTTTTGTCCTCAATTTTTAGCGAATCAAATTTTTTACCCAATTGCGTTGTTTCCTCTTTACTGGTGCTGACCCCCGCCCCGATTGAGGAGAGCAAACCGACACATGTCCCCTCCGACACGTGAGCAGTAGCATCTTTTCACCTGCATGAGCAGAGTTCATATGCGGATCAGCTTTGTGCACAGAGAGCCACACCCTGATTAACACATTATTCCTCTACTCTGTGCATACGCCATCAATCAGCCAGCAGAGGTCATAACTACATCAGTTATGAGGTCCCTATCCGGCTCCCTCCCTGGATGAACAACACTCAAACGTTGTTTATGTAGGTGCCCAGCCCAGCTGGATGGCAGAGCTGAAATTTGATACGATGTATTTGAAAGTATTTTACCGCTGCACCACCTGAGCGGCACCTGTACATTCTTGACACTTTGTTTAGTTTCCGATTTGGCCTGACTGATAAATATACACAGGTATGGTTTGACAGCATTTCTGGCATATTCTTAAGGATGACATTTACATGTAACTGTTTCAGGTGTTTTCATCTATTTTACAAGATTACAAAATTGAAGCACATCCTCCAAAATTGCATGTGCTATTGATTGATAGTGGAACTGATGTGGTCCAACAAACCCATGTCCCATCAAGGTCCCATCAACACATGATTGTTAATGCAAACAAAAGAATGCAGTGCAAAGCATTTTGAAATTGAAATATGTAGCAATAGAAGTGTAATTTGATATTTTCCTCATAATGTGTGTATTTATCTATTTTGTTAACCGATGTCCGAATTATTTGATTTACTCATGTATTCTTTTTTTTTTCCTGAATGTGCATTTTGCATTTTGATTGGTGAGATCTTTTTTTAATTAATGAAAGACCCGGTCACCTCTACACCTCTAAACTGGAACATTCAATATACAGTTTAAGTTAGGTTAAGTTACCTGGCTGGGTGACCAGGGTCCTTCCTGGGTTTTTTCTGGGTGCCCTCCCACAGTCCAGACACTTACAGTCATATCAATTTGAGTCACTAAAATTGGCCTGTGTGTGTGTGTATAGAAGTTCTTTACTTTCTGGATGTACTTTAAATATCTTGCCACATGAGGGTGCCAAATGCATTGTGTATAAAAAGCCTGTCTCCTCGTACAGGTTTATGAATCGGTACGGTTTATTTATTAACCGCTGTATCCTGTTCAGGGTCTAAGTGGGTGGGCGCTACTTGAAAACATGGGCGGCACGGTGGCTAAGTGGGTAGCACTGTTGCCTCACAGCAAGAAGGTCCTGGGTTCGATCCCCAGGTGGGGCGGTTTGCATGTTCTCCCTGTGTCTGTGTGGGTTTCCTGCAGAAGCTCCGGTTTCCTCCTCCAAAGACATGCAAGTGAGAACCTTGTGTAATGAGTAACTACAGTTTCTGTCATGAATGTAACCAAAGTGTAAAACATGACCTTAAAATCCTAATAAACAAACTTGAAAACATTAGACAGGGTGCCACTATGGACACACTTCCTCCTTCTTATACTCCCACACACTCTCAAACATTTGCCCATTAACTCACTTACTCACACTGGATGTTTTTGGAAGGTGTGAAGAAAACTTAAAGACAATGACTGCATGTCTCCAGGTCCAAGTGTCACTCTGCTCCCTTGAATTTTTATTTCTGAATATAATATATGGCAAATATTACCTCTCAAAATTAGATTGTAATTGAACATTGTAGGATTTGGAACATTTTCAGTTAGTCAGTGTTTGTATTTTTAGATCATATGTTCTATCCATGTTGGTCCAAAATCCTCCACTTGTTCAACTAAGCTTAAAACCGGAACCTTGATTGCAAAACCATATGATTAATCCAAATATCGATATCATCGATACCAACGTTGGTATTGATATCGGATTGATACTAGTGTGATGGGATCGATACTTTAGTTCTACTTTCTTCTCCGCTACATTCAGCACGTTTCTCCCGTTTCATCAGAAAGTAAAGACCATGTCTGTACAGACTCGTTCCTCTCACATCTTACATGCACACCTCGCTCCTCCCCTCCTGCTCTGCTGTGTTTTGTTATAGTACCGTCACGCTGTTATAATCCTAACAGACATCAGTACTTTGGTAGGCATTGGAAGATTGTTAGTTTTCGAATACTTTGCAGATGCAGAAATAGGGGCGATTTTATGGAAATAATAGTGTAAACTATACGTATGTAAAGTACAGACGCACCTTACGCACTTTGTGCACCCTATGCAAATGAATCGGAGCATGTAGTGAGGCTCTTATTCCATGTTTTGGTGAATGAGAGCTTTTTTTTTACTTATAAATGTAAACAGAATAGCATCGATTTTTTATTTTAAATTAACAGGACACATGTATTCGGTCACTATTAAAAATGTACAAATGTATTCACCCAGCGAACACAACTATGTGGTATGAGTTAGCCGCTTTGTGGTGATACATCATGATGGTAATGTTGTGAGAACGTAAAGCACCAGAAACTAGAAATCTGACCACTTTAAACATCTGAATTTATTTACAGCCCTACTGAGAGCAGCTACTTACAAAAAAATTATGTATCACAATAATACACATAAAGGTCATGAAAATTCATTCAGATTTAGCAATTTGAAGATGCATCTACCTTAATTATTTAAAAGTATTGGTATCGGTATCGGCAATACTGGCCCTGTATTTACTTTTGCAGTATTGCACACCACTACCAGACGGGCCGCTGCATTTTGAATGAGCTGCATGAGAACGAACTTCCTTTGTCTGTCTGAACATCAGAGTCTCTCACTGTCTTCAAAAGATGATTAAAAACCTTCATCACCTCTTTACTAAATATTTAAGCTGATGTACTTACTTACTTATGCTCTTATTCATTTCTTGCAACAAAAAAAAAAGGTTCTAACAGAATTTCAGCAGATTTATATTCCTGGACTGTTGTCTACTCGAGTAAGGTAATGCTTACTATGGAAGCTCTTTTGTAAGTCGCTCTGGATAAGATTAAGATCTGCTAAATGCCGAAAATGTAAATGTAAACAAGTATTGCTCCAAAAAGCTAATTATTTCTAACTGTAGATGTCTTAAGGTTGTAATTACCAACAAGTGCTTTGTACCAAAGCACAAATGTTATTAATTGTGGTCTGAATACTTCTCCCCCAATCAGTTTCACATGTCTTTGTAAACACTCAGAAGACAGAGTGCAAATTTGAATTATGTTTGCTCTAAATAACAAAAATGAAATGGAAATGAAAAGCCTGGATTCTAATTTACTATAACAAGAGGAAACATCTCAAGTACATTCTGCTGAAAATCCTATCACAGCTTTAAATTAATGTGCTTAATATTGTGTAACTAGGGTGGCATGGTGGTACAGTAGGTAGTGTGATTGCCACACAGCATCAGGGTCTTGAGGACCTGAGGTTACACCTTGTCTCTGGTCGCTGTTGAAGTGTTTGTCATGTTTTCTCCATGTCAGTGTGGACAAAACATACAAACATACAAAATTTGCAGTGGTTGCTCTGACATGACCCAGTTGTGGTTGAGTACATGTGATGCCATCTTGCTCCCAGTGCTACCATGTACCATGAGAACCATTCTTATCCCGACCAGGAAAAAGTTGTTATTCCGAATAAATAAATAAATACACTGAAATCCAGCAGGTTAACATATAAAGCCAAGTAGTTTAATGTCCCAGAGCTGGTAAGCACCATGCCCCCTGTAAACAGCCGCAGATTGCTCAGTGTATGCTCATTATGGTGAATATTCCATGACTCAAAGCATGAATGGCATGAAAGGCGTGCCCTAAGGAGGACAGCCGGACCTGTGGCATTCACTGCATTCTGTCCAATCCATCAAACCCTCCTGGGGCAGTGATACCCTTGATGAAGAACAGGAAGAAGATTAAATCCTTAGGTTAATTAGGGTAAGTATAGTGGGGGAAAAAATCCTGTCACTTCATGTAATCACCTTGGCATTTTGTAAGATGAGGGAAGGAAGTGAGTGAAACATGGGACAGAGAGAGAAGTCATTGAGTTAAAACAAATGTTTAACCCACTTTTTTTTGTTATTTGATTTACTTTTTAGTCATAAACAATGTATTTTATAATGAGTAAAGTATAAAATTAGTGTTTTATGGCCCCACTCCTTTGATAACTCAGGTGATAGAGCAGAAGTCAGAAGTAGAGGTTAAGAAACTATACTTAAGTCGCTGATTTGAATCAGAATCTAAAGACATTGTGTTCAGTTGTGACCCAAAACATTATGGGTGGTAGTAGCTCAAAGGTAAAGGTGCTGGATTAGTAATTGGAATGTGGCTTGTTCAAAACCCATTGCTGTCAAGTTACCACTTTTGGATGCCTGAGAAAGGCCCTTAACTCTCAAATGCTTGGACTGTACACAGTCACAGCTGTAAGTCGCTTTGAAAAAAGGACCTGTTATAAGCGTTCTTTAAAAAGCTTCTGCACTTTTTAAAACTCTATCTATATAATAATATTAAAAACAAATGACATCACTTTTTTACAGTCACCTTCCGATGCATTTTTCCCAGCATCTTACCAGCTTCTTAATGCATCAGCAAAATCTGTTTTTGGTTGAGCGCATAGCCACTGATTCACCGCTGCTTTCACATCATCACATGAAAATCTTTTCCCCCTTAAAGCTTCTTTGAGCGTCCAAAAAGGTGGAAATCAGATGGTGCTAAATCTGGACTATAAGCGTCTGTCAGACACGACCAATTACTACTCCTTTCACCCTCACCGCTCTTATACCCTTCCAACCAAAATATAAAAGTGTAGAAACTTTTTGAACATCCCTCGTATGTATAAATATTGCTCAGCCATTGTTGGCGGTAGCATATTTAAATTGTATTTATTTATTTATTAGGATTTTACCGTCATGTTTTACACACTTTGGTTACATTCATGACAAAAACGGTAGTTATTTGTTACACAAGGTTTATCAATTCAAAAGTTCAATGTCATCACAATGCTCCCAGGTTCAAACAGCACTTTGCATATTTTGGTCCTGTGAGTGCAACCTTTCTTTCTTTATTATGATAAGCTGAAAATCTGTCAAAAAGTTCGATTTTATAATTTTTTCCCCTACATATTAGTTTTTTATGCAAATGACTTTTGGGTGGATGTAGAAACAGAGTTGATTTCATTGCAGTGCAGTTCTGTGCTTCTTGTTTACTGTACAGCCATTTCCACTTGCAGATTATCATACCAGCTGTACTTACCAGTGGTGCCGGGCTGACCAGGCGTCTACACAGACATTGTTGGCTCTGTCTGAGTTGAGGATGTGTGAGGCTTGTTCTAGAGTTACCCAGTGGACCTGCATTAACTGTGATCCTAACCAGATGAAAATCAGAAGGTTGATGAAAATGAAAGTATACACTGTAGTACATTTTTGTAGAGTGTACCTATAGAATGTTGTAATCTATGCTGCCATTCTCAAAATAGTCTTGTCTCATACCCAAAAAAAAGGGGGTAAAGTTTGTCACCATTTTTTCTGTCTCTGTCTGAGTATCAGTGTTAGTACATGGTACCCTTCTTGGATGGAATCATTATGGCTATTTTAAAGTGCTATCATGTAACTCTCCTTTTAACATCTCTATCCTTTACTTCCGCTGGCACTGATGCGCCGCCAAATATAACTAAAGCCTTTCATGTTAATGCCAAGATATAGATGGTGTAGAGTCTCTAATGTATTATCATTTGTTTTTCTTAGGATTAATGCACAGGAAATATAAAAGCTTAATTAACCAATGTAATCGCCCTTGTTTGGCCTTTGTGTAAACAAACAGAATTTATATATATATTTATTATGTCATGGAAATTATTATACAGTTCTAACAGGTCAAACGTTTGGCAGTCATGGCAGTCTTGACATTTCAGTGCTTTCTGCTTTGCATCATTGCCTCCTAAATCCTAGTTAGTTATTATGCTGAGTGTGTTATAATATCTACTACCAATTATGCACCAGTTATAATGTACATTAAAGAGAGGTAGCCTGCCAAGGTTAAACAGAAATACAAAACAGCTACGGTATGCTTAAAGACATTTTTGTATGTAGTCACATGTAATCCAAGACCCCTCCCCCAAAACAAACAAACAAACAAGAAAACACAAACATGGTCTGCTACAAATTATCCCTTATTAAATAGGCACCAAGAAGTCACCAGTTGTTGTCAATTACAACCTCAAATCAGAAAAAGTCAGAAAAGTATGGAAAATGCAAATAATAATAATAATAAAAAAACACAGTTTCTTACATTTCCTTTGACTTTTATTTGATTGCAGACAGAATGAACCTGAGATATTTAATATTTTGTCTGCTCAGTTCATTCATTCATTAATAAACATCCATTACTGCATTTCAGGCCTGCAACACAAGTTGGGACAGTAAAGCATTTACAACTTTGTAACGTTGCCATTCCTTTTCACCTGTAACACTTGAAGCCTGTGTGCTCTGGAGCTTGTCTGCCACGCCCCCCTTCTCCGTGAGCACACTGTCTCCTGCCACACCCTGATTGGTTCATGTGGACTAATTATCTCCAGCTGCTCCTTATTTAAGGAGGCAGCTTTTGTGTAGACTTTGGGACATACGGTATTTTGAACTGCTCTGGTGTGGACTTTTGGACAGGACTCGGGTAAGCTCTGTAAGCTCTGTAAGCTCTGTAAGCTCTGTAAGCTCTGTAAGCTCTTGTGTTTAGCTCGCGTTGCTAGCTATGTTACTAGCTCTTGTGTTTAGCTCGCGTTACTAGCTGTGTTACTAGCTCTTGTGGTTAGTTCTCGTTACTAGCTATGTTATTAGCTCTTGTGTTTAGCTCTCGTTACTAGCTATGTTACTAGCTCTTGTGTTTAGCTTGTGTTACTAGCTATGTTCCTAGCCCTTGTGATTAGCTTTTGTTACTAATTAATTCTTAGTGTTTGCATCTCTGCGTGTGTGTCCGCCCCATTGTCTTGCCTTAGCCCCCGTTCGTGACATAATAGGTCCCCACCTTAAGGACGCAGCGAGATGTATTTTGTTCATGTTTTCCTGGAGTTTAACTCCATGAGGTTTCCCCAGACCCTACCGCTTAGTAGGCCAGCTCCATATGATGGAAGCGACTCATTTGTCGACGGCTTCCTTCTGCAGAGCCAGCTCTACCTGTAGCACCTTCTGGACCCCCAGCCAGCTGAAATCGACAAGGTACGATTCATGATGTCTAGACTGAGGGGTGCTGCTCGTGAGTGGGCCAGGCAGCTGTGGTCTGACGGGAGCTGTGCTGAACTCGGTTAAGGTGTTCGAGGGCCTCATGAGAGCAAAATTTTCACGTAGCAAGCGCCCACTGCAGCTTATACCCAGCATCCAGTGCCCACTGGGGATGTTAAATTTCCCCCAGTGCCCACTGCTGATGTGGTCCGGGTGCTAGTGCCTGCTATCAATGCTCGTGACCTCCCCATGCCCATTGGAGACGCTACACGCAGCAAAGCACTCACTGCAGCTGATACCCGGCATCCAGTGCCCACTGGGGATGTTCAATTTCCCCCAGTGCCCACTGCTGATGTGGTCCGGGTGCCAGTGCCCGCTACTAATGCTCGTAACCGTCCCACAGCCATGTTAGGATCCAGTCAGGATCGTTTGTTTAGTCACCCCAAGGGCTCCAGGGGTCTTTTTGTTTGTTCACCGGCTTTAGAGTCCTCTGCCGGTTTCGTCTGTTTCAATGACTCCTAGTCAGTCTAAGTCTTTGTCTAGGAAAGTTTATGACGGTATCCTGCCCGTTCGGGTAGCTTCATATTCGCCATTGTCGAGTCCAGTTCAGGTCATGTTCGCTAGTTCAAACTCGTCCAGCCACTGTGTGTAGTCCAGTTAATTATATTAGATCTTGCCTGTTTCTAGTCCGTCTGTCCAAGTCTGTCCTGTCTCCAAGTCAGGTTCCAGGAGTTCTAGTTTGTCTAGTCATGTTCCGTGTTCGTCTGTCTCGCTCGGTCTTAGGAGTAAGTCAACGGGTCAGGGTTTCCAAAACGGTCTGTTTGTACGTTCGGGCCCTCCTGCCACCCAGACAGAGTCGAACAGTTCCAAGTCCTCTCCAGTTTTGTTTCCTGTCAAAGTTCCAATCTTTATGTTCCAGCCTGCAGAGTTCAAGCCACAGGCTACTACAGACAATTCTCCTTCAGCTCTGCTGCTGCTGCCACCAGGCTTCAAGCTCTTCAGGTTCCAAGCAGCTGAGTCAAGAAACCTCTTCAGGTTCCAAGCAGCAGATTCAAGAAGCCTCTCCAGGTTCCAAGCAGTTGAGTCAAGAAACCTCTTCAGGTTCTAAGCAGCTAAGTCAAGAAACCTCTTCAGGTTCCAAGCAGCTGATTCAAGACGTCCCTCCAGGTTTCAAGCAACTGATTCAAGACGAATCTTCAGGTCTCAAGCAACTGATTCAAGATAAATCTTCAGGTTCCAAGCAACTGATTCAAGATGAATCTTCAGGTTCCAAGCAACTGATTCAAGACGAATCTTCAGGTCTCAAGCAACTGATTCAAGATGAATCTCCAGGTTCCAAGCGGCTGATTCTGGACGCCTCTCCAGGGTCCTCGCAGCTGGTTAATGATGTTTCCCCAGTGTTTTCGCAGCTGACTTCGGACGCCTCTCCAGGGTCCTCACAGCTGATTCAAGGAGTTTTTCAAGGGTCCTCGCAGCTGACTCCGGACGCCTCTTCTCAAGGGTCCTCGCAGCTGACTCCGGACGCCTCTTAAGGGTCCACGCAGCTGACTTCCGGAGCCTCTTCGCCAGGCTCCACGCAGCTGACTCCCGAAGCCTCTTCGCCAGGCTCCACGCAGCTGACTCCCGAAGCCTCTTCGCCAGGCTCCACGCAGCTGACTCCCAAAGCCTCTTCGCCAGGCTCTACGCAGCTGACTCCCGAAGCCTCTTCGCCAGGCTCCACGCAGCTGACTCCCGAAGCCTCTTCGCCAGGCTCCACGCAGCTGACTCCCGAAGCCTCTTCGCCAGGTTCCACGCAGCTGACTCCCGAAGCCTCTTCGCTAGGCTCCACGCAGCTGACTCCCGAAGCCTCTTCACCAGGCTCCACGCAGCTGACTCCCGAAGCCTCTTTGCCAGGCTCCATGCAACTGATTCCCGAAGCCTCTTCGCCAGGCTCCACGCAGCTGGTTTTTGTTTCCAAGTTGGCGCTCCCCGATGACGCTCCTGTTTTCGAGTTGGCGCCCCCCGATGGCGCTCCTGTTAAGTCAGCACTCCCAGAGCGTGCTTCTGAACTCTCGTTGGCTGATTTTCCATCAGCAGCCTGTGTTCTGACGCTTTTGTCATGCCTGCCTCAAGATATACTTAATGACTTCAAATTTGCCCCGCAGGGTCCAGGACCTCCTTGTGTTTTTTGTTTTCTAGGCAGGAGTGCCTTTAGGGGGGGTTATGTAACACTTGAAGCCTCTGTGTGCTCTGGAGCTTGTCTGCCACGCCCCCCTTCTCCGTGAGCACACTGTCTCCTGCCACACCCTGATTTGTTCATGTGGACTAATTATCTCCAGCTGCTCCTTATTTAAGGAGGCAGCTTTTGTGTTGACTTTGGGACATATTTTGAACTGCTCTGGTGTGGACTTTTGGACAGGACTTGGTTAACCTCTGTAAGCTCTGTTACTAGCTCTTGTGTTTAGCTCGCGTTACTAGCTTTGTTACTAGCTCTTGTGTTTAGCTCGCGTTACTAGCTATGTTACTAGCTCTTGTGTTTAGCTCGCGTTACTAGCTATGTTACTAGCTCTTGTGTTTAGCTCGCGTTACTAGCCATGTTATTAGCTCTTGTGTTTAGCTCTCGTTACTAGCTATGTTATTAGCTCTTGTGTTTAGCTCTCGTTACTAGCTATGTTACTAGCTCTTGTGTTTAGCTCGCGTTACTAGCTATGTTACTAGCTCTTGTGTTTAGCTCGTGTTACTAGCTATGTTTCTAGCCCTTTGCTAGGTTTCCCTAGCTTTTGTTACTAATAAATTCTTAGTGTGTTTGCATCTCTGCGTGTGTCTGCCCCATTGTCTTGCCTTAGCCCCCATTCGTGACATCACCACACTTAAAAGATGTTTTGGCACCGAGGATACCAAGCAATTTAGTGTTTTAGGTTTTATTTTGTCCCATTCTTCCTGCAAACACGCCTTAAGATGCCGTCTAAGGGGTCGCAGATCACGGGCGTTCAGATTAAGCTTGCGCCCTTGGCCTTTATGCACTGAAATTCCTCTCAATTCCTTGACTCGTTTAATGATTTTATGCACTGCAGAGGGAGTATTATGCAAATCCCTTCCAATCTTTCTTTGAGGTACATTGTTTTAACATGTCAATAATTTTCTCACACATTTGTTGACACACTGGAGATCCTCTGATCATCTTTGCTCATCAAAGACTCAGCCTTTCTTGGATGCTGCTTTTGTACCAAACCAGGATTACAATCACCTGTTGACATCACCTGTTTGGAATCACATCATTATTTAGTTTTTTCACCTCATTACTAGCCCTAAATTACCCGAAACCCAACTTTTTTGGAATGTGTTGCAGGCCTGAAATGCTGGAATGGAAGTAATTTAATAAATGAAATGAAGTTAAGCAGATAAAACATGAAATATCTCAGGTTCATCCTGTCTGCAATCAAATAAAAGTCAAAGTAAATGTAAGGAACACTGAGTTTTTATTTTATCTGCATTTTCCATACCTTTTCTGATTTGGGGTTGTAAAATCATTAGGAATTAGGAGGCCATGGCACAAAAGCAAATGACATTATAGAGCAAAAATACACATGCAAAAACTAAATTTTGTGTTTGACATAATACTAAACCAAACCAATAAGATTTATTTGTAAAATATTGCAATAGAACTAAAAACCCCATTTCTAGTTGGGACCACTTCCAAGTTGTAAAATGCCATAAAATATTTTTTTCAACCTTTATTTAGGGTGGCAGTGGCTCAGTGGATAGCACTGTCGCCTCACAACAAGAAGATCCCCAGGTGGGACTGTCTGGGTCCTTTCTGTGTGGAGTTTGCATGTTCTCCCCGTGTCTGCGTGGGTTTCCTCCGTGAGCCCCGGTTTCCTCCCACAGTCCAATGGATCCCCTATAGTAACTCCAATAGGTTTGAAATGGAATGTCCAACAAAGTCATGGTTAGGTGTCCACATACTTTTGTCTATATAGTATGCACTGTCATGGCTTATGAGACTCTTTCTGTTAAAACAAATCATTTTCGGGCGCCCAGGTGGCGCAGAGGGATATTCCGTTGACGCACCAGCACCGAGTTTCTGAACTCTCGGGTTCGAGGCTCTGTGTTGCCACCGGTCGTCTGGACGCCATCTGGCGGACATAATTGGCAGTGCCTGCAGCAGATACAAATTGGCCACCGTATCTGCAGGGTGAGACTGGACTATATGTGGGTGGGTTGGTGGGTTGGTGGGTTGGTGGGTTGGTGGGTCTTCATATGCTGTGTAAGGACTCTGATTGGCAGAAGAGACGCCCGTGCCGGAAGCACGGCCGAGAAGAGGAGGGCTGTACATGTGTAAAGAAGGCGTGGGCAGCGGAATGCTCTCCTTGGATGCAAATCTGGAGTCTGTCAGCAGCAGAAGACAAATTGGATGCCCTAAATCGGGAGGAAAAATGGGGAGAAAAATGCATAAAAAATAAATAAATAAACACACTTGCATCTGCATTTTAAGCACCCACCATTTGGCCTCTGACTAACCAAACTAACTCTGTTAGTTGCCTTATGTCACTAACATTTCAAATTTCAGTGTAAGACAAACACAGTGAATGAAAAGTTTATGAACAATTTTTTTCTTTAAAACCTCCCGTGAGTCTATTTTGCTTTCTTTAAAGCTAATCACAGACAACTGTGTAGTGAAAGCATCCTGAGCATGATAAGAATCTGTCCATCCATCTTCTTAACCTCCAGTAACTACATGACCCATGACCCAGTCTGGTTCAAGTGGTCATCCTTTCTGACCTGCTATCAATTTTGCCTTGACACCCCTGATGGGAAAAAAAAAAGATGAAAAAAAAACAAGCCTCAAGGGTATCAGATAGCATTTCTCTTCTTTCTTGACTGAAATTCAACCTTGTTCCTTATATCTTGCTTCCCACTCCAGTTTCAAAGTGAGCCGTGGTGCCCGTTCACAGCTAAAACATACTGCCCTCTCGCACTTTCTTAACACCGCCATTAGCCATCGTCATTTCCTTCACAACACTTGTGTCGTCTCATGTTGCATCTTCTAGGCATCTGTGGTTTTGCTTGGAGACTTTTTGTTGACAGAAAGAGCTCCAGCTAGGATGCCAGAATCTGTCATTAGCTTTTAAATCACTTGACCATACAGCAGTGGTCAGTATCATTTTAGCTGATAAAATCCTATAAAAACTACTATAAGATCCATGCAAACTCTACATAACTTATACTGTAGATTACTGAGGTACTGTTTCTGAGGTTAGACTCTTTATACCCTGAAAGCATTGAACAATGCAATGCAATATATAAATACAAATTAAAAACTACAATTATTTAAATTCCACCAAAACAGAGTTTGGGATTTTACAGTGTAGTAATATTTACTATGCATTTTATTTTATGTCAAATCTTCATAATGCAAAATACAAATTCCTTATTTCTGTAATGAAATGAAGTGTTAAGGTAATCTAAAAGTCATTTTAAATAACTAAAACCATTATGAAATAAAACCAACAAACACACCAAATAAAAACTGTCTTCATAATTGCAATACTGACTCACTTTCTTAACCGTTTATCCAATTAGGGTCGTGGGGGTGGGGTGCTGGAGCCTATCCCAGCTTTTCAATGGGCGCAAGGCATACAGTAACACCCTGGGCAGGGTGCCAGTACATTGATAATTGCAATACTTTACAAAAATGGGAAAAATCTCAATAAATACAAGAAATGTGAACAAATTTACTCACTCACTTTCTAGGCTGCTTATCCTAATCAGGGTTGCGGGGGGTGCAGGAGCCTGCCTGTATAGCGCAGTGGTAGCTCAGTGGTTAAGGTACTGGACTAGTAATCAGAAGGTTGCTGGTTCAAGCCCCACCACTGCCAGGTTGCCACTGTTGGGCACCTGAGCAAGGCCCTTAACCCTCAATTGGTCAAAAAAATTGTGTTCAGTCATAATTGTAAGTCACTTTGCTAAATGCCAAAAATGTAAATGTATCCCAGCTCTCAATGGCAGTTGTAGGGCAGTTGTAGCCTTGTGGTAAAGGTATTGGACTAGTTATCGAGAGGTCACTGGTTCAAGCCCACCACTGCCAGGTTGCCACTGTTGACACCCTCAGTTGCTCAGACAATATACTGTTACAGTACTGTAAGTTACAGGGCGCTAGTCCACCTTAGGGCAGATGTAAAAAAATTCATTTATTTGGCAAAAATAATGTTGATACAGTGCAGACCTTACAGAGGTATTTTCTTAACAGTAAAGTCCTATTTATGCATTTTTTCTATAAGCCTATACCACCACTGAGATTCGAACTCTGGATCCCCATACTGCAAACCCCATGTGCAATTACCAATGGATACAATGTTTCTGCCATCCCCCCACCTCAGACATAAGCCCTTTAGCACCACTGAGATTCAAATCCTGGATCCCCAGATCTCAGTGGTAGTAGATAGTGTACTATACTAGAGCACCCTCATCAGTAAAGATAATAAGGACTGGCATAGGGAGTGCACTGACATGTGCAATTAACAATGGCTATGATGTTTCTGCCATCCTCTCGCCTCAGACATAAACCTGTAGCACCACTGAGATTTGAACTCTGGATCCCCAGATCATTGGTAGTAGACAGTGTACTTTACCAGAACACCCTCATCAATAAATATAATTAGGACTGGCATGGGGAGCGCACTGACAAGTGCATCTACAAATGACTATGATGTTTCTGTCATCCCCCTGCCTCAGACAGCACCACTAAGATTCGAACCTTGGATCCCCAGATCTTAGTGGTAGTAGACAGTGTACTTTACCAGAGAGCATATCAGTAAAGATAATTGGGACTGGCATGGGGAGTGCACTGACATGTGCAGTTACCAATGGCTACAATGTTTTTTTGCCCTCATCAGTAAAGATATAATCATAATAACCTTTAAAATAATCTTTCAATGAATTATGCAAATATAAAATAACCACACCATATTAAAGAAAAGTTATATACTTTATTATTTTTATCATCAAAAAGACAATTTATATATAAAGTATTATACAGTGATACAGATGTGGTGTTCTCAGCAGGTAAGCAGTGCTACATTATAGTGCTTTGTGGTTGAGATATTTAACTGAGGTTCAAAGCAGTATTTTAGTATGCAGTCCTCTTTTAACCACACAAATCCATCTAGCTGCTCCAGATACAGACATTAAGCGGGTATTAAGTTGTTCACATGTGTCAAGGGAAAATGTAGATTAAGCAATACAATGTTTAAATACTGGCATTTAATGAATGTACAAACATAACCTTATCACAGTCCACACATTATATTATAATACATTATATTAACGTATAATACAAACCTCATTTCCCAAAAAGTTTGAACAGTATAATAAAATCTTTGACTTGTTTTAAATAAAGTAAATAGAGAAACACAGTATTTGAAAGCATGTGCAAAACCCAATAAAAACACTGTATAGTTGCTCAGCTGAAGATTTGCTGAAAAAAGTCAAGAAATTCTGCTTTCACAACAAGATCAAGTGGCGTTTCAGTCTCTAAATTAAAACGCAACGTTACACAGTGGTAAAAGTAAAACTTTTACAAATCACTGCTTTTTGTTTTTATTTCCATTTTTTAAAATTGTTCTAGTTTTTCTGGAATTAAGGTTCATATTAAATGTTAGATTTATTAGCCTATTCTCTGACTATAATGATTTTACATATAAACACAGGACATCTTAAAGTGTACATGATTAGATCAGTAGTTATATTTAAGTGTTTAATATTAAACATTATTTGTATTTACAGTTAATGCAATACATTTTGTATGCATTTTTGTCTTAATGTTATGTTTGCAGTATGATGTTTATTGCATACAAGTTTGCAGATTACTTACAAGCAGGTTTAGATTTTATTATATTTTCCTAAAAAAGTCAAATTGATATTAAAATGTATTTTAAACATAAAAATACATTTATAATGTGAAACGTAATTATTATTATTAGTATCTAGTAGTAGAAATCTTGTAATTACATTTTTGCATTGTTAAAATCTGAAGAACATTTAGAGACAAGAGTGTGTGGGCTGAACGCAAAGAACTTAAATTTGAACATTGAAAACTACAAGTTTATTTTCTACCAGTGCTTCTTAGTGCCTGAACAATGCCAGCACCTAAACAATGCTCCACCTTCTTTAAAATATTCCCATTTGTTTAAAATAAAAATACTGATCTTAGTACGACGTTGTATTAGGTACTTTTTTCTCATAATCATTTCGACTTTAATCTCAAAATAATTTCGACTTTAAAGTCAAAATATTATAAGAATAAAGTCGAAATATTATGAGAATAATCTTGAAATTGAAACTTACACGACTTTATTCTCAAAATCAAAACTTAAAAATATTTTTTACAGTGGCCCTAATACACCGTCCTATCTTAGATTGTTACTCGTGGTACAAGGTAATATCATACAACCACACAGTCCACATTTCACATTTCGTCAAAAAGAAAGTAAAGTTTTTAGTGCACTTACTGTAAACACATTTACTCATAAGGCTTTTCTTCAAAGGTGATGCAAAGCTTGGGATACATTAATATCAAAATTGATTAATAACTTATCAATAAAACAAGAGGAAAAAAGCTCAAACAATAAACCAAACAATTTTTGTTATAAAATTACATTTTAAAAGAATGTACCTAACACTAAATAAAACAACTATAAAGCTTTTTAAAATAAATATCTAAATTAATTCTGAATTCAATTTTAAAAGTTAAAAATCTAGAATAATTGTCTGAATAATGAACTCAGTCTCCTGAACTTAATAGAAACTCTCATGAGTGACAGTGATTTAAATGCATAAAGTAAAAAACAAATACTAAGCTAACTCATGCACGTTGTTTTTTAATTTAAGGTATTTGATGGGTAAATAGAGGTAAGGACACACTGACCAGATTCCTATTTAAATAAAACAAATATTTACACGTCTTTGTATTTCCTACCTCTAAGGAAACCCTATTAAACAAAAACAAGGAGAATCAAGTAGGCATTTTTAGTAAATGTCATTAACATGCAAGCATTTAAGGTTGCATTTTAATATTAATTTTTACACTTTTGGTGACTTTCCAACCTTATGCAGCTTTTTTGCAGTCAGACAATCATTTTAAGCAAAACTCAAAGTTCAGCTTTGGTAAACATTACTTGTAAATTTGTGTCATCAAACAGCAGAACTGTTTTACTATGTTATCCTCTAAAAGAGTGATTCTTTACTTTTCTACTGAGTAGATTCAATGTGGAATAAAAGCAGGGCATGAGATTTATAAGATTCAGTTACAGTTGAGGTCAGATGTTTACATACACTTTACAATTTTGGGATATTAAATACTTCTGCGACTGTTTTTCCTGGGTCTGAATGTTCACAAATCAGTGTTACAGTGTATCACAAAAGTGAGTACACCCCTCACATTTCTGCAAATATTTCATTATATCTTTTCATGGGACAACACTATAGACATGAAACTTGGATATAACTTAGAGTAGTCAGTGTACAGCTTGTATAGCAGTGTAGTTTTACTGTCTTCTGAAAATAACTCAACACACAGCCATTAATGTCTAAATAGCTGGCAACATAAGTGAGTACACCCCACAGTGAACATGTCTAAATTGTGTCCAAATTGTGCCCAAATGTGTCGTTGTCCCTCCCTGGTGTCATGTGTCAAGGTCCCAGGTGTAAATGGGGAGCAGGGCTGTTAAATTTGGTGTTTTGGGTACAATTCTCTCATACTGGCCACTGGATATTCAACATGGCACCTCATGGCAAAGAACTCTCTGAGGATGTGAGAAATAGAATTGTTGCTCTTCACAAAGATGGCCTGGGCTATAAGAAGCCCTGAAACTGAGCTACAGCATGGTGGCCAAGGTCATACAGCGGTTTTCCAGGACAGGTTCCACTCGGAACAGGCTTCGCCAGGGTCGACCAAAGAAGTTGAGTCCACGTGTTCGGCGTCATATCCAGAGGTTGGCTTTAAAAAATAGACACATGAGTGCTGCCAGCATTGCTGCAGAGGTTGAAGACGTGGGAGGTCAGCCTGTCAGTGCTCAGACCATACGCCGCACACTGCATCAACTCGGTCTGCATGGTCGTCATCCCAGAAGGAAGCTGACGCACAAGAAAGCCCGCAAACAGTTTGCTGAAAACAAGCAGTCCAAGAACATGGATTACTGGAATGCCCTGTGGTCTGATGAGACCAAGATAAACTTGTTTGGCTCAGATGGTGTCCAGCATGTGTGGCGGCGCCCTGGTGAGAAGTACTAAGACAACTGTATCTTGCCTACAGTCAAGCATGGTGGTGGTAGCATCATGGTCTTGGGCTGCATGAGTGCTGCTGGCACTGGGGAGCTGCAGTTCATTCAGGGAAACATGAATTCCAACATGTACTGTGACATTCTGAAACAGAGCATGATCCCCTCCCTTCGAAAACTGGGCCTCATGGCAGTTTTCCAACAGGATAACGACCCCAAACACAACCTCCAAGATGACAACTGCCTTGCTGAGGAAGCTGAAGGTAAAGGTGATGGACTAAACCCAATTGAGCACCTGTGGCGCATCCTCAAGTGGAAGGTGGAGGAGTTCAAGGTGTCTAACATCCACCAGCTCCATGATGTCATCATGGAGGAGTGGAAGTGGATTCCAGTAGCAACCTGTGCAGCTCTGGTGAATTCCATGCCCAGGAGGGTTAAGGCAGTGCTGGATAATAATGGTGGTCACATAAAATATTGACACTTTGGGCACAATTTGGACATGTTCACTGTGGGGTGTACTCACTTATGTTGCCAGCCATTTAGACATTAATGGCTGTGTGTTGAGTTATTTTCAGAAGACAGTAAATCTACACTGCTATACAAGTTGTACACTGACTACTCTAAGTTATATCCAAGTTTCATGTCTATAGTGTTGTCCCATGAAAAGATATAATGAAATATTTGCAGAAATGTGAGGGGTGTACTCACTTTTGTGATACACTGTATATTGGATCAGAATTATTTATACTGCAAGTTCTACATAATTTACTTTCCCCCTCAATATTTCTGAATGAATAGAACTGGTAACTGCTCTGTGTCTTTATTAATAGGATTGGTTTAACTGCACCCATTAGACTGAGTCAGAGGCATTACAGTGGAAAAGTCTAGGAAGCTCTGTACTAATCTCAAACAGCACATCTGAGGTAAAAATAGCTAAGAACCACAATAAATACATAAAGATGTGTATTTTAATAATTAATCACAGAAGAATAACAGTTACAGAAGTTCTCTTGACATAATGAAAGTGTATGTAAAATTTTGACTTCAACTGTAAAGCTTTTAACCTGCATTTAAATTATTCCGTAGAAGTCTAGAAGCTGAACTGAATCGGGTTTTATTTTAAACTGTTGTCTCTCTTACTATTTATGGATACCAGGTTAGCTACCCTGATAACACCCGACCTAGACAATTTAAGCAAGATAAATAACCAATAAACTCCCAACCTAAAAAATATTAGTATAAATATTAATATTACATTTATTTTTAATCACATTGCTAAATTTAAAGCGCACATTTTAAGAGTGACCAACATTAAGGGCAGTATTGGATTTGCTCAAGCAAGTGTAGGTTTTTAGAATATCTTCTGAAGGTCTGACAGATAATCATTAAGGCTATAAAACAGGTAGTCTGTGGCCAGATCTGGCCATTGATTTTAGTTTTTACTGAACTGCAGTGTGCATATTGGAACATTGGGACAATTTTTTGTGGATTTCATAGTGGTACCTTGAACTAGGTTTTGCCTTACTGACAGGGTCACCGACACACCACCAAAGTGGCCATCAGATTTTAGTGCACATTGCACAGTCACAGTAAGGAAGCTAAGACAAACAGATAGCAAACAGAAATGTTAGCATTATTGTATTATTTTGCCCTGTTTACCATTCTGTTGTCTTGGTCATAGTGTGCACTAAATATCTTATGCAGAGTGAATAGTAAAGTAGAAGACATTTGAAATTTGGTATTTGTGTCTTATGCCTGATAGATAGAAGTTTTATATGAAATATTTTATTCAGTAACCCCCTTTAGAACATATTATGTTCATATGTGAGATTTGTGTCTCTTCAACTGTTAGTTCTGTTGAGGTTATTCTGATAAGGGCCAGGGTGCTCCAGCCTGAGGCATTCTCACATCTGGAGGGCATTATGTGTGAGGCCTTGTTCACTGTTGGCGCCATGGGTAATGATGAAGACTGTGTCTCATCTATAGGAGATGGTTGATTAATGTAAACACTGTCACAGGAGCCTGGGGTCCCGGGTGAGATCAGATTTCTGTTGGGGTCGCATGGGGCAGTTGGAAATCTAGAGCTAATGCCTTTGGTAGACAAGAAGTCAGGTTCTTTGTCTTTGTGTTTGAATGCTATTGAAAACAGATGTGCTGTATGTAAATCGCTGGGGTATTTAAACCTGAGGTTGGCGTAAGGAAGGCAGAGAAGGAATCGGCTGCCTTCCTCCGGGCATAATCGCGAAATGTCTGTACTGACACTACTCATTTCTTTGAATAAACCTCTTAATTAAACATGAGTTAGTGTCAACGGAGTTGTCATTCCTCATTAGTACTTCACCACGACAAAAGACACCACAAAGATAGATAGATAGATAGATAGATAGATAGATAGATAGATAGATAGATAGATAGATAGATAGATAGATAGATAGATAGATAGATAGATAGA
Source organism: Trichomycterus rosablanca (assembly GCF_030014385.1). Lineage (NCBI taxonomy): Eukaryota > Metazoa > Chordata > Actinopteri > Siluriformes > Trichomycteridae > Trichomycterus > Trichomycterus rosablanca. The sequence continues at coordinate 43,526,763 of NC_085989.1, read as the reverse complement.
TAACATATAAAACGTTACAATTTATGATAAAATATGTATTTTATAATGCCATAATTATTGACTCCCTTTCATCACACTGATAGTCTTGGGATCTTATTATTTGTTCGTGTGAGAGACTTAATAAAAAAGAACACACTATTTTGAATCCCCCATCTAAAATTTGGTGGTGTGGACAGAAACACCTGCATAAAATCGCCACCTTAATAGGACAAAGAAAAAGCAGGACCAGGGCTATTTCTTACACTGTTATCTCTAAGCCCATGATAATGTAAAGCCTGATTGACTATAGTCACCTATCTTTCAGCAGCTTCTAATTCATTTCAGACCTGTAGAATCAATTGTTTAAAAACAGGGGTATGTGTTCTAATAATCTAAAACACAGAAATACCAATCTGCAGAATTTTGACTTTCTTTGGTGCCTATTTGAGTATTTTAACTTGACTAATTACATTTTAAGACTAACAGTAATTTGCCGCTCAGGTGGCATAGCGATAAAATACACTAGCAAACCAGATCTGGGATTTCGAATATATCATATCGAATCTCAGCTAGCAAACCAGATCTGGGATTTCGAATATATCATATAAAATCTCAGCTCTGCCGTCTGGCTGGGCTGGGTGGCTGCATGAATAATGATTGGATGTTGTTCACAGGGTGGGATGAGCCGGACCAGTTCAGGTTCCTAATAACTGATGCAATTATGACTTCTGCTGGATGACTGATGGTGCCTGTGCAGAGTTGAGAAATAATGCGTGCACAAGGCTGATCCGCATATCAACTCGCCTTGTGCAAGTGAAAAAATGTCGGTACTGCACACGTGTCGGAGAGGGGCGTGTGTCAGTTGCGAAGGTCCTCAGCAGTGGAGTGAGTGGCAATCAGGGTGCTCACTACTGATATTGATAAATTATAACAAATAAATGCCAAATGCCAAATACTGTTTGTATTTTTTCCAGTTTTGTATCAAAAGCATTAACAGATAATCTAGAACTTCTAGCCCTATAATACATTAGATCTTTATTCTACTCCTGTTCAGGGACTGGGGTATTGAGCTTAAAGCTCAGCTACACTACAAGCTATACTGACTTTTTAGGGATTCACACTTAAGTTGCAAATTAAAATTTGATATATAGCCTACATCAAATTATATTAATTTCAATTTTTTTGCATAGAAATGATCTCACAAAAGATTCCCTTTATATTAACTGCAAGTTGCAAAGTCAGAATTTGGGAGCAAACAACCACTTCAGTAAAGCAGTTTCTCTCTACACAATTGACTCTCTTAAACTGTCCTCATAGTTTAAAGAGTCAGGGACAGTAAAGGGGGCTGAATGCAAGACAAACTCACTTTGAACCTCTACAGAGGGGAGCTTTTCTCTGAACCTGAACGAGCTCGGTTTGCGAGTACTCTTGAGTCTGTATTTGCGGTAGGCTCTTTGGATGACTGTTGCGGCCATTTCCTCATGCTTTCGTCGAAGAGTGCTGGTTATTGGCTCATATGAGACCTTCGAGGGGTTGTTTGCCATGAATTTCTCCTCCATGCTTGACTTGAGCATGTCCATTTCCCCTGATTCACCAAGCACTTCGGCTGTAAGAGCCAGGAGGATGTCAAGACAGTGAATCTTGTCTCCAGTAACCAATGGAAGGTCCATGGAAATCAGCTTGATCGTGTTTGGCTTTGGAATCTTCAGCGGATCCTTCAGTGTGTCACAGAAATCAGAAAGTGCACTGTAGCTAATGAATTGTGAGGCATCAGGATCAAACTTTTCCCAGGTCTCATAAAACATTTCAAAGTCATCCTCACATAACGGCTCGCTGCTTTCCTCTGTCGCTACGTTGAAGTTCTCCAGAATGATGGCGATGTACATGTTGACCACCACTAGGAAAGACATCACTATGTAGCTGCAAAAAAAGACTATTGCCACTGCAGGATTGCCACAGTTACCCCTGACGTCTGTTCCAGGGTTTTCGATGTATGGGTCACAGTCGGGGGGTCCACTGTTCATAATGGGAGAGAGAAGCCCATCCCAGCCTGCAGAAGTTGTGATCATAAACAGACATATTATGCTGTTTCCAAAGGTCTCAAAATTGAACATGTCATCAATGCCTCCTTCTTTTTTTACATAGCCAAAATTAGACATTCCAAATATTGAAAAGATGAACATGATCAAAAAAAGCAGGAGGCCGATATTGAAGAGGGCAGGGAGGGACATCATCAGGGCAAACAAAAGTGTCCGGATGCCTTTGGCGCCTCGGATTAGACGCAGAACACGGCCAATTCTTGCAAGTCGGATGACACGAAATAGAGTGGGTGACACAAAGTACTTCTCGATAAGGTCTGCAAGCATTAAGCCTGTAGAAAAAAATGTTGATAAGACATTAACATCATATTGAAGCAACAATATTTTAAAGTTTATATATTTTTTGTAGTTTTAATCACACCCATTTCTAAAAGGTGGGTGTTTTTTCTGCTCTGCTATAGATGTGCGAGGCCACAGAACTGGACTGTGCTGTGTCACGGATCCAGCCTCTGTGTGCTCCTGCTGGAGCTCCTGTGCACCTGCCACGCCCTCTCGGTTTGATTGGTCCCCTGCTTATAATTAGTCCTCATCTGAGGGCATTTAAGAGGGGAGCTGGGATTCAGTCTTTGGAGACTATTTTACGTGACTCTGTTCTGTTGGTTTGGCTTTGCTTGAAATTACTTTAGCCAGTGATTTTGGTCTGTCTATCTGTCTGCCTGTCTGTCTGTCTCTCTGTCTCTGTTTAGTCCTGTTTAGCTCTGTTTAGTCCTGTTTAGCTCTGTCTAGTCCTGTACTGTTATTGTTTAGCTTAGTGTTTAGTTTAGGTTAGCATTTAGCATATCTTGTTAGTTTGTCTTGTCTAGTTCCTACCTGTCTTGTGTAACCTTGTCATGTGTCTTGTCTTTTGTTATCATTAAATCTTTGTTAATACATCTCTGCATGTGTGTCCGCCCTCTCGTCTCGTCATAGCCCATAGCATTGCATGCTGTGCCAAAGCTCGCAATATCTGACCTTATCTGACCACTGTAGTATAATACTAGAGAAGTAATGAATAATAACTTTTTCTAACATTCTTGGGGTGAAACAATAGAGAATTACTGCTGTCATATTCAATTTTATTTATTAGGATTTATTATTGGGGATCAAACACATGATGAAGCTATAGCTTTCTCCAAACAATAGTACTTACCCATAATTGAAAGAATGACCACGATAAAATCAAATATATTCCATCCAACATGAAAGAAGTACTGTCGAAGGGCGATGAGCTTGAGCACACACTCTCCGGTAAAGAACATGATGAAGACGAGGTTTATAAAGTACAAGATGCCCTCAGTCTCCTCACTTTGGTCATCAGTCTCCACCATCATGGTGATCATGTTCAGACAGATCAATCCCATGATGAGGATATCAAAAAACTGCTTTGTCACGACGTCAAAGACAAAGCCTTGAAAACAGTTCTTCAAGTAGTTCAGCAAAATGCAGCAAAGAATTATTTCAGCATGAGGGAAAAAATAACAATTAGTGATTTTGTAGTAATAAACTTATTTATTTAATTAATTGCTTAATTCAAATGCTAAGATGAAGTCAAAAGTTTGCATACACATTAAATGAACATGGAAGTGTTCTAGAAATGAGGGGTCAAAAATAGTAGCAAAAACCCAATTTTCCATAATAGAATTTAACTTTGTGGCATCTTCTACTTCCTTTTTTCCCCCTCCCAATCTGGTCGAATCCAATTACCCAACTGCATAACGCTTCCACTCTACTGATGCTGATCTCCACTTCTGACTGTAGAGAGCCGAGACTAACACACGTCCCCTCCGACATGTGTGCAGTAGCCGGCTGCATCTTTTCACCTGTACTGGAAGCGTTCATATGTGGATCAGCTTTGTGTACAGAGAGCTTCACACTGATCAACGCATTATTCCTCTATTCTGTGCAGGGGCCATCAACCAGCCAGCAGAGGTCGTAATTGCATCAGTTATGAGGTCCCGGTCCGGCTTTCCACCCTGTATGAACAACAGCTAATTGTTGTTCATGTAGCTGCCTAGCCCACTCTGCCTCCTACTATCTTGTTAGTGATCATAATTAAATACAGCTTCTTTGTAATGAGTTAAATAGATATAGTTTGCACCCATCAGACTGACCCACCTGTATAATAATGGGTAGTGTATGAAGCTTAAGCTAAACAACCTAGAGTCTTTTGTAAGTACAGATGTCAATAAGTACAAAGTACATGGAATAGTGGCCACTTAGCCAAGGTCAGAATGCCAAGGTCTAAATAGTCAGATATAATCCAAAAACCACAATGCATGTAAACCTTTGACCTTAACAGTATATACTAAGGATGACATTTCATACTTGAGGACGAGGAATTGGTTTCTGTGGTTTCTTTGAGCCTAGTTTCTTCATGGCATTGTAGTACTTCTTCTGTTCTTCTGTCATGAAAAGGTCTTGTCCTCCAAAGTATAGACACAAGAAACTAATTATTCTAAATATATCAATCCCAATCTAGGTTTGGGCAATATACTTAATAAAAGAATATTCATGTGAAAATGGAAAATAAACTGTTGAACATATTTAGTATTCTGGCAAATATGTACATGCAAGTAATGTATTCTGTTAAAATGAATTAAATAAATAATTTAAATAATTTAGAATGAATCTGGAATGAATATTACTTATGCATGTATTCCTACAGATACCAAAATACTCTATATAATGAATTTTTTTTACACTTGTTAACAATAAATAAAGCTGAAACACCTGAACACAAATCATTTCAGGTGTCCACATACATTTGGTGTATATTAAAATTGTTAATGGTGTTGTGTTAATGATACTTATCTTTGACTTTTGTTGGTTGAAATTATCAATGATGACACCAATAAATAAATTGAGGGTAAAAAAAGACCCAAAGATGATAAAAATAACAAAGTAGAGGTACATGTAGAGGTTCGTCTCATATTCGGGTTGTTCATCCACCTAATTAGAAAGATAGATGTAATTAAAAAAAAAAACATCAAGAATACGTAATAGATTCTGTAGGTATGCATTTATTATACATACATTTATGGATAAACCTAATTTACCCACAATTATTCATCATCAATCTAAAACAAATAGTAAAACAGTATTTCCTGTAGTTTTTCTCCCAATCTGGTCATTTCCAATTACCCTGTCGCATTTAGCTTCTTCTCTACTGCTGCTGACATCCACTCCTGACCGAGGAGAGTCGTGACTAACACACAACATCTCTGACACTTGTGCAGTAGCCAACCGCATCTTTTCCCCTGCATGGGGCTCAGTCTCACGCTCGGAGAGTCACACAATGATCCCCATTATTCCCTGTCTCAGTGCAGCCATCAATCAGCCAGCAGAGGTCAATTATAAGGAATCCCCTCCGGCAATCCAACCCAACACATAAACCAATCATTGTTCACAAAGGTGTCCAGCCTGCAGGTAGCAGAGCTGAGATACGAATTCATGAGTCTGAGCAGTCAGCTCTGGTGTGCTAGCGTGTTTTACCACCTTGCCATTTGAGTGCCTTGTGTGCTCTATAATGTTTTAAAAACAGTGAACCTTACAAGACGTGAATCCACAGCAGCGTACATGATATCCATCCAACCTTTGAATGTAGCCTAAAAAACAACATAAATTAGCAGTATTTAATAATGCAAACATTTACTCATTCATTTTTTTTTACTTATTGTGATATTTATGTGTATGAATAAATGAACACTGACCACTTGCAGTAAGGACAGGTAGCCCATGCCAACATTATCAAAGTTTACTTTCAGATTTCTCCATCGCACATCGTGTCCGTCCTCCATTAGTAAGAAACAGTCGGTTTTGTTGTTCACTTCATCAATAGAAAATATCTCCTCAGATGTAATGTTCATGCAGTAATAGAACTTTCCAGCAAACAGGTTCACTCCCATTATGCTGAAGATCAGCCAGAATATCAGACACACCAGCATCACGTTGAATATGGATGGAATAGCTCCAACCAGGGCATTTACCACCACCTGCAAGTTCAGTTGGAGATCAGGAACCACAATACACAGAAATTGAGCAAGTGAACTGAACTGAACAGTTGGAGTAAAAAGTTTACATATTGTACTTGTAAGGGGCATGTTTGTCACAGGAGTCTTGTAATTTCAATTATTATTTCCAAAAATACACTGATCAGCCATAACATTAAAACCACCTCCTTGTTTCTACACTCACTGTCCATTTTATCAGTTCCACTTACCATATAGAAACACTTTGTAGTTCTACAATTACTGACTGTAGTCCATCTGTTTCTCTACATACTTTTTAGCCTGCTTTTACTTTGTTCTTCAATGGTCAGGACCCCCACAGAACCACCACAGAGCAGGTATTATTTAGGTGGTGGATCATTCTCAGCACTGCAGTGACACTGACATGGTGGTGGTGTGTTAGTGTGTGTTGTGCTGGTATGTGTGGATCAGACACACCAGTGCTGCAGGAGTTTTTTGAATAGTGTCCACTCACTGTCCACTCTATTAGACACTCCAACCTAATTGGTCCACTTTGCAGATGTAAAGTCAGAGATGATCGCTCATCTATTGCTGCTGTTTGAGTTGGTCATCTTCTAGACCTTCATCAGTGGTCACAGGACGCTACATACAGGGCACTCTTGGCTGGATATATTTTTGGTTGGTGGACTATTCTTAGTCCAGCATTGACAGTGAGGTGTTTAAAAACTCCAGCAGCGCTGCTGTGTCTGTTCCACTCATACCAGCACAACACACACTAACACACCACCACCATGTCAGTGTCACTGCAGTGCTGAGAATGATCCACCCAAATAATACCTGCTCTGTAGCGGTCCTGGGAGAGTCCTGACCATTAAAGAACAGCATAAAAGGGGGCTAACAAAGCATGCAGACAAACAAATGGACTACAGTCAGTAATGCTTCTGTATGGTGAGTGGAGCTGATAAAATGGACAGTGTGTGTAGAAACAAGGAGGTGGTTTTAATGTTATGGCTAATTGGTGTATGACTATTTTTTTGCTAGTAATTGTTTGATTACAGCTGGTGGCATCTCTGTGCTCATATAAACAGATGTACTAATTTAGATTTACTGCATCTATTTAAAAAGACTGAATAGTGGTCTCTTGCCAATTAGAATTAGAAGCTGCTGAAACACAGGTGACACTGTCCAAGGTCACATGAGCTTTACACAGCCTGGAATTAGAGACTGCAGTGCAAAAATCAGTAGCTTTTTTTGCACAGCAGCCTTGAAGGCTATGTAAATGGAAAGCAGTATGAGCTACTTTAAAGGTTTTTATCATTGTTATGATGGAATTAAAATTTCCTTTAATGAGAAATCAAATCAGGATGTTTACACAGATGAAAAAAAGGTTGTACATTATTTTGTATAAAAGTAATAAAAGTTTATTTTTCAGAAGTTTTGTATAAAATATAAAAGTTTATTTTGCATTTTATCAAATTTTCCTCCCAATCTAGTCGTATCCAACTACCCAATTGCATTACGTTTCCTCTCTACTGATGCTGCTCCCCACTGCTGATTAAGGAGAACGAGACTGTCACACGCCCCCCTCCGACATGTGTGCAGTAGCCAACTGCATCTTTTTACCTAAACAAGTCGAGTTCACATGCGGTACACATTGTATACAGAGAGCCACACCCTGATCAACGCATTATTCCTCGACTCTGTGCAGACACCATCAACCAGCCAGCAGAGTTCGCAATTGTATCAGTTATGAGGTCCCTATCCGGCTCCCACCCTGTATGAACAACAGCCAATTGGACATCTGGCCTATTTGGACTTACAAGGCAATAAGAATCTTGACCAAAGAAGTAAAAAAAAGGGCAAAATTAAAAAAGTTTGCTCAAAATAGCTCCCACAGTCCTGAGCAGAGATGGGAGAACCTGTTAGATGAACTATCTCTACAGCACTCCATAAATCATAAGTCTTTATAAATCTTTATAATACCAACCCAGATTTAAACCCCATGAAACATCTACAAATACAGTGGTACCTTGTAACTCAACGTCCCCTAAACTCAAAATCTTTGAAACTCAAAGCCCTTCATCGAGAAATTTGTACCCTTGAACTCAACGTGTTCAGTTTGTTTTTAAAAATGTATTTATTTAATTTCAAATTAACAATGAACAGTTGCTTTGTTCAGCACTCGACTTGAGCGGTGTGGTAGGTAATACGCCATCAAGGTGCGCATATGAGAAGAATCTGCATTTGTGAGAAATAACAGTCAGATTTACTTTAAAAGCTCCACATGTATCTGCGTTTAGCTGGATTTTCCTAACTGTTTCACTTTTAAACTTGTGTTACAGCTCAGGGTTCTGGGAAATTGTAGGAATCAGCCTTTTATGTTAGTGTTTTTATATTATATTTGTGTTATTTTCAGTGTATAAGTGTCAAAAACAACCCCATTATTTTACATTAGCCTAAAATATATGCAAGTCCACGGGACCATGAAACACATTAACAGGCTTCCCATACATCCTTATGGAAAATTACCTTGAAACTCAAAGCTTTTTAAACTCAACGCCACTCCCAGAACCAATTGACGTTGAGTTTAAAGGTACCACTGTAGAGGTGAAGATGGCATTTTGTTTGAAATCCAGTTTGACAAGGCTTTAGTTGATCTGCCATAAAGAATGTAATAAACTTTACACATCCAGTGTGCAAAGCTTGTATTCAAGAAGATTTGTAGCTGTAATTACTGCCAAATAGGTTTACCAAGAGATTTAAATAATTTAATAAATAAAAGATTCCAGTTTTTAATTTTTAATTCACAAAAAAACTCAACTTTATCACTGTGGGTGATTATATGTGGATTGATCCATAAAAACAGCAATTATTTCCATTCAGATTTAAATCCACAAAACAATGTGTGCAAAAACGTAAAGTCCACTGTACATAAACATTACTGTACAAAATTAGCATGAATATCTTTCTTGTATAAAGCATTAACATTTAATACCAGGGCTATACCACTAGTGGGAATGCGCCAGGGGGTTTAAGTGTTAAATTACAATTTGTAACTAATGTTATAATATTAAGTACTTGCCCTCATCCCCTCAAATCTGGATAAAGCACGAAGCGGCCTCAGAGCTCTCAGGGTCCTCAAGGATTTAATGGGTCCGAGCTCAGAGTAACCCAGAATGTTAGCCGTCAAGCTGATCAGCGACACCTGCACAACAAATTGAACAAATAATGCTTTACAAACTGAAAAACAAACGCAAAACAACTAGTTTCTCTAATAAAAAAAAAAGTTTCAACTGTAGGAAAAAAAGTCTTAATTTCTCCACTTCTAATTGAGAAGAGCAAGACTAACACACACACCCCTTGACACTTGCGCATTAGCCAACTGCATCTTTTCAAGTTCATATGCGGATCAGCTTTGTGTACAGAGAGCAACACCATGATCAACGAATTATTCCTCGACTCTGTGCAGGGGCCATCAACCAGCCAGCAGAGGTCGTAACTGCATCAGTCCTTATCCAGCTCCCACCCTGTATGAACAACACCCAATTGTTCATGTAGTCGAATGGCAGAGCTGAGTTTCAAATCAACGAGTTTGAAATGTCAGCTCTGGTGTGCTAGTGTGTTTTACCGCTGCGCCACCTGAGTGGCTATTTTTAAAAGTTTTACATTGGTTTTTAATTGAAAAGAATGCAAACAAGTTGGGACGGGGACATTTTACCACTATGGTATATCAACTATCTTTCTAACATTGTTCTGCGATAATTAAGGAATTTAGGACACCAATTATTGTAGGTAAAAGTCGATTAAAATAGTGTAAAGCAGATTTTTTTTCATCCTTTCATACACACCATAATGCCAGGCTTTTTTAATGGAAGACAGGTCTTCAATAATTATGTATATTTGTATTGGCCTTTAGGTCACATTGTATAGTTCTTTTGATGTTTATGATGATTCATATACAATCATTACTGTATACACCGACCAGGCATAACATTATGACCACTGACAGGTGAAGTGAATAACACTGATTATCTCTTTATCACGGCACCTGTTAGTGGGTGGGATATATTAGGCAGCAAGTGAACATTTTATCCTCAAAGTTGATGTGTTAGAAGCAGGAAAAATGAACAAGCGTAAGGATTTAAACAAGTTTGACAAGGGCCAAATTGTGTTGGCTAGACGACTGGTACAGAGCTAGATCTCCAAAACTGCAGCTCTTGTGGGGTGGTCCCAGTCTGCAGTAGTCAGTATCTATCAAAAGTGGTCCATGGAGGGAACAGTGGTAAACCGGCGACAGGGTCATGGGCAACCAAGGCTCATTGATGCACGTCGGGAGCAAAGGCTGGCCCGTGTAGCCCGATCCAACAGCTACTGTAGCTCAAATTGCTGGAGATGTTAATGCTGGTTCTGACAGAAAGGTGTCAGAATACACATTTACATTTACATTTTCTGCATTTAGCAGACGCTCTTATCCAGAGCGACTTACAGAAGTGCTTCCATAGTAAACATTTCATTTCTCAAGTTTAAGTAAACAACAGTCGAAGAACACAAATCTGCTGAAACCTGTTAGAACCAAAGTGTTTTTTTTTTTTTTTAGTAAATGTTAGTAAATAAGTACAAGTCAGCTTAAGTGCTTAGTAAAAAGGTGAGTTTTTAATCGTTTTTTAAAGACAGCAAGAGACTCAGATGTTCGGACAGACAGAGGAAGTTCATTCCACCACTTGGGTGCTAGAACAGAGAAGAGCCTTGATGCTTGTCTTCATTTAGTCCTGGGTGGAGGCTCAAGTCGAGCGAGACTAGTGGCTCGGAGGTTGTGTGGTACAGAGCGGGGTTTGATTAGACCACGAAGGTAGCTTGGGGCTGGTCCATTTTTGGCTTTGTAGGCGAGCATCAGTGTTTTAAACTGAATGCGTGCAGCTACAGGAAGCCAGTGAAGAGAACGCAGCAGTGGGGTGATGTGGCAGTGTTTGGGCTGGTTAAAAACCAGATGGGCAGCTGCATTTTGAATGAGCTGCAAGGGTTTAGTAGTGGACATGGGAGCTCCAGCCAGGAGGGAGTTGCAGTAGTCCAACTGTGAGATTACAAGTGATTGGACCAGAATCTGGGTAGCTTCCATGGAGAGAAATGGTCGAATCTTCCTGATGTTGTACAGGAGGAACCGGCACGATCTTGTCATGTTGGCTATATAAGGAGAGAAGGTCAGCTGGTTATCCAGGACAACACCAAGGCTTCGTACCTTATCAGATGGTCTGATCTGGGAGTCATCAAGAGAAATGACTAGGTCCTGTGTTGGAAACTGATCTCCGGGAATGAGCAACAGCTCTGTCTTGCTGGGATTAAGTTTCAAATGATGAGCTGACATCCATTGTGAGATATCTCGCAGACATGCTGAGATGCGAGCTGAGACTTGTGTGTCTGAAGGAGGAAATGACAGAACGAGCTGAGTGTCATCTGCATAGGAGTGGTAGGAGAAGCCATGGGAGGCTATGACCTTACCCAGAGAGCGGGTGTAGATAGAGAAAAGAAGTGGGCCAAGTACAGAGCCCTGAGGAACACCGGTTGAGTTGATATGGATCCCCTCCATGACACTTGGTAGGAGTGCCCTTCGAGGTAGGAGGCCATCCATTGCCATGCTGAACCTGTTACTCCAAGGTTGGAGAGAGTGGACAGGAGAATGCTGTGGTTTACTGTGTTGAAGGCTGCAGAGAGGTCAAGAAGAATGAGGACAGATGACAGTTTGGCTGCTTTGGCTGCATGAAGCTTCTCAGTAACAGCTACAAGTGCTGTTTCCGTAGAATGTGCTGCCTTGAAGCCAGACTGGTACGGATCGTGGAGGTCATTCTGAGTAAGAAAGGCAGATAGTTGGTTATAGACAGCACGTTCAAGAATTTTGGATAGAAAAGAGAGGAGTGAGACAGGTCTGTAGTTGTTAATGTCTGTAGTGTCTAGTGTAGGTTTCTTAAGAAGGGGAATGACCTGAGCCTACTTAAAAGCAGTAGGGACAACACCTGATGTCAGGGAGTTGTTGATGATGGGTGTGATGAAGGGGATTAGGTCCTGTGAGATGTCTTTGAGGTTGGTGGATGGTATAGGGTCGAGTGTGCATGTGGTGGGATTGCTGGATGAGAGGAGCTGTGTAACCTCATCCATGGTGAGTGGGGTGAAGCTGGTGAGTGTGTTGGTGGGTTGAGGGTCAGTTGAAAGTGGGTCAGTCGGAGAGAAGGATTGATTGATTTTGTCAATCTTGTCCTGAAAGAATGTTGCAAAGTCAGTAGCAGTGAGAGAGGCAGATGGGGGAGGAGGAGGAGGAGTGTTCAGAAGAGAGGAAAAGATAGCATGAAGCTTACGTGGGTCAGCAGCAGATTGTTCAAGCTTGGCTTTGTGAAAAGATGTTTTTGCAGCAGTCACAGTTCGTTGCGTATCGGGCAGCAAACCAAACCACAATATAAGGAAGGTGGTCATAGTGTTATGCCTGATCTTCACAAGCTGTTGTAACAAATTTGGCCAACCTTTACAATGGCTAGCACATTAACATGCAAAAAGGCTTGTAGAATGTGGCTGTAAGTTCTGGTATTTATGCTCCTACACTACATATTTTGCAAAATCTTGTTAGAAGAAATTAGACCTGTCAATGCAACAATACAACTACAAATGTGACCAGATAATGTATAAAGCAAAGTAACATTTTAATTAAGATAAAGCAAAGAAAATATTATATACATTTTTTTGTTATTTGAAAGCAGGTACATCATAGTGTTTGAGCATAATGAAACATAAAGACTTACATCTACAATGAGGAAGTCCAGCCAGCACCAAGCATTAGTGAAGTAAACTTTGAAACCATAGGCAGCCCATTTTAGGAGCATCTCAACAACAAAAATGTAGGTGAAGACTTGATCTGCATATTCAAGAATTATTTTAATCACTCTTCTCTCCTCAATGTAAACATCCTCAAAAGCCTGATCAGAAAAAAAGAAAACATGAGAAAAACTTAGAAGTATCCCAAAACCAGAATTGTGAATCTCATAAGCCCTACCCCACACCATACACAAAACAGTGCTATAGCGAATAAGCCACTAATCAGCTCACCAAGGCTCCACTGCTAAGAAGAATCATAAAGATGATGAAAGTCTCAAAGTAGTTGTGCTCCACAATAGTGAAGCAGGTCTTACGAAAGTTCCACCATGACTTTCCTTTGCCCTGGGTGATGTCCACATCAAGGCACGGACAGCGCCTGATACAATCTGCAATACAGGACACAGGAGCAAAAACACTACGTAAAACTTTATTAGTTTATTGATCACAGTCAGTATTATTTTCAAAGGACGCACGTCCCACTCATAAACGCAGACTGGAGGTCCTGTATTTTAGGAGTTGCGTTTGTAATGCCTCTTAATTAAATTAAAATAACAAAGGATTATAGAATGTAAATGATCATTTACTCAGTACCATGTACTGTCCAACACTACTCGTGTCTCTAGTCTTGTCTCCTTCTGTTTCTTTAAATTAGAAATGTCTCCAGTATTTATTGCAGTTCCTTGTATTTATTGTACTCACTGTGTATGTTGTGTGTTGTTTTGCACTTGTGTTCTGTGTTGCACCCTGGTTCTAGAGGAACGTTGTTTCGTTTCAATATGCACTTGTAAATAGCTGAAATGACAATAAAACCTCTGTTGAACTCTTGAGACTTCCATGTTTCTGTAACATGGACCCTGCAGTTATCTGAACACAATGATTAAGTTAGGATGTTTATCTAATTATAGATAAATACACATCAAAATCATGATACACAATTCTTGGAGTCACTGAATTTACATAAAAATTTTAGTCAATTTTTAGTCAATTAGTTTTTAATTGTCAATTATAAATGATCTGAACTTTAGTTATAGTTACAGCTGTATAGTTATTTATAGTTTTTTATTTACACATATTTTAATATTATTATTATTGTTATTATTATAATGCATACCTAACTAATCCCATTTTTATTCATATGCTTATTATTATTATTGCTATTATGTATATAGTACTATGCACATAGATTTAATTCCATATACAACCCCAATTCCAATAAAGTTGGGACGTTGTGTAAAACATAAATAAAAACAGAATATGATGATTTGCAAATCCTTTTCAACCCATATTCAATTGAATACACTACAAAGACAAGATATTTAATGTTCAAACGGATAAACTTTATTGTTTTTTGCAAATATTCACTCATTTTGAATTTGATGCCTGCAACCTGTTCCAAAGAAGTTGGGACAGGGGCAACAAAAGACTGGGAAAGTTGAGGAATGCTCATAAAAAACACCTGTTTGGCACATTCCAGGTGAACAGGTTAATTGGGAACAGGTAAATGTCATGATTGGGTATAAAGGGAGCATCCCCGAAAGGCTCAGTCGTTCACAAGCAAGGTTCACCACTTTGTGAACAACTGCATGAGCAAATAGTCCTACAGTTAAAGAACAACGTTTCTCAATGTGCCATTGCAAGGAATTTAGGGATTTCATCATCTACAGTCCATAATATCATCAAAAGATTCAGAGAATCTGGAGAAATCTGTGCAAGTAAGCGGCAAGGCCGAAAACCAACATGGAATGCCCATGACCTTCGATCCCTCAGGCGGCACTGCATTAAAAACCGACATCATTCTGTAACAGATATTACCACATGGGCTCAGGAACACTTCAGAAAACCATTGTCAGTGAACACAGTTCGTCGCTCCATCTACAAGTGCAAGTTAAAACTCTACCATGCAAAGCGAAAGCCATATATCAACAACACCCAGAAACGCCGCCGGCTTCTCTGGGCCCGAGCTCATCTGAGATGGACTGACGCAAAGTGGAAAAGTGTCCTGTGGTCTGACGAGTCCACAATTTAAATTGTTTTTGGAAATCATGGACGTCGTGTCCTCCGGGCCAAAGAGGAAAAGGACTGTCCGGATTGTTATCAGCGCAAAGTTCAAAAGCCAGCCTCTCTGATGGTATGGGGGTGTGTTAGTGCCTATGGCATGGGTAACTTGCACATCTGTGAAGGCACCATTATATGCTGAAAGGTACATACAGGTTTTGGAGCAACATATGCTGCCATCCAAGCAATGTCTTTTTCAGGGACGTCCCTGCTTATTTCAGCAAGACAATGCCAAGCCACATTCTGCACGTGTTACAACAGCGTGGCTTCGTAGTAAAAGAGTGCGGGTACTAGACTGGCCTGCCTGCAGTCCAGATCTGTCTCCCACTAAAAATGTGTGGCGCATTATGAAGCGCAAAATACGACAACGGAGACCCCGGACTGTTGAGCAACTGAAGTTGTACATCAAGCAAGAATGGGAAAGAATTCCACCTACAAAGCTTCAACAATTAGTGTCCTCAGTTCCCAAACGCTTATTGAGTGTTGTTAAAAGGAAAGGTGATGTAACACAGTGGTAAACATGTCCCTGTCCCAACTTCTTTGGAACATGTTGCAGGCATCAAATTCAAAATGAGTGAATATTTGCAAAAAACAATAAAGTTTATCCGTTTGAACATTAAATATTTTGTCTTTGTAGTGTATTCAATTGAATATGGGTTGAAAAGGATTTGCAAATCATCGTATTCTGTTTTTATTTATGTTTTATACAACGTCCCAACTTCATTGTAATTGGGGTTGTATGTAAATAGCTATAATTATAACTATATATTAATATTAATCCTAGAAGTATAAGTGATATTCTCTGTTTTTGTTGCACAATGCTACTATTTGCAGTTCTGGTAGATGCTCACTGCATTTCGTTGCCTTGTACCTGTACTGGGCAATGACAATCAAGTTGAATCAGTCTATGTATGTATGTATGTATGTATGTCTGTATGTATGTCTGTATGTATGTATGTATGTATGTATGTATGTATGTATGTATGTATGTATGTATGTATGTATGTATGTATGTATGTATGTATGTATGTATGTATGTATGTATGTATGTATGTATGTATGTATGTATGTATGTATGTATGTATGTATGTATGTATGTATGTATGTATGTATGTATGTATGTATGTATGTATGTATGTATGTATGTATGTATGTATGTATGTATGTATGTATGTATGTATGTACAGTGTATGTATGTATGTATGTATGTATGTATGTATGTATGTATGTATGTATCTATCTATCTATCTATCTATCTATCTATCTATCTATCTATCTATCTATCTATCTATCTATCTATCTATCTATCTATCTATCTATCTATAAATTAGTGAAACCAATTTGAAACTACTTACTGTCTAAATCAAGACTGTCACTAACATTGCAGACTAAATAAGCACATGTTAAAATGACTACTGTAACACCAACTGTTCATAGATCAGCCATATCAAACATGCTATACCATACTGGCTCTTACACTGTTCTGCTTCGAGAAAACAGTACTGTAGCTACAGAACAGCCACTTTTCTAATAATAAGGTATCAATGGTAACACATGTACCTATCTGGAGATACATGAACTTAACAGAATGATGAGTGTAGTAGATATCTTACTCTCAGTAAAGCAGTCCACCGGTGCGACGGAATCTTGTTCCTCTTCTGATTCTACTTCTTCAACTTCAGGAGGTTTGTCCACAGTGCTGCAGGTTGATGAAGCGTCATCATCTGCACTTTTCATCTGTCCAAAAGAGACGTTAAATGATGCGTCAAAAAAGACGATAAATGAAAGTAAATCATGGACAATCAACATTGTTTAGCCTTAAATTACCATACAGAGACTGTACAGTAAAACCTCTAAGCAGTGACTGTCAGTGTTTTTCCTTCCAGCACCCCCCACCACCCATACCCATCTTTCTGTTTTCAGAACATTTTCTAAGGACCTTCTATACAGTTTATAATATTTTCCTCTTGTACTTTATTGTGATGATGAAAAAGGTGCTTCATTTCGAAAAAATGGTGATGATCAAAAATTTATTAGGCATCGCAAACTCAAGTCAACGTCAATAAGTGTACATTAATAAATACAGTATATCATGCTGTAACATCTGGCCTCTGCCCATCCATCCATCCATCCATCCATCCATTTTCTATACACAGTGGTACCTTGTAACTCAATGTGCCCTAAACTCAACATCTTTACAACTTGATGCCCTTTGTCAGGAAATTTGTACATTCAAACTAGACATTTACCTTAAACTGAATGCGTTCAGCTCTTTTTTATTTATTTATTTAATTTGAAATTAACAATAAAAAGCTGCTTTGTTCAACGTCATCAAAGTGTGCATATGAGACAAATCTGCAGTTGTGTGGAATAACTGTCATATTTACTCTGAAAGCTCCACATGGATCTGTGTTTATCTGGATTTTCCTTACTGTTTCACTTTAAAACTTGTGTTATAGCTCAGGATTCTGAGTAATTGTAAGAATCAGCTTTTTTTGAATGCCAATTAACATTGATTTTCAAGGTACCATTGTATCATAGTTTCTCACACTTGCCAGCTGCTTTATTAGCAAACGCTTATTCTCTATAACCGTGATACTGGGCTGGTCAGTCTGCTCCAGTTTTCCTCTGGTGTGCGATGCCAGCACACTTATCTCTTTCTGGGAACTCACCTGGTTTTGTGGTGTATGGGCCCTTATGATGGAACAGAGTACCCAGAGGCCTTGAGACGACCCTTTTCAATAGTGGACCCTAGCCCTAAATCTGTATGCATAAGCTGTGCCAAGTTGTAAAGTTGGGATTCTGCAAAGCTGTGAGAGATATACCCTTATAAATTAAAAATACACTCACTAGGCTGACACTAACGCTGACTAAGGCTGACTAACACTAATCATCTCTTCATCACAGCATCTGTTGGTGGGTGGGATATGTTAGGCAGCAAGTGAACATTTTATCCTCAAAGTTAATGTGTTAGAAGCAGGAAAAATGTGCAAGCGTAAGTATTTAAGCGAGTTTGACAAGGGCCAAATTGTGATGGCTAGACGACTGGGTCAGAGCATCTCCAAAACTGCAGCTCTTGTGGGGTGTTCCCGGTCTGCAGTGGTCAGTATCTATCAAACAGGAAGGAACAGTGGTAAACCGGCGACAGGATCATGGGCGGCCAAGGCTCATTGATGCACGTGGGGAGAAAAGGCTGGCCCGTGTTGTCCGATCCAACAGACGAGCTACTGTAGCTCAGATTGCTGAAGAAGTTAATGCTGGTTCTGATAGAAAGGCGTCAGAATACACAGTGCATCGCAGTTTGATGCGTATTGGGCAGCAAAAGGGGGACTAACACAATATTAGGAAGGTGGTCATAACGTTATGCCTGATCGGTGTATATTAAGCATGTTTACGGCAGATCAAAGAGTTCAAACTGTCATACATCCGCATCTACTATATTAGGTTTATTTTTTCTGTTACTGTTATGTGTCTACAGCACTTGGGACATCTTGTACGAAAATATATCTGGTTTTACATGCTCAGTTCAAAAGAAGTTATATTTAGCAACATGAAGAAGATACTGTGAGTGATAACTGCGCTGCATAATTCCCCCCCCCCCCACACTTAGATAGTATTCCTCTTTCACTGACGTATCAACATGTAACTGAAGCTTAAGGAGTAAACAGACCTGACTGACAAAGCAGAATGTTGTACCATTTGCATCATCCAGCTATTTTTTTTAGTTTAGTTTGTGGTGATAACATGAAATAATGAAAAAATGAAATGAAATATAATTCTATGTAGAGAACCTAACATATAATAACATGTTAGAAAATATTAAATAAAATCTTTGGTTCTAACAGGGTTTCAGTAGATCTGTGTTCTTGGACTGTTGTCTACTTAAACTAGAGTAAGGCAATGTTCACTATGGAAGCACTTGGATAAGAGCGTCTGCTAAATGCCAAAAATGTAAATGTAAATATTAAAATGAAGTAGAAATGTATTTTTTTGTAAGTTACATTTAGTTAAAGGTTATGAGCTAATTGTACTCATTATGAAATATATGCTGCTTTAATTTTGACCCCATCATGTTTAAATTTTAGTGAAACAGGCCAGAATGCCTAGCACCACTAGCTTTCCTTCAGCTATGTATCTCCTTCCCTGTGGAGAACCATATCTGCTGATGTCACGCCAGGCATTTAGACACACGAGAGTAAGTTATGCAAGCTGCGTAATTCAACCCATATTGTACACATAGCTTCAAACAGTTGTCTAATGAATCAGAACTTATGCCTCTCAATTAAGCAAATGTTTGATTAGAAATTGGCCTTGAAGTATTTTTGCTCCTAGATTTGAAATGTATAAAATCCATATGCTGGTTTTGGAGGGACAGTTAGGCTATGGCTCTGCAAGCTGATGACTAAGAAATCAAAGAAAGTGGAACCCAAGAGTTCAGGTAGTTGAGCAGGACACGTTAGCTAATCATGCTGTGCTGGTGACTTTTCCCACGCTCCATTGCAGTGACATATGACCTCTGCTGTGTCCCTTAAAACAGATCCGTTTACTTAAGTTGAGCTCCTTATGCTAATTGCACCTTGTACCTACTAATTGTGTTTTACTGGAGGCTATTCTATTTAGCTACTTTAAAACTAAATCAGCACTGTATATACACTGATTAGGCATAACATTATGACCACCTCCTTGTTTCTACACTCACTGTCCATTTTATCAGCTCCACTTAGCATATAGAAGCACTTTCTAGTTCTACAATTACTGACTGTAGTCCATATATTTCTCTACATCCTTTTTTAGCCTGCTTTCACCCTGTTCAAGTATTACTGACATGGTGGTGGTGTGTTAGTGTGTGTTGTGCTGGTATGAGTGGATAAGACAGCAGCGCTGCTGGAGTTTTTAAACACCTCACTGTCACTGCTGAACAGAGAATAGTCCACCAACCAAAAACATCTAGCCAACAGCGCCACGTGAGCAGCGGCCCTGTGACCACTGATGAATGGCTAGAAGATGACCAACTCAAACAGCAGCAATAGATGAGCGATCGTCTCTGACTTTACACCTACAAGGCGAACTAACTAGGTGGAAGTGTCGCATAGAGTGGACATTGAGTGGACACAGTATTGTAAAACTCCAGCAGCGGTGCTGTGTCTGATCCACTTGGACCAGCACAACACACACTAACACACCACCACCTGGTCAGTGTCACTGCAGTGCTGAGAATGATCCACTACCTAAATAATACCTGCTCTGTGGTGGTCCTGTGGGGGGTCCTGACCATTGAGGAATGAGGTGAAAGCAGGTTAAAAAAGTATGTAGAGAAATAGATGGACTACAGTCAGTAATTGTAGAACTACAAAGTGCTCCTATATGGTAAGTGGAGCTGATAAAATGGACAGTAAGTGTAGAAACAAGGAGGTGGTTTTAATGTTATGGCTGTGTATATATATATATATATATATATATATATATACATAATTATTTTTTAATAATTAAGTGTTTAGGTTTTATTTTAATAAATGTGTACAATTGTATTTGTATGCTGAAATTAGTGCAGATATTTAAATAAAATATTATGGAAAATGTAAATAGTGATTGCTTACATACAAGAAAAGCTTACTTTTATTTTTTCATCGAATTTCACTTCATTCTCAGAGGCACTTTCATCATCATAGGGGGTTTTAAAATCCACCTCCCCCTTTGCTATTGGAACCAGTGACATGGCAGGAGATCCATCAAGTTTTTCCAGCTCCATCTTATACATGTTCTCTGACTCAGGATTCGTGTGAATCTGAACCAAATCATGGCTTTTCTCCTCTTTCTTTGGTTTCAGTCGGAACAAACATCTGATCTGTCTGATGATGAAGGCCTTGACCCAGTCGATGCCCCTGGTAATTCTTCCGATAGCAATTTGCAGGTTGTTCACTTCACCATCTTCATCCGATGATGCCAGGTTGTCTCCACTGAAGGAACTGAGCAGCAAGGCCAGGAAGAGATTCAGGACCTGTAAAAACATTGTTCGTATTTTTTAATCAAACAAACAAACTGTACTTCATTGTACTACTTTTTGTTTTATAGTGCATCTTTGATGCCTAAGATAGTATAAAACAGGTATCTTTACCCTTGTTGATGTCATAAAAGAATATATAAATGTCCCATGTTTATCTGGCATCTCATGATAGTAGTATACCCAGAACTTAGTTCAATAGTTTTTAGTATTTTGATCAAATCATATTTTGATCGTATACAGAGCAACTTGTAACTTGTAACTTGTAGAGGGCTTGGGTGGCTCAATGGTAGATTACGCTAACCCACTAATGCTGGATTCAAATCCCCAGCGGTTCTACTGGCCAGTCGGGCATCCACATGCATTGAGGGTTGGGTTGCCTAGGCACCACTATGAATCAGCATCTTGTCTGGAGTGTGTTATTGCATTGCAAGTGATGCCAGGAAAGCTGGACCCAACGTGACCCTGACCAGGATAAATTTTTTATTGCATTTTTCCCAATTTTCCTCCCAATCTAGTCGTATCTAATTACCCAATTGCATTACGCTTCCTCTCTACCGATGCTGATCTCTACTCCTGATTGAGGAGAGCGAGACTGACACGCCGTGCTCTGTGTGCAGTAATTGACTGCATCTTTTCACCTGCACGAGGCGAGTTCACATGCGGATCAGCTTTGTGTACAGAGAGCCACACCCTGATCAGAGCATTATTCCTCGACTTTGTGCAGGCACCATCAACCAGTCAGCATAGGTCGTAATTGCATCAGTTGTGAGGTCCCAGCTCCGGCTTCCCACCCTGTATGAACAACAAGTCAATCGTTGTTCATGTAGCTGCCCAGCCAATGAGTTCGAAATGTCAGCTCTGGTGTACTAGCTTTTTGTGCCACCTGAGCGGCTGCTGGTAAATCGTAATAATAATAAAAAATCATACAAATTCTGTACCATTTTGAATCTATGTAGATATCACCTCAAATCAAAATGCCTAAAACCTAAAAAGACACTAATTTGACTAACAAGAAGAAGTCTAGAATTATATTATTATAATGCTATGCAGAAAATTTAGATCATAAAGCAAACAGGCTGACTAGCTAGCAGCTGTAAAATAACTCGCATTGGTTATGTTTGCAAACAAGTTCCATTTTAATATTGAAACCTTTGTCTTAAATGTGTCATGATTCCAGCCTCTATGAACTCAGGTGCACCTGCCACGCCCACCTCTTCAGGAGCACATGTTAGAGGAAATCGTGATTGGTTCCCAGCTGATTGTTCCCAGGTGCACCTCGATGATGAGCTCAGGGGCATTTAAGCAGGCAGTTTCCAGTCAGTCTTTGGAGACTATTTTGAAGACTATTTATATAATATACCTTTCAAAAGATCTAAGATGAAACCCTATTGTTGGTCTAGCTTTTCTAGTTTTGCTACATCATCAGATTGCTCTAGAAATAGCTAAAAAAAAATATAGCCAACAGTGTTTATTTTAAATGGGTAGTTGATACTTGGAGTAAATAGAAGCTGTGTATAATTAACTTCCAGTGAGAGGATCACATGGTCTTGCTTCACTCCACAGGACAGATTTGCCTTTCCAAGCACGTCGAGCATCATCTACTCCAGCATGCTCAAAGATATCAGACTGGCATGAGCGTTCCAAGCATGTCCAGCATGTCACAAGTTAATTATCTGATAAAAGTCTTTCCAACTGTTTGAATATTTTCTTTTGTATTAAGGGAGGTGGTAATTCGTATGCACAGCTCAGCTGGAACATACTTTCTACATAGTATGCAGGACTGGAATAGCGTCCACAGAGCAGCAGCACCACAGTAGTAACCAGTATCTGTATTACCAGGTGAGGATGTGCCTGTATGACTGTCAGTAAGCCTTTAGTGTTGTATCTACTGTATCTATTATTTCATTTACTGACTCCACTGAGTGGGAGGTGATCACAGGTGAGCCATGGTACCTCCAAGTCATCAATGAGGCACTTAAAGCCTTGCATTAACAATCATAACCTTACACCTCAATTCTACAAAACCAAAGCCCAGCAAACTACAAACCACAATCAAATATTTTTTTTTATTTGCAAAGCTTCCAAACCAGGGTACAAACCCTGGGTACAAACCCTATTTCCAGAAAAGTTGGGACAGTCTGTAAAATGCAGTAATGCAGCAAATCTGTCATTTGTCAATTTGATTGAATCTTTATTTAACTGACAGGGTAGAAAGAAATGATTACTAATGTTTTCACAATCATTGTAATTTGTAAATATAAACAAATGCAGATTTTGATGCCTGCAACACACTTAAAAAAGGTGGGACAGGTACCCAGGTGGCGCAGCGGGATATTCCGTTAGCACACCAGCGCTGATATTCTGAACTCCTTAGTTCGAAACTCAGCATTGCCACTGGTTGGCTGGGCGCCATCTAACGGACATAATTGGCAGTGCCTGCAGGGAGGGATGACTGGAATATGTAGGCGGGGTCTTCAAACTTTGTGAACAGTCCATGATTGGCGGATAGAAGCGCCTGTGCAGAGTAAATGGGTGGAAAAAGGTTCCATTAAGGGCTGCCCGCAGGTCAGAGGAGGTGTGAGCAGCAATATACCCACCTTAACTGCAATTAGGGATCCCCCAGCAGCAGAAGACAAATTGACTACGCTAAATTGGGAGAAAAATGTGTAATATAAATATAAGATATATTTATACATTTGTTGGGGCAGGGGTGTGTTTAGCACTGTGTTCCATCAGCTCTCCTATTAACGAGACTTTTTAATGGTTTGCAAATTGAGGACACTAATTATTGCAGTTTTGTGAGTGAAATGTGGACTCATCTTATCACATCACACATTTCCACTGTCTTTCGGGGGACTGTATTAAGTGACAATGGTTTTCCGAAATACTTCAGAGCCCATGTAGCTATATTTATCATATTAGCATGACCGTTTCTACTGCAGTACTGTCTAACGGTTTGAATGCCATGCACATCCAATAGTAATTTCTGCTTGCCCAGCATCGAAGATTTTTTTAAATTCCCTGAATCTTTTACAAGCTTATGTATGATAGATGCTAAAAGACCTTAATTATTTGCATCCTTGCATTGAGAAATATTTCCTTTTTTAATATATTTTTTTCAATAGGGTAAAAGCATATATTTTGTTAAATAACTTAGACTTTGGTAAAAGGATATGACTAAGGAAACACTTACCACCAGGTTTCCGATCACCATGACCATCATGAAGACGATAATGCACATAGACTGGCCTGCCACCTCCATGCAGTCCCACATGGTTTCAATCCACTCCCCACACAGGATTCGAAAAACAATGAGGAAGGAGTGGAAGAAGTCGAGCATGTGCCAGCGGGGCAACTCGCAGTCCTCAGCAATTTTACAAACACATTCCTTGTAGCTTTTCCCAAACAGCTGCATGCCCACCACAGCAAAGATGAAGACGATTATGGCCAAAACGAGGGTCAGGTTGCCCAGGGCGCCCACAGAGTTACCGATGATCTTAATCAGCATGTTCAGGGTAGGCCAGGACTTTGCCAACTTGAAGACACGCATCTGCAGTCAACATCAAACACAATAAATGACTTCAAGATTATTGATAGATATTAATTTGTGGTCAGACGCCAGCATTTAAAGTGATAAAAAGACTGTTGTAAACTCAAAGAACTCTGTTAAACATGCCACATTAAAGTGCCCAATATTTTACAGTTAAAGTCAAATGTTTATATACTGTTGTAAAGGAAATGTACAACCCCAAATCAGAAAAAGTTGGGACAGTATGAAAAATGCAAATAAAGTAAAAATGCAGTGTTCCTTACATTTACTTTTACTTTTATTTGATGTCAGACAGGATGGACCCGAGATATTTCATGTTTTATCTGCTCAACTTTATTTCATTTGTTAATAAACCTCCATTCCTGCATTTCGAGTCTGCAACACATTCCAAATAAAGTTGGGACGGGGCAATTTAGGGCTAGTAATGAATGAGGTGAAAAAACTAAATAATGATGTAATTCCAAACAGGTGATGTTAACAGGTGATTGTAATGATGGTTTGGTACAAAAGCAGCATCCAGGAAAGGCTGAGTCTTTAATGAGCAAAGATGATCAGAGGATCTCCAGTGTGTCAACAAATGTGTAAGAAAATGATTGAAATGTTTACAAACAATGAACCTTAAAGTAAGATTAGAAGGGATTTGCATATTTCTCCCACTACAGTGCATAATATCATTAAAAGATTTAAGGAATCAGGAGGAATTTCAGTGCGTAAAGGTCAAAGGTCAACGCCCATGATCTTCGATCCCTCAGACGACACTGCATCAAGAACCGCCACTCAACAATAGCTGATATAACCACATGGGTGTGGGGTTACTTTATCAAACCTGTATCAAGCTCTACAACATATGCTGCCTTCAAGACATCATCTTTTCCAGGGACCTCCATGCATTTTTCAACAAGACAATGCAAAACCACATGCTGCACACATTACAAAGGCATGGCTGTGAAGGAAAAGGGTACTGGTACTGGACTGGCCTGCCTGCAGTCCTGACCTGTCCCCAATAGAGAATTTTGAAAGGAAAGATGCGACAATGACGACCCCGTACTGTTGCACATCTTAAGACCACAGTTGTAGCCTGGCGGTTAAGGTATAGGACTAGTAATGGAAAGGTCGCTGGTTCAAGCCCCACCACTGCCAGGTTGCCACTGTTGGACCCTTGAGCCAGGCCCTTAACCCTTAATTGTTTAAAAAAATAAAGTACTGTACAGTACTGTAAGTCACTTTGGATAAAAGCATCTGCTAATTGCTGAAAATGTAAATGTAAGACGTGTTTGCAGGAGGAACGGGACAAAATAAAAGCAGAAACACTAAATCACTTGGTCTCCTCGGTGCCAAAACATCTTTTAAGTGTGGTGAAAAGGAATAGCAACATTACAAAGTGGTAAATGCTGTACCGTCCCAACTTTTTTTGGAATGTGTTGCAGACCTGAAATGCAGGAATGGATGTTTATTAATAAATGAAATGAAGTCAAGCAGACAAAACATGAAATATCTCAGGTTCATCCTGTTTGCAATCAAATAAAAGTCAAAGTAAATGTAAGAAACTCTGTTTTTTATTATTTGCTTTTTCCATACTCTCCCAACTTTTTCTGATTAGGGGTTGTATTTTATGGTAGTCTTGGGATTTCTATGAGTTCCAAATCTTTATAGTTTTCTATGTTGGGTCAAATATACATACAGCAACATTATTCAGTCCCATACAGTATGTGTTCATGATTGATTACAGATGATGACCTGTTTGAGTCAACATGGTCTCCTTCCAAGGACAGGAAAACAACCACAAAACTCTCACCTTATGTCAAGTTTAAATTTGTTCCTGATTGTCATATGTAATCCCAGAACCACTAAAACAGGTC
Source organism: Trichomycterus rosablanca (assembly GCF_030014385.1). Lineage (NCBI taxonomy): Eukaryota > Metazoa > Chordata > Actinopteri > Siluriformes > Trichomycteridae > Trichomycterus > Trichomycterus rosablanca. Next base: position 43,500,412 of record NC_085989.1, on the reverse strand, counting down.
TGCCATCAATCAAAAGCTGTTGGAGCATGTGTTATACTTTCCACAATCAAGCAAGCTTTACACTGCCATGATGCCATGCAAGAAAGAAAATCAGCAACAAATTGAAATTACCGTAGTCCCTGATCCTGCCCTTTGTAGGTCTCAACCACAGATTCTACCCTAATGTTGGTCTGACTTACAATTCAGCCCCGCCTCAGGTTTATAATGGAATCTTTCACCTTGCTCCATGTCTATCTCTAGGTCTCTGTTAGTGATGCTGCTCTGTTGCCATTGGCCACTAAATCTGCCCTTACAATCAATAAATCCTGCTGTATTGTTGGTCTGATTCATCAACAAATTCAGCCTTAGTGTTAATTACCATTCTGCTACCAGCGTATGGCAATGATTTTGGTCCCAGGCCCTGCTCCTTTCCTCTTGTCTGTCTCCAGTGTCAGTCTGGCTTACCAATTCTGTCCCCCACAGTCAAAAATACACTTACCAATCTATTACAAGTATACACCTCCTTGTTTCTACACTCACTGTCCATTTTATCAGCTCCACTTACCATATAGAAGCACTTTGTAATTCTACAATTACTGACTGTAGTCCATCTGTTTCTCTATATACCTTTTTAACCTGCCTTCACCCTGTACTTCAATGGTCAGGTCCCCCACAGGACCACTACAGAGCAGGTATATGCAGTGACACTGACATTGAGGTGGTGTGTTAGTGTGTGTTGTGCTGGTATGAGTGGATCAGACACAGCAGCACTGATGGAGTTTATATATATATTTTTCTTTTCTTTTTTTATATATATATATTTTTTTATAAGTTTTTTCCCAATTTTTATCCCCCAGTCTAGTCGTGTCCAATTACCCTGAATGCGTCCTCTATACTGATTCGACCCTTCACCGCTGACTGAGGACGCCTCTCAACTGATATGCGCCCCCTCTGGTACGTACAGTCAGTACAGCATTTTTCACCTGCACGAGTCGAGTTCATACACTTGACCGGCACTGTGTATGGAGGGCCACACCCCCATCAGCATTATTCCTCAGCCCTGTGCAGGCGCCATTAGTCAGCCAGCAGGGGCCGCAGTCGCACCAGTTATGAGGACCTATGATCCGACTTTCTTACCCTCTAACCCTGAACAACAGCCAATCGTTGTTCATACTGCCGCCCAGCCTAGTCGGAAAGGCAGAGCTGAGATTTGATACGATGTATTCGAAACCCCAACTCTGGTGAGCTAGCGTACTTTACCGCAGCAAAGCATGCAGAGAAACAGATGGACTACAGTCAGTAATTGTAGAACTACAAAGTGCTTCTATATGGTAAGTGGAGCTGATAAAATGGACAATGAGTGTAGAAACAAAAAGGTGGTTTCAATGTTTTGGCTGATCAGTGTATGTCTTAAGTACTACTCTTGCTAACTTAGCAAGCCATTAAAAAGTAAATAACTTGCATGAGTTTATTTAAATAAAGTAGCTTCACGCATAAACTTAATGGAATAATAATAGCAAAGCAACTCTCGTATTTCCAAAATTGCCAACACCACACTAAGTGATACTTCTGTGTGTTATGATTTTGTAAAATTAGAATTTTTTCTTTTAATTGATTGCGTTTTTTGTTAAAACTCAAAGGCATAAATCTTTTCTTTTGTATTTCCTTTTTACACTGAGAAGCATCAGTCAGTATGATGTCAGCTATTTACCAAAACAAAGGTGTGAAGTCCTCCAATGGGTTTGCTGTGCCCCAATGGCTCGTGTTCAACCAAAATGCCCGCTGCGTGTAGCTCAAATTCTTCATTCTCGCCTCCGTGCTTTTTTACATGAAATAGAGGGACTAGTGTAATAAGTTTATTGTATAATTAATATTAGAGGTTTTATACGAGAAGCAATACGTCCTCCAGCAGCTCTACTTGAGTTTTCTTATGCAAGCACAGCTGGCACACACTTGGGACTGGATGTACTAAGAATTTCTACCAGTACCAGTACAGCTCAGGCTGAAGTTTAAACAACTGTCTCCATTTAATTAATTTATTTAGGGTAGCACTGTCACCTCACAGCAAGAAGGTCCCGGGTTCAATCCCCAGGTGGGGCGTCCTGGGTCCTTTCTGTGTGGAGTTTGCATGTTCTCCCCGTGTCTGTGTGGGTTTCCTCCGGGAGCTCCAGTTTCCTCCCACAATCCAAAAACATGCAAGTGGTGTGAATTGGAGATACAAAATTGTCCATGATTGTGTTTGACATTGTGTAACGAGTACTGTTTCTGTCATGAATGTAACCAAAGTGTGTAAAACATGACGTTAAAATTGTAATAAATAATTCATCAATTTAGGAATTTACTTAGGAAGGGGACAGGGTTGGAAGCATCTTGCTTATTAGTTGGTCATGTTATTAAAGTAGTTTTGTTGATCTGGCAACTTGAACACTGTTTAACTGTTTCAACATGAGCTTCCATGCAATAACAGTTTAAATCTTTGTTACTAAATTGTAATTTTTCTGAAGTCCAAGCATTTTAATTGCTAATTGGTTGACCATTTCCACTAGTTCACACTAGAATATGTATCAAAATATGTTTTTTACCTCACTTATCATTTACTCAGTACTATGTACTGGCCAACACTACACTTGTCTCTAGTCTTGTCGCCCTTAATTATTTTTTAGATTAGAAATGTCTCCAGTATTTATTGTACTGTTGTTTATCTGCACTGTGTTTATTCTATTGTCTTGCACTTTTGTTCTGTGTTGCACCCTGGTCCTGGAGTACTTGCATATAGCTGAAAAGACAATAAAGCCTCTCTTGAACTCTCTTATATTTGAACTAGAATTTATGCCCTTCACCCCAAGCAGAGTGCTTTGAACAGGCAATCTGGGCACATGGTGTGGTTTTAGTTATAGCCTTAGTAACTAAACTTAGCTTTAATTTTAGATGTGTTTTATGTTCATGTCATGGCCAGATTAAAGCACACTTTGTGCTACATGTTTTCACCTATGTACATCTAGCCCTTGGCATCTCACAGGTAAAATCACCTGCATGTCAAACTCAGATGTTGCAGTAAAATTATCATTGCACATCCTCCTTTTGTGAAATTGTATAACTCTTTACCATTTATATATGCAAATGTGAATGTACAGTGGTATGAATAAAGGTTTACTTACAAGTCGGAAGGACCGAAGCACTGACAATCCTTCAACATTGGCCAAGCCAAGCTCCACGAGACTCATTGTCACAATGATGCTGTCAAATATGTTCCAGCCCACCTGGAAGTAGTGGTATGGATCCATCGCAATGAGTTTAAGAAACATCTCAGCTGCAAAGATACCAGTGAACACCTACAAAAAAGAACACACAGCTCTATGACCCTGAGATCCAAAGAACTTATCACAATTTCAAACACTGAGCCAATAGCTGCATATTTAGTGCCTTACCAAGTTTCCAATACTCAATACTGTTTCAAAATCAGGAGTCATGGGGTAATGCTCCATGGCCATAAACACAGTGTTAAGTACGATGCAGAGTGTGATGCCCAGGTCCACAAATGGATCCATCACAAAGAGATAAACCAGCTTTTTAAACCTGATCCACGGTTCGCAGCAGTTCCACTTCAGGAAAATGTCTGCAAACTTGTACCAGCAGGGTGGGCATGGTCTTTCTAACTCTTCTAATTCTGAAAGAGTAAGGAGCTATAGATAGGACATTAATGTGTAATACAATTTTTTTTACAAATAAAAGCTACCAAGTTTTTATTTTCTATTCCTAGAGTATGCATTCACATAACCAGTCTTCAGTTATTTGTGTTTTCCTTGGTTAAATACATCTGATTGTACTGTGGTGTATAATTGGGGTCAAAGGTTTACATAAATATGTTGGGAAAATGGGCAGTGTGACATGGCAGTGTTGGGATTTTCATGATTTACTGACTAAATTATTAAAACTGCTTAATTACTGACTAAATTAACAATTCTTTAAAAACAAATCTATAGTTTATAGTGTTTTTTTTAAATGACAGAATTTGCTGGGTCAGAAATACATACATATTTTTGCTAGTTTAACTGCACTTATTTGACTGAACTACAGGCATTATCATAGGTGTTGGATTAGGGGCTGCCATTATTGCAAAAACTAAGAACAGAAACATAACACGGAGACAGTGGTAGCCTAGTGGGTAGGGTTTGGGCTATCAACTGAAAGTCTGAGAGTTTGAATCCCAGCTCTGCCATGTAACCACTGTTGGGTCCTTGAGCAAGACCCTTAACCCACTCTGCTCCAATTGTGCCGTACAATGACTGACCCTGCACTCTGACCTTAGCTTCCAAAAAATCCAAAGAAAGAATCTTGTTGAACTGTACACCTTTGTATGTACACTGATCAGCCATAACATTAAAACCATCTCCTTGTTTCAGCGCTGCTTCTATTAGACACTCCTACCTAGTTGGTTCACCTTGTAGATGTAAAGTCAGAGACAATCGCTCATCTATTGCTGCTGTTTGAGTTGGTCATCTTCTAGACCTTCATCAGTAGTCACAAGACGCTGCCCATGAGGTGCTGTTGGCTAGATATTTTTGGTTGGTGGACTATTCTCAGTTCAGCTGTGACAGTGAGGTGTTTAAAAACTCCATCAGTGCTGCTGTGTCTGATCCACTCATACCAGCACAACACACACTAACACACCACCACCATGTCAGTGTCACTGCAGTGCTGAGAATGATCCACCACCTAAATAATACCTGCTCTGTGGTGGTCCTGTGGGCGTCCTAATCATGGAAGAGCACTGTGAAAGCATGCTAAAAATGTATGTAGAGAAATAGATGGACTACAGTCAGTAAATATAGAACTACAAAGTGCTTCTATATGCTAAGTGGAGCTGATAAAATAAAAGGTGGTTTTAATGTTATGGTTTTTCAGTGCATATATGACAAATAAAGGCATTCTATTATATAACTGATAACAGAAACTTAAAACGTGCCAATTTTGAAGCAAAGACTTCTTTTCTAGACAGCAGCTTCTAAGACAATGGCAAATTAGAAACATACACCACATATTAAGTGTACTGTGTGTAGAACTTAAAAAAGAAATCAAATTGGTAAATGTTTCTTGAAAATATAGATATATTTTATAAATATAGTGTTCCAATAATTTGGTCACAGAAAAAAACATTCACAAAAATAATTGCAATCCCAAGTCTATGAACACTTTTGAGCAAAACGTATTTATCTAGCCCTTCATAACTTCATAGACTTTAATAAAGTTTCAGGAGCTTACCTTCTAATGCATGACTTTGAGCACTCACTGCACTGGCCTTTCTCTTGTGATAGTCCGGTTCTTCTATGAGGTCCACGGTTCCTTTGGATCTATTTAGTTCGGATACCTCAACCGACTTTAAACACAGCAGTATTTCAATTAGGACTTTTTAAGCTAGAATACTTTTAATTAAATGTTATACTGTACACAATTACATAGTTACAAGAAAAAAATGCTATTTAAAACGACTGTGATTTGGTCTCTAGTTTAGTGAAATTAGAAACAATTCTGCCTAAACTATATAAAGTCTACTTTATATGGCTAAAAATATGCTGCCTACTGAGATACCTTATTCTGAGCAATATACTGACTGAATAATGATAAAGCTTTGTGTGCTTCCTCAGCTGCAAATGCAATCCCAGCATTTACCAGAGCAAAATAAAAATGTCTATTATGGAATTTCTGGTGCTGTTTGACTCCTTTATCCATTTTAGCACCTCTGCCTGTGTTTCTAGTTGGTAAAAACGCCTCCATGAAATACACAACCCTGAAAAGTGCACTATAAACAAAGTGATCAGCAGCTATAGTTTGCTGTTAAAATTTATTTTACAGCAAATCTTTGGTTAAGGTACTGGACTAGTAATTAACGGGTTGCTGGTTCAAGCCCCACCACTGCCAGGTTGTCACTGTTGGGCCCTTGAGCAGGGCCCTTAACCCTCAATTGCTTAGACAGTATAATGCTGTCACACTACTGTAAGTCACTTTGGGTAAAAGCGTCTGCTAAATGCCAAAAATGTAAATGTACTTGGCTTGTAATCCAGAGGTCGCTGGTTCAAGCCCCGTGACTGTTGGGCCCTTAAGCAAGGCATTTAACCATCAATTGCTTAGACAATATACTGTAACTGTACTGTAAGTCGCTTTGAATAAAAACATCTGCTAAATGCCTAAAATGTAAATGTGTGTGGCTGTTATCATGACATCATGACTAAAAAAAGACATTATATATAATACAGAGTTCATGTAACACATCATGGTTTGGTTTAATGTCTTTGCTTACTTTTCCATCCTTGAGGGGTTTCATGACAATGTTTTTATGGTCGGTCTTTTCTTTACCACCTCCTTCGTCAACCAGATCATACTTTGCACTGCCATCAGCATTCTTTTCACTTGAAAGTGAGGTCATGCTGCCATTAATCATCTCTTTCTCATGCTGTTCAGACAAATGAAACACTTGTGTGAATGTCTTAAAAGTATTAAATATTCAAACTGATTAAGTTGCATAAGCACAAAATAAAAAAGCCAGTTTGTACTATAACCTGTTATATTTTCTAATTCATTCACTGTCAGTTTTACCACAGCTTTATCCTATTCACAGTCACTGTGGGTACAATTCACTGGGTGAAAGGTAGAAAACCCTGGACAGCTCACCATCACGGGGCTAACACTCAAACAACATACAGGCAATTTTAGTACCTCCAATTAACCTGACTACATGTATCTGAACTGCGGAAGACAATAGGAACTCCCAGAGGAAAGCCACACAGACACAGGGAGAACATGCAAACTCCACACAGAAAGGACCCTGACCGGTCCACCTGGAAAACAAACACAGGACCTTCTTGCTGTGAGGCAACAGTGCCATGCACCAAGCCACCTATATTCTATTTTCGCCTATAGTCTTTCAATATTTAGGGCAGTTGTAGCCTAGTGGTTAAGGAACTGGACTTGTAATTGAAAGGTCATCGGTTCAAGCTCCACCACTGCCAGGTTGCCACTGTTGGGCCCTTAAGCAAGGCCCTCAACCCTCAATTGCTTAGACATTATACTATCAGAGTACTGTAAGTCGCTTTGGATAAAGGTGTCTGCTAAATGCAAAATTTTTTAATATTTTATATTGTCCCATATTGCACTGGTCTGAAATAAATGGCTTCACAGAAGTTTCAATAATAATAATAATAAAAACAACAAGTTTTTATCAAAATAAATGTTCTAACCAATGAAAATCTGATAATATAAACAACTGGCATGAGAACAGCATGCTTGCCTCAGATTGCTTTTTGAGCTGCTCCATTATCCTTGCATACTCCTCCTCCTTCTCTTTAGCTTCAGCTATCGTGGCCTCATTCTGCTCGGCATATGCCATGGCCACAACAGCCAAAATCAGGTTGATCAGGTAAAAGGAGCCTAAGAAGATGATAACTACAAAGAAGATCATGTAGGTCTTCCCTGCTGCCCGGAGAGTCTGAATAAAACATAACAGCATCATGGAATTCATTATCGTACATCACTAAATGTGGTTATTTTTTAGAGGTGCATTTTAGGATACATTCTAACACAAACAGTTAAGATAGTGGTATCTAACAGCCCCCAAATATACCCCCTCCCACAAACAAATACCTCCTTCTTCAAATATACACCCCCAAACAAATAAAAGCTGTCCTTATAGCTACAATCACCAATCACTTTTTAAGTGCACCTATCTGGCTTGTACATTCATTGATTATTTGATAAGTCGAATCTATTATACAGATGAACTTTTGACTGACTGGCCCATTTGTTGCTCTGTACACTTTGTCACCTCATGTACCTCATTTACCAATTTATAGAAACCCCCTTATTACCCCCACTAATCATAAGTTATTTGGGTGGTGAATCATTCTCAGCACTACAATAACACTAACATAGTAATAACATGGTAGTGTGTGTTCTGATACAAGTGTATCAGTTGCAACAGTGTTGTTGAGATTTTTGAACACCTCAGTGTTAATGCAGTTGTAGGCAGTTGTAGCCTAGTGGTTAAGGTACTGGACTAGTAATCCAAATGTCGCTGGTTCAAGCCCCACTACTGCTAGGTTGCCACTGTTGGGCCCTTGAGCAAGGCCCTTAACCCTCAATTGTTTAGACAGTATACTGTCACAGTACTGTAAGTCGCTTTGGAAAAAAGCATCTGCTAAATGCCGAAAATGTAAAATGTAAATGTAAAATGTAATGCTGGAAGGAGAACTGCCATCCAATCAGAAATATGCAGTGTGAGCTGCTCAGGTGGCACAGCAGTAAAAAACTGGGATCACGAATACATCGTATCGAATCTTAGCTCTGCCTGCCGTCTGGGCTGAGTGGCCACATGAACAACGATTGGCCTGTTGTTCAGATAGGGGTGGGATTAAGCCAAATATGGTCTCTCTCATAACTAATGCAATTATGACCTCTGCTGGCTGCACAGAGATGGGAAAAGAGTGCTGTCAAGGTGTGTCTCTCCGTACACAGTGCTGATCTGCACTGCACTCATCAAAGTGTTGGTGACAAAATGCATACGACATGCTGCCCATGTGTTGGAGGGGGCATGGGTTAGCTTCGTTCTCCTCAGTCAGAGCGGGGATTAATCGGGAATCGGGTAATTGGATGCGCTAAAAGGAAAAAAAAGGGGAGAAAATGCATATAGAAAATATATAAAAAAGAAATATGTAGTGTCCGATTAGAAAGTGTCCACTGAAAAGGATTAACAGACATTGTGCATGCAAAAAAACCACTTTAGTCTTGAATATCTCTACACTCATACCAAAATAACACACACTACCATGTTGTTACCATGTTTGTGTCACTGCAGTGCTTCAGGAACAACAATGATTATTCCTAAGTCGCCCAAATAATTACGAATAATTTATAGTTATATAGCGTGCACACCCCCTTTTAAAGTTACTTGCCAATTTCATTAATTGAACACATTCAAGCTGGATTTTAGCCAACCTTAATGTAAATTAATGCCTCTCATCTTGATCCTGAAGTTAACCTGTTTTCTTGAAGTCTATAAATTGACAGTATCCCTTAATCTAAGAAAAATCCAAAAGAGCTTTTGGAAAATATATCTTCAAATTCAATTCAGCTTTACTTACGGTCACACCCGTTATTAAACTGCTATGAAGTACAAATGACTAAGTATGGTATGTGTGTTGGATAAATTTGTGCTTAAAAAAATAAAAACAGGATTATGTTTTGTGTAAATGTGTTACGAGTTCCCTTTGTGCAATGCCATGTTTTGTTTAACCCCAGTTATTAATTGGGATAATAAGCAATATCAGGAAACTAGACACAAAACCTTTACTTGTTCACACCACTGTACTTGATGTGGATATTCATGTATACTTTATTTTGAACAAATTCCAAAGTTTTTATTTATTTTTAAACAATGGTCATTTTTTTCTAGACATTTTAAAGCTTGAATATACTGAATATGCATGCTAAATTACAACCCCAACCCCAAATCAGAAAAAAGTTGGGACAGTATGGTAAACGCAAATAAAATTAAAATGCAGTGTTCCTTACATTTACTTTGACTTTTATTTAATTGCAGACAGTTTGAACCCAAGATATTTCATATTTTGTCTGCTCAACTTAATTCCATTTATTAATATCCCTCCATTCCACCATTTCAGGCCTGCAACACATTCCAAAAAAAGTTGGGACGGAGGCAATTAAGGGCTAGTAATGAGGTGAAAAATACTACATAATGATGTGATGTCAACAGGTGATTGTAATCATGGTTTGTTACAAAAGCAGCATCCAGGAAAGTCATGATCAGGAACAAAGATGATCAGAGGATCTCCAGTTTGTCAACAAATGCGTGAGAGAATGACTGAAATGTTTATGAAAAATGAACCTCAAAGAAAGATTGGAAGTGATTTGCACATTTCTCCCTCTACAGTGCATAATATCATTAAACCATTCAAGAAATCAGGAGGAATTTCAGTACGTAAAGGCCAAGGGCGCAAGCTTAAGCTGAACACCTGTGATCTTCGATCCCCCAGACAGCACTGCATCAAGAACCACCACTCAACAATAGATGATATAACCACATGGGTGAGGGATTACTTTGGCAAACCTTTGTCAAGCACTACAATACAGAGTTACATGCACAAATGCCACTTAAAACTTTACTGTGCAAAAAAGAAGCCTTATGTTAACCATGTCCAGAAGCAGCGTCGAAGTTGACCAGACAAAACATGAAATATCACAGGTTCATCCTGTCTGCAATAAAATAAAAATCAAAGTAAATGTAAGAATGCTGTCCCAATTTTTTCTGATTTGGGGTTGTACGTACATTATAGCAGATCATGCAAAGGTTTCTGAGCATCAGAGAACACCATAGGACTTAAAATATTGTTTGGTATTCCTCATTGCCTTTGACTGATTTGAGTTTGGAATGTATACATGATTCAGTACTCACATAGTAATCTCACAGTTCCGTCAGTGAAGCATAATGAAGCAGAAATACAACATATTGAGCAGAAAAATTTAATAAATGTTAAAAGACTACAAGTTTAGAAAATGTAGATGTACAAACCAGCTGAAACAGGTTTTCCCAGAAGTCTTGAGTCATAAGGCGGAAGAGAGAGAGAAAGGCCCAACCAAAGTTGTCGTAGCTGGTGTAGCCATAGTTTGGATTCCTACCGGCCTTCATACACAAGTATCCTTCAGGACATCTCCTATCAGTCGTAGGACATAGGAAACTCAACAGTATTATATGTACATTCAAACTTCACACTGAACGTTCATTGCTAATGTTTGTTTCAATTTGATTCTTGTCTGTAAAAGGTAGATAATATAATTACTTTTTACAATGCATCCATAGCAAGAGCATGTTACTTTCCATAGGGATATTGGATATATGTCCAATTAACAACACACTAATTTACAAAATATTAATAAGTCTCAGTTTACTTTTCAGTCAGGAGAATTAATCAAGTAAAAAAGTACATCCACACTACTAATCTACTTTTTTTGCAATTTTCTCCCCAATTGTCTCCCCAATCTAGTCCTATACAATTTCCCTAATTGCATTATGCTAACCCTCTACCGATACAACCCTCCACTGCTGACTGAGGAGCGCCGCAACTTTTGTGCAGTCACCTGCACGAGGAGAGTTCATATGTGAATCATATGCAATGCAGATTAAGGACAACAACTAGGTGTGAACAGGGTCACATACCCAGCATCTGAGCTGTTTCCACAGAGAAGCGCGTCATGCGTACCAGGCAGAAAGTAGTAGTTATCTGCACAGAAAAAAAACAACATGGAATATAGTGCAGTGAGCGACATGAATACAAACACTCTGTTAATGCTTTTAGTAGTTTTCTGTTAATGCTTTTAGTTATACACACATACAGAAACGACTCAAGAAGTTTTTTTTTAATTTTTCGTACTTTACTATCAAAAGTCATGGTATCACAACTATCACAACATTAAAACCTACCATGACCTTTTATAACAGAGAAAAATAGTTGGGATGTCAAACACTCTTTTCTTGATGAGTGAACTACAGTATATGAGTGAACTTTAATGTGTTATTATTATTATTAATTCATTATTTATTTAAGTTTTTTTGCAGACACTAAAAAAGAAATCCCACCAATACTGGCTAAGGAAAACGTATATAAAAGCATTTAGATTTTTTCCAATAAACAAAAAAAATTATTTATGCTTAAAAGTTTGAAAAGTTAAGTAGTAAAAAATGTCTTACAGGGAATATTTGTTGAGTCTATGTGGCAAAAAAACGAACAAATCTGGTCCAACTCCAATTCTGGCAATTAAAGCCATCAAAGATCCTTATCCTTGATAAAGAGTGGTTGATCAAGGTAAGAAAAAATCTGTTGCGAGATATTAATAAAAAATAATGTTGAGTATGTACAAAACTAGATCCTAAAAAGTTGGGACAAAATTAAAAATGTAAATAAACAAACAGCAATGGCATGCAAATACATTTTGATCTGCATTCTATAGCACAGTACAACGATATTTAATGTTTATAATGTAACTAATTACCTTTAATGTTTTGGTGTATATATACACTTATTCGGAATTTAGTAGCTGTAACAGACTCTAAAAATGTTGGAATGGGACATGCTTACTACTTTCTTTCAGGAACGCTTTGTAACGGTTGGAAACTGAGGACACAGGATGTTGAAATTTTCCATTCTTGCTTCAAATGATTAAGGTCTAAGTATCTGTATGTGATGCTAAATGTGTATGTACCCATGAGCATTAATGGTGCCTTTCCAGATCTCTTAACATTTTATAACATAAGACATGGGCTTTTGAACTGCGTTGGTGTCAATAAGGATATATCTTTTATATTTTAACCAGGGTAACACAACTTCCAGCAGTATGAAAGGTAGTTTCTTCAGACCACAGCACACATTCCTGTATGTTCTTGATATAATTTTATTTTATTTGTGGATTTTAAATAAGACTTTATTTTATTTTATTTTGCATTTGTACATCCAGGGTTTTCCTAACTATATCTGTGTGCATGTGGTTATATTCATTACAGAATAAATGTCAGTTTTTAACGCAGTGCTATCTGAGGAATCAAAGATTATTTAATGCTGGTTTGCATTATTTATGAATTGTTTTGATAATATTATGGCATGTAGATTTCTTACAGTCATGCCTTAAGAAACGTTCTTTTGAGCCATTTGAAACTATTGTCAAACCTCAACCTATCCTTGGTCAAAAAGTCAACAACTAAGCCTTTGTGTTCATAGTAGCTGTTATCTGGGGAATATCCAGGTGTATTTCCATCATTCCACAAACTTTCCAGCCTTATAGTCTTTTGGAACATGGTGCAAGAATCAATCTTCATCAAAATTTAAAGTTATTAAGGTAAAGACTTTTATCTTCTGTCCCAACATTTTTGGATTTTGTTTATTTTAACCTATTTAAAAAAAAACTCACAACAAATTTCATTTCAATCATTGGGTCACAAAAATTGACCATTGCAAAAAGTCTGCCATTATAAACTGTAATGATAAACATTGTTCCTACAAGCTGATGTCATGCTTAATCCTTTAAACTTCGAATGTAAGTTTTGTTAGCAAACACTTCCACAGGCTACTACTTACCTTGATTGTTGATGTAGTCCGTGAAGTCAAAAGTGCCATTTGTGTAGTTCATGTTAGTCAAGTTGGTCTCATATCTAGGAGGCCATACAACACACTTGTTGCGCAGATTTCCCATAAACAGCTGTAAGCCAATGAGGGCAAAGACGGCAAGACAAAATACAGTCAGGATCATGACATCTGCCAACTTCTTCACCGACTGAATCAGTGCGCCGACGATGGTTTTCAGACCTGCAAAGCACAAACAAATTATCTGACAATACCATAACTACCATTTGTGTAAAATTAATGCATAACTTCTATCATACGCCTATTGAAACAACCTGTCCCAAGGCCCCTACCTCATTTGGTGGCTATCAAATGTATTTTATATACCTGTCAGGAATGGGTGTGACTAAAACACCTGAACCTTAACCTAATTTTTACTAAAGTTGGGGACATTTTGTAAACTACAATAAAAACAAGAATCTGTGATTTGTTTATTCTCTTCATGAATGATGGGGGTGGCATGGTGGCTCAGTGGGTAGCACTGTCACCTCACAGCAAGAAGGTCCTGGGTTTGATCCCCAGGTGGGGCGGTCCGGGTCCTTTCTGTGTGGAGTTTGCATGTTCTCCCTGTGTCTGAGTGGGTTTTCTCCTGGTGCTCCGGTTTCCTCCCACAGTAGAAAGACATGCAAGTGAGGTGAATTGGAGATACAACATTGTCCATGACTGTGATAACCTTGTGAACTGATGAATCTTGTGTAATGAGTAACTACCATTTCTGTCATGAATATAACCAAACAAACAAACATCATGAATGATGTATCATGAAGAAGAGAATCAGGCAACAGTAACCACTGATAGTTAAACAGTTGAAGTCTGGTATCAAGCATAAATCGAAAAAATAACTTGCAAATCTTCAAATATTAGTGTCCCCAATGCCCAAATGAATTGTATTTAATAAGAAGGGTGATGTAACAGTGCTAAACACACCTCTGTAGCAACTTTAATTGTGTTGCAGGCATCTAATTCTATTTGTTTATATTTTTTTAAATATAAAATGTGGGTCAGTAAAACATTCAGAATGTTTGCTTTGTACCTTTGTCAGTTAAATAAAGTTTTAAGGAAATTAACAAATCAGAGATTCTGTCAATATACTGTATATTCAACCATATAGTATATAGCAAGGGTGCCCAATATGTTGATCACAATGAAATTTTAACCCTTCAATCTCTCTGGGCTGAATTTTGGAACTGCTGGCTGAGGAAAAGTATCCAAACGTAAGAAAATGTGCCACATATTTCCCACATTAAAATAATAAAGTCTAAATATCAGTCCACCAGAACACTTGGAAACCTGCTTGAGAATTGGTATCAGCAGATATTTTCCATCAGTGTGATTTTTCAATCGCTTACTCTGTAGTGCTGAATGACTGAAAAATGATGATGCCAAACTTTAAAAAGTAGATTGCGACGACTTGTCAACTGAAAATAGTAGATCCCAAGTCACAAAAGTATGGGCACCCCTGGTATATAGTCTAATTTATGTATTGTAGATTCATTTTTAAATTAATGGTAGACATGAAAAGTGGTTAAAAAAGGTTAGTGGTTTTACCCACCAGGAATCACAGTAATTGTTTTGAGCGCTCGAAGTACACGGAAAGTTCTCAGAGCTGAAACATTTCCCAGGTCCACAAACTCTGTAAGGTATCTGCAGACACAGATTAACAGTATCACATGTTAAAAGCCACATGTTCTATGGACGTTCTTATCATGTGCAACTTTTCTGTTTTAGATGTGCTTCTTTTTATGAGGAAAGTTTTGCATGCAGTGCAGTTTACATTTACATTTACATTTTCAGCATTTAGCAGACGCTTTTATCCAAAGCGACTTACTCAACGAGCAGAACACGATGAGCAATTGAGGGTTAAGGGCCTTGCTCAGGGACCCAACAGTGGCAACTTGGTGGTGGCGGGGCTTGAACCGGCAACCTTCTGTTTACTAGTCCAGTACCTTAACCACTGAGCTATCACTGGCTCACGTTTTTTTTTTTTTTTTTTTTTTTTTTTTTTTTTACAATATGTTTAAAATAATTTATTTTCAGAAACATCTACACTGAATATGTATTAATCTGATTATAATATAAAATATTTACATACAGCTCTGTAGTTAAAATGAGTGCATCGTCAGTCTGTGGAGACCGTATGCTGAACTGAGGAATGGTCTGTTCAGATAACTGGTACCAGTGTTTTTCTGTATAGGTTGAGGCAGATTGCATTGGATCCTCTTGAGCTGACATTATGAAAGAAGGCAGTTGGACTGCTTGGAATCCCTTTCCTGTTGTCTCTGCTGCTGTCGTCGGTACTCCTCCTCACTAGCAGCAAGGGCCTGAGCCAGCGCCAGATCCTCCTGCTCCTGAGGACTGAGTGTAGACTGGGTGGTTCGGGGCGATTCAGCCAGTGACATCTCTAATGCTCGTTGGAGAGCCTGCTCCTCTGTCAATCCAGCCTGAAAGGATGCTGATGAAGGTATTGGATTTTGTGTTGGAGGATGAACCGCTGAAGAGGCCGACGTCCTTTGTGCACTGCTATTCCGTGTGCGTATGTTCCCATTTGCCACAGTCGAAGCATTTCTGGAGCTTCCTGTGATGGATGAGCCTGTTGCGCTACTGCTGGAAGCACACTGAGCTCGTATTAAAGCAGCATGTCCTGATTTAGAGACTGACTTGCCATCAGTCTTACAATCATGGTCCAGTGGATGTCTGTGCTTAAGACAGTAGTTCAGGTGACACTGGTCACAGGTCACACGAATCATTTCCTTCTGCTTGCAGCCTCCTTTGGAGCATTTATTTGTAAAAATCTTTCTTTTTCTTTGTGCAGGATCAGACTTGCAGTCACGGTCTATATGCTCCCCAACCTTGATATCTGGCATTTCCCCTCTTTTGATGGGAATTGGGGTATTGCAAAGTGGGCACACTGGGACTTGGACATCCTTTTTATACGAGGAAGTACACTTGTGACTAGCGTAAGTTATGTGGTCTTTGCAGAAAATTCCTTCACACGCATCACATCTCATCGGCAGAAAATCCAACTGCGTGCAGGACTTTTCTGAACAGTGTTCACCCAGATCTGGAAACTCCATGGCACTATGGTGAAAAGCTGCTGTTTCACGATGTTGTTCTCAGAAGCAGGTGAGTAGTTTCTTGACCAGCAGAACGAACGTCAACACGGACTTCCTTCAAATAAACAGTTAACCTGTTCTTCTTTACTGTGTACACCTAATTAATGTTGTCATGGTGATTGTGGACGCTGGCGCATCTGGCTGCCGCTACCGTTATCGTATTTTATCATATTTTATTGTATTTTTATAGTATTTTTCTTTTCATTTTGATCTTTTTACACACTCCTGTTATTACTACTGCCCCTGTTGCTCTATTTCTTTTTCATCGGATAATCTCAGCGCCTGTTGGATACTAAAAGACTACGGTGTGTGTTGGATCATTTTAAATGATGCTGATGCTTGTACGTTTTCTTCACATCCTGAAATGGTCTGGATTACAATTTACAGCTATGTGGCTAACGGTGGGTGAGTTTTCCTGCGATCAGCACAATGTTGAACTATTCTGTTGACCAGCTGATGAAGTTCAACAATTACACTACTCCATCGTGTATTCTAGTCATCAAACAGCTTGGACTCCTTCGCCGGCCTCGTTATATTCACAAGGGCTCCTGTCCCAGTGAAAGCTTTTCCCACCAGAAAGCTTGTCCCAGTGAGACTAAGGAACTGCTCGGATGGTAAAGTGGGGTTTTCTCAGCATGCGCCATATACTCCCAATGACCAGAACTCCCGAGCAGTATCTCTGTGTAGTCTCGAACCGCGTCTCACCTGGTTGGTACCTGTGGTTCCTGATCAGCCCGCTACACACCTTCAGCCACGGCAGAGACTCCGAGTCAGAAACAGAGGAGTTAATACTGTCAATCTCAGAGCACTGGGACACACACCGTTACTGCAGTCTCATTCTGTGTCAGTCCATATCGCACTGATAAATGCGTGCTCTGTCCATAATAAGACGTTTATTTTAAATGACTTTTTCACTTCTCACGGTTTGGACCTGTTGTTTTTAACTGAGACATGGGCTACAGGTGGTGAATGCAAAACTCCGCCCCCTTCTTGGAACTATGCCCAAAAGTCTCTTCAGTTTACCTCGGAATACGGGTAGAGGCGGAGGAGTTGCGGTGGTGTTTAAACAGCGTCTGAGATGCCAAATGCTGAATATTGGGACTTTTAAAAGTTTTGAAGCATTGGTTTTTAAATCTCACTCTGTTCTTCCATTACTCTGTGCAGTAGTATACAGACCTCCAAAACCAAACAGCGACTTCATCACTGAGCTTGCTGAATTCCTTGCTATGATTGTACCTATGTCTGACAGCATTCTGCTTCTTGGCAGCCCCGGTTCTGGACTGCTTTGCTTGGGGGGGCAATGCCCCCCTCAGCCCCCCCTAGCCCTGGTTCTGGACTGCTTTGCTTGGGGGGGCAAAGACACAATTTGGGGGGGCAATGCCCCCCTCAGCCCCCCCCCCTAGCGCCGGCCCTGCTTCTTGGTGATTTTAATATTCATGTCTGCTGCCCTGATAAATATCAGGTGAATGATTTTAATCAACTACTGGACTCTTTTAGTTTTATTCAACATATTCATAAGCCCACCCATGTGCAAGGTCACACACTTGATTTGGTGTTTTCATCTGGTTTTGATATTGACAAACTAGATATCGAGGAGGCTAGTTTCTCTGATCATATGCCAGTAGTCTTTAGCTTAACTTTAACTGCACATTTCCCTGCTCCTGTTTTAGGGCACTGGTCAAGGATTACCACTTTGTCTACATCTAACGATTTTTCCAGAGCCTTTTCTGACATGTTAAAATTGCCCAACTATGGTCAGACTCATGCTAATGTGGATGAGTTAGTTACTTCTTTTAATTATAACTGTTCAACTGTTCTGGATTCTCTTGCCCCTATGAAATTTAAACACTTAAAACCAAAAGTTCAGCCCTGGTTAAATGCAGCCACACAGGAAATTAGACAGGCTTGTAGAAGAGCGGAACGGAAATGGAGAAAGGACAGATTGCAAGTAAGGTTGGATATTTTTAAAGGTTGCCTTGAAGACTATCATCTAGCTGTTAAGTCCGCTAGAGAGGCATACTTTTCAGGCATAATTGCCAAAAATTACAACAGACCTAAAGTACTGTTCAGTACAATAAATTATTTACTTAAATCATCACCCGAAGTTGGAAATGTTCCTTCTCCTAGAGTATGTGAAGAGTTTTTAAACTTTTTTGTGGAAAAAACTAAAACAATTAGGTCTGGCATTACTTACTTGGGTATAGATTCTCCACTTCCACCGCCGCGCCCGGGTGTCTTTAATAAGTTTAAGGCTCTTTCAATCTCCGAATTAACAGATTTGGTGCTGAAAAGAAAGCCAACAACCTCCCCACTTGATGTGATGCCCCCACAGATAGTTAGGGAGACATTTGATATATTAGGACCTTTTGTCCTGGATATCATTAATACTTCCCTAGCCACTGGTACTGTTCCATCATGCTTTAAACATGCTGTAGTTACACCTCTGCTCAAAAAGCATAATCTTGATGCTACAGTGGTTAGTAACTATAGGCCGATTTCTAAATTATCATTCTTGGCTAAATTGCTGGAAAAGGTTGTATATTCTCAGCTTTTACCATTTTTGACTAAAGATGGTATTTTTGAGATTTTTTAATCTGGCTTTAAGTCTATGCACAGCACTGAATCTGCTCTTCTGAAGGTGACAAATGACTTGCTACTTACTGTTGATGAGGGAAATTGTGCCATCCTCATTTTATTGGACCTTAGTTCTGCTTTTGATACTGTTGACCATGACATACTTGTTGGTCGCCTGGAAAAGTGGGTGGGGTTACAGGGAGAGGCCCTGAATTGGTTCATATCTTATTTTAAGAATAGAACCTTTTCAGTGAATATTATCAGCTATTTCTCTTCTTCTGCTGATGTCTCTTGTGGTGTTCCACAAGCGTCCATACTAGAACCCCTCCTTTTTTCTCTCTATATGCTGCCATTAGGTCTAATTTTTAGGAAGCACAATGTCAGCTTTCACCTGTATGCTGATGACATACAGCTTTATCTTCCCATTAGACCGAATGACAATGGCTCGTTCATGTCTCTTAGCAGTTGTCTTGAAGACATGAAGAGGTGGATGGCTGACAATTTCCTTCAGCTGAATGAAAGCAAGTCAGAGGTTATCATTTTTGGGGGTCCTCATCACATCAATAGTGTCTCCAATAACCTTGGTCACTTGTCTACATGTGTCAAAACATCTGTGAGAAATCTTGGTGTTATCTTTGACTCTGACCTCAGATTTGATAAACAAATCAACTCTGTAATAAGGAATGGCTTCTTCCAGCTCAGAAATATTGCAAAGATTAAGCCTTTTCTCTGCTATTCTGACCTGGAAAAAGTTATTCATGCATTCATTTCTGCAAGAATTGACTACTGTAATTCTCTGTATTCTATTGGGATTAATCAGTCTCTGTTGCAGCGCTTACAGGTAGTCCAGAATGCAGCAGCAAGGTTACTGACTAATACCAAGAAAATAAACCATATTACACCCGTCCTTGCCTCACTACATTGGCTGCCTGTTCAGCACAGGATTCAGTTTAAAGTGCTTTTATTTGTTTTTAAAGCGCTTAATAGTCAAGCCCCGGCTTATCTCAGTGGTATGCTTTCTTCTGCAACCACACAGCGATCTTTAAGATCAGCCACTCAGAACTTGTTGACTGTTCCTAGGGCTCGTTTGAAGCTAAAAGGTGATCGTGCATTTGCAGTTTATGCTCCGAGGCTATGGAACACTCTACCTACTAATATTCGACAAGCACCTTCAGCCGCTGTTTTAAATCACTCCTAAAAACATACCTTTATAAGCTGGCATTTGAACAGTGAGGAGCCGTGGTAATTATAATTGTTTAGTCTATTTTTATCTGTTTTTATTTTCTCTCTTACTCTGTATTTTTATTTGGTTCTTACTTTTTTAACATAATGTTGTGTTATGTATGCTTGTTCGAGCACTTTGGTCAATGTAAGTTGTTTTAAGAGTGCTTTATAAATAAAATTTACTTACTTACTTACTTTACTTACCTGTCCAGACACAATAATGTGGATCCTTTACCTTAGGGTTTTTAAAGCTTTGCTAGGTATTTACAATGACGGTGTAGGTTTTTTTCTATTTTTGTGTTCTTTAATAATTTTGTTCCTAAGAACTTAAGAAAGTTCATTCACCTTAACCATACTTACTACATGTTATTTTACCCATTGGCAACAAATCATAAAACCAGCTGCAAATCTGTATGCAATTTTGTATTTATTTTTTTTCTTGCATTATCTAACTGCTTACTGCTAACTTAGGTTTTAGTTATACACAGATTTACATAAAAGCATTAATGAAAACATTCACTTCAATGTGTTTATGCAGAATTAATATGGTAAAAAGCAATGTGTAGTTTGTCAACAGTCCAAAAGCACAATTTAATCCACCCTAGTAATCGTTCCTACAAGGAAGTCTGTAGAGAAATGAGATGCACAGCTAAAAATAAAGCTGGTAAATGAGCCTCCTTTACAAGTGTACTTTCATCCAAGTATGTCTAGACTGTGTCATAAAGCAAGAGGGAAATAAATAAAGAGACATTAAAATAAGCTGAGTGAAAAATAATAATTTAAGGCATTATTTTGTATAGTTCCTGGCAATACTTCTTTAAATTTTTTATTTATGGCATTCAGCTGCCGCTAAAGGTTTCTAACAGTTGTGACCATATACATTGAGGGTTTAGGGCCTTGCTCAGGGATCCAACAGTGACAAGCTGGCAGTGTAGAGCTTGTACCTACAACACTAGTTCAGTACTTTAACTGTGAGTTACCAATGCCCGGACTTCCCAGATGCCTTAAACCTGGTTTGGTTTCATTTTGGTTTCAATGAAGTACTTTTTTAAATAGTGTTATTGTGATGCCATTTCTTGTTATTGTTATACGTGTTATTTAACAAGATCTAGTGTATATTTAAAATAAACTTACATTTACATATCTGATTTACACCGATCAGCCATAACATTAAAACCACCTCCTTGTTTCTACACTCACTGTCTATTTTATCAGCTCCACCTACCATATAGAAGCACTTTGTAGTTCTACAATTACTGACTGTAGTCCATCTGTTTCTCTACATATCTTTTTAGCCTGCTTTCACCCTGTTCTTCAATGGTCAGGACCCTCACAGGACCACCACAGAGCAGGTATTATTTAGGTGGTGGATCATTCTCAGCACTGCAGTGACACTGACATGGTGGTGGTGTGTTAGTGTGTGTTGTGCTGGTATGAGTGGCTCAGACACAGCAGCACTGCTGGAGTTTTTAAATACTGTGTCCACTCACTGTCCACTCTATTAGACACTCCTACCTAGTTGGTCCACCTTGTAGATGTAAAGTCAGAGACGATCGCTCATCTATTGCTGCTGTTTGAGTTGATCACCTTCTAGACCTTCATCAGTGGTCACAGGACATGGATATGTTTGGATGGTGGACTATTCTCAGTCCAGCAGGGACAGTGAGGTGTTTAAAAACTCTATCAGCATTGCTGTGTCTTGTCCACTCATACCAGCACAACACACATTAACACACCACCACCATGTCAGTGTCACTGCTGTACTGAGAATGACCCACCACCCAAATAATACCCAGTCTGTAAGGGTCCTGACTATTTAAGAACAGCATGGAAGGGGGCTAAAAAAGCATGCAGAGAAACAGATGGACTACAGTCAGTAATTGTAGAACTACAAAGTGCTTCTATATGGTAAGTGGAGCTGATAAAATGGACATTGAGTGTGGAAACAAGGAGGTGGTTTTAATGTTATGGCTGATTGTGTACATTGATTAGTTTTTAAGCTACACATACCATGCAGTTGAACTTTGTAGGTATACAATTAAAATTTTTGACTCTAGCCAATTGTAGCTATTTCATCTCCTCTCCTGTAGCCTTTTTATCAATAGAAAGAGACCATCATAGGACCCCCACTGACCAGAATGTCAGTGACGAAGGAGAATTGTTCTCCAAGCAAAAATATAAAGCCGGCAGTGTCCTGTGATCAGTATCCACTGAAAGTAACTCTACAAGTGCTAACAGGGTATGTATTACTAAAAAGAGGCCGATAAACTTCACTAATTAACAATCACAACAACACCGCTGCACCTGATACATTCATAGCAGAACAACACACACTACCATGTCATTACCATGTTAGTGTCATTTCAGTGCTGAGGATTTTTCTCCATCTGGCCATTTGATTGATTAATGTGGTACAGAGGGTGACAGTCAGATTCGTTTTTTTTAGCAGGGTGCTCACACACTCTGTAAACATAGACATACTTACGCCATGCTGATCACCATGAAATCCAGCCAGTTCCATGGATCTCGAAGGAATGTAAAGTCTCCTATGCAAAACCCTCTGGACAAAACCTTTACGGTTGCCTCGAAGGTATAGATCCCTGTAAAAACATACCTGAGGCACAAGAGTGTGGAATAAGCATAGAATTCATAAAATTCATATTTAATTCATAAAATTAGAAAGGTGTGTTATTGAACTGGGTTGTGATGGAATGTGATTGCTTTTGCTGTTACTCACTCTACAGTTTTGCTCCATTGTGGCGGGTCGCTCATGGTCATGAACACACAGTTGGACAGGATTGTTAACATGATAAACATGCTAAACAATTTACTGAATAGTTAAAGAAAAATTTACAATTTACAGTCACATATAATTTGGCAAAACTTTAATTCTGCATGAACATGATCCAGCTAGTGTTTTCTATGGCATGAGGCAGTGCCACTTACTACTTTTTGTTGTACTCAAAGTCCAATGTGATTGGCAATGCACATACAGTACATGGTGGGGAAAACACTAACAAACAATAAAACTCTTATAGAACAATAGAACAATATTCCTAACAAATATTTGTATGTATATATATATATATATACTGTATATATACTGTATATACTGTGTATATATATATATATATATATATCAGTGGCGATTTCTCTAAGACTGCAAGGGAAGAGCTCAGCTTCCCCTAAAATGTCCAAAATTAAATTGTCAAATATGTACAGTTGTGTTAACATTTCATTGACTACAAATGCGTTAGAACACGTATATCTCGAAGACGAGTTCGTTCAGAATCAGCTAATTATCACAAATCGACTCGATTTTCTTAACTTAACTCATACATTCCCGTAGCGTCAATGCATTTGCCCGCAGAAGCTGAGCGTCTCTTCACCTCTATGGGACTGCGTTGAGGTTTTTTTTGTAATGCTCCGAAACTCGCCGGTCATTGGATAAATGCCTCGATTTTGTCCCGCCCCCGGACACTGAGCGTCTCTGGGGGTGAATGGGGCTGTGGGCGGGTCTGGACGCTGAGCTTCTGCAAGATGATTGGAGAATCAGTGGAAAGGCTGAATCCCATTTTGATTGACAGCTCGTTTGAGCGCTACACTGTCACTTCTCAAACTCAAACTCAAAAGAAGCTTTATTGGCATGACAAATAGGGACATTCGTATTGCCAAAGCAATACACTTGCTATATACTGTATGTACATATATAGTAATATATATAGTACTATAATGAATAAATGAAACAGTAAGGCTTTGTGTGTATTAAAAGGATATGAGTGTATGAGTATCCGGATTGCTATTCTGCGGACGGGATGAAACGGAGAAAGAATATAACACGCTGGCTCAGCACAGAACCTGTTGATTACATTCCCTTTGCTGATCACGATGAAAGTCTGTAAAACATAGTAAACAAGGTAAAGCTAAAGTGCAGCTAGTGATGAAATAACCTACTGTATGTGGAAATTGTAAAATTACCGAGGAACAATTTCCTGTCATTCCATAGTATCAGAACACACTAAGTTTTTATTATTATTTTTCACCATTTTGGCCATGGCCCAAACCACATACACCTAAAAAAGTAATAGGTCAACAGATCAATGTTAATGCTAACTCCTTCAAATCTTTGCCTAATAAAAGTGGACAGAAAAGATTCCCAGTGTTTTACTGAACAACATAATCAATTATTTGTAAATATGAACAATTAGAGCGTGATGGCTTCAACACACTCAAGTTGGGGCAATTTTTGAATGATTATTTTTGAATGACTTGCTAATTATTTAACACTATTTTTTTGCTGTCTTACAAGTAGAATTTTTGCCCGTTCTTGCTCAAGACAAGCATTGAGCTGCTTTACAGTCTTCATGATGCATCATACATTGTCGAATAGACTGCGGACAGACTAGTCGAGCATACACACTGTCTATCCTGCTGTAACACATGCAGAATGAGGTCTGGTGTTGTCTTGCTAAAATAACAATGAACTTCAAGGAAAAAGACATCACACAAATGACATCATATGACTTTTTAAATTCTTAATATATGCCTTTGTTACTTTCACACACAGGCAAGTCTGTAAGCGTGTGTCACACAATATTATACAGTAAAATTTTATGTATGTTGGATAATAAAAGAGCTCAATCTTGCATCGTAATATAATCTTTTTGAACTGATTCCTGAGTTCTGAACCAGGTTTGGCACAATGTGAGCTATAACAGAATCACGAATATAAACACACTCCAAAAAGATAGAGCACAGGCAAAATAAGAATGAAAAGTTACAGCATTTTAAAACATTCCACAATAAGCAGATAAAATGGTAACAGGTAAGGGAGTCATGATGAGGTGTTAAAGGAAGATCCATCAAAGGATCAGTCTATACAAGCAGTGACGGGTCGTATTTCCAATCAGTCCAAAAATAACATTCCTCTATGCAAGACTGCATATAATGTAATCTTTCACCATCTACTGTCCATAATATTGTGAAAGATTCAGGGGAAACTGGAGTGATCTCAGTTCATGTAGGGTAAAGCTGGAAACCACTGTTGAATGCGAGTGACCGTTGCTTCTCTCAGATGACATTGCATGAGAATCCAAAACGCTACTGTGATAAATTTGGCACATGGGCTCAGAAGTACTTCAGAAAACCATTGACACTTAACACATTCTGTCACTGCAACAAGAAATGCAACCTGAGTCTGAGGTCATCTTGGATGGAAACATCCAGCTTCTTTTTGACACTAATGCAAGTTGAGTTCTCTGTGCCAAAGATGAAAAGGACTGTTCAGACTGTTATCAGAGAAAGGTACAAAAGCCATCATCTGTCGTGGTAGGAGGGTGCAGCAATGTGTTTGGCATGACTGGGTAAAGGAACCTTTGATGCGGAGGCATATATTGGAATTTTATGGAGACACATGCTGCCATCAAGGTAATGCCTTTTCCTGGGAAGTTCATGATAATTTCAACAAGCCAATACCAGTTCTCATTCTGTACGCACTACAACAGTGTGACTTTATAAACACAGAATGCATGTGCTTGACTGGCTAGCCTGCAGTCCAGATCTGTTTTCTATTGAAATTGGATAGTGCATCATGAACAGGAGAATCAGACAATGGCAACCCTGAATTGTTGAGTAGCTTAGGTCTGGTGTTAATTAAAAATAGACAAAAAATCCACTTGCAAAACTGCAACAATCAGTGTCCTGTGTTCCCAAACTAATACAAGTCTCATTTATAGGAAAGCTGATGGAACACAATGAATTTGATAAGTGGAAATGTTGGAAATCTTTTATTTCTGACTTTATCATTTAAATACGTAAAGTAATTAGCAAACCACTGATTATTCTTTTTATTGTGCTTTACAAAACATCCTAACTTTTCTGGAAATGGGGTTTGTATTTGTATAGCTGTGATCCTATGGCCCTTTCCATGGATAGAGAGTATACTAACATTTCCTTAAAACTTATGTTTGTTTACCAAAAACTGTTACATGTACTGGGCGGCACGGTGGCTCAGTGGGTAGCACTGTCACCTCACAGCAAGAAGGTCCTGCGTTCGATCCCCAGGTGGGGCGGTCCGGGTCCTTTCTGTGCGGAGTTTGCATGTTCTTCCCGTGTCTGCGTGGGTTTCCTCCGGGAGCTTCGGTTTCCTCCCACAGTCCAAAAACATGCAGTCAGGTTAATTGGAGACACTGAATTGCCCTATAGGTGAATGGGTGTGTGTATGTGTGTGTGTGTATGTGTGTCTGCCCTGCGATGGACTGGTGCCCCAACCAGGGTGTTACTGTGTGCCTTGCGCCCATTGAAAAGCTAGAATAGGCTCCAGCACCTCCTCCCCTGCGACCCTAATTAGAAAAGTGGTTAAGAAAGTGAGTGAGTGAGTGTTACATGTTCTGAAAAGATGAACAAGTTAATCCATATAAAGCAACACAGGACTGACCTTCTTTGCTTTGTAGTAAGGATCGAGCTCCTCCAAAGGGATATTGAAAAGCTCAGATGGAGGGTCTCCATAGATGAAAGGCAGGGCTTTCCCAACTTCCAGGTATTTGGAGGGTTTGGGCAGTTCATCCTCAGGAATCTCAATGTTCTGGGCTTTTCTGTGCTCCTGCTCGGCAGCTTCCTCTGCCGCACACCGCTCAAGCTCAGCCAGAGACTCCTGCGTAAAGCGGCGGAGCGCTGTGGTGCCTGTTTTGTGAAGCAAGCGTGCCATCTTCACATTCTGCTGGACCAGAGACGAAACCAGCTCTGGGTCTCTCAGCGATGCGCTGTCGGCAGCAAAAGACAGTAAGGATAATAGAAAGAGAAAAAGTAGAGACATAAACAACAGATAGAAAGAAAAAAAGGGGCATTTGCTAACTGAACACATTTTATTATCCATGTAGGTGTACATGTACATAAATATAAATATACAAAGAGACCAGACACACTGCTTACAAATAAAGATTTAAAGTCCCATGTTTGGTCTTTGTGGCTATATATCCATTGTGTATTATATATAGTTTTAGTAGACTAAACGTGTTTTAGCTGACTGGATACAGCCTTTATCCAACACCATACATTTTAAGATTTCATCTAATATGAGTATTAGTGATACACAGCTTTAGTGATCTCAAGTAAATTCTCATGGCCTGTTTTATTTTGAGGATGGAGTAGGTTTCTACTCTACACTCTTGCCTTTTTAGATCTCCCAAAACATACCTGTAGGTAGACTGGCCATTGTGTGATGCTTACATTGTTTTCAGAAAAGGCTTGATGTCTTCTATAACCATGACCAGAATAAAGCAATTACTGAGAGTAGATTACTAATATTTAATCTTTAATTTCTAATGCAATGAGCACAGAATGTAGGATAAATGAATGGAGAGTAGTAGAGAAACATGTTTACCCTGTTTCCCAGCTGCCACCTTGCAAACTGCAGGATTACAAACATTGCCCTGTATATCCCTTCCCTAAGCAAGGTCATTTCTGTTATTAAACCTTTATAAAGTAATGCTGTTTGTCTTATTTAACCCACTGCTAATGTAATTGGAGAGTTCTTCCTAAACTGACATTGAGCTTCATCTTCTGTTCAAATTCTTTTTTACCAGCAACCACATGAAGACCTTTCTGCTTGTGGCAGGGCAAGGCAAGTTTATTCGTATAGCACCTTTCATACATAATGGCAATTCGTAGTGCGTTAGGATTGCATAAAGAACCATTGAAAGCATTGAAACATTCCTGAGATCTAGAACTTCAGAAAGGCTTTTTACAAATATAGTTATATATTTTATGGTTAGCTGAACAATCAATGCAGTGTGTAATAGAACTGAGATTCTATTTTTTAATTTATTTTTTCTGGACTGAATGTAGTTGATATGAACATTTTATGAGTCACTGATTCAATCTGCCCATTGGGACTCGATCAAGAGAGCAGCTTGAAGCTTAAGTAAAATTCATTATTAAAAATCAAACAAAAACAGTCAGTTAAAAAGTGTTTAAATAAGCATTGAAATTCAAGTAGAAAATGAAGTATTCATTTGTGCTGTAAAAACCCACAGTACAAACACAAATGCACCCAAACTGCATAGAGAGCTACCTTGTTCATATTTGCCTGCCATTTATTTGTGTTTTTCGCTTGTTTAAAAGCCTGGGGCAGCTACAAAGTGTGGGTAAGATATAAATCAAAAACTTGCTTGCTGACAAACTGTCACTTCTCCTTTTAAATGGGTTGCGGCAAGGATTGTTGCTATCAAACACATTAACTGGTATAACCACTTTGTATCTGAAATAAATTTCAAGAGATATTTTTTAATGACAGTGTAATCCTTCAATAAATACTGCTAAATTTAATCAAAAGTAATTCTCTAAATGTTGAAATCTACTTGTATGTATATATATTTTTATATATTTTATTCCTAGGTAGAGCACACTGAATCTCGTTGTACTTGTACAATGACAGTAAATGTATTTGTATTCATTAGAAACAGTTTATGCTGTATTTTTAAAATTCTAGAAATAAAACCGGCACCTTGCGACAGCGGGTAAAATAGGTGCTGCATAGCATTAGGGTTCTGAAAACAGAGTTTTGATGTTATCATGCATTTAGCCTGGCTAATTCTCTTTTCTTTTACCTTCTAAAACACGAAGGTGGACTGGCTACTCTAAATTGTTTCTAGGTTTTTGCAAGTAGGTGAACGTGTAAATGTTTCCTCTGATAGAGGTCACAGGTCCTAGGTATATATCTGCCTAATGCTTGTGTTTCCCACCCCAACTGTTATCAGGATAAACCAGTTATAACGCAGTTAGTAAACATACAGTATATGTGTGCCAACAAAGAAAATCCATATGGAATTGACACCAATGCTTAACAGTATAAAACAAAAAACATTCAAACACAATTACAACACAGAGGCTGAGATAATAATGCATAAATGCAGCAATACTGTACCATACTTCAAACAATCTGTCATTAATGCAGAACGATTGTATCCTGTATATATTTTATTCAGTACAAATAACAATGATTTTACCAGCAGCTAAAAGCATTTTTTACTTACACCTGGTGAGGCCATAGTTTCAGGTCTTTGGCTTTCTTTACACGTGCAGTCTGATTGCTGCGCCACAACTCCAGCATGGACATTTTTTTCTTCTTGCTCATAATGGCTGTCCGATTATGGTGCGATTTTTAACACAAATGTGGTAAGATAGAGTATAGCAGTCACTAAATGTACAGCAGTCACTAAATGCCTGCTGTGGTGAACACACACTTATATTCTGTCAGTTCCGTTGGACTTAGGTCAAAAATCCAGCCCATTACAGTTCTTCGAAAACAAGTTTCTTGAAAACAATACGCCTATTGATTGTGTTGAAAAAAGACCATTAGTGTACTACAGGGGGTGAATGCATTTAAAATTTTCTCTGATTCTGATTATTTAAGATGAAGTAGAACAGGCTGATCTGGGTACGACTTGTTCAAGCACAGCATGTTCCTATTCAATATGCTTTTCAGTTATCCTTTAGAAACCCTGTTTAAGATGCAACAGCTAAAATAATATATAAAAAGTGTACATACACTTGTACTGTATTTACGTGGTGGTAGGTAGCAAATCTTATGGCAGTCATGACAGTTTTATAATGTCTGCAATAATGTCTTTTCCTGTTACTGAATGATTGATATTTATACTTTTGCATAAAGAATTGTCCCATTATTCACTGGGGGCTTTTCTGAAGATATCTAACTGCCACTCAGGTGGTGCAGCGGTAAAACATGCTAGCACACCAGAGCTGACATTTCAAAGTCGTCAGTTCGAAACTCAGTTCTGCCATCTGGCAGCCTGGGCGGCTACACTGAAAATGATTGGCTGTTGTTCATACAGGGTGGGAGCTGGAGCTGGGACCTCATAACTGATGCAATTACGACCTCCGCTGGCTGGTTGATGGCAAGGAATAATGCATTGATCAGGGTGTGTCTCTCCATACACAAAGCTGTTCCGCATGTGAACTCGCCTCAAGAAGGTGAAAAGATGCAGTTGGCTACTGCACACGTGTCAGAGGGGGCGTGTGTCAGTCTCGCACTCCTCAATCAGGAGTGGAGATTGGCATCGGAAGAGAGAAAGAGTAATGCAACCGGGTAATTGGATATGACTAGATTGGGAGGAAAATTGGGGAAAAAAAATAAAAAAATAAAAAAATAAATAAATAAATAAAGCAAATATGTGTACCAAGATAGTAAGGCACAGAGACTACCAATCAAAGAAACTGGCACTGTCAGTCATCTGTGCTTTCATGCTCCCTGATGGCTCATAAAGGCATGGCAGGTTGACATGACGCTGTAATTTGTGCTGGTCAATATTACTGAATCCCCTCCCAAAGGAACAGCTGCAGAAGTTCGTCATTCTTTTTCTGCAATTCTAAGGAACTTTCATTCGGAAGCTGATTCCGAGGTGGGGTGGAGAGAAAAATTTTGTTAATATGCGTCCACAGAAGTATGTGCTACTGTATCTCCAGGGTAAGTGACAAGTGCCCATAGATGAGGCATTTATGCACTTTAAGATAAAACAAAAAAGAAAACAAGCTAGAAAAAAACAGAACGAGGGAGCTGCTGATATGGGGAGATAACCAGCCCTCAAAATAGCAGCCTACCCTGATAATCTTCACTGGCTTAATTTACTGGCTTCTGTAACAGCGTGGTCAGTGCCTTATCACAAAGGCACCTGGAGAAATTGTGGCTAAAGAGCCACAAAAAAGAAAAAAAGTGGCCAAAGGAAAATAACTATCCTAATAACAAGGTGTCCGAAGTAGGGGGAAGATTGAAATGATCAGCAAATACTTTGGTCAGAATAGAGGTCCAAACACTTTAGACAATCACCAAGAAAGACCCACAGGGACATAAGCCTAATGCTAGGAAACACAGCTAGTCATGCAATTGCCCTTGAGGAGTAAAATCAATAAAGCCCCCAGCAAACACAGGACCACAAAGAAAAGTAGAGAGGGAAAATCAGAAAGAGAACTCAAGAACTCAAGAGAAAGGTCACTGGTTCAAGCCCCACCACTGCCAGGTTGCCACTGTTGGGCCCTTGAGCAAGGCCCTTAACCCTCAATTGCTTAGACAATATACTGTCACAGTACTGTAAGCCACTTTGGATAAAAGCGCCTGCTAAGTGCCAAAAATGTAAATGTAACTGTAAGAGAACTGGGTTTACACCTACGTATATCAGCTACTCAATCCACCAATGAGTAACAACTCAAGCTCTTAACCCAACCTACATCCCAGATGTGCATGATACTGTAATCTGTGCCCCCCCCCCCCCCCCCCTTCCCCCCGGTCTATATGGAAGGTGGGATCAGTATACCTTAGAAAGCATCAAAACAAATCTACATTTGACCTAGTTTTGTGAGTCTGCTTTATTTAATCATGCATCTTTGGCAAATGCTTTATTCTGGTCAAGAGTAGGATGGGTCCGGAGCATATCCCAGAAACAAAAAGTACAAGACATGAATAAAGCCTAAAGAAGGTGTCAGTTTATTATATGGTTTTACAAATAATTCAGAGTACTTGCAAAAAAGAATGCTACACACTAAACAGCAACCAAATGTAAGGACTGAGCCAAGGTCCCAAGGACCCAGAAGATGTGCCACACTCACACACACCCTCAGTAGCGTTAGGACTCATTGTGATTTCAAGCAGGAGAAGCAGCTATCCTGAAAACTGGAGGGGGCACAGCTTCTCAGAGTTCACAATGGGTGACCCATAACTGCATTCTATAAGCCACAGATTTAGCATACCACTTGAATGTTATTTGCTGATTTGTAATATTCAATAATGATGCCACGGTGGCACAGAAACATTGGTTCTACAAACCTGGATTTGATCCTTACCTCTGCTCACTGTGTCTGCATGAGAATTTTCTAGACATACACTGGTTTATTCCTACTAAGTCTTACATTGGTGTAAATATTACATTTTACCCTTTTAATATGACGGATCTTCAAAAAGTTTTCGCACTTTCATATTTTGGTTGGAAACGGTGAGGGTGGGAGGAGTAGTAATTGGTTGTGTCTGAGAGACTGAGATAGTGGCATCTGATTTCCACCTTTTTGGATGCTCAAAGAAGCTTTAAGACAGATGTGTCAAACTCAAGGCCCGTGGGCCAAATCTGGCCCGCCACGTCATTTTATGTGGCCTGCAAGAGCTTAAAAGACGTATGATTGTTGTGATGGTTTGAGTACTTACAGAGACGCACTTTTAATCAATAATTTAATAGGACACCCGCGCCTTGAAGCGACAACCGTTTACATCATAGTCATGGCAACTAACTTTGACCTTACCGTAATTCCGTAATTAAATACAGTTGTTACCATTACTACAGCACTTAAGGTCCTGGGTTCGATCCCCAGGTGGGGCGGTCCAGGTCCTTTCTGTGTGAAGTTTGCATGTTCTCCCCGTGTCTGCGTGGGTTTACTCCGGGTGCTCCGGTTTCCTCCCACAGTCCAAAGACGTGCAGTCATGTGAATTGGAGATACAAAATTGTCCATGACTGTGTTTGATATAAACTTGTGAACTGATGAATCTTGTGTAATGAGTGACCACCGTTCCTGTCATGAATGTAACCAAAGTGTAAAACATGACGTTAAAATCCTAATAAACAAACAAACAAACAAACAAACAAACTACAGAACTTAGTATTTTTACACAAAATGCTAACTCGTTAGCGCTATTTTACGTTTGGTTAAATTTTATATTGAACTTGATGTAACACTTAACTACAGCTATGCGTGTACTGTATTAAGATTTTTATTGTGTTTATTGTTTGTATTTTGTAGTTTTACTCCATTCTGATGCACACAGTGTACAGTTGGGAAGCTAATAAAACCGACCTAACTGTATTTTGGAGGGAGTTGTCTGTCTGTCTGTCTGTCTAGCTGAGAAAGGGGGAAAACTTGGCAAGGGCAGAATTAAAATACACTGTATATACACTGTATAATTGTACATAAACTGCATCTCCCACAATGCATGCCGATTTTGTGACCTGCAAAGTGACCGCATGCCACCACTAGATGACGTTGAGAAATATTTACTAATAATCCCAAAGTGTACAAGAAGAGAAAATTGAAGCAGAAGGATGATACAGTAATTTAATGAAAGATGGGAAAGTGAATAAAAGTTTGTGCTTCAAAAAGAAAAACCAGTACGTTTCTTGTGTTATGAGGCCGTGTCTGTGGTAAAGGTAAAGTACAATATAAATGTAGATATACATTATAAATATACAAGAATAAATTTGGCATTTTGACACCAAACACAGAATTTAGCCTCCAAGAAAAACAACAAATTGTCCAAGACTTAAAAGGTAGACTGCAATCACAGCAGGATACGTTACAATCAGCACTTTGAGGGGCACCATAATGCTGATGTGGCCCTCGGTGAAAATGAGTTTGACACCCCTGCTTTAAGGGGAAAAAAAGTGTGAAAACTTTTTGAAGAACCCTTGTATAAATGGTGTTATATTTATCTTTAAAATTGTTATTCTTGTTAACTCAAAATGTCATTCATAGAGTCTTTCTTAGTATAATTAATAGTAGTTTTTCACTTATAGCAAAAATGAAAACGGACTAAAACGTACACAGGGGTTAAAGAAACAAATCATCAGTGTTAAAGGATTTCAAGCATCTGTTGAGCCAGGAGCCAGGGCAGCACAGCAGTGGCTACCGAAGCAGCTGCTGTAGATCATCAGACTGCGGTACGGTGTTAAATTACACCGCTCTCGATGACTCGGCTCATTCCAGACCTGCTCCCATTCCCTTGGTGTCCCACGCCTAACAGTATATTGCCACACACTTTTACAATGTTTAGTTCAATCATCAAAATTCCTCTTCTTTTGCCAAACTTTTGCTGATATTGCAGTTAATGTGTTACATTAAATCCTCTGTAAAACACATTTATAAATAAATGTAGAGTTTTGTTTAGTGATAAGCGCTAATCTGAAAGTTCTTCACAGAAATACATAAAACATGTGATGTGCAAAAATGGTTGCTTAACAAGGTAAGCTGTTCTATTAATTGTAATTCATTGCTACTAGCTACACAAACAAAATTGCATACCTACACCTGTTGTATAGATAAAAAGTCCTGACCTCCACCTTATCAAACACTTTGGGATGAAAGGGAATGTCCTACATTCTCTTTTGCATGCTCTTTTGACCTAATGGGAACTCCCAGAGACACACAGCTGCTATAGCTGGAAAGAGAAACTGTAAACTCCATATTAATGCTCATGGTTTTGACCATGACCTTATCTAATGACTTAAGTTAACTGAAATATTTATGTTAAACACCTGCTGATTGGTAGCGCCAATGCTTTCTTAATATGCTTAACTGCACACTGTGTTTGTTAATTAAAATTTTCTTTCCCTGCAAGGACACTGTCAATTCGAAACACAAATATTTTATGTGTTTATTTATACAGGTATCCAATTTTTCTACCTACTGTCCTCAATTAATTGGTTGCCAATGCAATAAACCACCAATGGTCTTAAAACTATTTTTTTACAGCCACCAAATATTGGCGCTACAGTGGCTTGGTGGGTAGCACTGTTGTCTAACAGTAAAAAGGTCCTGGATTTGAATCATAGGTGGAGTGGCCTGGTCCTTTCCCCAGTGTCTCCATTTTCCTTCCATAGTCCAAAGGCATGCAAGGTAGGTGAACTGAAGATTTGACATTGAACTTGAAGTGATGAATCTTGTGTAACCTGTAACTACTGTCCTGTCTTTTGTAAAACATCATTTAACACACATATTGCCTGTGTAAAAAATAATTGCCTTTTTTACTTAATGACTGGGTGCTTGACATATTACATCATATTACATTTATCAGCATTGACTGCAACAAAACACTTTTATATAATTGTATATCAGTCTTCCACATCACTATGGAAGAATTTTAGTTAACTTTTTCTGCAGAACTGCCTTAAATAAGATGCATTGTCTGGTTTTCAGACTGGAAGAGCTTATTTTAGACTAGACATTGAGCAGACCACTTCAAACCAGTTTTGTGCTTTTTTGGTTATTCAAATGTGAACTTTCGAACTTCGAACTTTTCGAACTGTATTTTGGATTATAGTCTGCACAACAGGAAATGTGTCTAATCCACCTTTAAAAAAATTCTCACCCAACTAATTTAGAATTGTGATACTGATATCTTCACCAGCTTTCTATAACAGTTAGGTATGTTACAATCATTGCCAGCAGTCAAAAAATAAAGTGGAATTACTACACTGAGAAGAAATTCAGAGCTGGTGAGATAGAAGTTCACCCCCTTCCTAAAACATTGCTATGCTGGTTCATTTTTCACCCTGTCTGCACAGATGTGCACTACATAATGCAGTGTGTCTGTATGTTTGTGCAGTGGTGTGAAACACTAATTGGCGCATTTATGTTGATGTCTTTGTTATAAAATTTTTGTCATAGGTAATGATTTTAGGTTGTTAAGCAAAACATGAAGTGAACAGGTGGTACAGTGGCTTGGTGACAAGTTCAAAGACATGTCAATTAGATGGACTAAAGATACAAAATTACCTATGATGGTGTTTGACACTGAACTTGATATAAAACATATAAGGTATAAAACATTATCCTGATAAATAAATGAAATAAATAATAGAAACATAAGAGGAACAACACCTTTTATACACTGACCAGGCATAACATGACAGGTGAAGTGAATAACACTGATTAGCACCTGTTAGTGGGTGGGATATATTAAGCAGCAAGTGAACATTTAATCCTCAAAGTTAATTTGTTAGAAGCAGGAAAAATGGGCAAGCGTAAAGATTTGAGCGAATTTGATAAGGGCCAAATTGTGATGACTAGACGACTGGGTCAGACCATCTTCAAAACTACAGCTCTTGTGGGGTGTTCCCGGTTTGCAGTGGTCATTATCTATTAAAAGTGGTCCAAGGAAGGAACAGTGCTAAACCGGCGACAGGGTCATGGGCGACCAAGCCTCATTGATGCACATGGAGAGCGAAGGCTGGTCCGTGTGGTCCGATCCAACAGACGAGCTACTGTAGCTTAAATAGCTGAAGAAGTTAATGCTGGTTCTGATAGAAAGGTGTCAGAATACACAGTGCATCACAGTTGCAGGGCTGTTTTGGCAGCAAAAGGGGGACCAACACAATAATCAGTATCAAACATAATTTAACTTGCTAATGAAAAAAAGCATTACTTTATCTTTTTTTACTTACTGACTGGATGCTCGACATATTTCATTTATCAGCACTGACTGCAACAAAACACTTAATTTTTTGATAATTTTATACCAGTCCTCTACATCACTATGAAGGAATTTTAGTTCACTTTTTCTGCAGAACTGCCTTAAATGAGACGCATTGTCTGGTTTTCAGACTGGAAGAGCTCATTTTAGACTAGACATTGAACAGATCAGTTCTGTGCTTTTTTGGTTATTCAAATGTGAACTTTTGAACATTTGTATTTTGGATTATAGTCTGCACAACAAGTTAAACCATAGCTACAGCTTATAGGTGGATGATTTTTTCCTTAAGAACTTTACATTCAAAGACTCTACTTTTAAAATTGTGTTTAAACTGATTTTTTCTAAAGTTGCTTCAGGTCATCTCTTAAAGGTCCCCAAGAGGTTAGAAATAGAGTAACTGGGGCACTACTTCACAACTGCTGGGATCCCTAGCTCTTGAATCTACACCAGGCGACTACACAGACATTACTGGCTGTGTCTGAGGGTGGGCAGGCCAAAGGGACTTTTTGTTCCTGCTGCTTTGCGGCCTCTGGCAAGTGGTCAAAGTGGCCTGTACAGAGAGAGGAAATAATGGACATTAGTGTGTTACTCTTTGTACGCCGTACTGACCCCTGTGTGAACCAAGCATGTGCAGTTGTAGCCTAGTGGTTAAAATACTGGTCCAGTAACTAGAAGGTTGCCGGTTCAAGCCTCACCACTGCCTTGAGCAAGGCCCTTAACCCTCAATTACTTAGACTGTATACTGTCACAGTACTGTAAGTTTTAAGCTTTGGATAAAAGCATCTGCTAAATGCATAAAAAGTAAATTTAATGTACATGAGAAAAGAAGTGGTTGGCTACCACACACATATTGGAGGGTGTGCGTGTGTTAGGTATATACCTTCTTAGTCAGGGTATGAGTTTGCAACGGAAGAGGAGAGATATAACTGGGCAATTAGAGATGTCTAGATTGCAAAATAAAAGGTAAGAATGCATAAATAAAACAAGTGGACCAGTATCTTAACCACATAAATAAAGAAATAGAGTAGTTAGAACCAAGCCACCCCACATTTTAGTAGAAGGAGTAGATCAAGTTTAAAAGTGCAAGCAGAGCGTTATAGCTACATAGAAATCCATCCTCTCATAAAGCCTGGGCCTCAAAGTGTGACCTGAGTTTCAATCAGACATGCATGTAATCCAAAGCCGGTCATTAAAACCTGCAAAAATCTGATGCATCTAAGCTGACAATAAACAGATGAGCAAGGCATCGGATGGCAGCAGGCCAGCCTTATGTGTTTGCACCTGTCATTTAAGTAGAGGAAATGTATGAATGTTGACAGTGAGAGAAACCCCATTGTGTTGACAATGTCACTATTCAAAGAAGGCGAAGAAGGTCATGAGGTCAGTAGCTGCCAACCAGTGAGCTATTTAGCATGGTTCTTCAGTTCCCATGTTTTAAAAAAACACTCAGAGGTACAGAAACTGCTGTGAATATCATGAATTGTTTGATTATTTTTAGGAAGGTGGATGATTAAAAATCCTACTGCTTACCATTATATTTTTATATTATTTGTCAAAAAATTAGAAAAGCTAAGAAAACTTAGAATTAGACATTTTCCTTTGAAAAGACAATGACAAAAGATGAAGCCAATCCAGGAAGCTTTTCCTGAACTGCAGTGGTAGTAGTGCTAATAAAACTATCCAGTATTAGATTCATTTTTGCATGTAATATAGTGCAATGTATACATTATTATAGCCCCAAAACTAATACAGTGGTACCTTGAAACTCGACAACAATTGGTTCTGCAAGAGGCGTCAAGTTTAAAGTATTTTTTCCCATGGGAAACCTGTTAATGCGTTTCATTCCACACTACACATACTGTACATTGCTGTAATTTCATTTATTTTTTTTTACTATTTATCTATGCTATTTTTCTATTTTCTGTAAATATACAAAATTCGGTCCAGCGTGTTAAATTTGTACATTATCTGTAAAGTCTTGTCTGTATATTGTATTGTTTGTATATTGTAGAAAGGTAACAACAGCCGGAAACAAAACCCTTGTGTGTGTAAACATACTTGGCGAATAAAGCTGATTCTGATTCTGATGGTCCTGTGAAACTGCGTATATTTTAGGCTAATGTGAAATAATGGGGTTGTTTTTGACACTTATACACTGAAAATAGCATGCAAACTCCACACAGAAAGGACCCGGACCACCCCACCTGGGGATCAAAATACAATTGAAAAACAATTAACAATCAATAAAAATACAATAAAACCTCTCGAAAAAATCATGAGCTCTACGCAGCAAGAGTTCAAGGTGCAGCAGCGCATGTGAATGTGCCCTAATGCTTACCCCGCTTTACATCACACACACACATCTGGTTTAAGGGGAACGTCGAGTTTAAGGGTACAAATTTCTCAACAAAGAGATTTTGACATTCCTTAAACTCATAAGGTACGACTTGATTTAAGGATTTAGTTGTGTTTTTATTTGTATGTTTATTTTATTGTATTTGTAATATATATTAGGAAGAATACTAATGTATTTAAACCTTTGGAGTTTGTTGGTTTGGTGATGTTTGATAGTGGGTCCAGTGGACCACAGTTTGATCCTTGCCTTCATCTGATCCCTGCTGTCTTTTGAGCTAGCAAAAAAAATACATTCAGGTCAGGAGATACTGTGCGTGTGCCCTGTGATGACTCCTTCCAGGGTGTCCTGCCTTTTTGCCCAATGAATCAGACCCACTGTGATCCTTATCAGGATAAATCAGTAGTAAAACAGACAGTGAATAAATAAATGAATAATTGACATTAATACTCTAACATTAAACAGATTTCTTCTCATAACCGTTGCAAGCTTGGCTAATTAGCATCAAGCCAGACTGTGAGCTCCAGGTTGCTGTTGTAGCGTTACCTAAATAAAATCCTGTTAGTAATAGATAACTGTGAATTGTTTGGCTACCATAAAATAAAGCACTGCATTAGCATAACCACACATGGCCCTGTTAGCTAGCCATAATGCTAGGCTTGTATCGCTTGTATAAATTTCATACTGTGTACTAGATTCTATAATAGAATAATAACACCACCAGGAGTAGATCACTGATTTATTTTGGTATTTACTAGGGATGTAACGATGCACCACAAGACAGTTAAAAATCAGTACACACGTGCCACTATTCGAATCGGTTCTTCGTTTAAGATGAATTGATATTCACTTTAAACAGCAGAGGGCACTGGCGCTATTCACCTCGCCTGGT
Organism: Trichomycterus rosablanca; assembly: GCF_030014385.1. Lineage (NCBI taxonomy): Eukaryota > Metazoa > Chordata > Actinopteri > Siluriformes > Trichomycteridae > Trichomycterus > Trichomycterus rosablanca. Next base: position 43,460,850 of record NC_085989.1, on the reverse strand, counting down.
TGATGGCACTTCACAAAGTTGCCAGGTAGGGGATTATTCAGCCCAATTTATTTACGTGAGGATACTTTCTTTATTTGTATTATTAATTTATTTATAAAATGTTGGATTTGTTTTTAAATTTCATTTAAGGTTTTTTACACAATGACATAGTTTGTACCTACCTCAGAAATAAAAGGACATTCATTATTTAGATAAATAAAAGATAAGCACAAATACAGTATTTTAGAAATAATAAAAGGAAACTTTGTCATAATTTGTCTTCAATTTCGTTTTCTTTAAAAAAATCAGGAAAAAATCTTATCATGAACCCTGTATCATGAATCGTATCGCATCATGGGTAGAGTGTATCATTACATCCCTACTATTTACTGCAGTTGAAATGGTTTGCGAGCCAGCCAAAATAGTGATGGTATTGCTTTTTTTGTAGTGCCCCTGGTGGCTTTCATATATTTTGGTAATATTTGTATATTAATAAATAATAATGTATTACTATAATAAATGGTTATTCAAGTATTTAAAATCTGGACAATACAAGTGGGAATATTAGAAGGAATATTGATGTCTTTAAACTCTTATTTGGAGGAGACGTTTGATAATTCATAATTTCCTGGACCTCAAAATAAAAAGTATGTGCCCCTGTGCACAAAGCAAGGTCCATAAAGACATGGTTTAAATGAGCTTTATTTTCTATTTTTTGCCTCTCATCCTTTTAATTCTACCATTTCCTTGCTCTGTTATCCATTAGCACTCTTATGTTTAGTGTTATCTCCCGACTATCATTACTCTTCAGCACTCTACTGCTCATCACTCGTTCATCGCTTTATTCCCTCCACTCTGTAGGAAGAACCGAGCTCAATGAAATGAAAGCAGTTCCAAACAGAGATACTTTACTCATGTCCCAACTAAAAAAGCATGCTTTTACATTAATGGAGTTGGGCTAAACTTTAGCCTGAGAGCTACATTATCCTGAATTACAGGCAGGATTACAGTGATGAACAGTGTTGAGGTAATGCAATGCAATGTAATGCATTCCTGCAATCTATTTTCTCCTGTCACTAAGAAATGATAATTACACTGATATTACTGACTTAATAATCATTTAGTTACTTGAATTAATTCTGTTGTGTGCTTTAAGAAGGCCTATCTGTGAGAACTGGCCATTATGAGCATTGGGAGATTTCCCACTCACCCAACCTGCCATTTGGCTTAAACCCTGGGGGGGAAATGTAGACCAGTATTAATAGTAAGTAGTTGTAAGTAATAAGTAACAGTAAACAGTACGTTATGATAATATTGTTATTTGTATTAAATGCTAAACATCTACAATTCAGACATGGTGTAAGTGGGCATCTGAACGATAATGAAAGGTCATTCTTAAGTTGTTGGGCACAGATTGGAGACATGTCCAGGGTATTCCTGCATTAACTATTTGAAGCAGTCTTACAGCAACCATGACCAGGATTCAGCGATTAATAAAATTAACGTCTTCAGTCATTTATTTTCTATGGTGTGAATAACCGGTGAGTTGCAGATAAAATTAAATGCTTTTTGTGAAATGGGACCCATCCAAACCAACTGTTTTTGGAATGTTGGATTGTTACTAAAAAGGGCTTAATTTATTTTCTTAATTTCTTCACACACTGTCTATCATACTTATTTCTGGTCATGTCATTTAAAAAAAATCAGCTATGATATCTTGCTGAACAACACTGTGAGACGTGTCTTGTGATCGCCCGTGATTAATCATAGAGGTGACAAATTTCCACACCCCGATGACCCAGCACCCACTGTCTAGCACGGTATCACATGGACGCCAGTATGCCCTACAAGAAACCCCATCTGACCCCATGTGTTCATGTAAAAAACTTTATAAATCTGAAGGAAATAATTTAATAATGCGAAATGTAAGAACCTTTTAGAATTGAATTACTGCACATAATCAAACATAACAGCACAAACTCAGTAGTAGGTACTGGACTAGTAATCTGAGGGTTTCCACTGTTGGGCCTTTGAGCAAGGTCCTTAACCCTCAGTTGATCAAACTGTATACAGTCATAACTGTTAGTGCTTTGGAGTAAAGCGTCTGCTGTTTAACAATTCAGAGAGTTTTAATCACTTATACATGCTTTGTGGTGGAGTGATGGAACATAATTTAGGCAGACAATCTTCTAATTTGGGTCCAAGCCCAGACACTGCCAAGTTGAAACTGTTGCGCCCCTGAGCAAGGCCCTTAACCCTCAATTGTTTAAACTGTATACAGTCATAACTGTAAGTCTCTTTGGATTAAAGTGTCTGCTAAATGTCACTAATGTAAATGTAAAAAAAAAAGCAGCTACACAAACTCAAGTTTAGCTATTCAGAGAAGTCTTAATCACATATAACTGATTTGTTGTGGGGTCTATAGGACTATAATTTAGGAAGACAATATTCCAGTTTCTGAAGTTTGTTTGTTTGTTTATTGGGATTTTAACTTCATACACTTTGGTTACATTCATGACAGGAACGGTAGTTACTCATTACACAAGATTCATTAGTTCATAAGGTTATATCCGTCAAGGAGCTGCTCAAAAATTTTTTGTTGTGCACTGTGCAATGACAATAAAGGCATTCTATTCTATTCTATTCTATTCTATTCTATTCTATTCTAAAACAGTCATGGATTATTTAGTGTCTCCAATTCACCTCACTTGCATGTCTTTGGACTGTGGGAGGAAACCGGAGCACCCAGAGGAAACCCACACGGACACGGGGAGAACATGTAAACTCCACACAGAAAGGACCTAGACTGCCCCACCTGAGGATTAAACCCAGAACCTTCTTGCTGTGAGGTTACAGTGTCTAATTTGTTGAGAAATTAGCTTTACAGTCAATACAGTCCTGTAATTTCCTCTGAAGGTTCTCTGAGGGCCAGTGATAGCTCAGTGGTTAAGGTACTGGACTAGTAAACAGAAGGTTGCCGGTTCAAGCCTTGCCACCACCAAGTTGCCACTGTTGGGTCCCTGAGCAAGGCCCTTAACCCTCAATTGCTCATTGTGTAAGTCGCTTTGGATAAAAGCGTCTGCTAAATGCTGAAAATGTAAATGATGTTTAAATCTTACTACTGGAAAGGCTACAGAAGGCACTTAATTTTAAACCACACTTACATAACTGCAGTATGCATAGGGACGTTATTATTCCATAATATTGAAGCATCATTCAGAAAGTATGTACATGTATCAAACATTGGACCTAATGATTTTTAAAATGGATTTGTATTATTAACCACCACCATACTTAACAGTGGCAGCAAATGTTGTGGGCTAAAGGCACTATTAAGCTTTTTTTTTTTACTTAATTTGGATCAGATATAGAAAATATGGGGGTTTTTACTAAGAAATGTTGAATTTTCACGTTAGCTTTTGATACAAAGACGATTTTTAAAAAGCAGCCTGGTTTTTACAAATTTATTTCATTCAGTAGTGTTTTTTTGTGATTTTCCCACTTATTTGGAATATGTGGATGAGCATTACATCCCTTCCAATCGAAGAATAATAATGTCAGTTGCAAAATGATTATATTGTATTTTAGAAATTATTTAGTGATTTGTTTTATGTGTTAAATAATCCCCTTGATTATTCACCTCATCAAATCAAACAGGATTTTTACTATTTCGGATTACACTTTACTGTGACTGAGTTAGACACTCAGGTGTCACAGTGGTAAATTTACGCTAGCCCACTACTACTGGACCAGTGGGGTCTTTACATGCAGACATGGGTGACTATGGATGAGAGTTAGTTGGTTCTGTCCAGGATGTGTTACTGCATTGTGTATAGTTCTGGGGACCCCTGCAACCCTGGCCAAGATCAGGCAGGGGTTAACACACAAAAATAAAATGAAACTGAGCTATCAATCAAGTAATTATTCACTTATTAGCCTGAATGGAAACAAGGCTTGTGATTGTTACAAACATTTTATCATGAACATGGAACCAGAACCAGAAGGGTGATTTCATCTTTCGGCTTCAAAAGGCCTTTCAGAAACAAACTGTACACACACTGTTCACTGTTCATTTCCTAAATGTCACAAACTAGTACATCAGAGTAAAAACACAGAGAGCATTGTTAAAATCCCAATTTTGACTAGTCCTTAAACCAAAATAAAGTACAATCATTGATCAATCTGACATAGCCTTTATGTTTCCATGAATTATGAGCTGAAATGAGAAATATGAAGACAAATTTAACAAACACTGTTTGAGTGAGTGTGTTGAATTACTCCTGTTGTGTGCTTTAAGAAGGTTTATCTGTGAGACATGGTGTGAGTGGTCATCTGAAAGGTAATAAAAGATCATTAGGTTGTTGCATATTATTATGACTAATATTAATAAATTAATAATGGTCTAATACACTAGGGGTTAAACTCTACTGTTGTTATCAGCCACCTGTAAATCAGCTATGTCTGATGTGGGAGGTACGGCCGAAGCTCTGTTATGGATTGGAGCCCTGTCCAGGGTATTCCCACACTGACCATTGACACCAATCTTACAGCAGCCCTGACCAGGATTTAGTGATTGATACAATGAACGTCTTCAGTCATTTATTTGTTATAATGTGATAAGCTAATGAGTTACAGAGAAAATTAAAAGTTTTTTGTGAAATTTGACCCATCTAAGTTTGGTTCTAAGTTTGGTAAATTGACTTTACACACTTTCCACCATACTTATCTGTGGTCATGTCATTTAAAAAAAAATCAGCTAAGGAGACTTGTGCTTTGACCCCAAACACACTTTACTCACAACTTACTCAGTTTAATAACCAGACATTACTTTTAAACTATTGCATCTATAGAGGACCTGCTATACAGCAACATGCTTCAGGTCACTATCAGCATTGGTTTTATTTGGATACTTTGGTTTTTTTCCACCTCTCAAAACCATGCTGAAGGCAATTGGATGTTTCTTATTGCTCCATGTGTAAGCGTATGAGTGTGTGTGGCCCTGCAATGGATTGGTGTTCTTTTTAGGATGTTTTTAGTGTCTTTTTTTCATTGAACATGAGATTGTGTGTCTCTGGCCACAAGTTTAACATTTCTATATATTCACAAAACATAGTACCAACATTTCTGTGGAACAAATGTGAGTGTGAGGTGAGTGTGACTGTGTGACTTTTTCTTTATGCATACCACATAAACACAACTCCACAAACATGCTGGTTTAGCATGCTGTAAAAGTAGCCTCAGCTGGGAAACAGAGAGTGTGTGTGTGTGTGTGTGTGTGTGTGTGTGTGTATGTAAGTGAGAGAGTGAGAAAGAAAGACTGGGGTGGCACACAAAGGTCATATACCAAGATGGCCAACACACCAAAGCATTAATACCACATAGTGCATGGCTGGATCAGTGGTGGCTCAACATTGGCTTTTTTGGGTTATTTTTCCCTTTTATCTCTCAATCTAGACTTTTCTTATTCCCAGCTGCTTTCGCAATCCCCTGCCACTTGTATTACCCTGCTATAGTCACAGAGGGTTCAAGTACTGTCACATACCCCCTCCGATGTGCACCAAGCATGAGCTAACCGCTTCTTATTCACCGGTCAGTGGTGAATCTAATTTTCTGTGTGAATGTCCTTACTGCTTTGTAAAGCCAGTCCCTTATTTGACCCCCTGTCTGTAGTTACTGCCGATTATGTTTCAGCGGCACAGCAAAGATTTAAACTCGGATCTTAGTGTGCTAGGAATTGAAGTTTTAGGACCCACCCACACAAAGCTAACACTGTTTGGTCCTTAAACAACCCTTAGTTGCTTGAATTCTATCATGTCTCAAATGGGGTATATTAAATCACAAGTGTCTACTAAATACTTACACCACATGGACAAAGGTACAGTATGAGGATGCCCCTTTTAACTTTTTGAGTTCAAACAGGTGTATACAATTTTATATAAAGTAAATGACTATGACTATGATTATGCACAAAGCAATAGGGTAATAAAGACATTATTTGACAGATTTAGAGTAAAGGACCTCCAGTAATACAACACTGATTGTTTCCAGAGTTTTTCTTTCTGCCCCCACAAACTGTTACGGAGATAAAATATCATAAAAAAGCTGAAACAAGTTGGGTAAACTTTAAATATTGATAATTATAAGCCAAGTAAATCATTATATTTAAATTAAAACAAAAATGGTAAACTATTTAGATACACTGTCTGGCCAAAACAAAGGTCACACACTCTAATATTTGGTTGGACCGCCTTTAGCTTTGATTACGGCACGCATTCGCTGTGGCATCGTTTCCACAAGCTTCTGCAATGTCACAACATTTATTTTTGTCCAGAGTTGCATAAATTTTTCCCCAAGATCTTGTATTGATGATGGGAGATTTGGACCACTGCGCAAAGTCTTCTCCAGCACATCCCAAATATTCTCAATGGGGTTCAGGTCTGGACTCTGTGGTGGTGGACTCTGTTGTCTTTCACAATTTGAGCCCGATGAACCCTGGCACTGGCATATTCCAAGATGACAATGCCAGGATTCATCGGGCTCAAATTGTGAAAGAGGAAGAAAAAATCCATTGATGGAATAACCTGGTCGTTCAGTATATTCAGGTAGTCAGCTGACCTTATTCTTTGGGCACATAACGTTGCTGAACCTAGACCTGACCAACAGCAGCAACCACAGATCATAGCACTGCCCCCACAGGCTTGTACAGTAGGCACTAGGCATGGTGGGTGCATCACTTCAGCCGCCTCTCTTCTTACCCTGATGCACCCATCACTCTGGAACAGGGTAAATCTGGACTCATCAGACCACATGACCTTCTTCCATTGCTCCAGAGTAAAATCTTTGTCTCATTGTGTAAAATTTTCTCACTGACAAGTGGTTTTCTTAAGGCTACACAGCTGTTTAGTCACAATCCCTTGAGTTCCCTTCACATTGTGCGTGTGGAAATGCTCTTACTTTCACTATTAAACATATCCCTGAGTTTTACTGTAAGTTTTCTACCATTTGATTTCACCAAACGTTTAAGTGATTGTCGACCACGATCATTCAAGATTTTTTTCCGACCACATTCCTTCCTCGAAGATGATGTTTCCCCACTGTCCTTCCACTTTTTAATATTGCATTGGACAGTTCTTAACCCGATTTTAGTAGTATCAGCTTCTCCTTAGATGTTTTCTCTGCTTGATTCATGCCAATAATTTGACCCTTCTGAAACAAAAACATCTTTTCCATGACCACAGGATGTGTCTTTCGACATGGTTGTTTAACAAATGAGAAGCTACTCACTGCATCAGTTAGGGTTAAATAACTTGTTGCCAGCTGAAACATAATCACCTATGCAGTAATTATCCAATGGTAGGCTCTTACCTATTTGCTTAGTTAAATCCAGGTGGTGACCTTTTTTTTGGGCAGGCAGTGTATCTTGACTATGTATAAGAAGGAGGAGAGTTTGGCTGAGAGTAACTTGGGCCCACTGATTCCAGGAAAACCAGATCCATGATGACTCCGACAATGATAAAACAGTGATAAAACATGGAACTGAAATGATATGTACTGGAGGCTTATGATGGAAAATCTTTTCCACAACTGTCTCTCATATCTTAACATGAGCGTCTTCAAGATCAACAAACACAACCTTTAGATTCATATTACACCTCTTTGGCTCCCCTTGATGTCTCTAAGGCCAGTGCTTGAAACATGGCTATAGGGATTTGCAGATATTTGGAACTGCAGCCCCAAAGCATAATGCATGCTTCAATGTGGGTATTTTTTGGTGATGCACAGTGTTGCTTTTAGCCAAATGCATGAGACCATAACACGTTTCCTTGTACTTTTGGCTGATGTATGTCTTTGCAAAATTTGTGTAAGGCTAACACATACTTTCTATGCTTTCATGAGCTGCGGCTTATGCAATGTCACTAGGTGATCAGAGACTCTCAAAGCAGACATGGATGAGCTTGTATGGCCAGTTTTGGTTGATGAGACAGGAACGTTATCCTTGTCATCCAGAGAGCAGGATCAATAAGCTTTTAGCTTTAGACCTTTAGGTGTTTTGTGGCTTTTCCATTGCAACCCCTCTGAAGCCATTTTGTGTCAAGCAATCTCAAGAGAAGCCATAACCAAGCATCACTTGAAATATCCCCAACAAAGAGGCCAAAAGTCTTGTAGTTTGATTAAATTAAAGTCTTGTGACTTTATTTCAGCACTTAGAAGATATCTTTATCCAAAGCGATTTAAAGTGCTATGAGAGTATACAGGGTTAAGGGCCTTGCTTAAGGACCCAGCAGCTCAAGGGCTCAACAGCAGCAACCTGTACAATATTGGTGGGGCTTGAACCAGCAACCTTGTGATCACTAGTTCAGTACCTTAACCGCTAGGCTACAACTTCAGATAGCACCCTCACTACTCTTAAACATGGGGTGGTCTCATCATATTATAGTGAGGTCAGGCATGTATCCAGGCATGGCACTCTGCTTAGAAACAAGGTGGAAATTAATCCTGCACACTACTAAGAAATTAAAACTTGCTTCAACGTGCTTACAGTTTATATTGGAAAAGCATCCTATCGGCTGATAGCAAAGCTGAGATTCAGACTTAAGAACTCACGACCTCAGCACTGTTGCACCACCTCAGCTCCTCTGCGTGCTTACTTAATTTTGAAGAGCAATCTTTATTCTTGCTGTTCAAGGTGCTAGTTGTAAACACTTTCAGCCACTTCCACATTCTTTAAAGGCATCTTGCATACTCTTGCAGAAGCAGATGTTTCAAGTGACTGGTTAAATAATGCCTTCTTGATTAAGAGTTTTAGCTGCTCTTGTCAACTCTGTTAACAGAACTATTGGTGACAGTTTGTATGCAGTGTTAGAGAGACCTCTAAGGGTAAAAACTAAAATCTGCTGTGAAATAAAAATAAAGAATCAGATTACATTGCATCAGCATTCTCCATCAGACAATCTGCACTTCCTGAATAAGAGCAACTACACTCGAATAGCAGCGTCTTTCTCAGCAAGGCTCAATTTTGCAGCAGGTGAATGCCTTTCCCATGTGCAAGAGAGTCTGCACTCTGTCTTATGTTACTGTGGATCTCCGGATCTAATCATGCCAAGCTATGCAGCGTGCCAGCTACTGGATCTAAGATTTAGCTCTGTGAAAAATAAATGCCTGACATAGTTACCTTCACACCTTACACTTTAGCATGTTTTGGACATCTACCTGCCTGTTCAGCTGAACTGTGAAACACCTGAAATGTGTTAGATGGGTAAGATGGGTCAGACTTCTTATGCAGCCGAGACCTTTACAAAGAGGTCATGACTCTTGTGTACCTCATAAGATTTTAGCTGCGTTTCCCTTATCTTTACACCGATATTTCATGGACACACTCGAGAATACAATTTAGTTAAATGAATCAAATATGCAAGTCATGTATATGATATATAATGATATACATGACATGTGATAACCTTTAAATACTTAAAACCTTGAGATCAAGTTAAATATAGCTCAGAGAACACTTTGAAACTCTTAAGTCATGCCTCTAAAATACTAAGAAGCCTTGAGTGTGAAATATAACTGAATGTAGTCAGTAAATTAAATTAAGTAACTCACTTCATCACAGTTGAAGTAAAAGTTAAGACACATTCGTTTTAAGGCATAATTCTCTCATTGTGCCCATATAAATAGGGCTAGTTTGTCCAAACCCAAAAGAACTTTGACAGGTTTCTGAAAGTGGATCACAGATCAAGTACATAAAAGGCAAGTACATAAAACAGTAGTATTTTGCCAATGTCAGCTTATGCTAAGAGACATTTTGTCAGATGTAATCCAAAAAGCACAAAAGGTCAGAACTGGAAAATGATGGAACACTGTTGGCAATGTCCATTGTCAAGTGAGCATTACATTGTCATGAACTAATGACTAATGACTGCCATGCAAGAAAAAAACTGCTCCATAATCAACATGACTGTAATTTGTTGCTGATCACATGACACATGGTAAAGCATGGTGATGGTGTAGATATTAATAAATAAATAATTTTAACTGTAAAGTAATGCTTAAAGAAGTGATGACTTCAGTTTGTGCAGGCCACTGTTTATTTATCCACATACTTTTTGGCCATATAGTGTACATTCAATTTGTGTGTGTGAATTGTACAGAGGTGGCTTAATGCTTAAGACATTATATATTTGACTGGAAGGTAGGGGAGGTAACCCCAACCACTGCCAAACTGCTGGTATTGATGCTACATGGACTGGAATTTATCCTGTTCACGTTGTAAGATGATTTGCATAAAAGCGTCTGGTGGAGGCATAAATATTAACTGGCAAACAATGACAAAATACACAAAATACTAAAATATATTATTGAGACTGCTAAACAAATAGAAAAGCAAACATTATATTCCTATTATATTATATTTATGACGACGTAATTATTAACGAAAGTATGAACAGTGTTCCATCATTTTCTAATTCTGTTTTTGTGCTTTTTGAATTACAGCTGACAGTATGGACAAGATTTTACTTAGCATAAGGTTACAGATTGGGTTTTCTTCCTGACATTGGCAAAGATACCATGGTTTCGTGTACTTTGCTTTCAAGTGCCTCCAACTGACATACTAAATATAGTAGGTTTTATAAAACTGTTAGAAAGGTTGTCCACATACTTTTTGGCCATATAGTGTACATACAATTTGTGTGTGTGAATTGTACAGCGGCAGCTTCATGCTTAAGACATTGGACTTATGACTGAAAGGTTGGGGAGGTAACTCCAACCACTGCCAAACTGCTGGTATTTGGCCCCTTGTCAAGGCCCTGACGCTACATTGACTGGAATTTATCCTGTTCACGTTGTAAAATGATTTGCATAAAAAAAAGTCTTAAAAACAATGACTACACAAAATATAAAATATAATTTGATTATTGAGACTGCTATTATATTATTATATTATATTATTATCATTATATTCATTTAGTATTTATTTCGAGATTTAAATATGAAATACTGCCTTTATTTAGGAATCTATGTTATACTTAATGCAACTATCACGCTTATGTATTTTGAATTATTGCATTCCCTTACTAGTCTTCTCTTATTATAGGAGAAGTTCATTAGTACCCTGTTTTGAAGCGCGCTTCCAATTAATACACGCGCAGTTCAGCACCGAGTGCGCTCCAGCCTGTGGCGCTCAAATCCAGCACACTCCCTCCCAAACACTCACACACACACACACACATACACACACACACACGACTGAACTCAGCGCTCAGTGTAGAGAAATAATAACCCATTCATTTTTTACCTTTATCCTGCTGATTTGGAGTTTCCTTCTTTTATCCGCTATAGTTTAACGCAGGCGCTCCTTTAGCGCGCGTCTTAAGCTCGCGCTTACCAAATGTGCGCGCGCCTGCTGTACCCAGCACGTAACCTGAGAGTTCGCTTCAGGTACCATCATCTCCTTACAACACACACACACACACACACAAATACACAGCACACATCCCCTCCTGCAATCACGGGGCATTTATTCCTTGGGTGCAAGGCAGGAATACAGCCTGGTCAAGGCGCCAGTCTATCACATGGCACCTCACACTTACTTACTCACTCACTCATTTACTCACTCACTTACTTACTTATCCACACACTCACTGACTCACCCATACACCCCCCTACCCATGCACTCTCACTCACTCACTCACCCATATACTCACTTACTTACTTATCCACACACTCACTTACCCATACACCCACCCCACACACACACACTTACTCACTTACTTACTTACCCATACACTCAATCACTTACCCATACACTCACTCACCCACACACACACTCACTCTCTCATATACACCGATCAAGCATAACATTATGACCATAACTGACTGGTCTGTGGCTATGCAGCCCAATACGCAACAAACTGTGATTCACTGTGTATCCTGACACCTTTCTATCAGAACCAGCATTAACTTCTTCAGCAATTTGAGCTACAGTAGCTCGTCTGTTGGATTGGACCACACGGGCCAGCCTTTGCTCCCCACGTGCATCGATAAGCCTTGGCCGCCCATAACCCTGTCACTGGTTTACCACTGTTACTTCCTTGGACTATTTTTGATAGATACTGTCCACTGCAGACCAGAAACACTCTAGGCAGAGATGCTCTGACCAAGTCGTCTAGCCATCACAATTTGTCCCTTATCAAACTCGCTCAAATCCCATTTGCCATTTTTTCCTGCTTCCAATACATCAACTTTGAGGATAAATGTTCACTTGCTGCCTAATATATCCCACCTACTAACATGTGCCGTGATAAAGAGATAATCAGTGTTACTCACTTCACCTGTCAGTGGTCATAATGTTATGCTTGGTCGGTGTATATGCAATTTGGACTGCCATGGTTTAGGAGATGAGAGAAAATTCAAGTACCTAAAGGAAACCCACACAGACATGTGGATAACTTGCAAAACCTGACATGAGGATTGAGCCCAGGTTCATAAGACCCGTGCTGAGGCGCAACACCCATCATGCTACTTACTGAAAGAGTGCTTTTGTCTGTGCACTCTCAGTGCCTGTCCCAAGTCCAGATAATAATAAGGAGAGATCAGGAAGGGCATCCGGCATAAAACACTGTGCCAAGATTGGTATATTGACTAGATCTACTGTGGCAACCTCTAAATAAGGGAAGAGCTAAAAGAAAAAAATATGCATTTCTCCTTACCGGACCAATAAGGTGAACTTAATTCTGCTCAATATTAGTTAAGGGCCAGCAACAACCTGGCGGTGGTGGGGCTTGAACCAGCGACCTTCTGGTTACTAGTCCAGTACCTTAAGCACTAGGCTACAACTGCTCACTCTTTAGTAAAAGCAGTACATTGTACAGTTCTAATAAGTTGTTAATGTTTAGATGTTACAATCAGACAATTAGAAGTAGGCAGAGTAAAAACATCAACATTATTTTACTATTTAAACAAACAAATGCAAAAAAAACAAAAACAAATGTGAACAAAATGTGCAGGTTTTTAAACTTTACACTATTTAGTTTTGAGTCTAATTACATCATGTTTTTCAGTCCTTTGTTATTGTTGGATATTTTTATTAAAATCACAAAGCTGGTCCTGACTGCTTCAGTTCTGGATGTGTTCAACTTTATAAAAAGTCCTTGTTGCTTTTGCAGTTTAGTTAGTGAAACTTCAGGTGTGACGCTCCGCATCGTTCATGTATTTCTCAGTTTAGTACCATAACAGCGATTTAAACCCTAAATTGTGATCGTTAAACAGCTTTACATCTGACTTCAGTGAATAAATACTTCAGAACTTCATGTCTTGTTAAAAACTCGACCGTCAGTCACACTCAGTTCTGTTCGCATTACGGTGAAGCTGATACACTCTCACACTCGCACACACGACTTAGCACACTCAATTTTGTCTTATGCTGCTGAGAGATGCCAGATTGCATCCGAGGAGAGCACGTCACTGTACACGCCTCTTCCGACACGTGCACAGTCCTCCTATTCTCGCCCCTGCATTTTGCACAGGTGTCTCTTTCACCAATCAGAGTCCTTACACAGCATATAAAAATTCACCCACCCACACATAATCTGGCCCCCATCCTGCAGATACAGTGGCCAATTAGTATCTGCTGCAGGCACTGCCAATTATGCCTGCCAGATGGCACCCAGCCAACCAGAGGCAACACGGAGTTTCGAACCGAGGATTTCAGAAACTTGGTGCTGGTGTGCAAGCGGAATATCCTGCTGCGCCACCTGGGCCTGAACGTTCATATTTTAAAGTATTTGTGGGGCGGCACGGTGGCTTGGTGGGTAGCACTGTCACATCACAGTAAGATAGTCCTGCGTTTGATCCCCATGTGGGTTTCCTCCAGAAGCTCCGGTTTCCTCCCACAGTCCAAAGTCGTGAGGTGAATTAGTGATACAAAATTGTCCATGACTGTATTTGACATTAAAAACTTGAGCAGATTATTTTTGTGTAACCAGTAGTTACCTGTCCTGTCAGGAATGTAACCAAAGTGTGTAAAATCCTAATAAATAAATAATAAAATAAATGAATTAAAGTATTTATGAAGAACTCTTAGCTTCAAGTATATCTAAAAATTTTGAAATCGCATGTGAAAATGTCAAAATGTGCTGTATCTGTATCTAAAGTTCATAGTAGATGGTAGGATTCATGATCAGTGTTGTCGTCATGGAGTACAAAGTCATAGATTATAAGAACATGATTACTTCTCTGTAATAAGTAGTGTAACAGACTGTAGTATAAATATACATGAAATCTAATTTAGTCTGCAGTGGTTAAATGTGGTTTGCATTTGCAGATCACTCTCCCCACAGCCACAGCATCTTAAAATGCTAGCTATTAAGTATAAGTGGTATAAATGTCTGCCATGTTTTCATTTGTAAGCAGTAAAGATTTTAATGAAGTGAAGGCCTTTTGCTGTGTCTATTAAGTGATGAGCAGGTGGAATTATTCTTCAGGCCACTCAAGGAGGATGGAGGTCCCTGGTCCCTGAATCTGGTTCCTCTCAAGGTTTTATCCTGTAATTTTAGGCGGGTTTTTCCTTGCCACTGTCACCCTCGGCTTGCTCAGTAGGGGTTTGGTCTGTCGGTCCTGGATTGTGTAAAGTTGCTTTAGGACAATGTAATACAAATAAATGTAGATTTTAAAATTTGAGGAATGTAAACAAGCACAGCTCAGTCATTTACAGATGCTGGTTTCATGACCATACTGTTTAATTACATTTTGGGTGGCACGGTGGCTAAGTGGGTATCACTGTCGCCTCACAGCAAGAAGGTCCTGGGTTTGATCCCCAGGTGGGGTGGTCCGGGTCCTTTCTGTGTGGAGTTTGCATGTTCTCCTCGTGTCTGTGTGGGTTTCCTCCGGGTGCTCCGGTTTCCTCCCACAGTCCAAAAACATGCAGCCAGGCTACTTGGAGACACTGAATTGTCCTATACTATAGGTACCTAGCTGCTAGGATGTATAAATCAGTGCATTGTAGTGTCGGTCCCAAGCCCAGATAAATAGGGAGGGTTGTGTCAGGAAGGGCATCCGGCGTAAAAACTGTGCCAAATCAATACTGCGGATCACGATCCGCCGGCGACCGCGAATGGGAGCTGCCGAAGAAATAGATTGTTTAATTACATTTATTGTCTTATATGACATACTTTTATGCCTCTGTCAAAACATTATTGTATAAATATACAGAATCCATGTACCATGTAGTTTAAGCTTTGTGTGTAGAACTGGCTGCTTGATTTCTCACACTTTGTTCACCTGCTTTTCAGTTGTTGCATATTGTGGACATCACAACGACAATTTCTTTTGTGTAATAAAGTACTGATAGGACTTCTGGCTCTGTCATCTTGAATTGGTATATTGGTAAAATATATACGGGTTTTTATAGCATAAAATTGATTGGTGTGCGTCTAAATATAAATGAAGTACTGCTAAGCTAACGTGTTCGACTCGACTGAAGCGAAATTACTCTCCACGGTAGCGTGTGTTTGTCTCCATCTAGTGGTGAAGCAGTAAAATCACACCACTTACATTGCGTTTCACTAAGGATGTTCTATTTACCTTGGAGGGTGATCAAACGTTCAGGTTAAACTTTAATTTAAAACAGTTAATTCATTGTGGATGTTTTATTTCTTAACTGCGAGGGTGATCAAAATTACAGGTAAAATTTTAATTTCAAACAGTTAATTTATTTTGAAATATGTTTTACCTTCACATAGCTACTTAAGAATTATGACTGCATGTGCATAATAAACCTGAACCATGTCATATTTGGAATTCAAAAACTATATGTTCCTTATATATCCCTTCCTTCAGTTTAAGTTGTTCCTTAAAAAGGCAATATGTTCACTGTCTTTCTGTATACACTGGTATATTAAAAGTAGTATTTAGAAATAAATAACTTATTGTAATGCAGTGACAGTAATAATTTAGGTGGAAAGATGATACAGAAATATTATTCTGTTTTATGCTAAATTATGGGGCACATTTTGCTTTTCCATCTCCTTTTTTATGTTGACTTGACCATGAAATGAGCCGTGTCCAGTGTAATATGCAATTTGCTGTAAAGGTCAAAATGTAAGGTTTGTGTTTAGCGATTTAACATTTTTTATTCGCGTATGAAACATGATGCGCAAAATGCAATATGAGGCGGTCCTAGCTGTTAGTAGTTCGCTGACAATGTTTGATGTATGTGTTTACATATTGAGTACATTTGGTCCCTTTGGGGATTCCATAGTCAAAGAAAAAGTGTTCTTCTCTACACACATGATCATTTCTGTGATGTGATAGTTTGTGTACAGTTTATTTCTTTCTCATAAACTCAGTAAACTCTAAAGACATTAGGTTACATTATAAATCGGTTAGAGAAAATGTTCAAGATGTTGAAGTGTAAAGCAGCAAAAAAAAAAAACACAACTCGTGTAACTGAGAAACTGACTGACTCCCAACGGAGGACCAGTATTTCTGTATTAAGATTGTCTGTACTGTGTATTGCAGCTTCAATTGATTCTATAATTTCATTTATGAGTGTTATTTAATGACTGTAGTGAAATGTGGCACTTTTCTTTGTGTTTTTTGAAAACGAAGAATTAATTAAGGCTTGAGAAAAAGATACAGCCTCAAAAATGCATCATTGTTTTTTTCATTATTATGGATCTTAAAATATGAGCACATTGTACATGTTTACACTAATACATTCTAACGCACTTAGTAACTCCTCACAGAAACATGAAACCAGTTACTACTGCCTTGTATCATTTAGGTCCATTGTTGTGGGAAAAGCAGAATGTACAGTCATGGCAGCAGAGGGAAATCCTGCATCATTATCATAACTTTCTATCTATGGCTCTGACTGTCTGACCACATGTTGGAACACACTGGAACCACATTCCACTAATAGCTTTTTCTGGCTTTTTCCTATATCTAGAAGAGCATTTCTACACCTAAAATGTATTCTTTTGGAAGTTTTCTTTTTAACTTTATGTTTTTGTGATGTCAGAATGATGCAAACAGATTTTCTCCTTTGTTATTGTAGTATTCACTGCCAATTTCTTTTTATTAATACTTTATGAAAATCTCAATAACTCACTTTCTTAACCGCATATCCAATTAGAGTCACCAGCTTTTCAATGGGCACAAGGCACACAGTAACACCCTGGACGGGGTGCCAGTCCATCGCAGGGCAGACACACATACACACACCCATTCACCTATAGGGCAATTCAGTGTCTCCAATTAATCTGGCTGCATGTTTTTGGACTGTGGGAGGAAACCAGAGCTCCCGGTGGAAACCCACGCAGACACGGAGAGAACATGCAAACTCCACACAGAAAAGACCCAGACCGTCCCGTCTGGGGATCGAACCCAGGACCTTCTTGCTGTAATTATTTATTTAGAATTTATTACTGTCCCAATATTTCATGTTTCACCACCACTTGATCCTGGCCAGAGCCTCCCTGAAATCACTAGGAGCAGTAACACACCCCTGGACAGGGCGTTAATCCATCATGGGATCTCTTTTCTAATTTCCACATGATTGTTCTATGTAAAATCCTGCATTATATTGTCCATCATTCAAAGTCTAAGTCTAGTGTTCTGTAAAAACATAAAAACAAGGAAGGGAAAAAAACTGAGTGCTTTAAAAGGATGAACTGATTTCAATTTGTCCCAACACTAAAATGACTAATTCCACCACTACACTACATGACAAAGTTAAATATAAATAGCTCATAGCTAAATTAACACTGCAATCTGTTTAACTTTTTTCCTATCCCACCAGTTCGCCAGCATCAGAAAATAGCCTTAATTACCCTGGAACTAAGCTGTGGTGAACATGGTGAGAACAATATTTAGAAATGCTAATATTCTCTTCAGAGAGCCATCATAGCCAGACCTTATCACTTGTCACTCCAGCCTCCGGACCTTGTATGGCTCATCATGGTGTCTCACATGTTTTTTTCCTTCACTGTGATAGAGCCTGAGGGATCTGAACAGAGTATAAAAACAATCTGAGCTAATTAAGCTCTCCAAAATTCTTTGTCAAGCTCTTTCTTTTGTGGCAAACATGGCTACAAAGAAAGCTGAGTCCAAAAAGGAAGCAGATAAAGCAGTTACACTTGAGCCAGAGAGACCCAAGAAGCCTGAGTTTGACCCCAAAACTATCACAGTGAGTAATTCAGACTATTTTGGATTTTTTATTTGAGTTAGTTAAATGATTAATGGTTTAGTGTAGAACCCATTTCTATTGTAGAGGTCAATGAAAGACACTTTCGATTTTTAGGTTTTTAATAAATTGGCTCTGTGTAATCCTGTTTTATTTTAAAACTGTAGACCATTTTTTAATGTAATCATTAGGGATGTAACGATACACTTTACCCATGATGCGATGCGATGCGATTCACGATACTGGATTCACGATACGATTTTGTTCCCGATTTTTTAAACTAAAATTGAAGACAAAATAAGTTTTCTTTTATTATTTCTCTTAAAAAAAGAAAATTAAATAGTGTATTTGTGCTTATCTTTTATTTATCTAAATAATTAATGCCCTTTTATTTTTGAGGTAGGTACAACTATACAAAACTATCTTGAATGATGCCCAATTTGGCTGAAAACCCCCGAATCTGGCAACCTAGCGTATAGCCCAGTGACGTCAACCAGGCGATGTGTATAGCACCAGTGCCCTCTGCTGTTTAAAGTGAATATTGATTCATTTTACAAGTCAAATCGGTTTGAATCATGGAATTTTTTAATCGGTTATTAACTGTCTTGTGGTGCATCTTTACATCCCTAGTAATCATTAATGCTAACTCTGGACATTTGATGCTTTTGACAATTTTGTATCATCACTTGTAGACACAAAGCAGGAATACAGTGGACAATCCATTGCAGGGTTCCAGCCATCCTTTCAGTCCCCTAATTCCTTGTTAGTGATTCCTTGTTTCTTGTTAGTAGATTGACTATAACTGGTGACATTTATTTTCTAAAAAAAAAAAAAAGATTTAGTTACTACAACCATTGTTCATAGCACAGTATCCTTAAGTAATCAAATGATAGGCAGCAATACACCTTAAAAAAAAGTTCCTCACAGGTTCTCTGGAAGGATAACAAGAAGTGATAACTGATAGGTTATATAATTTCTACTTTGGCATAGCAGGATCTTGAAATGGTGCAGAAATGCCCTGGAAAGAGTGCCAACCAATCACAGGGCTTCAGCCATCATGCCCAGACATAGTCAATCATGTCTGTGTAAATTCATGACTGGCCAATAGCACCACCTAGGTTCAAACCCAGAATCCTAGAGCAATAGATCAATGTTACACCCAGGCAGCTGAAAATAAGATGTTTGACTTATTGTTTCTTTATTTTTTAGATTGAGTTTACACCAGATCAGATTGAAGGTAAGCTTTTTCTTCAAAATATGGTACACATCACCAGAGCTGGGATTTCGAATACATCGTATCGAATCTCAGCTCTGCCATCCGGGTGAGCTGGGCGGCTACATGAACAATGACTGGCTGTTGTTCAAAGGGTGGGACAAGCCGGACCAGGATTCCTCAGTCAGTCAGTCAGTCAGTCAGTCACCCACTACATACAGTTATCATTAAACAGACGAGCATGTTCAGTGTCAGGCTGCGGTCACAGAGCTGCTCCACGGACAGGCTTAGAAGGTCCTTCGTCCCCAGAGCTATTAGGCTTTTAACTCCACTGGGCAGGGACGGCTGGCTGTAGCTAAAGGTTCTAACGTAGCTATGTGTGTATGTACATGTATGCACATGCATGTGTATATACTGTATATGTGTATGTATTTGCATATGTGAATATGTGTATATGTATGTATATGTATGTATATGTGTATGTATATATATGGCTATATTGGCCCAACTCATTGTGCAATATTTGTCAAATGTCACTTTACTATTTAATAATGTAATAATTTAATTACTATTCAATCTAACTTTATACTGAAACTATACCTCATGCATAGTCATTACATTTACCAGTTATACATTTTCTTTAAAGTACAAGAACTACTGTACTTAGTTCTGGTTTTTCTGTTTGCTTTTGTTTTGTACTGTAGTGTACGGTACTGTAGTGTTTATACATTGTATAATGCTACTGTGGCTTTAATTTCCTTCGGGATCAATAAAGTATCTATCTATCTATCTATCTATCTATCTATCTATCTATCTATCTATCTATCTATCTATCTATCTATCTATCTATCTATCTATCTATCTATCTATCTATCTATCTATCTATCTATCTATCTATCTATCTATCTATCTATCTATCTATCTAACTGGTGCAATTACGACCTCTGCTGGCTGATTGATGGCGCCTGCACAGAGTTGGGGAATAATGTTGATCAGGGTGTGGCTCTGTGCACAAGGCTGATCCACATATGAAAGTCAAAAGATGCAGTTGGTACTGCACACGTGTCAGAGGGGGCATGTGTCAGTTGCGAAGCTCCTCAGTCAACAGTGGAGGGTTGTATTGGTAGAGGTGAAGTGTAACGCAATCAGGGTAATTGGATATGACTGAATTGGGGAGAAAAAGTAAAAACTGGTACAAATAATAAAACATTATTTAATAGTATTATTTAGTATTTATAATAACATTAAACTAATATGACCAAAAATATTACTAAAATATTTAAGAGCTGTGTGATGTCCTGCATAAAACCAAACAGAGTGTCTTTATGGAATACTGACTGTTAAAAGAACGAAATTGTCATGTATATCATAAATTTGCTCTAAAAAATAAAAATGTTGTCTTTAATAATACTGTAAATTTGTTTTATTTTTTATATTTTTGTTTATGCATTTTCTACCCTTTTTAGCATATCCAATTACCCAATTGCATTATGCTTCCTCTTTACTGATGCTGATCCCTGCCCTGATTGAGAGGAGCAAGACTGATTCACTCCCCCTCCGACACGTGCAGTAGCTGACTGCATCTTTTTACTTGCAGAAGGCAGATCTGCTTTTTTGTGTACAGAGAGCCACACCCTGATCAATGCATTATCCCTCGACTCCATTAATCAGCCAGCAGAGTTCGTAATTGCCTAAGTTAATAGGAGTCCCTATTCGGCTCCCAACAGCCAGTCGTTGTTCATGTAGGTGCCCAGCTTCCAGCTGGATGGCAGTTCCGAACCGATGAGTTCGAAATATCAGCTCTGGTGAGCTAGCGTGTTTTACTGCTGCACCACCTGAGCACCCTATAGTATTTTTTTTTAAACTGACATGTTTATTTGTATGTGTATAACTATTTTTAAAATCTGTCAAAGTTGTGGATGCCTGTGTGTTTTATACGACACATATTATGTAAATGCTAACCTAAAAATATTTTTTCCTACCTGAAAAAGTGACATTTTTAAGACATTAAAGCAATGTTTTATCTGAACTTTTCTTTCCAAACAGAGTTTAAGGAGGCCTTCATGCTGTTTGATAGAACACCAAAAGGTGAAATGAAGATCACTTATGCTCAGTGTGGTGATGTAATGAGAGCTTTGGGCCAAAACCCCACAAACGCTGAGGTCATGAGGGTGCTGGGCAAACCCAAAGCTGAAGGTCAGCAATTTAAACCCATTGTAATCCATTGTAAATTTAAACACATTGTAATGTACAAACAGATATTGTTTTTTATAAACCTGATTGGTTTATTTATTTGTTATTGGAGCTAAACTATTAGCTCCAATAAACTCCATTTAGAGTATTGGTATTGTTTTTAAAGGAACATTTCCTGTTGCTTTCTGCTCTTGTATAGAACTTAACACCAAGCTCATGGACTTTAAGACCTTCCTGCCCATGTTCCAGCATGTGTCCAAATCAAAGAATCGTGGCACATTCGAGGACTTTGTGGAGGGGTTGCGGGTTTTTGACAAAGAAGGAAATGGCACCGTGATGGGAGCAGAGCTTCGTCTAGTTCTTCAAACATTAGGTAAAGAAAACGAGTCAAATGTACACTGATCAGCCATAACATTAAAACCACCTCCTTGTTTCTACACTCACTTTCCATTTTATCAGCTCCACTTACCATATAGAAACACTTTGTAGTTCTACAATTACTGACTGTAGTCCATCTGTTTCTCTGCATGCTTTGTTATCCCCCTTTCATGCTGTTCTTCAATGGTCAGGACCCCCATAGGACCACTACATAGTAGGTATTATTTGGGTGGTGGATCCTTCTCAGCACGGCAATGACACTGACATTGTGGTGGTGTGTTAGTGTGTGTTGTGCTGGTATGAGTGGATAGTACACAGAAATGCTGATGGAGTTTTTAAACACCTCACTGTGACTGCTGGACTGAGAATAGTCCACCAACCAAAAATAACCAGCCAACAGCGCCCCGTGGGCAGCGTCCTGTGACCACTGATTAAGGTCTAGAAGATGATCAACTCAAACAGCAGCAATAGATGAGCGATCGTCTCTGACTTTACATCTACAGGGTGGACCAACTAGATACGAGTGTCTAATAGAGTGAACAGTGAGTGGACACAGTATTTAAAATCTCCAGCAGTGCTACTGTGTCTGATCCACTGTGCTGAGAATGATCCACCACCTGAATAATACCTGCTCTCTGGTGGTCCTGTGGGGGTCCTGACTACTGAAGAACAGGGTGAAAGCAGACTAAAAAAGTATGTAGAGAAACAGACAGTGGACAGTGAGTGTAGAAACAAGGATGTGGTTTTAATGTTATGGCTGATCAGTGTATTTGTATATATGTTTTTTTACAATAAATATTGTCTATAAGCAACTTTACAGATTCCAGGAACATAACTCCTGATGGACAAACTGATCGGCAACTCAGTGGCTCTAAAGAATCACCTCTAAATTCAGCACAAAAATGTAAACGAACCTTGCTTTTAAAAGAATTGACTAAAATATCTTAATCACTGTGTTATAAACTTCCTATAGGGGAAAAGATGACAGAACGGGAGGTTGAACAGGTGATGGCAGGACAAGAGGATAGTAATGGCTGCATTAACTATGAAGGTACAAGCCTGTTTTAAATCGTATGATTAAAAACATCCCACGTACAGTATAGTGTATTCAAAGGAGTTCAACCTCCTTTTTTAATGTACATTTTGTGGCATGTAGTAGATGCTTTTATCCAGAGCAACTTCTGATTTTAACAAAGCTTAAACTTACGACAGTTTAAAAAGTTGAGGGTTAAGGGTCAAGGGTCCAACAGTGGCAAGTTGGCAATGGTAGCCTTAAACAAGCAAACAAATGTAAACAATCAAAAAGTCCACTTGTTACCATTTGAACTGGACATAGATTGGAAAGGAACACACATAGACTTTGAGGGCCCACTATTTACACTGCATATTAGGACAAAAAACAGGCCATGGCAAAACATAGATTAATTATATACACTGATCACCCATAACATTAAAATCACCTCCTTGTTTCTACACCTACTGTCCATTTCAGCTCCACTTCCCATATTGAGGAACTTTGTAGTTATACAATTACTGACTGTAGTCCATCTGTGTCTCTGTATGCTTTGTTAGCCCCCTTTCATGCTGTTCTTTAATTGTCAGGACCCCCACAGGACCACTACAGAGCAGGTATTATTTGGGTGGTGGATCATTCTAAGCACTGCCCCATGTGCAGCATCCTGTGACCACTGATGAAGGTCTAGAAGATGACCAACTCAAACAGCAGCAATAGATGAGCGATCGTCTCTGACTTTATGTCTACAAGGTGGACCAGCTAGGTAGGAGTGTGTAATAGAGTGGACAGTGAGTGGACACGGTATTTAAAAACTCCAGCAGCGCTGCTGTGTCTGATCCACTCATACCAGCACAACACACACTAACACACCACCACCATGTCAGTGTCACTGCAGTGCTGAGAATGATCCACCACCCAAATAATACCTGCTCTGTGGTGGTCCTGTGGGAACAGGGTGAAAGCAGGCTAATATAAAGTATGTAGAGAAACAGATGGACTACAGTAAGTAATTGTAGAACTACAAAGTGCTTCTTTATGGTAAGTGGAGCTATATTTGTGTGTGTGTGTGTGTGTGTGTGTGTGTGTGTGTGTGTGTGTATGTGTGTGTGTGTTTGCTGTTGGAGGTTATTAATTTGATAATGATTGATATTTTACAGCTTTCATTAAACACATCATGTCTGGGTAAAGCCAAAATATCAGAGGTGAGTCAAAGACTTCATGTGTGTAATTGAAATGTGTATAATCATGTGTAAGGAATATACAGGGGTAATATACTGGATGTCTGTCTATCTGTCTATATATAGTACAGTAAAAGTTTTTGCCCCTTCCCAATTTATTATTATTATTGAATATGAGACAAATTTATTTATTTGTCTCATATACAAACTATGTTTTAGATCATTATACTACTTTTATATTAGACAAATAACCCAAGTAAAAACAAAATGCATTTTTAATGAAGATTTTTATTTAGTGAGGAAAAATGCTGTTCAGCCCTACCTGGCTCAATGTGAAAAAGTAATTGCCCTCTTAGCTATTATATCAGCCAGTTAACCAAATTAAATTGATGACTGGGTTAAATTTCACTACCTATCCAAAATCATAAAAGAGAATTTTTACCCTTTAGGTTTGGGGGAGGGGCAATTACTTTTTTACATGGGTGAAAAGGTTGACTTAATGTTTATTAATTCAACCTGATTCAGTAATAATCATTTAAAGGCTGCAGTTTACTTGTGTTTAATGGCTTTATGTATTAAACATGTACAAAGACATTCAAATGAGGTGAATTGGAGATACGAAATTGTCCGTGACTGTGTTTGATATTGAACTAACTACCGTTTCTGTCGTGAATGTAACCAAAGTGTGTAAAACATGACATAAAAGTCCTAATAAACGCAATATAATAAATGCATTATATTGACATCTGGGACACCTTTCTATGCATTTTGCATTTTTATATTACTGATTTTTTATTTAATCTTGTATGGGAAATGTAATTAGTTTGATTAGATTAGTACTGATCTGACTGAATAAAAACAATCTTGATAGTGGACTCAAACATTTGCACCATACTGTCTACATGCAGAGCCAAAGTATTCTAATAATAGTCTGTTGGTCTAACATTTGTCCTTATCTCTTTCAGGATCAAGTCCTGTCTACAGTCATTGCACCTTTTAACCATCACACAGGACTGGAGAATAATTTCACTTCTAAATGAAAAAACTACATTTTTAAAATGAATGTATATGTGATGTATCCAGGGTCAAGAGCTACAAAGTGATCGGTTCTAATTTTTTCTACTCATACTTTGACGATCAATAAATAAACAACTACAAATCAAAGCAAAGAAACCCTGCATACCTGCTTATTCAGTTTGTGTTGGAATGTGTAGGGTTACATTTAAAAAAAGGCTTTGATATTGCTAACTTTATAATGAGATATACTTGCTGTCATAGCTGCAATAATGCCTGCAGAGCTGCATGACTGTACTGCAAACACATACCTGTATTGCATTTAGGTTTAAATGCATTACAGGTAATTAATGCAGTATTAATAGTACAGTAGACCCTTGAGTTACGAACGGTTTACCATACGAACATTTTGGGTTATGAACTATCTTTTTCAACTTGACGTACAAACAAATTTCGGATTACAAACTGAAATTCGCGAAACACGTGACATCACCAACAAGTTGACTCCGACCGTCTCTCTCTCTCTATATATATATACATACAGTGAGCGGACGGTGTTTTTTTGGTGTTTTCTTCATATTTTGTAAAATTCTATATTAAAATGGCCTCAAATAAGGTGCAGAGAAAATGCAGTGATGAGAAAATGAACAAATCTATTACATTTGTTGTTGTATAATTACTCCTGCCAGTAGCTGTCACTGTGTATCAGACAGAGGGGACAGTGAGTGAGAGAGAGGAAGGAAATCGTAAAGTAGTCTTTCTTTCGTGCAATAACAAAATACAACACTATTTAAATAAAGAAGGAAATAATAGAGAAATATGAGAGTTATTATTTTTTCTGGTAGATACATTTTATAAAAAAAAAAAAAAGGAAATGTATTATGGTGTATGGTACAGAACACGTACTGTACTGAAATGTGATGTGTGTTTTCAGTACTACTGTGTATTGTTGTTTATTATTGTTTATTACAGGAATGTCTATTTTATAATGTAAGATTTAAGGGACAGTATACTTGTATTTTATAACAAAAAAGACCATTTAAGGCATTAGAAAGGTTAGGTAAGGGGGTGGTTTGGGAGGTCTGGCATGAATTAATTCTATTTACATTATTTCTTTTGGGAAAAATAGGCTTAACTAACGAACATTTTGACTTAAGAACAGCCCTTCGGAACCAATTAAATTCGTAAATCAAGGGTCTACTGTATTACATTATACCTTTAAGGCTGTTTTTAACTTGCTTAAGAGTTAGCTCTGCAAACACTTCTTTAAGGATATGGGTAAGGGTATAGTAATGGATTTCAGGTTTGCAAATTAACTAGTGATATGTGATGGAAGCAGGAAAATCACTTAGATGCGAAATTCATGGGTACTCCACAACCAGAATTGAGAAACGCTGATCTAAACAGACCATGGGCAGAATCATATTTTGGTTTGTAATTTTCTGCATC
Source organism: Trichomycterus rosablanca (assembly GCF_030014385.1). NCBI lineage: Eukaryota > Metazoa > Chordata > Actinopteri > Siluriformes > Trichomycteridae > Trichomycterus > Trichomycterus rosablanca. The sequence goes on along the minus strand of NC_085989.1, from coordinate 43,434,247 downwards.
CTAGATAACAAAAACCCTAACCCTAACCCAAGGCCAAATTCTTACAGGAGCTTCTTTATATGAGGAGCTTAAAGTAAAAAAAGTCACTGATTCAAATGAACAGTAAACTCTGCACTGGTCTTAGACTTTTTCATTAAAAACAAGTGACTTATCCAGAGTATGGACAAGGTGTCATATAACTGAATCAGGAAAACAGATCAGATTTTGTTCCTTTTCCCAGAAAAGGATTAGAGCTATAATGCCATGCTGACATTTCCCTACCTCTCAACACTGAATATTACACAGTACCTGCCTTCACACACTGAATAGGAAGCCTGTGTTGTTCCAGCATGACATGTGATCAGGTGTACCATTGTTGCTATTCATTACCTAACCTTTCTGCTGGAGGTGACACTATTTCAAGCTGCATGATGGAAAGCGTTACGTGTCTTAGATACGAGAGGAGGTGCTGAGTTCTCCTACACCGTTAACTCCTGTTTAATAATGGGCAGTTGTTAAGTGTATAAAGACAAGTAAATAAGTGTAGTCATAATGCAGAACAAAATGTTCTATGCTGCACTATGATTATTCTTTTCAGTTAAGAAGGGTCACCGTTCCCTACTCATAATGACCATCAACTAATCATTGTTATAATTGTTTGCAATGAATAAAAACATTTGTAAACGTTTTAAACCTTTTTGGACTGCCGTCCCCTCCCTCAAACACAGCCAATTGTGTCTGTTAAGCACCAAGCCAGGCTGGTAGCACAGTTGAGATTCAAAGTAAATAATTTTCCTCTCTAGTGGGGTAGCATAGTAGCATGGTAGCATTGTTTCACCCAGGTATGGAAATCTGCAGTTTTTGACCAACTCAAAGCAACAAGTCTGTCACCAACAACTATACCCCAGTCACTCAAATCTCATTTTACTCAATTTCTGATGATTGATGTGAACATTAAACAAATCATTTAGACCTGAGATGTTCAAACAAGGGATGCTCAAGTGGCATATGCAGTCTAACATGCAAGCTCATCACAGTTAAGACCAGTAGACACATGTAGACAAAAGTGGCCATGGTGGGAATCACCAGTGCCTACTTGGCACTGCAACAGTGACTCCTACTGTCTGGTCTGTGTGCTAGCAAAGGAGTACTGAGAACACATCATTCTTATGTGTTGACTACACGTCTCTGTAAGTGTTGACTACTGGTTAGTGTACAGAAACAATCTATGGTTTTACAAGTGTTATCCAGTGAGGGTGTCATGCAACCAGTAGTGCACTATCCAAACTTAAAACAGAGAAGGCAGTAGCTAAATATTTTATATTAAATGTAAAATAAGCCAAGGACAACCAAAGTAAACACAACATACAATTTTTACTATGTTATTTATTGAAAAAAAAAATATCCAACAAATTTCAAGCTACTTAAACAAGCAGTTAACTCATTTAAATTGATAATTGAGTTCAATTACACTAAACACAACCAGATATGATAGCATTGTTGAATTACAACACTACTTAAATCAGCACTTCCCAACCTTTTTTGTACCATGGGCCAGTTTCATTTCAAATATAATTTCATGGACCAGCGGGGGTGGAGGGACTTAAAACAGAATAACTGTACTACTCACAAAATAGCTTTTTTCGCTGCAACGAGACGCTGCTTTCACCTGGGGGTGATATGAGATGATAAACACCCATGTGTTGGAAATAAAAGCCTACCTATCACTTACCTATTAATCACTTACCTATTAACAACTTTATTCACCTAGGAAGATTTTGTGCTTTCAGGTCTTCAGGGGGTTGGATGAAACTAGTGTACCCGAAGAAAACCCACATGGATGCAATTTCTTTTATTACCATTATAGCAAAATTAAAACAAAAGATCAGTAACTTTCTAAATAAAAACATAATAAGCTAACAGAATCATTGTTACAGGTAATGCAATATCATCTAAAAAATTAATGAAAAATTACAAATAATTATTTTAATTGTAAGCACAGTCATAAATCTTTATAAATGCACACTTTTTGATCTTTTATACAATACATACAACAACTATAACCGTTACGATATTACACTATTTGAACACTTTCCTCACCTGGTGTAATCTGACAAAAACATAATTTCTTATCAAGTCATGAAAAACAGTCTTACGCAAAAATACCTGAAAATAGTTGAATGTACAGTGTATCACAAAAGTGAGTACACCCCTCACATTTCTGCAGATATTTAAGTATATCTTTTCATGGGACAACACTGACAAAATGACACTTTGACACAATGAAAAGTAGTCTGTGTGCAGCTTATATAACAGTGTAAATTTATTCTTGCCTCAAAATAACTCAATATACAGCCATTAATGTCTAAACCACTGGCAACAAAAGTGAGTACACCCCTTAGTGAAAGTTCCTGAAGTGTCAATATTTTGTGTGGCCACCATTATTTCCCAGAACTGCCTTAACTCTCCTGGGCATGGAGTTTACCAGAGCTTCACAGGTTGCCACTGGAATGCTTTTCCACTCCTCCATGACGACATCACGGAGCTGGCGGATATTCGAGACTTTGCGCTCCTCCACCTTCCGCTTGAGGATGCCCCAAAGATGTTCTATTGGGTTTAGGTCTGGAGACATGCTTGGCCAGTCCATCACCTTTACCCTCAGCCTCTTCAATAAAGCAGTGGTCGTCTTAGAGGTGTGTTTGGGGTCATTATCATGCTGGAACACTGCCCTGCGACCCAGTTTCCGGAGGGAGGGGATCATGCTCTGCTTCAGTATTTCACAGTACATATTGGAGTTCATGTGTCCCTCAATGAAATGTAACTCCCCAACACCTGCTGCACTCATGCAGCCCCAGACCATGGCATTCCCACCACCATGCTTGACTGTAGGCATGACACACTTATCTTTGTACTCCTCACCTGATTGCCGCCACACATGCTTGAGACCATCTGAACCAAATAAATTAATCTTGGTCTCATCAGACCATAGGACATGGTTCCAGTAATCCATGTCCTTTGTTGACATGTCTTCAGCAAACTGTTTGCGGGCTTTTTTGTGTAGAGACTTCAGAAGAGGCTTCCTTCTGGGGTGACAGCCATGCAGACCAATTTGATGTAGTGTGCGGCGTATGGTCTGAGCACTGACAGGCTGACCCCCCACCTTTTCAATCTCTGCAGCAACGCTGACAGCACTCCTGCGCCTATCTTTCAAAGACAGCAGTTGGATGTGACGCTGAGCACGTGCACTCAGCTTCTTTGGACGACCAACGCGAGGTCTGTTCTGAGTGGACCCTGCTCTTTTAAAACGCTGGATGATCTTGGCCACTGTGCTGCAGCTCAGTTTCAGGGTGTTGGCAATCTTCTTGTAACCTTGGCCATCTTCATGTAGTGCAACAATTCGTCTTTTAAGATCCTCAGAGAGTTCTTTGCCATGAGGTGCCATGTTGGAACTTTCAGTGACCAGTATGAGAGAGTGTGAGAGCTGTACTACTAAATTGAACACACCTGCTCCCTATGCACACCTGAGACCTAGTAACACTAACAAATCACATGACATTTTGGAGGGAAAATGACAAGCAGTGCTCAATTTGGACATTTAGGGGTGTAGTCTCTTAGGGGTGTACTCACTTTTGTTGCCGGTGGTTTAGACATTAATGGCTGTATATTGAGTTATTTTGAGGGAAGAATAAATTTACACTGTTATATAAGCTGCACACAGACTACTTTTCATTGTGTCAAAGTGTCATTTTGTCAGTGTTGTCCCATGAAAAGATATACTTAAATATCTGCAGAAATGTGAAGGGTGTACTCACTTTTGTGATACACTGTATATTCATTAATAACAAGAACACACATGGAAATACGTCCAGAGTAGGTATGATGTTTCTCATATCGATGCATTTAAACATGCCCGGCTCAAATATAAAAATCAGCCCGCTGTAGCAAGAGCCAAACTCACTCACAAGCTTTCAACCAAGACTGAAAAACTTCAGCTGATTTACCAAAATGGCTAAAGGTAAGACTTTTACTTTCAGTAGGTGTTGCATTTCGACTGTGGTATTTAAGATACTCTAGTGATTAAGAAAACTAGGAATAAAGAGGCTAATCCTTTGTAACTGCTTCTCATTCTTCTTCATATTTAAGCACAGGATGCATTTTGTATAATATGTGAATGTACTGAAAGTTTGAAGATGCAAATGTTACACTGAGGGTTAAAATTTAAGAAGTTTCATTACCAAGTCAGTAGAAAAGAAGGTCTTTTGCACTGCTGCAAGCTGCAATATTTATGTATAGCCTGGAAACAGACTGGACACATTTTGAAATTATAAACCATGATACGAAATTAGGGATTAAATAAACACTTGAATTTGAATTAACTTTCTAATTGCAACCATCAGGTTGATCTTGTGTAAGAATACCAAGTTTCATTTTTTAAACCTTAATCCAGGCACAGAAGCTGTAATTTTTCTAAATTTATGCAATTTTTTTCCTTCTTAGTTAAAGTTTGCATAGTTAAATTTGTTAGGTTTGAGCCTAATGATAAAATTTCCAAGCAATAATCTCAAAACACACAAATATTTAAAATACTGTTACTGTAACCTAGCCAAGACTGATTTTTATTCATAGTCACAAACTGTTCTACATTTAACCTATTATATGTTTGTCTCTTGTTTTTAAGTGTTGGTGCTGCTCTCTGTGGTGGCTGTGAATTTGTTCATTAGCCACAGTGCATCGATTGAGAACCAACGTCTCTTCATCAATGCAGTCATCCGTGTGCAACACCTACATCAGCTGGCTGCGAACCTGATAACTAACTTTGTAAAATCATTTCATGTCATATGTTTAATTTACCCTATTAAAAACTATAGTAATTGGGGCACCCACCACCACTGAGATCTTGAACTCTTAGGTTTAAATCTCAGTTGTGTTATCGACCAGCCAGGAGCTCACACAGACACCCTTGGCTGTGTCTGAGGGAGAGACTGGTCAAGGGGGTTTCTCATTGCTGCTGCAACTGTGTCCTCTGCTGGCTGCATGAGGGATGTTTGATTTACGGATAGTATTGCGTGACTGCTCTCTGTAAGACCCTGTCTCTGGCTGGTGAAAAGAAGTGGTCGCCAACTGCGCATTTCAAAGTGGGCTCGTGACAGTCTACAGCTTTCCACAGTCAGAGTAAGGGTCTGCAGCAGCAAAGATTACAATTGGATAATTGGATAAATGTGGATTGAGAGAAAAAGAGAAAATAGAAAATAATAGGAAAAAGAAAAGAGCTACAGCACATTATATAGTTTTTACATGTCTACACTTTATACATATATTCTTGTTAGTAAGTAAATAAAATACAATTCTATGTAACTACTTGATGTCTTATGTTGTGTTGACATTTTGAAGGAGGAACAACTGTCACCTGAAGATCGCAGGCAGTTGAGCAAGATTTTCCCCTTGTCCTTCTGCAACTCTGACTCCATCGAAGCACCAACTGGCAAGGACGAGACCCAGAAAAGCTCAGTAAGTCTCATTTTAAGAATTCAGATTTAAAGATTTTTGGATTGCTGGGTCATATTGTATTATTATAGCATTAGTTTATCAAATTATAGTAGATTGGTGGATGGGTGGATAGTAGGTGTGTGGGTGGGTGAGTGGTTGGATAGGTTGAAAGCCAGGCATGGGTTAATGCTTGGGCACATGGATAATGGAACTGAAGGAAGGTAGTAAGATAGTAAGTGTAGGAAGTGAGGATTGGTAGAAAATGGATAGGTAAAAGAGTAAAAATAGTAAGTTAATTTGGATTGATGGATACTTATGTAGAGATGGATGGATGAGATTATATGTAGGTAGGTGTTTGGGTGGATGAGTGGTTGGATAGGTTGAAAGCCAGGCATGGGTTAATGCTTGGGCACATGGATAATGGAACTGAAGGAAGGTAGTAAGATAGTAAGTGTAGGAAGTGAGGATTGGTAGAAAATGGATAGGTAAAAGAGTAAAAATAGTAAGTTAATTTGGATTGATGGATACTTATGTAGAGATGGATGGATGAGATTATATGTAGGTAGGTGTTTGGGTGGGTGAGTGGTTGGATAGGTTGAAAGCCAGGCATGGGTTAATGCTTGGGCACATGGATAATGGAACGGAAGATAGGTAGAAGATAGATAGGTGAAAGAGTATTAGGTTAATTTGAATTGATGGATAGTTATATAGAACTGGATGGATGGATGGATGGGATTGTATGTAGTATGTAGGTAGGTGTTTGGGTGGGTGAGTGGTTGGATAGGTTGAAAGCCAGGCATGGGTTAATGCTTGGGCACATGGATAATGGAACTGAAGATAGGTAGAAGATGGATAGGTAAAAGAGTAGTAGGTTAATTTGGATTGATGGATAGTTATGTAGAGATGGATGGATGGATAAATGGATGAATTTTGAGTGAATGGATGAGTTTTGAATTAATAGACAAATAATATGATGAGTTTATGGATGGATGGATAATACTGTTTTGATTTAAATTAATGTTTTAAAAAAATCTTGTTTTTGTAAGGTGCTAAAGCTGTTGCAGATCTCCTACCGTCTGATCGACTCGTGGGAGTTACCCAACAAGTTCCTTGGAAACCCAAACCAGATCTCCGAGAAGCTGGTTGACTTAAAAATAGGCATTGAATTGCTTATCAGTGTAAGCAATGTAAAATAATAGTAACTGAACTTGGTTAATGTAAGAATGTGTAGTACAGTCATTTTATTTCTAAACTGGATAAATAATTGTAATGAATATTTGTTCCTCAATATTATGTAACATAATTGTTATATATTATTATCATGCACAAGTACAATTATGTTTGCTTTAAATATTAAGCATGCAATCTTATTAATATTGTTTATCTTATTAAGCTTGTTTATCTTTTCCACAACTCCTACAGGGATGTCAGGATGGCCAAACTAGCCTGGATGACAATGACTCTCTGCTTCTGCCCTTTGAGGATTTCTATCAAACGTTGGGTGATGGAAATGTGAGAAAGACCTTCCGATTGTTGTCCTGCTTCAAGAAGGACATGCACAAAGTGGAGACCTACCTGAGTGTGGCCAAATGTCGGCGATCCCTGGATTCCAACTGCACCCTGTAGGGGAAAAAAAGAGTGCAATTAGCCACAGCTTTAATTCCAATGTTGCTAAATATACTCATCTTTTGCTGAAATTTCCCTCCAGATATTTTGTATTTATTCTGCTGTCTGAGAAAAAATTTATCCATTTGCATGTTGGTGAATCAGTAAATGTCACTTGTTTGTCTCTGCAGATATAAGGGTGATAAGAGGACATATTTCACAGTGGTGCTATACAAATGGCTTAACAGTTATCAGATATCTGTTGTAACTTGGTCACTTTTTTTGGCAAACTGCGTAATGTAACGAATGTGTATGCTAACTTTGAATGGACGACTGATCTTCTGGACAAATGTAAAACATTCAAAATTACTTCCTTATCAGACCTAATATTTTTAACTTATTGTTTCAGTCTATTTATATATATATAAACATTTCTTTTGTCTTCTTTTGTGCTTATTTCAATAAAGCTTAATTCTGCAGTACAATATTTGTGACTTTTTGAATGCATGATTCTAGATGGGTTTCATAACAAAGCTAGAATTTATTACCCATTGATATCCTTACTCTTCCCAATTTTGAAGCTTGAGAGTCAATAAGAAACAAAATATGTGTATAAATCTAATTTAAGTAATCTATTGGCAGGGCTCACATTCTTGCCTGCACAATGAAGCAAACATTAGCAAACTTGAGGATGGCCCGGGCTTTAGGTAATAGCTATTATCAGCCTTTAACACTGAGCTATGCCCAATTACATTGCACCCTCTTCTGCTGTATAAGTAGGCCGCTCAGATGATAATCCTAATCTTTTCAATCTTTTTTAATAAGTCACCTAAACATTCAAATGCAGTAGAAATAATAGACACAACTCTGGCTTGGCATTAGTGCTGGAGCTGTACTTACAACAGCAGTCATGAACAGCAATCAGTAAATTAAATACTGTCCTGTAAAGTCCCAAGACAAAAATATTCCAAGAATTCAAGTATATTTCAACATATACATTTGTAATGACCTTACAGTCGAAGTGTAATTTTGCTGTTTAACCTGACCTAATGCATATCACAGTGCAGGTCTTTCTTACTGTTACCCCTTTAATACAATTTTTGCCAGATGTTTAACATTACATTCTGTTGAGCTGGAGGGTCTCATCTGATATGATGGATGCTTATATTTGTTTAATTAAACACAATGCTTGACATCCTAAAGCATGTTTAGCCTTAATTATTTATTCTTAAAGCTAAAAAATAATTTTTTGCTTTGATGATAACATGTTTTCAAGACAGCAAGAAGTCTCAGTAAACTGAGAAAAATATTAATTGTTATTCCTACTTTTCTTTGTCTTCTTTCAGCTGCTTTTATTATGGGTCACCGCAGCGGATCAGGTAAGATAAGATAAGATAGCCTTTTACTATCCCACGGGGGGAATTTGCAGTGTTACAGCAGCTTTCAAGAATATAAAAATAAAACAATACAAAGTGTTTACACAGTAGAAAAGTAAGAATATGTCAATAAAGGTTTAAAAAAATATAAACAGTCTTTTTAAGGAAAGTTAACCAGATAATTGTATTGCACAAGGTACAGTAGGTATTGCACATATTTTAAGAAGTTATTGCACAGAGAATATTATAAACAATGTGAAAATATTGTGATGGTGATTATCTGCATTTGGGGTGGTGCTGGTTATATAGCCTGACAGCAGAAGGAAGTAAGGAGCTGCGGTATCTCTCCTTCGAGCAACGCGGGTGAAGAAGCCTGTCGCTAAAGGAGCTGCCCAGTGCTGCCACAGTCTCATGCAGTGGGTGATCTCTGTTCTCCATTAAGGATGAAAGCTTGCCCATCATCCTTCTCTCCCCCACTGCCTCCACTGAGTCCAGGGTGCAGCCCAGGACAGAACCCGCCTGTTTGATCAGTTTGTCCAGTTTCTTCCTGTCTGCTGCTGTCATGCTGCTGCCCCAGCAGATAACACCATAGAAAATGGCTGATACCACCACCAAGTCGTAAAAAGAGCTGAGAAGGGCCCCCTGAATTCCAAAAGAATGGAGCCTTCTATCTATCTATCTATCTATCTATCTATCTATCTATCTATCTATCTATCTATCTATCTATCTATCTATCTATTCATCATCTATCTATCTATCTATCTATCTATCTATCTATCTATCTATCTATCTATCTATTCATCATCTATCTATCTATCTATCTATCTATCTATCTATCTATCTATTCATCATCTATCTATCTATCTATCTATCTATCTATCTATTCATCATCTATCTATCTATCTATCTATCTATCTATCTATCTATCTATTCATCATCTATCTATCTATCTATCTATCTATCTATCTATCTATCTATCTATCTATCTATCTATCTATCTATCTATCTATCTATCTATCTATTCATCATCTATCTATCTATCTATCTATCTATCTATCTATCTATCTATCTATCTATCTATGTCTGTATGTCTGTCTTTCTGTCTATATCTATCTATCTGTCTGTGCGTCTGTCTTTTTGTCTGTCTATCTAATAATTTTAATAAAATAAATCTATGACTGCGGATTGTTTTTCTTCCATATGAAGGGGTCCATGGGGACGTGGTGATTTTACGTACAGTGCGTATTTACGTAGTGGTTACGTAGTAGCGCGGGAAACTTGTTTACGGAAGTTCGCACATGTTATATTTACCCGCAGATAATGAAACAGACTATATAAGACATTAAAGACATAATTACAATGTAAACAGGCAATGTTTCTAATTATTTGAATGTGATAGTTCAGGCGGAGGTTTGAATGAGCATGGAGGCGGACATTATTGAATTCAGGGTTCCAACTGAAAACAACAAGACCATTTTTATTTGGGATATACAGCCTTCGTTTTCAGAAGCGTTCATTTATGTAAGTAGTGACTTTAACAAAATACATCTAATGTCGTAGTAAGCATGTTGTTTTCTGAAATAATACAACTTTAAAACAAAACGCTAGTAAAATCGTTTTAGAATGAATGTTTAAAGTGAATCGACTCTTCTAAATCACTCGTGTAAAAGATTCGGTTCCTTTGTTGATTCTTTCTATCTTCTAACTCAGTGGTTCTCAAACTGTGGTACGCGTACTAGAGGTGGGCGATACCGGGAATTTTGGTATCGATCCGATACCAAGTAAATGCAGGGCCAGTATCACCGATATCGATACCGATACCGATACTTTTTAATATTTAAGCTTCATAGATCCAAAGGATCCAAAAGACCTAGGATAGAATTTCGCCAAACATTGTACGTGACAACAAAATACTTTATTATCACAATCAACATTTTTGTTTAGAAACAATGGAACAGTAACAAAACAAAGTTTGCCTTAACATTAGGAAAATAAATCTTTTTTGAGGTAGAAAAGGAGAAACCACAATACAAAAATAAAATAAAAATTCTCCCCTCACTAGACATCTTTTCTAGTTCTTTCTTTCTTTGTTTCTTTTTTCAAATAGAATTGTTCTTATGAAAAACAATAAAAAATAAGGAATTTTCTTCCTTTCAGTGCAATTCTGTTTTTTCTTAAATAAACAGAGTGTAAAAAAATATCACTCAACACAACTTAAAACAAAATCTCCTGAGGTAGAGGGCTGACAAACCACAATACAACAAAATTAACACACCACAACAAATACTGTAAACAGTTTCAAACTTATTCTGTTTTTTCTGAGGAGAGCGCTGAGTGGGCGGGTCAGGCTGAGCCTACCTGCATGGCTGTTTGGCTATAATTTAATAATTATAAAAATGACACAAAATGTGGAAATTACTAATAAAATCTGTTTCAAAGTGATGGGTCGCTCGCCAATGATCCGATTCTATTGAACGGATCTTTGAAATGAACGAAAGGAACCGAGTCTTTTATTTCTGCGCAGTTCTAGACCGTAATCCACCCATTCAGCTTCGCATCAGTAGAGGGAATTAATCGTAAATTGTAATAAGAGCTGTTTATTGTCGAAATTCAAATCCGAAACACTTTCAGTATCACGGAGAGCGAGACACACACACACACACACACACACACACACACAGAGAGAGAGAGAGAGAGATAGAGAGAGAGAGAGCTAGTAGTATAATGGCAAATAATTGAGAAATAAACTATAAACTTGTTTAATTGTGTTAAATCTGATTATTTCATGGCGCTTATGTTTTAAAGCAGAAACAAACACAGTCACATCTCTGCACAAGAGAGGATTGTTCTGAAACTTAATGCGATGCAACCACAGTGTGTCTCTTCTCTGTAGTTTTTTTCCTTTTGAAGTAACTTTTTTTTCTCGTTTAAGTGTTGTTTGAATTAGGAATTCATTTAAGACAAGGTAGCAAAATTTGATATTAATATCGGGGGTGTCTTATACAGTAGTTTACCTAGTAGCGCCTCCCGAAAAACGAAGAGCCATTTTTTTGAACGGCTCTTTTAAAGGAACCGAGCCAAAAGATCCGGCTCCCTTCAAGAAGCCATAATTCCCACCACTAATATATACACACACACCTAATTAATGTGTGCCATATGAGGTTCTGTCATGAGAAACATAGGTGGTACTTGGAGGTTTTGGTTTGATAATGGGTGGTACTTGGTCTAAAAAGTTTGAGAACCACTGTTCTAACTGAATCGTTTCTTTCTGGGTCACAGCTGGACTGGACGCCAATCCAGTACAATCCAGCACTGAAATACAAAGCAACACCATTATCACAATACTAATGGTGTACTAATACTAACAATACTAATACATACTTCACCATTGCATTATTGTAATTATTCTGTGATGCTTTGTTTATATTACGCCAGAAGTAGCTCAGCATTTTTTCTACCAGTGGGTAGCACTGTCGCCTCATGGCAAGAAGGTCCTGAGTTCGATTCCCAGGTGGGGGGAATGTTCTCCGCGTGTTTGCGTGGGTTTTCGTCCGAGAGCTCCGGTTTCCTGCAACAGTTCAAAGACGTGCAAGTGAGGTGAACTGTAGATACAAAATTGTCCATGACTGTGTTTGATATTGTAGCGTCACCGCTAGGGGGCCGCCACGGGCTTTACCCAGAAGCCCTTGCGGCCATGCTGTCCGTGCTCACCGTGGCCATGTATCCCAGTGTTGGGGATGTGGTGGCTGCGGTGAGAGCTGGATAGGCAGCTTATAGTGTAGTCTGTTGTATGATTGTCCGTGTGTATGAATGAGTGTCTGTCCCAAAACCACTGAGTGACCTGCCAAGGGCAGCTCTCTCTCGCCTGCGCCACAATATTAAACTTGAACTGATGAATCTTGTGTGACCAGTACCGTTTCTGACATGAATGTAACCAAAGTGTGTAAAACATGAAATTAAAATCCTAATAAATAAATAAATACATTTCATCTGACCCATGAGCATGTTTCCTGTTAAAGTCCCAGTAGCGGTCAGCAAACTCCAGATGCTTATGTTTGTGGATAGATAACAGGAGAGGCTTTTTTCTGAATAGCCTTCCACAAAATCTGTTGGCATGGGGATAGCAGATGGTGGTATTTCTTTCCTAAAATTAATCTTAACATCATCCAAAGCTAGAATATGTTTAGTTAACATTTTAACATCAGTATATTTGAGGGGTGTCCCCTCCAATGTAATTACAACTGTGGAATAATCTAATTCACTACATCTTCATTTCTTTTAACCATTTAGGGACAGTGGTATCCTAGTGGGTGGAGCTTTTAACCATTTAGGGACAGTGGTATCCTAGTGGGTAGAGCTTTGAGCTATCAATCGAAAGGTTGAGGGTTTGAATCTTAGCTCTACCATGTTGCCAGTGTTGGGCCCTTGAGCAAGGCCCTTAACCCTCTCTGCTCCGGGGTGCCATACAATGGCTGACTCAGCGCTCTGACCTCAGCTTCAGAATGAGCTGGGATGGGCAAAGAAAGAATTTAATTGTACTGTACACCTGTATATGTATATATGACAAATAAAGGTATGATATGCCCAACAGTATGTAAACTTCTGACCATGAGCTAGATGGACATCCAAATTTAAAGCTTCCATATGGATTTTTTTGACTGTTGCTACCAAGACAGCAAAGGATTTGTCTGAAACACCTGAACTGAATCATTAGAATGGATGTCCACATACTTTTTTTGGCTATATAGTGTTTATATTATACAATGGTATATTATAACCAAGAGCAGATCTATTATAAAAACATCTGCAATGCTAAACCCCTGGTGTCGCTTTGTTTTGCAGGAGTCTCTGTGGAGTGTGTATTCATCTTTTGGAGCACTCTACTTATTGAAGGTGTGTCCCAACGCTGCAGTGGCTTCACCTGGATTCTATGCACTGGTCAAGTTCTACTCTGCTGTGCAGGCATCAAAAGCTCAGAGAACTACAGATAAACAGACTCTGTTCCAGGATGTTCCCCTAAAAGTAATTATGTGCTTAATTTTCCATTAACCTTGGATGTTTTTTTAAACCTTGCAAAGTTTAATCAGATACAGAAATGAATTTAATATAATTGTGTTTTATAAAGCTTTTTTAAAAAGATGCAGTTGACTTCTGTTAATCCACTGTCTTTCACTTTCCAAGAACCTGCAAAAGGTAAATTGGCTACGTGTTGCTACAGGTGTGAATGAGGGGGTGAATGCTTTGCGTCACGTGTTTTCTGGTAGCATTAGGTACCATCATGACACTAACCAGAATAAAACCGTTGAGAATAAGTAAATAAATGATTTTGTTCCTTTTATAATGTTTGGATTTGATTTGTCTCACCACTAGATGTCATACTTTACCTTCAGTGTGGATGTTATCTCTGGCTTAACAGTTGCCATTTGTCAGGTCTGTTTTGTCCATAGTCATTATATAATTTAGTGAATATTTTTAATTGTTGAATAGTTATTCTTATATAAACACAATTCAAGTGTTCAAGGTGTGTTTTAACCCGGGTAAAAAGTCAGGAGCTGTTACAAAAGCACCAAAAGTATAATGGGTATAAGAGGATTTTCATGACATTGATCAGTGAATGTCATTGGTTGTATTGTCCAGAAGTTCCAAACTCATGGCACCACAGCAAACCTGCCTGGCCATAGGAGAAAGCTCAAATTTCATTTAGGGCAGTCTCACCAGGACAGAAAAAAAAACATGTTACTGCGAAACATTTACCTGCACCATAAACAGTCTGTTTTTATAATTATCATTGTCAAAACTTGTACAGTATCAAAACAACAAATGTCTTTCTCCTGTGGAGATATTAAGAGGCATTTGCATTTGATCCCGCTAATGCAACAGATCAAGAAGAAGACGTGAGCCAAGTTCGGGCAAGCCGCAGGAGGGAAACTCGAAAATAGCAAACATCTTTGCAGCCTTTGGAATATCCGAATGCAAGTCTAAATTTTCATCTTTGATGATGAGAATCACAATTGTTGGAACACTACAATTCCTCTTGGTTATAATATACCATTACATAATATACCATATCTAATATACACTATGTGGCCAAAAGTATGTGGACATCCATTCTAATTATTCAATTCAGGTGTTTCACACATCAATTGCTAACTTTGTAGCAATAGTAAAAAAAAAAAAAAAATCCATATTGAAGCCTATGGTTGTGGATTTAACAGTGGATGTTTTAAAAGCAGCTGATAGAGATGCATACAAGAATCCCAAGGGTATGGAAAAGCTTGACATGACCTTGTTTCAGTAAATATTCTTTCTCTGTTTACCGAGCCTTCTGGTTATATATTTTGATTCTATAAAATTCTATATACATCACCATAATACCTTTTAAGGTGGTGGGGGGGGGTTTGAATATTTCTGATGGTGTAGCTGTTTATTTATGTTATATCATATAGCAAATATTATTTGACACTTTATAATGGCAGCATATTGAGTTATAATATTTTAACATTTTGTGACTGTACAGTATATTACTTTTACCATTAATATTTACCCACCCACCTGCCAATAAACATTTATTTGTTATGTCTAGGTCAGGCTAAGCACAAAGCAGAACCCAACCTTCCTCTCTGGATCCCCATCACTTAGCCATTCAAAGTGCCTAGAACTGGCTAATCATTACCTGGGCTACAATGGCTGGTCCACTCACATAATCACTGTAAGTATAATAATATAGCCATACAGTACATTCATTTTTTCTTTACTGACTGCTTCATACTGGTTAGAGTTGAACCTGGAAACACTCATCACAGAGCAGCATCATCTACCCGTTTATTTTCTTGCTAACTCCCTCATTATTAATACAGTGTAGCAGTTTCAACTTCTGCACGTTTTTTGGGGGAGGGTAAGAGGTTTCAGTCAGAGGTGCGAAGTTTGCAGAGTACCTTTCTCTGGGTACCTGAAGAAAACACAGATGGACCTCTTAGAGCAAACTCGGATTTATTTATTTACGTATTGGGATTTTAATGTCATGTTTTACACTTTTACATTCATGACAGGACACGTAGTTACTCGTTACACAAGATTCAGCAGTTCTCAAGTTTAATGTCAAACACAGTCATGGACAATTTTGTATCTCCAATTCACCTCACTTGCTTGTTTTTGGACTGGAAGAAAACCGTAGAGACACGGGGAGAACATGCCCCACCTGGGAATCAGGACCTTCATGTTGTGAGGCAGCAGTGCTACCCACCAAGCCACCGTGCCGCCTGGAGTGAACTCGGATCCACAGAACTTATGTTGCCTTATGTCATCCACCAACTGCTTAGTCGTGCAAGCCGACAGCCAAAATCTAGTTTGGTGAATAAGCAAAGTCATTAAAAATATTTACTGTGAAAGGTTCTATAAAAAAAGTGAAGAGTCTAATGTACAAGACTAACAGGCAAAGTGAGTGCTTAAAATAGGCATACCAGTTCATTCAGTTAATATTTGTTTTCACTTTTTAGAAGACTTCACACTTAATACTGACATATTATCTGATGATTTAAGTAACCAGGGATCGCTTTGTGTTCCAAACCACACCTTATGTGCCACAAATTGTGTGACTATACCTTTTGCAGTGCATTAATTAGGCATACTGTTTATTACAGCAGTGTGCAGTTCGGCACATGGCCCACTTTAACTCACCTACTGTGAGCCTTACCATCTTGACATGTTTTTGACTTAAAATTCAAAATGGGTTTGTATTGCTTAGTAATTCTTTGTTTTTATCCACCTTGCACCACTTTAATCTCTTGAAAAAAGCTCTGTAGACCTAATTTGAAATCTCAAGTATCTCTGGAAGGGTGTTAATAGCCATAATGTTAATATATTTCATATATAATTGTGTGCAAAATAATTTAGTGTAGTTTCAGCTCTGCACATTTACTTTTTTATTTATTTTTTGCTTTTTTGGCACCATCTTCCCTTAGCTAAAGGATATCTCAAAGTGTGCAGACGCTGGCTGGAGCCCAGATACAGACGATGAGGGAGAACTGATAAAATACGGCTGCTTTGTTGAACTGACTCTACCACAGCATGGAGTGACGTGTCGTGGGATTGGTGTTGCTGAGGAGGTTGTCGACCAGGAGAAGGGTGAGAAGGGCAAGGCTACAAGTATTTGCATGCTTATATTTAATTTTAATAATACAATAATTGGAACAGGGAATACAACTGACCTCAATGTCATGTGAGCACTGACAAGGTGGAGACACCTTTTTTTTTTTTTTTCTGCCAAGTTTCTGTTTTCTTATTTTTATGTCTTGTGCTTTTCTGTGTCAAACACACAAGTTTATAAAAAGTATATAAAGAGTTAGTTTACCTAATTTTCAGGGGTGCCAATATATTGACCACAACTGTACATGGCAGGTCTGTAGATAGTAATTGAGTATGTTGTTTATGTTTTCTTTCATTAGCTCTAGAGGAAAGACTGTGGAAAAGAGGGCAACTGATGAAATGGGCAAAAGACAAAGCAGTAGTTGCAGCCTTTGAAAAAGTGTTAATATTAGTTCTTGGTAAGTAACAATAATAATCATTAATTAATTAGACATCTTACTCTGAGAGTGGTTCTTACCTGCTTTTGCCTGCTAAAATGTGGTCTAAAATTATAAATTTAAACTAGGGCTGTCATGCAATTAAAATTTTTAATCGAGATTAATTAACCAAATTTCATTTAAGAACCAAATTAAACCGATTAAAGAGATTAAATTAAACAGATTAAAGAACCAAATTAATCGCAATTAATCACAAACTAATAACTAAGTAAAATTTGAACAGTTATGCACATTTTTATTGCAAGAACATATTTGCCAATAAAAACATTCATAAAATTATGATAAAAGTATGGAGCTCATGGGCCCCAGTGCAAAAAAAAATTGGGGGGCTCAACAAATTGCATATGCTGATAGCTGATCAGAGTGAATTAAAAGTACTCACTCAGAAGTTAGACTTCAAGTCCAAATTCCTGCCTCTGGTATTTTTAATGCACAGTTTTATTTATTTTAATTTTACTTAATGTAAAAATTGTAATATAATAATAATGACCTGGTGAGTGCAGCCAATATGGGGGGGGGGGGGGGGGGGGGGGCAGTAAGGTGAGTGGTTGAGTTCTTGTCTAATTTAAACATATCCATAGTATTTGTTTGAGCTTCATTAGGATGCTGTTTTTTGCCTTTCAAACTGCAGTTCATTTTATTTTAATTAATAGCAATCTAAGTATCATTTTATTTCTGGAACTAAATCATAAAATCTAAATAGTGCTATAGATACAAATATATCAGTTATAACCTTTCTGTGCTATTATACACTATATGACAAGAACCTCTGTTAAGCACATCTTAATTTTACAGACTTTTTTCAAAAATCCCAGATTTCACAGATAAAAAAAAAAAAAGCACCACATTTCACGGCAGTCATTAAATTGCATTCATAAATTGAATGATCGCTTAAATGGAAGCTACAATACACAGCACAGCTACCTTAATAGTTGAAAATTGGTTGAGAGTTTTCCAAACTCGCTAAACATAAATTTTACATTTGTATATTTCACTGGTCCGTACTGTGATTTTCAAGCCGTAAATTAGTTTTTTTGCATTTTCCCACAGTAAAATAATTAATTCCAAATATCAGTCCACCCTCACTGTAACCCTGCTTGAGAAATAGCATCAGCACCTACTGTCCATACTACACAAATTTGGCTGACACCATTTAGTGCAAATCAACAGAATAAGGTTAGTGTGTATTTTTAGTCGTTGGCTCTGTAATGCAGGTGTCAATATAGGCTGCTAAAGTGCATTATAAAAAATTTAAAAGCTTTTGAAAAGGATGAGGGCAAACTTTTCTTTTTTAAAACGTAGATCAAGATAACCTATCCACTGGAAAAATAGATTTCAATTATTTAAAGTATGGGCACCCCTGTTTTAGATAATAGTAAGGACTGTTGAGCTTTATGCCCCTCAGGTAATGGAAAAGTGGCAGTTGAATGCAGATTTGATCCGGAGGAAGTGCTCCCGGATGAGAATGTCGAGGAGGTCATACAGGTAAAAGTGTTCATAGTTATAAGAGAATTATGCCACTAACTCACTGTGATTTCAAACATACCATTGTGTAAAAGTTCTTAACTACAGTACTTTGGTATTTATTTGGTGAACCAACTCTCACACCAATGCATTCCAGTATTTCTAAGCTCACTCACTATGGCTCTTATCCTAGGGATTGTCATCATTCATCAACATTTTTATGGTTTTTTTTAACCACAGCTTAATCCTGGTCAGGGTCATGGTGGGTCCAGTTATTCCAATGCAGTGCAATGCAAATTTCCCTCCATCAGTCATGTCTGTATGTTGATGCACCGGCTAATAGCACAGCTGGGGATTCGAACCCTGGATCCCAGCGGTAGTGTACTTGCTCAATTTACAGATTTAGTAAAGAAGCCCAAGACTTCTTGTTTGTGGTATTTCTTTTAGAATAATCTAGGGCAGATAAATGGCACACTTGCCCACTACTGCTGAAATATGGGGATCTCGGGTATAAATTGCAGTGGTGCTATCAGCCAGTTGGGCATCTGCATAGGCATGATTGGCTGACATCTAATGGGAAAGGATGGCCAATACAACCTAGCCGTTGGAAGGTGCATTTGTCAGTGTACTCTCAGTGCCGGTCCCATTTCAAGCCTGATAGAAGTTACACCAGGAAGGTTGCCTGATGTAAAACCTAAAAAAGCCAAGACTGCGACTTCCATGTCAACATAGGCAATCATATATTTATGTGGACCCCCAACTAGCTGATAGCACTGCTGGTGAAATTATGCTTTGCTTTTTATACAGATTTAGCCTGTGTAATAATAGCTGTTTTGGTGTTCATTTATTATTTCTAGCATCTTTAACTTCCACTTGGTTTCTCCCAAAGGTAAATGATGTCCCTTGGAGCGACTTCGAGTCAGGAGGGGCAGAGGAGGAAGATCTGCCATGGGACTTTACAGTGGACCTCACTCATTAGCCTTATGGTTTGGGTTAAAATTGTGCATTGCAGTAGTTGTGTAAAATTGTCTGTGTTTGTGTGTGTTTTAAATATGTAAAAAATAATTGCATTTAAACTTATAATAAACAAATGTACATTTGTACAATATCATATAAGTTTATATCTGTTCAGCGATCACTTAAATAAAGTTTCCAACCTGAACCTGCACACACACACACACTTACATACATATATACCATCTTATCATTGTTCTTCACCAAATGTATATATATTAAAACCACCTCCTTGTTTCTATCAGCTCCACTTACCATAAAGAGTGGATAAGACGCAGCAGCACTGATGGAGTTTTTAAACACCTCACTGTCACTGCTGGACTGAGAATAGTCCACCAACCAAATATATCCAGCCAACATCTCCCCGTGGGCAGCGTCCTCTGACCCCTGATGGAGGTCTGGAAGATGACCAACTCAATAGATGATCGATGGTCTCTGACTTTACATCTACAAGTTTAACCAACTAGGTAGGAGTGTCTAATTGAGTGGACAGAGTTATTAAAAACTTCATCAGCATTGCTGTGTCTTATTCACTCATACCAGCACAACACACACTAACACACCACCACCATGTCAGTGTCACTGCAGTGCTGAGAATGACCCACCACCTAAATAATACCTGCTCTGTGGTGGCCCTGGGAGAGTCCTGACAATTGGAGAACAGCATGAAAGGGGGCTAACAAGGCATGCAGAGAAACAGATGGACTACAGTCAGTAATTGTAGAACTACAAAGTGTTTCTATATGGTAAGTGGAGCTGATAAAATAGTGAGTGTAGAATCAAGGAGGTGGTTTTAATGTTATGGCTGATCGGTGTATATATAGTATAAATCTAATTTTAGCTAATGTCAATATGCCAAACATTTTGAGGCATATAATAAGATAGTAGACTGGTGAAACTTGTAATAATTGCATTTGCCCAGTGGCTATAAAATAATTGCTCAAGCTTCATTCATCAAAACTTGGAAGTGAAAATCTGGTGGCTTCACTGTTCCTATTTTTACCCTTTTAGCTTAAAACACTTTCTTCTACTCTGTGAGCCAAATAAGGAACCACTGTACCTAAACCATTAACTCATTAATTTTTAAAATTCTGTCACATGAACAACCAGATAATTCATGTTAAATTTGGTCATAAATGAACATTTATAATAATTTGTTGTTAGAGTTGTCATGTATAGCTACACACTTAAGGTGTGGTGGGCAAAATAATAATCACTTTGTTTTAAATGTAATTCTGAATGTTTATTTGTTTATTAGGATTTTAACATCATGTTTTACACTTTGGTTACATTTATGACAGAAACGGTAGTTACTCATTACACAAGGTTCATCAGTTCTCAAGGTTATATCGAAACATAGTCATGGACAATATTGTATCTCCAATTCATCTCACTTGCATGTCTTTGGACTGTGGGAGGAAACCGGAGCACCCGGAGTAAACCCACGCAGACACGGGGAGAACATGCTAACTCCACACAGAAAGGACCCGGACCACCCCACCTGGGGGATCGAACCCATAATTCTGAATGCAACAGTGGAAGAATTTTTAAATATTCAACAACATTTGTTGTTAACGGGTAAAGGTACAAAGATCTCTTTTGACACACAGTGTAGAAGAAAGTGTTTTAAGCTCTAAGGTTAAAAATAGGAACAGTAAAGCCACCAAATTTTCACTTTAAATTTTTCATTAATGAAGCTTTTATGAAGCAATTATTTTATAGCCACAGGGCAAATGCAATTATTACAAGTTTCACCAGTCTACTATATTTCCTCAAAATTATAAGCAAAGTTACAGAGATCCCTTTTTGACATTGTACTTTAAATTCTACTCTACTTTTTATTATTTGCCCTAAAGCTTTGATTTACGAGTTGCAGTCTTGTGTATATGCACTTGTAATATGTGAAGGTCGAAATAAGGCATTAGTCATAGCTAGCTGGGTGTGTGTGTGTGTATGTGTGTATGTGGTTTCGCTTCCGTCCTGATACACAGCCCCAGAGCCTTAGCACTCTATCTCTTAAGAAATTACTTCAACACTGGGGGATTTTGCCTTTTTTCCAACCTTTCTTACCATCAGTCTTACTCTGCCAGCTTTCATTTTTCTCAAACACAGTTTTCACTTTCCAAGTCGCAACATGCTTCTGACTGTGGTTGGTATGGTTAGATTCTTTAAGTGTTCTGATTCTTAAAGTGCTTTCTGATACCAATAGGCAACAGCATGTATAGTTGTAATGCAGAATGTTCTCCCTTTTGTGGAGAAACTGATCCTTGGTAATAATTGAACCTTCCAACAAGACAATCCCAAGCACTCTTCCGTGTCAAACAAACCTTGGTTAGGGACTCAATGCTGGAATGTCCCTTAGTGACCTTTTTGGTGCCCAGATTTAATCCAATAGAAAATAGAGGATGAGTCAAAATTATGTTAACACTTAAATGGCGGAAACCATTTATTCACAAAACATACTTCATATGTGTAAGATGATTCACAGGACACACAACACACAAAAACCAGCAAGCCACAGTACCATTTAAAGCCCGGACACACATTTCACGGGGAATAGATCTATTTGTGTTAACATAATTTTGACTCACCTGGTATTTGGTGGGATTTAAAGAAAGCAGTTGCCGCACAAAAATCATCAAACCTCAGTGAGCTGAAAGCTTTTGTAGGAGAAGAACAGGTGGAGATTCCACTAGAGAGATGTCAGAAGCTTCAAGTACTTATTGAAATCACTTATCAGAGGTTCCACCAAGTACGTAGGTACATGGTACACATGGATTTGTTCCAAGTACTTTTACTGCTTGTATCCCAGTGAGTGCAAAAGTTTGCATTGAATTACAGTTTTAAATAGCAAAAAAAAAAATTGTTAAGATATTAATAATGGAAATATGAGCATTCTCATACATTAGACAACATAAATGAACAGAGCTAAATACTTGGCTTTCACCAAGAACCACAATTTGGATTCTGTAAGAACACAAACTTGTCTTATTTGCTTTTATAATGTATTTTAATCTCTTTTGTATTATCTGAACAATGTTAAAATCCTCTTAATGGCTTTCTAATTTTTTTTTAAATATACAGTGCCTTGCAAAAGTATTCAGCCCCCTTGAACTTTTCAACCTTTTGCCACATTTCAGGCTTCAAACATAACGATATGAAATTGTAATTTTTTGTGAAGAATCAACAACAAGTGGGACACAATCGTGAAGTGGAACGAAATTTATTGGATATTTTAAACTTTTTTCAGAAATAAAAAACTGAAAAGTGGGGCGTGCAATATTATTCAGCCCCCTTGCGTTAATACTTTGTAGCGCCACCTTTTGCTGCGATTACAGCTGCAAGTCGCTTGGGGTATGTCTCTATCAGTTTTGCACATCGAGAGACAGAAATTTTTGCCCATTCTTCCTTGCAAAACAGCTCGAGCTCAGTGAGGTTGGATGGAGAGCGTTTGTGAACAGCAGTTTTCAGCTCTTTCCACAGATTCTCGATGGGATTCAGGTCTGGACTTTGACTTGGCCATTCTAACACCTGGATACGTTTATTTGTGAACCATTCCATTGTAGATTTTGCTTTATGTTTTGGATCATTGTCTTGTTGGAAGATAAATCTCCGTCCCAGTCTCAGGTCTTTTGCAGACTGCAACAGGTTTTCTTCCAGAATGGTCCTGTATTTGGCTCCATCCATCTTCCCATCAATTTTAACCATCTTCCCTGTCCCTGCTGAAGAAAAGCAGGCCCAAACCATGATGCTGCCACCACCATGTTTGACAGTGGGGATGGTGTGTTCAGGGTGATGAGCTGTGTTGCTTTTACGCCAAACATAACGTTTTGCATTGTGGCCAAAAAGTTCGATTTTGGTTTCATCTGACCAGAGCACCTTCTTCCACATGTTTGGTGTGTCTCCCAGGTGACTTTTTATAGATATCTTTGAGAAATGGCTTTCTTCTTGCCACTCTTCCATAAAGGCCAGATTTGTGCAGTGTACGACTGATTGTGTCCTATGGACAGAGTCTCCCACCTCAGCTGTAAATCTCTGCAGTTCATTCAGAGTGATCATGGGCCTCTTGGCTGCATCCCTGATCAGTCTTCTCCTTGTTTGAGCTGAAAGTTTAGAGGGACGGCCGGGTCTTGGTAGATTTGCAGTGGTCTGATACTCCTTCCATTTCAATATGATCGCTTGCACAGTGCTTCTTGAGATGTTTAAAGCTTGGGAAATCTTTTTGTATCCAAATCCGGCTTTAAACTTCTCCACAACAGTATCTCGGACCTGCCTGGTGTGTTCCTTGGTCTTCATGATGCTCTCTGCGCTTTAAACAGAACTCTGAGACTGTCACAGAGCAGGTGCATTTATACGGAGACTTGATTACACACAGGTGGATTCTATTTATCACCATCAGTCATTTAGGTCAACTTTGGATCATTCAGAGATCCTCACTGAACTTCTGGAGTGAGTTTGCTGCACTGAAAGTAAAGGGGCTGAATAATATTGCACGCCCCACTTTTTAGTTTTTTATTTCTAAAAAAAGTTTAAAATATCCAATAAATTTCGTTCTACTTCACGATTGTGTCCCACTTGTTGTTGATTCTTCACAAAAAATTACAATTTCATATCGTTATGTTTGAAGCCTGAAATGTGGCAAAAGGTTGAAAAGTTCAAGGGGGCTGAATACTTTTGCAAGGCACTGTATTCCATTGTAATCTGTCAGAAGTTGATTCTTGTTGTAATGTTCCAGCATACATCTAAAAGCATTTTAACGTTTTGTAATTTACTTTTTTGAGTTTAAGTGTAAATGTAAATTTGATGTTTTTCTATCTGGGATTTTTTTGTAAATTAGACAGTTTATTATTTTAATGTTAATACTCTGCTGGCAACATATAAAATAATTGTCCAACAAGACTTTATAGAATGGGCCTTATAAAAGACGATGTATGTTGGAAATGTAGAAAAGAATGTGGTACATATATGCATGCACTATGGGAATGTCCTAAATGTTCACCTTTGTGGAGGAATGTATTAGACTTTATGAGTAAATGGTTGGGATGTGATCTGCCCAGATCACCAGGACTGTGTCTCCTTGGGAACAAAACTCTAGTGCCACACCTAAGCAAGCCTATGTTTTGAATATTAAAAACTGCACTTTTAACCTGTGCTCTATTAATTTTAAGGTGTTGGAGGGAACCTCAAACTCTAATGATGGAGAGTGTGGCATGTAAAAAGATGCTGGGCAGATTGAATAGGACAAGCAATAACAATGGGATAGTTTCAGTAAATACTTGTCTGGAGGGCACTACCAAACCTTGTAAATACACTGAGGGGCAGCATGGTGGCTAAGTGGGTAGCACTGTCACCTCACAGCAAGAAGGTCCTGGGTTCGATCCCCAGGTGTGTGGAGTTTGCATGTTCTCCCCGTGTCCGCATGGGTTTCCTCCGGGTGCTCTGGTTTCCTCCCACAGTCCAAAGACATGCAAGTGAGGTGAATTGGAGACATTAAATTGTCCATGACTGTGTTCGTAATGTAACCTTGTGAACTGATGAATCTTGTGTAATGAGTAACTACCGTTTCTGTCATGAATGTAACCAAAGTATAAAAACATGACGTTAAAATCCTAATAAACAAACAATAAATACACTGATGAACGGACATAACAGAAATGGTGTACAACTGTCCGATTTTTGTCAATGTGACTAGCAAATGCCTTGTTTATTTATTTTTCTATCACAATCATCAATGCTTATGTATACCTGCCTGATTGTAAATGTATTTGTGTATTTGTTTTTCTGGGTTTTTTTCTTTCTTGCTTTTTTTTTTTTTTTTTTTTTTTTGTTATTTCCTTCTTGTTTGCTGAATACCATATTCATGTCAAAAATCTAATACAATTGAAAAAAAAATACTCTGCTGGCAGCATGACTTGGCATGATGTCACGAAGAAGAAAGTAGTACTGTTGCCAAAAGAGGAAATTTTGAAATACTTATTCTTTTTTGTTTCCATGAGACATTACAAGCAGTTACTTTGTCTGTATGGAAAGTGTGGCCAAATTCTTATCTCATACTTCCTTTTGAGTTTTATTTTCAAAGATTAAAAACTTATGATGGATCAACCTTCCCAAACGTCTTTGAAAGCATC
Organism: Trichomycterus rosablanca; assembly: GCF_030014385.1. NCBI lineage: Eukaryota > Metazoa > Chordata > Actinopteri > Siluriformes > Trichomycteridae > Trichomycterus > Trichomycterus rosablanca. Next base: position 43,408,612 of record NC_085989.1, on the reverse strand, counting down.
AAACCTTCCAACCATTATAAAGGTCTTGTTTGCCATGTAAAATGTTTATATATGCAGATATATATTTTTACCAATGTTTTTATATGATACACTATATGGCCCAAAGTATTTGGACACTTGACCATGAGTTTGGACATCCCATAAAAAATGTTATTAAAATAGAGTGACCTCTGTGTGATATTTTCAGTTATAACAGCAGCCACTCTTTTGAGATTTTGACTTTTGATTTAGTCAAAAGAGCATTTGTATGGCTGGGAACTGATGTTAGTCAAGAAAGCCTCAGTTGATGTTTCAGTTCATTCCAAAACTGTTCAGTGAGGTCTTTGCAGTTTCTTTAAACTAAGCTTCTCTTCATGTCTTTATCGATCTTGCTTTGTGCACAGGGGCACAGTCATGAAAAAGGAAACAGCCTTCCCTAAACTGTTGCTGCAAAGTTGGCAGCAAGTATTACCATATTATTGATTTATTATATCTGTAGGCAATTGTTGTGGCTGTAACACATCAGTTGGAAAATTAGAATGAGTGTCCCAGTAGTTTTGTGTATATAGTTGTATATACGCTGGGTTATCCCCGTTTCCAACAAGTCAAATTTATTTGTGTAGCCCTTTTAACAGTAGACATTGTCTCAAAGCAACTTTACAGAATCCAGGACCGACAGACCAAAAACGCCTGTTGAGCAAGCCAAGGGCGACAGTGGCAAATAAACACTCCCTCAAAATTACAAAAAGAAACCTTGAGAGGAACCAGACTCAACAGGGATCCTCCTTGGGTGGCCTGGAGAATAATTTGAATTAATAGATTTACACAAATCATACAAACACAGAATTAATTTAAACTAAAAGTTATAACAAGTGAAAAATAAAATAAATAAATAATAATAATGTAAACAATTGGAGTTCCGTCCAGTATGTGATAAGTCCATAGTGAGTTCTTGACATTTTTGGTGAAAACATGCCAGGTTCCCGTCAAATCTATAAGGAGCTGCATTGTTGGCACGGCAGTTTCGGGTGGGTAAACAGGTTTCCGTCAGAACCACCTCAGGGTAGAAAACAGAAAATATAGGTACAATGTGAAATCGTTAAGAGCAAAATGTCAGTTTTTACCCCTAATTATTACAGCATAACTAAAAGGGAGAACGAGCAGGTAACAAAGTCATGAGGGCTTTCACAGGACATCAGCGCCCACCTCCCCCACCGCCATCAAACCTGAGTGATCGGACAAGAAAAGCAGAACGACAACAACCCAACATCCCTGATCACCACAAGTTTCAATGACCAAGAACCCCAAGCTCTGCACCTTTGTCTACAATCTGGGTGGGCAGCTCCAGTCCTAAAGGCCAGAAACCTCTAGGTCAGCAAATCTGACAAACATGAGAGCACCCAGACCCCCAGGACCGAAGCCACACACCAGAAACATTCCATTTGTTGGACTGGTTTTTGTAGATTGGGCTAGCACAGTGTCCAGTGAGTCCCGTTCTGCACCCAGTGCTCCCGAAAACATCTGGACCAGCTGTAAGTCTAATCAGACTAAAATAACTACTAAAAAAAAACTACTGATTAAAAGAATGAACATCTTTTAGCCACATGCTAAAAACACTAAAGAGAGACACAAATATGGTCTACACAGATCTGTCATCAGGTCATTTTTAAACATTGCCGATCTTGCATTAGCATAAGAATGCACAAAATAGCACAGCTCAAAAATGTAGGTGATAAAGTACTATTAATTTTGACCTATGAGATAGTTGGCTGTTCTAGAAGATGTTTTGATGTAAAATCTCATTCGCCTTAAGCCCATAGGCAAAATCGAAATTAGGTGAGTCAAGCACGGTACCACACTTACTCATACCAGCCTTTTGCTGATTTGTAATATAATTATGGGTTTGGCTGTGATTAAGTTCTTGATCTTGGAATGCTTACATGTTGTGGATCAGTGTAAAAAAAGTAAGCATAAGCCAAATGAAGGTTACAATCTCACAAAATCTTATGACCTTATGTCTGAGGATAATAAAGGGCTGTTTGATTAGAAGCTTTTATGTAACCACATAGAGCTGCTCAAGATAATACAACTTTTTTCTCTCTGTCATGTCCAATATTGTACTTTCATTAAAAAAACAAATACATAAAATAATAATTGTACAGAATTCTGAAGAGGGGGAGGTGCAAATACGAATTCTATTTCCAGAAAAGTTGGGACATCTTGTAAAGAAGAATCTGTGATTTGTTCTCTTTATTCATCTTATAAATGTAAAAAGAAAATATTATCATTGTTTTAAATGTTTTCACGGACCAACTTAATTGTATCTTCTTAATATTAATAAATGTTAAATTTGATACCTACATCACCACTGTTTACCACTGTATTATATCACATTTACTGTTAATGACTTTTAAATGGTTTGGAAACTGTGGGTTTCATGTGGTGTTCATTCTTACTGAATAAAATGCTTAATACTTCAGTTGCTCACCAGTCCATAGTCACAGTTGTCTTTCTCAATGTATGCCATAACTTTTTAATAGGAAACAGATACTACATATGCAAGTCCCCCATGATGTGGGTCCTGATGCATCCCCTTATGATTATGACCTGTCGCCTAAACTTGTGAATTGATTCATCTTGTGTAACCAGTAACTACCGTTTCTGTCATGAATGTAACCAAAGTGTGTAAAACATTACATTAAAATCCTAATAAATAATAAATTATAATACAATTACATTATCTTGCGCACCTTTCACTGATAACTGTCTGGATGGTTCTTTGGCATGGAGAACTAGACATCTTTTTTTCCAGAAAACAAGCAATACAGTGTTCACATTTGGCCACAGCTGAAGTTTCCACAGTCTTTTGCTCAATGTACATTTACTTAAGGCTTTTTCTTTAAGTAAAACAGTTTTAGGTTTCATTTCTTGATGCAGCAGTGAACTTTTCCAAAATACTGGCAACCCCATGTATCACATTAGCATGATGATGCCATGTGCCACATTTAACATTGATTTGCAGCCTTGGCCTACACAGACTATCCATAGCTACCAGATATATAAAATTAATTATATATTAATAAATTGTATCACCTACATTGTATCACCATTATATCATTGATGGACCTATGGTTCAGTTCGGGATGGGGGGGGGGGTGTAAAAACTCAGTCTCTGTCCCATGTTAGGATGAGAGCTGGGTGGTCAAGACTAATGGCATAATGAAACATAGGTGATCAAAGCCACAATGGTAGAACAGAAAGACTTAAATGATACAGGATGCAGTCATATTCTGTATCATTTGTCTTTTATAATTTGTCATAATCATCATGTATTTGCTTGTTTACTTTTTTTTTAGTCATTAGAATTTTGGCTGAGTACTTTAGGTGTTTGTTAATGATTATTTATATGTACATTTTCACCTCAACATCCCAATTCAATAACCATGAGCATGGATGATACATGAGAAGGCCTGGTTTGTAAAAGGAATTACAACTAATAGGACTGGAGTCTGGGCTCTGCCAGGCCACTAAAGTGAAGGAAAACTAATTGTCACTTCCTAACTGTCTTTATTATTGTATATTTGTTAAACTAAATGCTTGTTTATTAGGATTTTAACGTCATGTTTTACACTTTGGTTACATTCATGACAGGAACGGTAGTTACTCATTACACAAGGTTCATCAGTTCACACAAGGTTATATCAAACACAGTCATGAACAATTTAGTATCTCCAATTTATCTCACTTGCACATTTTTGGACTGTGGGAGAAAACCGGAGCACCCGGAGGAAACCCAAGCAAACTCCACACAGAAAGGACCCAGACCGAACCCAGGACCTTCTTGCTGTGAGGCGACAGAGCTACCCACTTAGCCACCGTGCCGCCAAACTAAATGCTTTATGGTCATTAAACAAAGCATACACAAATAAAACCTTACTAAAACAGCACATTGTGTAAATCATATTTTCTATTTATTTAAGGCACAGAGTTGTCCAACACACGCAGCTAAAGTTTTGTATTAAGCTAAAATAAGCTACCAATTTACTTGAAAGACTTCTTAACTGATTAGAAATTTTAATTTATAGGAAAGCACACAGTGGTATCCTTACCCAAGTTTTTAAGTGTGTTCAAAATTAAGTTGGTCACCAAAACAGTGTACTTTATCAGTTAACTAATTGTTGAAGTTAATGAACAGCAGATTTTTTTTCACTAATTTTTTGGAAAAGGTTTTTGAGTGGATGATGCTATTTTTTATAGTAAAACACTATACCAATAGTCAAATGAGGTAGTACGAATTTGCTGGTGCTTTGCTACGTTGGATGACTGATCGTCATCCACACTGACTGCTGTAAATCGATTTGAATACTGTACTCTGTTACAACATTTATCTCGCAACAGAGAAATTTCAGACACAGCCGAAGTTAAGTATTGTTTTCTTAGACGAGTCGAGTGAAAGTTCTGGCAGCTCTGTTAGAAAAAAAAAGGAAATTGCACAAGTTTCAATTTTTACAGCTGGATTCATCTGAAGTAAATACAAACCAAATCAGCGCTTTTCACTTTTTAAGGCGGAGTATTTAAACCACCAGCTCGATCCTCCAGACAGAGACTTGATCATAAGAAGACCCGCAATAGGTTATCTAAACAACTTCATACTCATATCTGTGGTAACTGCATTTATTATTTATGACATAGGGATCATATTTTGAGCTTAGTTTTTGCAGCTTAATTACATTGTACTGTTATACTGTTATTATTATAGAGATTACTAATATAACAAAATAACATCAGCAATAAGGCTGACATTTTTAAAGACAGGCTGGCATAAAATGCCAAATGAAGGAAGACTAGTATATAATGTATATATAATGTTTTAGGCTGTTTTTATGGAAAATCAGTGAACCAAGATTTACTAATTGTATGTGTGCACGTTGTTCCATAATTTAAGTCCATAATAACATAAAGCTGCCTTTCCAGTCTATTGTTTGATTTTAGGATTATACATCAGTGTTGAATGAAGCAAGTATTTCTCAAAAACAATGACTCATCCAGGCGAGCTCATAAAGATTGGGGTGCTATGTGTTCTCTTTCCTCTCAGGTTATTCATTTTTAGAAGAATCTGAAGGATGAATGCTCTTCAGGGTTTTACCTTGCTGTGCACAGTGATCATCTGCATGGAGCACGTTTGGACAAGGCCCATGAACTGCCGGCTTCAGAGAGGACTGGTGGAGAACTGTCAAACTCTTCTGGAGAGTGTGGTGAGCCACCCGTTCATTAATTTATAGAATGCTGTGGAGAAGAATACACGTTTTCCAACACTGACAGTGTCATTTCTTTTAGGGGGGCAGATTTCCTTTGCAGTGTCTTGATGACAATGTGTTGGTCCCTTTTCCTGAGGCTGCATTTGAGTTTAACAGTTCTCAACAGGTAAAATACTTGTTTGGGGAGAGTGTGTGTGTGTGTGTGTGGGGGCGTGTGTGTGTGTGTGTGTGTGTGTGTGTGACTGTAATTAATTTGTTTTACTACAGAATATCTGTGCTGTCTGTCTCTATGTTTGTATTTGTTGGTAATGTAAACCTTTTCCAATCAACTAGGCTAGAGGCCCTGATCCTTGAGTTCTTATTTATTTGTGTTCAAAGGTGGATGTATTGGACCATGTATTGGAAACCTTTTTACTATTATATTACACATGTAATAATGTTTTTGCAATATTCATATTACTTATATGTACAGCGATACATTGGCATACCTAACAAATTATTAAAAATGCAAACCCACTCAGGAAAAGCTGGGACAGAGGTATGTTTAGCATTGTTATATATTACATTTCCTATTAGTTACGCTTGTTAATTATTTGGGAACTGAGGAAACTAATTGTTGCAGTTTTGCAAATACAATTGTTGTCAATTCTTACTTGATACAGCTTCAGCTCCTCAGCAATGTGTGTCTGATTCTCCTCACTCCAATAGGAAACAGATCTAAACTGCAGGCCAGTCAAGCAGGCAGACTGAGGCCTGGCATTGTCTTGCTGAAAAAAACATAGACTTACTGGTAAACCTTGATGCATGTGTCTCTCTAAAATACTAATATACACCTCTGTGTCAATAGTACCTTCACACATTTGCACTGTTGCATCCCTGTACAGTGATGCGTCTTGGATTTTACTTTTTCTGCCTCTCTCCCTACTTTTTGGAGTGTGTAGCTAGCATTAAATTCGAAATTAGTTTATATTTACAAAATAAACTGATCACTGAAAACATTGGAAGTATTTGATTTAGTATACTTTTTGCATTTAAATAAAGATTTGATAAAATGAACAAATCACAAGTTCTTTTTTATACTGCATTTTTACAAAATGTCCCAACTTTTCCACAAATGGGGTTTGTAGTCTTGTTGAGAATTATAGCAAACATTATATAAACATTTTAGGGGATGTTGCTCTTATTTGACAACAACTTCTCCTGGAAAGTTTTTATTTAAGGTTTTGAATTCTATTTTTTTAAGGTTAGAAAACAACCGACAACAACAACAACAACAACAACAAAAGATTTACAATTCCAGCTAGAAGAAAACTGGCATCAAAAATGAACAAATTTACAAAAAAGTCATTTTTGTATTTTATTTGGTAAATTCATTTATTTAAGGCCTATGTTTTTGGAGAATACAAATGAAATAAAAAAAAATTTGTTTGTTTTTGGTATGTTTTAAGAATCATTCATAGGTTCTGAGCCACTGCTGTTAGGTACAGAATAGTACAAGTAATGACTGGGTGCCTTTTTCTCCAACAGGCTGTTGCTTTGGAAAAGTCAGTTTACTCAACACTGACGTACATCTTCTCGGTGTTTGATGAGGACGAAGTTCCTGATCAGTGGAAGTCCCTGGATGATTTTCAGAACGTCGTTTTTCGCCAGATCGAGGAATACCAATGTGTAAGAGCTTTGATGAACGTTTAAAAGAAACAGCAAAATGCCAACAGCAAATAATTAATAATAATAATAATAATACATTTTATTTATATAGCGCTTTTCAAGATACTCAAAGACGCTTTGTTAAATTCTCACTTAACTACAAATAATTACATAGATTTTTAATGTGTGTTTTTTTATCATTAATATTTTAGATTATGAGCAAAACGCAGGACTCACTGGATGACTTTCTTATGAGAGATAATGCCCTCAAGGAGTACTTTGGCAAAATACAGACGATTTTAAAAGACAAGGTAATGTTAACTCTATAAACAACTTGCAGCCATGTTGGCACTGTAACCTACTTAGAACCTGAATTTAAACTATGTTTTCTTCTCTTTTTTTAGGATTTTCAATATTGCGGATGGGAATTTGTGAGAAAAGAAGTTTTAAAAACATTACAGTTCATACTGCAGAAAAACTTGGATGGCACAGTCTGGTCCAGATGAAGACAATGCAACGAGCTATTGTGCGTTACTGAAGAACTGCAGTATTTTACATCTTGTTTGTTTGAAATGCTTGGTTATTTATATTTTAATTTATTTATTTATATGTGTTTACATGTGTTTGCAAATTAATATTTGATACACTTTGTTATACTTGATTAAAAATTCATTTCAGTATCTATAATTGTTTCTTCCTTGTTTGTACTTTAAAACTGCATTGTGCATACTGGTTTCCCACAAAATTAAAACACTGCTGTAAAAATAACTTTAACATGACCGGGCAAGTAAAGCTCTGTACTGTGCCAAGGTTTCACGTTTGTAGTCACATATAGGCTACTCACTTTTGTCTACTATGCAGTGGTGCGTAGAATGTAGGGAGTACTGTTTCTTTTGCATATATGCAAGTTCATCAAATATGATTAAAAGATGCTTTTAAAGTTACAGCACTTGTTTATGTGCAGTAGTATATATTAACAAATCTATAATTCTGAGACACCATAATTCTTACATCAGTGTGCGCATGGTTATTGGGTGCGCATAGTTCTTTGTTGACTCCGCCTCTGGAAAGTCAGTCGAAAACTGAATCACCGATTATACAATTTGTCATTATTATATCACAAAAAAATAAATAATTCATTAAGAAAACATTTTTTACACTAATAACCAATAGATCTTCAAATTAGTGCTATAAAACATTACATTTGCAATCGCTATCTATTGCATATCAAGCCTATAAATTGGCGCACAATTAACCATTCACGCATCAATCCAGAAGCATTGCGAGCCTACAGCGCAAACGGGGACACAAGTCAGGAAAGAGAGGGCTAAGACAGGTGGAGGTCAGTTATCTGCGACAGGCCTTACTGTAGAAGAGGAAGCAACACTGAGAATACTAGGCCCAACAACAAAGAGATATCTGGGGGAGTAGATGTATTTAAAGTCATACCCACTCTACACCCCCTGTGCAACCTTCACTTTGCAGCTGTCCTGGGTCATCTCCTGGGCCTTCCTTTTGCACAGTCCAATCAAATGGCTCCACCTGATCAACAGGACATCATGGCCAAGCAGCTTGCATCATGGCCAATGGCAGTTATAGCTAACCAATGGCATCTATTTCATTGCCACTTATACTGCCATCTGAACAAGCATTTAATTTATTTATGTGTACATCAACCATGGCTGGATTACTGACCGGGCCAGTGGGGCCAGCGCCCAGGGGCCCTTGAGGTCAGGGGGCCCCGGGGGGGCCCTGGCCCAAAACATTTTGTGATGCCTATCAACATTTATGATACAATATATTTTTATTTCCAAGGGCCCTCCATTTTAAGGATCCTCTGACTATTAGGGATTTTGACCCCAGGGCCTCTTGGGGGCCCTAGCCATGCTTTTGGGGCCCCTAGCCATGCTTTTGGGGGCCCTAGCCATGCTTTTGGGCCCTAGCCATGCTTTTGGGCCCCTTATGAAAATGGATGAGGCGTTGTGGCACTGCTCTGACTGCAACTCTTTGCCCAGGGGCCCAGACTATCCTTAATCCGTCCTTGACATCAACAAATGAGCTCACGTTCTTCAATACAATTAAATGATTTTTAGAGTAAATAAAATAATTTCAACATTGAAATACAACATTGCTTATATTGACCTGGGCACACAAACTTCAAGTTAAGAAGTACTTAGTAAGTTACGAATAGGTCAGACTACTCGTAATTTACGAACGATTTTAAGTACTACGTTAGTTACGAAGGGTGTCTGGAAACAAATGTAATAATGTTCAAGGTTACGAAGTTCTTAGCGTTACGAACGTTTAGGGAAACGCACCCCAGGTGTATACCTTAATAGGATATAACGGCTTGGTAGGAAAAGTGTGGCTTAAATAAAAAAGACATATAGTAAGAGAGAGCAATAAAGTCAGAAATGAGCTGTAGAGATAGTAAACTATTAATTGGAGAGTTGCCAGGCTGCCACCGTTATGCCCTTAAACATTGCCTTAACCCTTCTTTGTTTAGATTGTAGACTGTCTTAAATTTAATGTGATTTTTAGATTTAATTGACAAGTGTTATTTGCGTCAGCTACAGTCATGAACAAAGACTTGCAGATTGGGTGGTAACAGCGTGTCGGCTCAGTATGAATGGCCAAAAATGTTATATTAATTTAAATTGTTTATTTGCTAAGTATACAACTGATTTTATACAGTTAATGCTTAATAGTTGTTTACGCAGTGTTTGTAACAAACAATAGTCAATATTTGACAAGGTAACATTTTAATTTAAATGTAATTAACGTGTTAATATTACAATCAGTTTGCTAAAACTATCCAAATTAGGGATGTAACGATTTACCACAATACAGTTAATAACCGATTCAAAAATTCCACAATTCAAATCGATTTGACATGTAAAATGAATCGATATTAACTTTAAACAGCAGAGGGCACTGGCGCTATACACCTCGCCTTGTTGATAAATTCGGGGTTTTTCAGCCAAATTGGGCTTAATTCAAAATTGTTTTGCATAGTTTGTAGCTACCTCAGAAATAAAAGGACATTTGTTATTTAGATAAATAAAAGATAATCAAAAATACAGGAAGAGAAATAATAAAAGGAAACTGTCATAATTTGTCTTTAAAAAAATCAGGGAAAAAATGTCGTGAACCCAATATCGTGAATCGCATCGCATCGTGGGTAGAGTGTATCGTTACATCCCTAATCAAAATTATTTAATGGACTATAATAAAACACAGTTTTACAGTAAAATCATTTCTGCTGTACTTAAATATGGGCCGTATCTACTAATACTAGTGTACTAATACGCCGTCGTACGTATCTACTTCTTGGTTGACATGTGTTAAACTCAAAAATCTTGGTAGATGTCTCTGTGGTGTCGAGAAAACAGCCTTTCTAACCTATATGTTAACTTGAAGCTATAGCAGCTGAAAAATCATCCATGAAAAGTTGCATCATTTTTGTGATCATCTCAACTGTTTGGTAAAGGCTCATAAAAAATACTGTGTGCACTAGTAAAAATAATAACGGTTTGTTGTTAATATAGTCCCAATAAACTAAGAAATGCAAATAAAGACTGTAATTTTTAAACATCAAACATTATTTTCTTGGTAAGACCATTACAGGGTAAAAAAAAACTACGGGATTTCTGAAAACCTGCAAGACCAAAATATAAACACAGAAACTAAGATTATTATTTTTGTTGTTGTAGTGACTTGGCCTTATTATTCCTAAATCATGATTGACTGGTGACTTCTCGGTGTCCATGTAAATGGGGCTTGTTTGACTAGAATAGTACTAGAATAGTGTTTTTTCTTGACAACGACAGAAAAAGAACCCAAGCTATCATCTACTGTATATGCCAAGAGGAATTTTTTTTAATGGTCAGATGTATATGTGCATATTTGCAATTTAAAACAAGTATGTTGTGACACAGTCCGCAGTCAAGCCATTTAATTCACTATTGAGTTAAAATCCACTGTCCAAGAAAAAAAGCCCTTCTCCAAAATCTGCACGTAAAGCTCGAATGAAGTTGCTGCTTCCCACAAAGCTTTACTTTTTGCTTTATGCTAATTACAAAGTAACTTCTTATTAATGAAATATCTGTGTGTGTGTGTGTGTGTGTGTGTGTGTGTGTGTGTGTGTGTGTGTGTGTGTGTGTGTGCTCTCTAACCTTTGCAAACAGACCACTGTTTCATTAGATTTTAATTAGTGCCTATTAATTTGAGAACAGATGTTTATAACCAACAATGAAGATTTACGATATCACACTTTAATTCAGTTTTTTTATTTATTTAACTGTTACGTTTGTATTTTTTTTTATAAATATGTGACCTTATTTCATACTATATCATGGTGAGCAAGTGTAAGTATTTAAGGAATAAAGGAGGGATGTCATTTCAAGCATTTTAAACACAAATGAGCCTTGACGTGAAAGTTTAAGAACACTTGCTCTGCATTTGCTTTAAATGTCCATATAATATTAATAGTTTTTTTCTCAGTCTCTGATAAATACATTACTTGTCAAGTCACCTTAAATTTCACCTACCTCTTAAATGGTCACCTGGAATCATTTATAAATTAACGGCAAAAATGAGAAAAATATGTTTTTTGAACTACACTTAATTTTAATAAACGTAATAGAATAGAACAAAAAATGTAACCAAAATGTAATTATTAATACTTATCTGTTGTAAAACCGGATTTAGTGTAGTGAAAATAAAACAGTAATAAAAAAATAATGATTTTATTTCGCAATTATCACGTCTAGCGCAAATAAATTATTGGTCGTTGTTATACTGAATAAAAACGGCTTGTTTATTAAGTTATATTTTTATTAGGATGATTATTTAGCTTCTACCACGAACAAGACCAGAAAGAAATAAACGTTTGAATTAAATGAACATTAACAAATATTAAATATAGTCTTGGGTTAAAAAAAATACTAAATCAGACTTTATGAGTTGCATCACGTAGTAAATGAGAATTACATCATTACTTTTTTAATCTAAAGGCATTTCCCTTAGACTCTTAAGAATGACTTGTGGTTAAATCTGAATCGAAAAGAAGCGTGATGGGGAACCGAAACACATTCATTGATGCCATTCACTAAAAAAAACTGACCGCAAGCTTACTGTTGCAGCTCGTCATATACCAGCCGCACAAAAACTGACACTACTGCACTATTAGAGCATCATTTCTGTAATAAGCAGCTGCAGGTGCACCCGTGGAAATTTTGAATTTCACGAAAAGTTAAAGCCTTGGACCCTGTATGACATTTTTCTGTTGAACCGTACCCCCATATTGAAGCCAGTAATAATTCACAAAAATAGCATTGTTCATGTGGCAATATTTTGCTTAATCGTATTCTCCTGATTTTTAGATGGATGGCTGGATGGATGGATAGATTAATGGATGGATGGATAGACAGACAAACAAAGAGATAGACAGATAGATCACTATATTAATTCCATAGGGAAAGTGAGTTATTACAGCAGCTTATTATCTATAATCTTGGTATAACTTAATAATCAGTAGACGCACGTGTTCTGTATGTTGCTACAGTATTTGCATTCAGATTTATGCATTTAGCAGCTGCTTATATTCAAAGCGACTAGTTGTGAGTGTTCATACCTGTATATATATATATATATGCAGGTATGAACCTTCTGACAACAAGTCGGACCTTCTGACAACAAGTCCATTACCTTAACCACTGAGCCACTACTGCCCTTTTTTTTAACAGATCCCAGGTATTTTATACGTCCTGCCTATTTAAATAAATGGCTTTTTTGCATTGTTAGCAACGTCAACATGGGTATATAACCCTAATGACCATTTGAGCCATTTCAGTCTGAGCTAGTTTGAAGGGTAAATTAATGACATGACATATTTATATCTCCATAAAGACATGGTTGGATGGGTTTGGTGTGAGTAACCTTAACACTCCACATCCAACAAGTGCCTGTCTGTGCAAATGCTCTTTCGGCTGAATGAGCACAAATCCTCAAAGATACACTTCATATTCTTGTGGATGTCCATCTAAGAAGAGTACAAACTGTATGGTCCCACATGGGAGTGGGACTCCATTTAATACCCATGGTATTATATCATGTAGAGTTTTAATCGCGGTTTTACTATGACTATTGCATTTTAGTCAAAGCGAGATACAACCATATTTTTTATGAATGTGGTTATATCTAGGGTGACCATATTTTGGTTTTTAAAAAAGAGGACGCCTGGTTCGGGGAAGGAAGGGGGGGTATTTAATGTCATTGGTGACACCATGGCAATGTGTATGGGGATTAAATAGTTGACAAATGAGTCAATAACCATCCAGCTGTCTTACTGAACTTTAATAAATGTACAGCTGCTCTTTAACAAGAGCCTTTATGGTCAGATAATCTTATTCCTTCACATTTAGCGTTAAGCCCTAAACAATAATAACAACAAATTAAAAAACAGTTGTCACCTATTTTTTAGTTTCTTTGATGTATTGTACAATCGTATCAGCCGACTTATTAGGAGTGTTTTTAACTTTAATTTGATTCACTTTAATTACTTGCTCCCATCAGTAGAAACCCAGCAGTAAGATGTGTCTTCTAGTGCTTGTTGAGCAATTTCCACAGAATGCAGGGCCATCACGGTGTTGACATTGACAAGGGCCTCTGTGTTAGTACGTGCACGTGAAAGTCAGACTTATTTTAACTAAACAGATGCACTCCTAAAAAGATCTAAAAACAAACCAATGCAAAAACATACACACAGAATAGCGAGTGCAGACTAGAAAAGCCGAATCCCGGACATTTTTGGTGATTTAAAAATCCCGGCCGGACGCATTTTTTAGGGTTTAAAAAGAGGACATGTCCGGGGAAAAGAGGACGTATGGTCACCCTATTATATCTCGCTTTGAAATTTCAACATTAAAAAAATCTACAGCAACCCACTTAATGGATAAATTATGTTTATTAATAATAAGTTTAAGGTGCTAGATTATAGATTATGCTAAATTAGTCTAGCCACTACCGCAGAAAGCCAGGGTTCCAATTGGCAGGTCGGGAGTCAACATACAGACATGACTGGCAATGTCTGGGAGGATGAGGGTGGCCAAGGCCCCGCAATGAATGGCGTCATGTTAGGGGTGTGTTACTGCATTGCTCCAGGTGATTCCAAGAAAACAGGTGTTGTGCCGAATTCCCACTCCCCGGCAGAATCCGACTCAAATTCGCCTGCCGAAATCATACTCTCCCCGTGATCTCAGCAAAGCAGAGTCTGAATCACATCTCATTTATTTTTCTAGCATGTCTTGGTGTGTATTTTGTGTCCTGAAAAGCATTTTGCCCTACGTTCCACAGGGGGTATATTTTATTGGGAGAAGTATGATTTCGGCAGGCGTCATAATAACACTGCCGAAACCATACTCCCCAAATACCCCTTCCCCCAATATGTTAGAGACATATGCTATAGTGTAATGCACAAACAAAGATAAGCCAAGAGAATTAATTAATTAATTAATTAGATTGGTCATAGCTATAAAAGCAGTGCAAGTCTGTTTGGCTGTTGGACGCGAATGGGAGTCGGATTCTGCCGGGGAGTGGGAATTCGGCACAACACTGGACCCACTGCGACCCTGACCAAGCTGAAGCGGGGATAAAACGTGAAAATTAAATTAAATGAAGAATTACAAACTATTTAAATTCGGGAGTAAACTAGTACATTGCGAGATGACTCTTTAAGCAAAACAAATGATTAAGATATAGCACTGTTAAACTGTGACTGAGAGTACGATGTCATTGGAAGTATAAATATGAATCCTTGCACCTTAATCTTACCCTAAACCGTGCATCCTTGCAAATTAATGAACAACACACGATTATTTGCATTCATCCCGTTAATGTTGCTGAAAAACGGCATTTTGAGCTTTAGTCAAAAGCTTTGTTGCAATTTGACGCTTTGCAAGCTTATATAGACAAGTGGTTATGAATTTAATACATAGCCTTCAGTAACTACAATATTTTAACACTGTTATTATATTGAACATCATTTTGCTGGTCGGGTAAATATACTTGGCCAGATCAAGTCAACGCCCTTAAAACTGTCATTAGGAAACGGAGAAACAAACCGGTATAGTTCTGATGTATATATTTTTATGCGAATTATTTTAAACTAAAGGTTTTTTTCATATTTGTAAGATTGAAGTCTGTATTCTATAACCGCTATTCACTCAATTCGAAGTTAGGCAATGTGGGCATGCCTGAAAGACGGACGCGAAAAGCACCTCTGTCACTGACGGTGGAATCCTTTTCGTTTTTAAACCACAAGTAACTATCTTCCAAATAAATAGAACAGAATTATCTTGTCTTTGTACTCGTCGTCTGAACGCCGAACAGAACAGATCTATTTATTCCTCGCTAAATCCTGTGAGTTGTTAACCATGCATACTTTAAAGTGCTTGCTGCTGATGATGGTTATGAGCGCTTATAATGCTGCAGTGCTGCCAGTTTGCCGCTGGACGCAGTTCAGACTACCAGAATTAAACGAAGAGAGCATCACACTGCTGGAGAGTATGGTATGAAACAACAACCTTATTATTATTATTATTATTATTATTATTATTATTATTATTATTAACAGCAACCGCAGTATAAAGTAGTAGTGGTAAAAGTAGGCTTTTTAATGCATTTTTACAATACAGTAGACCCTACAGTAACTTAATTGCTTCCAAAGGGCTGTTCTTAAGTCAAAATGTTATGATAAACCTATTTTTCCCATAAGAAATAATGTACATAGAATTAATCTGTGCCAGACATCCCAAACCACCGCTTACCTAACCCTTCTGATGTCTCAAATGCTCTTTTTTGTTATAAATACAAGTATATTTTCCATAAATCTTAAATTATAGAATAGACATTCCTGTAATAAACAATAATAAACAAAAATACACAGTAGTACTGTACTGTACAAAGAAAACAAACATCACATTTCATACACCATAATACACCATCACATACCTTATAATACATTTCATTCTTTTTTTATAAAATATATTTACCAGAAACAACAATAACTCTCATATTTCTCTATTATTTCCTTCTTTATTTCAACAGTGTTGTATTTTGTAGGTGTAATTGCAAGAAAGAAAGAATACTTTACTCAGCGATTTCCTTCTTCTCTCTCACTCACTGTCTGATACATAGTGACTGCTACTGGCAGGAGTAATTATACAACAACAAATGCTGCGCTCTCTCTGCACCTTATTTGGGGACATTTTAATATTGATTGTATAATATTGAAAAACACTGTCCGCTGGAGTCAACTTGTTCGTGACGTCACGTGTTTCGCAAATTTCGGTTCGTACGTTCAGTCTAAAAAGATCGTTCGTAATCCGAAATGTTTGTATGGTAAACCATTCATAATTCAAGGGTCGACTGTATAACATTTGCAATATTTTTCCAGAAATTGTACATATTTACTCTACATAGATGTTCTGTAAAAGTAGGCTCATTCTATCTATTTCCTTTCAGGTCCTAGTTGGTTATCTTTACATTATAACTTGACTTTACGTGTCAAAATCTCATCGTAGCCTTTTCTATATAGATAATTCCTTATGTAGCTATAGTGTGTGTTGCTGTTTTTTTATTTAAAAAGTGTGTAAATGGAAGCACTGTTAGCAAAATAGTAGTGGGAGAAATCAACAGAGCCTGTGGACGGTGTGCTTTTTATGAAAAATACCCAAATTTATTACCGTTTAAGGCACCTTTGCATTATAAATACTTTTAACAGGATGTATATTCTAAATACTTGTGGGTTTGAAGCTGTTTGTTGGATGTCTGGTGTTGGTATACTGCTGACCAGTAAAAACAGCAAATCTCAGCATCGTAAATGAATGCAGTAGGATTGTTTATAATATAAGTGTTAGAAGTGGTAGCTCAGAGGAAGAATGCATGTACACATATGTGAAATATGTGTGTTCATTTTATTTTACAGGGTGATCTGATGCCGCTGAAGTGTTTGGGTAAGGGAGGACGCTCCTTCCCTGATGACGTGTTCACAAAAGCACAGGTAAGAAAGATGACATTTTTGGGGGGAGTAAAATGAGCACAAATGCTAAGTCATTTTAAATAGAGTCCACTAGAAAATCTACTGATTAAACACAATAAAAAAAACTTTAAAACAAAAAAGTTTATATACAAATAAACTTACCTCAGTTTGGTTAAGTACAGTAAGATTAATCTGTTTACTCCATCTTACATCTTACAATGCTCCATAAAGTTCTTTTTTACCATGGAACTTTGCATCAGCTCCAACCACAAGAAGTCCATGCATCAATTTTCATTTAAATTCCCAGTGAATCCCAATTCATTCCCAGTGAGTTTGAGAACTGGACTGTGTGACAGCTACTCGTGTCGTAATGAATTTTTTTTAAACAGAGACCTTCCCCAAACTGTTGTCACAAACCTGACAGTATATATTTATTTTTGTACAGAATTGATTTTTTACACCTCTCTGCAGTTGGTTAACATTTGGCCATATGCCATTCTGCAATAAACACTTTACCATTGGGTGTGGCTGAAACACCTGAATTAAAAATTCGGAGGCATGACCTTCTTCTTTTGTGTACTGAGAGCATTTATTTCCTTAGGTAAAGGTAACCCTTCAATTTGAACTCAAATTTACTTGGTTTAAAATTTGCGTGATGCTTATTCTTAGTTATAAGCTTCATTTACTTAAAGCCTAATGTATTTAGTACTAAACTGATATTTTTCTGAACTATTTACTTACTTATTGACTAAAAATTAAAGAACCAATATTGCTAATAGTAATGCTTATAGTAACAGAACAATGACAGTAGACATGTACTCATACCATTGTTTCTTTCCAATAACTGTTTAGACTATATCCTGATATGTATATAAGTCCACTTTAAAACAATTTCATTTTGGTAAAGCCACACTGGGCAGCTTAGTGGTTGGTTATCTTTAAATTAAAACTTGACTTTAAGGGTCAAAATCTCATCGTAGTTCTTTTTATATGGATAATTCCTTATGTAGCTATAGTGTGTGTTGCTGTTTTTAGAAAAAAAAAAAGTGTGCAAATGAAAGCACTGTTAGGAGGGTAGTAGTGGGAGAAATCAACAGAGCCTGTGGACGGCGTTTCTCATGACCAACACCCAAATTCATTACCGTTTAAGGCTCTTTTGGATTTGCATTATAAATACTTTTAGGTGGATTTTTATTTCAAATACCTGTGGATTTGAAGTTGTTCGTTGGATGTCTAGTGCTGGTGTACTGCTGCAAATCTCAGCATCGTAAATTAATGCAGTAGGATTTTTTATAATAAGATGTATTGAGAGTCAGACATTTAGTTCCTTAAGTAAAGGTAACACTTCAAATTTCAAATTTAATAGTAATGCTAATAGTAACAGAACAATGACAGTTTCTTCTTGCCTTGCAGAGCGAAGACCTGGCTGTGCTGGCTCTTGAAATGCTGAAAGGGGTTGACAAAATCTTTAAAAATGACCAAAAACCCGTCTCATGGAATCCAGAGAAACTGGGACTTTTCAAGAACATCGTTTTTAGACAAGTCGAAAAACTGCAGGAATGTGTAAGTCAGAGATGCTTAAACTGGAATTTCAATGACAGAAATGTAATTATTTGTTTGCAGTTTGATTATTTAGAATGAGATGTGAGCAAATTAAATGTACTATTAAATTATTAAGTCTGTTAAAACATATGTTATTCTTTTAAGGTTGGAAAAGAAGCGTCCCAGACTGATCTGACCAACAGGAGCTCTGCTAAACTGAAGTCTTATTTTGAAGAGCTGGAGGATCGACTGAGGATGAAGGTCAGTGACTGGAAATGAATAATAAATAATGAATAATCTTAATCACGGTGTATAATCTTAATAATGTGGTGTAATTAATCAGTTTAACATGTATGTGTACATGTTTTTGTGCAGGAGCTCAGTGAGTGCGCTTGGGAGATAGTGAGAAATGAAGTTCATTATGGTCTGAGGAAGCTTCACAGTTTTCTACAAAGCAAAAAATAAGAGGGAAGAAGACCAAAGCCAAAGTCTTCCTTAATATATCTGAACAGTTCAGATTTAGACCTAGGCTAAAAAGAGTTTATTTATTTATATATTTATGTATTTTTATGTATTTTTACCTATGTGTTATTTATTTTTGTATTTATTTATTTTATTTATTAACATTTGTTCTTGAATAAAAAATCTTGAATGTTGAATACTTGTATATTTATTTCATTTAAACCTATATATTAACATTAAACAGGTGTTTCTTCAGAAATAGGTTAAAGATTTATGTTGCTGTTGTGTTAGACACAGTGAAACATTACAGAAAATACATGTATTTCTGCTTTGTTTGTTATCCAGGTGCTTTTGAGAGAAGATCTTATTCGGTTAAAGGGTTAGAGTTTCTTAATTGGTTGAAAGAAATAGTCGTTTATACACGTATGTACAGTATTTGTATATATGTTTCCATAAACAGTTAATCAGTAAACACCCAAATTACTGTTCACACATTTATTTGCAATGGTCGTTTAGATGAAATAAATGTTATTGTTTTAGCTGTGCAACTACGATTAAAAATGCTTACAGTAGATAAAATCTTGAAATATGGGGTTCTGTACTGAAGTGTGCCTATTTAACAATACTAAGAACCTAATACAGAATAGAAAAAACACATTCCTCAAAATGTGTCAGTCCACTTCAATATATCACTAATTATAAGCAAAACTCATTAAGCAATATACTCCAAATTAACATCATAAATAAGCTATGTTAAAAAAACATTAAAAACAAAACGTGAAACGTTGCTATCCTTCAAGGCAGGTCTAAACATATATTATCTCATGTTATTTTTATACATATTATTTTATTTTGCTTTTAATTCATTGTTGATATTCTAGTCAGCTAGTTCATTTAAATCTGCAGTTTGTTTGGCATGCGCTGCATAAATATGGTTAGTATTACATTGACCATAAAAGAATGTCGTTGCATTTTTAGCTTAATAAACCAGGAGTGTTTTCTAGGATTGAGGTAATGTGTATGTCTGGAAGATCCATGTTGTGTTTTAAATACATTTCAAGATTAAAAAAATGAAAATTGACGAAATAAATTAGATCTGATTAAAAAAAATGAAGTTAGGAAACTTGGGCAAACAAGACAGATGCAATCACTGTTTTTGTTTGTTTTCCAAGTCAGCAAAACTGTCATTTGACAAAATCACAATAAGTAAGGCGCAATTAACATATGGAATGAGATGTATAATATAATGCATAGGTAAAAAATATATTCTTTGTTTTTTGCTTACATTCTTAATAAAACCCGCTAATAAATCCGCCATTACCATTATTATTATTATTATTATTATTATTATTATTATTATTATTATTATTATTATTATTATTATTATTACAACTGTGGAATGTGATTACTTGAAATGCACTCTAGCCAAAAAGTCAATTTGACTGTGTTTTTGAGAATAAGGCATAGGACCTTTAAAATAGAGCTTGTGATATAACATGTTTATCCTAAAAAATATGTATCTGAGTGACGTGTGAAGAAACATAATTTATACATACACTGTTGGGGATACATATACACTGTTGCATTGACAGCCACTTATACACCAAGGGTCAAAATAGCAGCCAATTGACCTCCTGTATGAATTTATGAAGTGAGAGAAAACTCTAAAGAGGGGAACTTGTAAAACCTATTACGGACACTGAATGAAGGCAATAAAAGGTACCCATTCATGATAAAACACTCAAGACTGTGGCATTTTCTATAACTCCTTTCCTTTCTATATTAAATAGAAACAATTACAAATTGAATAAAAATAAAAAAAAACCCAGCCCAGAACCTTAATCTAAAATGCAATTATTTAAAGATGCCACAGCTCTAATTTCATTTAGCCTTCAGTATCTTTTAAGAAATTTCGGTTTCCAGTATAAACGTACAAGTTCAACCAAACCGCCCTTCTTAAGAGCCACAGGGGGTTTTTGGAGAAAAAAATGGAAAGTTATGATGTCATAAGTATTTCGCATTATATCAATAAAATACACTGCCTTCAACAATAAAATGTTATTATGTAATGTATAGGATAATGTATTTACTCACTGGTCACACTATTAGAAACACCTTATTTATATTACATTTACAATTACATTTTCGGCATTTAGCAAACGCTCTTATCCAGAGGATAAGAAGAGCTTCCACAGTAAACATTTCCTTACCCTAGTACAAGCAGACAACAGTCGAGTCCAAGCACCTGCCAGGGGGGATATGCAGAGGTCGAGCCTAAAGATGACAAGTGATTGAATAAGAATTTGAGTGGCTTCCATAGAGGGAAAAGGTCGAATTGTTTTGATGTTGTAAAGTAGTAACCAGCATTATCTTGTCATGTTTGCTATATGAGCAGAGAAGGACAGCTGGCTATCCAGGACAATGTAAGGGTTTCATTCATAATCGGATGGTTTAATCTGAGAGTTATTAACAGAGATGACTAGGTCTTGGGTTAAAGACTGATTTTCAGGAATATATACCACTTAAGTTTTAGATGATGAGCTGACATCCATAATGAGATCTGCCAGACATGCCAAGATGCTGCCTGAGATTTGTGTGTCTGAAGGAGGAAATGACAGAATGAGCTAAGTATCACCTGCATTTCAGTAAGAGAAGCTGTGGGAGCTATGACCTTACCAAGTGAGCAGGTGTATGGAGAACAGAAGAGGACAAATACAGAGCTGTGGGACATGTTGTTTGTTTGTTTATTAGGATTTTAACGTCATGTTTTACACTTTGGTTAGTAGTTTCTCATTACACAAGGTTAATCAGTTTACAAGGTTTTATCGAACACAGTCATGGACAATTTAGTGTCTCCAATTCACCTCACTTGCATGTCTTTGGACTGTGGGAGGAAACCGGAGCTCCCGGAGGAAACCCACGCAGACACAGGGAGAACATGCAGAGCTGTGTGACATCAGTTAAAAAAGTGCATGGAGGAGATATAGCCTGTTATACAGCGAGTTTCAAGCTGATATATTATGTGCATGTGATTTTCACAATTCAGTGTATTGGTTTTATATTCCTGTTGTTAGGCTGAACCATCCAAGTGCAGTAATTAGGACAGGTATCCACATAACATTAGTCATTTGAACATTAGTAATTAGCACATATCCATGTTTAAGGCTGCGTAGATAACACAAATTCTTATTTAGCACATTGGTGATTAAATATAGATATACATTATAAATATACAGTATAAATTAGGCATTCTGACACCAAACACAGAATTTAGCCTCCAAGAAAAACAACAAATTGTCCAAGACTTAAAAGGCAAACTGCAATCACAGCAGGATACGTTACAATCTGCGCTTGGGGGGCCACCATAATGCAGATGTGGCCCTCTGTGAAAATGAGTTTGACACCCCTGACCTAAACTGTCTCCAGTTCCAGTCGGCTTTCTTGACCTGTCCTCTGAACTGGTGTCGGTTCTTACTGGCTCACCATACTTATTGCCATCAAAATCTATTGAGAGGCTGTGTCTGCAATTAAACAGGCTTACTTTCACATGGGTGATTAAGGTTTTAAATATCTGAAACATTTAAATGTGACAAAGTAGCAAATGGCAAATACTTGGTCACAGTACTTTAGGTCTTTGGTCCACAAAGTGAACAGAGCACACATACGGTCGTTCTGGGGTTTCTTCTTTTATCCAAAAGTGAAGAGGTTCTTCAACTTAAGGAGGCGCCTTTCACATTCAGCCTGTGTTTGTGTGGTTTATAATAACAGCTTTTGCCTGCACCATATATTGTGCCCCTTACAGCATTAACCACTCCACTTTTTAATGAATCCATGATTAACTTTTATATTAACACTGCTAAAACTGAACTCCACACATAAAACGGAAATGGTTAACCAGAAGTTTAACAAGCTGTAGAGAATTCTCTGCAAATACCTGAAGATCCATTCACACAGACGTGGTGCATTAATCCAGCCTACAGGGGGCGCTGCTGGTACGTATATATACTGGAAAATGTTTGAAACGCTTAACAGTAGTAGTGCGTCTTTAGTGTACCCTGATACCTTCTGCAGGTAGGTGAGTTTGAATAATTGTATTAAAGCAAAGACAAACAATAAATCTAACTTTAGTCATGTTAAGTGCAGTTGTGGTTTATATTAACAACAGGGTGGTCCCCCAGTTTATACAATATTTGAGTTACAGCATTTTAAAACATTCCACAAGCAGGTGAGTTAATAACAGATGAGAGTATCATGATTGGTGAATCCAACTTTTATATTCAATGATTCAGTCTTTGCCAGTAGAGATACTTACTACTTTGTGTCATTCTGGTCCTTTGTGGTCTGTCATACATAATATTGTAAAAAAATTCAGAGAATCCAGAGAAAATGTGTAGGGCAAGGTCAGAAACCGCTGTTGAATGTGCATGAGTTTTGAGTTCTCAAATTGCACTAAATGAGACACAATCATGTTACTGCAATAAATTAAACCAGATGGGCTCAGGAGTTCTTTGAAAAAAGGCAGTTCTGGGCCCAATTTTAAATTGACTTAAAGACAGTGAAAATCGTAACAAGCCCACCTGCCGTAGAGATAGGTGGCATAGCTCAGTTACAGAAGCATGTTCTTCTGCCTTGGCAAAGATAATTGACATGTCAGTTCCCTTTAACTGAATATCACAGTTTCTTCCTCACAGATTTGCCAGCTCCTCTTTTGTAAAATCTGTTTTTACCTGAAATCATGATAACAGGCTCAGTCTGGTCCAGTTTTCTTCTGACATATGCACACCTGGATGAGCGAGTTGCTGCAAAGATGGCGTGACACACTTTTCTGGATTGGACCCCACAGTTGGACCCACTCTGGGTGTTTGGACCCACTCTGTTTTTGGCCACCTCACCTCTTTTATTTTTTTATTACCCTCTTTGTTTTTGGCTTTAGCCACAGTTTTGTTCTACCTTGGTTAAAGCATCCTGCAGATTGGGTTTATTCTCAGTTCTTGCAAGTGCAGGGCTAAACTTGGCGCCTCAGTGGCGCGGCGTGATTCACCCCATTCCAGGAAACTAACAAAACAGTCAAACTGTTTGGCTCTACTGAGGTACTGGCTGTAATGAGGTACTAAATGTAAAGGGATAACACTACTAATTGAAGTGGTGTTGTACATACCAGGTTTGCTTTGAGGATTTTAGTGTCCATTTGTCAGTCCTGTATGCAGTAAGTCAGAAACTGTTTTGTTCATATTTTTGTTGTTTTACTGATTAAATAATGTTCATTCTGGACATTTGCAAATGTTTGAAAGTTTTAGAAAATGTTTGAAATACATTGCTTGTTAAGGAGAAACTGCTAAAACTACTGATGTACTTTTTTAGGTGTAAATGGTAAACTAAGGCACTGAGTTGGTAATCTGTCAGCAAATGTGTTGGCTATGTCTGAGGAGGAGTAGGTTGGTCAAAGCCCTGTCATCCTGCAGGGTATTTCTGTTTCATGGTAAAATTGTACCTGCTGCAATCCTGACCAGGAAAAAGCAGTTAATGGAAATAAAATGAAAATTATTACTATTTTTATATTTATTATTTATGAAATATTTTAAAAAATATTCACCCCACAGTAGCCACTTGTAATAAAAAGAATCAATAATTAATTCACTTTTTTATTCATTTATCAATATGATAATTTTCATTTTTGCTCTCACATTACAAAATGGTTGTAGAAAAAGGTTTCAGAATTAAATATTTAATTTAAAAATTGTAAAACATGTCAAGTATAAATATAATACACAAATCATTGCAATGATTTAACAATAATAAATAAATAAATAAAATAAATAAATAAATAATGGAATATAATAATACATAAATACTTTCAACAATACATAAAATAATAACTGACAAATAGTCAATTACACTGTGTTTCTTAAAAATTTGTTATTATTCATGCATTACTCCATATTTGGTCTTTGCTCAGTTATTTAATTGTCCTGGTTTAGTTTAACTTCTTTTTCATATTGCCAGCAATTATGTCCATTCTCCGAAGGTGAATCTCCACTACTGCCCTGATCTTCTCCAAAGCGTCAGAGCTGTAGTTCTGTAGACAAAACATATAAAACACATGTTAATTTAATGTGACAGTAAATATCATAACAATCATCATAATCATGGATTAATACTTAAGGGACAATTGTGCACATGTGCTGAAAAAGGCCCTGTCATATTTTACCACATTTACATTCATTAATTTGGCAGATGTTTTTATTTAAATTGAGTAACCTGAAGTTGGATGCAATCCAGTCACAGAGCTGAGTAATCCAGCGTTAGGCAACCTACTCTTATTTTACTGAATTATAATGAACCACATTTGATCTTACTTGAGAAAAGATTAATGGTCAGGTGTGGGTGGATTTGTTAAGTGGCTTAATTGTACCTGTACAATTAAAAACTCTGGGAGCCTGATATTTTGGTTGATTGTGTTTGGTGTAGATTTGGGGTTTGGTTTTCTTTCAATGTTAACATTTTGATAAGGTTACTGCAGTGACGTACAAAGTGCATTTACAATATCTGTATTTCTCCCTCAAGCATTTAAGTCTTAACTGACAGGGCATCTAACCACTCAACAGCAATCAGTCCCACAGATTTACTTCCTTTTGCATTATTATTTGTTAGAGTGTTTTGTATTTTGTTTGATTATTTTTGTGTGTTTGTTTTGGTATTTTTTTCCCTAAATTAATAACTTATTGTCATTACTTATAATTTCATAGTTTATATTGTTGATAATGTATTTAGTTTGTTGATTTGTTGATTTATTTTCTGAAGTGTTCATTTGTTTTGTACTTCAGGGACACTGTAGTTAACAATTATGTAACTCATTTTGTGTCATATTATGCCAAAAGAGGTAAATTGTGTTAAAGCTACACAACTTTGTTTATTTATTTCGATTTTTAACGTCATGTTTTACACTCTTTGGTTACATTCATGACAGACACAAATGACTCCACAAAGAAAGGACCCGGACCGCCCCACCTGGGGATCGAACCCAGGACCTTCTTGCTGTGAGGCGGCAGTGCTACCCACTTAGCCACCGTGTTTTTTCTCAATTTTTTCTTGCTTATTTTTTTTCTTGCTAACAAAAAAGCTGGACACTTACAGTTTTTTGAAGAATCTTTTTCAATTTCTTAAAGTGTCGCCTCAGTCTTCTCTCACTGGATGAGTGTGATGATCTCTCTGCATGTGCTGCACTCTGTTACAAAAAAAGAGTCAAAGTTAGCTCAGAGAGTTTTCAATGAACGTCAACTCCTTATCCACTCACACAGGAGCACCCACATGCAGCACCCACATTGTTCCACTACTATTTGTGTTATTGATTTGTATTAATATTTGTAGTATTTGTATTATTAGTAGTATTAGTAGTAGTGAGTGGTGTACTACTTGGTAGTGGTCATTTTTCTTAATTAGTACTTACACAATTATTCAGCTCGTTCAGTTGCCGGGTATACAGTATACTTAGGAAGTCATCAAGGACCTTGGTATCCCATTTAAGTTCATTTTGATAAGATATAGCACTGAAGAGATTAGCAATCTGCTCTGTAGCCACAGCCAGGAACCTCACCTGGTCTGCTACCTGCACAAATAAAATTTAAAAAAATTAGCAAATTTAAAATAAGAGTTTTTTTTTCAAAAGCACTATATTCTATATTATAATGATTGTGTAATTGTTATAGTTTTTATATTAAGCATTCCTTTTACCTGTTCCTTTTCAGCAGCTCTGTATGCCAGGTGTGGAAATGGCTCATTCAGTGGTGATACCTTTTCACCCTAAAAGACAATATTTAAAACAACAGTTCAGTATAGGATTGCCACATGAGGTACTGACCTTAATTTAAAAAATGGATTGCTACTAACACAACTTTGAGTTTTGTTACTTTTTAAATAATCATTCATTTAAATTTTTTTGCCTGTTAGTCTAGCATCTTTAGCCATGATATTATTACACATGCACACATGCAGTGGCTTGGTGTTGTTATGTGGATGTTGCTTCAAAATGCGTATAAATGTTTTCATGACCTGTACAACACATCATCTGTTTTTCTGTACAGTCTCAAAGCATGTCAGACAACAACACATTTTTCCACTGTGCATCAGACCGCTTTAAGTGAAACTGGCAGTGCTGCTATTGTTTACACATGGTTTCTGCTCTGTACAGTACAGTGTTAACTTGCATTTGTGCATTCATCAATAAACATTGTTTATTAACAACGGTTTGTATTGGGCACCTTGCCCATGAAGGTATAACAGAAGCAAGCTCTTTCTTAATGCAGGCCATCTGAGGATCAAAAATTATAGCCATTCAGCAGTGTTTTTCCCAATAATCTTTTGCTGGTATTTTGCACTGTACAATGGCTTATTGGGAAAGGTTGTTCTTATACTGTGGCATTATTATACTTCCTGAAGCAAATTGGTGAATTTTTACTAATCCTTGGTTTTTAAGAACTATGCCTTTTCCTGGCTGTGTACTTGCATGAGTGAAACCCTTTTTTAAATGACCCACAACCTTCCTAGTCCTACCTTTTTAAAATGAGCAGATATTTTCAGTTCCTACTCCTATAGTGTTTCTATACTACATCCTTATTATTATTATTTTTATATCAATAAAGAAAGGTTTAATAATTCATTCTTGTATTTTGATGTATTTATTACATTTTATTGACTTTTTTTTATTAACTGCTGATCAGGGTTGATGGTGGTTTTGGCACCATCCAGAAATCGATTCACAAGGAAATAAACAAGTCTGTTGCTAGGCATCAAACAAGAATCCAAGAATCTGTGATTTGTTCATTGGTTTGTATTTTTATTTAACTGATAAAAGTACAAGAAGTGAGTTTTAATGTCTTGGCTGACCAACTTAAAATTTACAAAATATTACTTATTTAGCTCAGATGGGCCAAAAGACAGTGGAAACATGCATTGTGGTCAGATTCAAAGGACCATCCAGACTGTTATCAGTGAAAGTGCATAAGTCAACATCTGTCATAATATAAGGGAGCATCAGTGCTTACTGCAGGGCCGGCGAGTGCAACGCAAGCAAAGGCTATTTTTTTAATTATCTCTGAACCTGCAGGGCGAACGGCTTCTGCCGCTACCATGGGAATTAGAAAGCGTTTGGTTATTATTTTAAGTAGTGTTCACTTTTAGTCTTAGTAACGCCGTGTGTGTGCAGGTTATATCAGCATTACAATGTGTTTAATACACCGCTGTTTAAGTAGCGCAGTAGACAGAGCGCATCTCGCATATTTTTCCACCCTAGGTTAGAATCTGGCTTAGGGCGATCTCATGGTCCATGGTTATTTTATTAAAACAATGCCAGTCATGCACTACAACAGTGTGACTTCACAGACACAGAATGCATGTGCTTGACTGGCCTTACTGCAGTCGAAATATCTCCTATTGAAATGTTTTGCGCATTATGAAGCGGTGAATCGGAAAGCGGCTGAGGATAAAGTCTTGTATCAAGCAAGAATGGGCTGAAATTTCACTTGCAAAACTGCAATGATTAGTTTTCTCAGTCCAAACCACTGAAAATCTTATTAAAAGGTAATGTGATGTAACACGGTGAGAAACATGCCCCTGTCCAGACTTCAGACTTTTGAGTTTGTTGCAGGCATCAAATTTGTAAATGTGCTTATATGCAATATTGATCATAGAAAACATTGGAAATCTTTGTACTTTTGTCAGTTAAATAAAAATGTAAGATAATTAAGAAATCACAATTTAATGCATCTTACAAAATATACCATTACCATAAACTTTTTTTATTTAATTAATTGTAGTTCAAATGTAAGAATAATGACATTTTTGTAAAATTAATTATTATAGTTGTAGTAGAAGTGGTGGCAGTAGTAATATAACTGTTTGAAATGTAAAATTAATAATTGTAATATTAAAAAATGTAATAATTATTGTTGTCTTTAGTGTTTGGAATATTGCAATACTACTATTCCTGCTGCTACTACTACTTTAAATAATAATAATAAAGCTGAAGAAAAATTCTTTTGCAGACTCACCGTTTTGACCATTTCCTTCAGAAGTAAAAGACAGTAGGCGTTTTTCACTTTGTATTGGCTGATGATCCAGTCGCAGGCTCTGCACTGGCTCTGCTCGCTGAAAAACAGCAGAATAACAATACACGTCCACGTTTGTTTCATGTTCATTGTTGCACTGTTCTCTAGGTGAGTTTACCGGCGACATGCTGCCGTGCTCGCAATTTATTTGAAAATATGGAAAGGGAAAACGATGGAAGGCCGGCATACAGAAAGACCGGTATACAGAGAGAAATTCCCAGGCCCCGCCCACTTTCGCTTTCAACTTGCAGTTTGAAAATATTGTATATTGGTTAGCCATAGCCTATCGCTCCAGTTTAAAGAAATTAAATGAATTTATTTGGTTCAGTTGTGGACATCACTTCCACAGATGCAACATAGTACATTATTACAATAGCTGACAAAATAAACTATTAAATACTTTATGTTAATATTGTATATAGTATTGAAGTGTAGCCTTGGTAAACTACTACTCTAACGTATCCTATAATTAACAAAGAATAACTGGTAAACAGCAGCATACTCATAACAAATAGGACTAAGCTTAAAAGCTAATAAAATGACTGTCTTACCTTTTTGTGCTTTTTTTGTATAAATAGATATTGTAAGATGTAGAAAGAAGGATCACGTTGCACCAGCTTTCTCAGTCAGTTACGAACTGAAAGAAATGGGGAACTTTGCTTCTTTCTCTTTCAGCTATTGTGCTTTCGGTTTGGTCGTCGACGTCATCCCAGTCTGCCATCCAGCTGACGTAACCTGATGATGAAAGCTGGCGCTATACTCGCTACGTAACAAAAGCGCACACTACTGTAAAGTAACCTTTAGTCATCACCGGTTTCTTGCATCATCTATAAATAATAACAATACATTCATTCACTGTAGATGATGTAATGTAGACTTTTTTTGTTATTCATCTTTAGGTGGGGTGGTCAGGGTCCTTTCTGTGTGGGGGTTGCATATTCTCCCCGTGTCTGCAGTACAAAGACGTGCAAGTAAGGTGAACTGGAGATACATAATCGTCCATAACTGTATTTGACATTAACTAATGAACTGCTAACAGTTCACTAGTTCGGGACATCTTACCTAACTAAACCACTATCAGGACAGACCCATGGAGCATTTTTTAGCACTCTGTTCATAAAGACTAAAAACTGTACTACATATCTGTTGTTATTTAACACTACTACAGCTTAGTATATCACATTACATATCTCATCTTAAAATATTTAATGCCAGGATACTTCTTAGGTTTTTTTATATGACATACTACTCTTTTTTATTCTACAGTATTTATTCAATTACATAGTGTGTACAACATTACTTGTGTACTTAATTCTTTGTACTTTTATACTTTTGTACTTATGTACTTTTGTACTTTAATACTTTTTGCTTTAATGTACTGGAGCTGCTGTAATAACTGACTTTCCCTATGGGATTAATAAAGTTATCTATCTATCTATCTATCTATCTATCTATCTATCTATCTATCTATCTATCTATCTATCTATCTATCTATTTATCTATCTATCTATCTATCTATTAATCTAAATCTTGTGTTACGAGTAACTACCGTTTCTGTCATGAATGTAACCAAAGTGTGTAAAACATGATGTTAAAATCCAAATAAATACTACTACTACTGCTACTTTAGGCAGAACTCTATAATGCAAAATTAAAACCAATGCCAGGACACAAATAATGGCCTCCATTGTTCAGTCAAAAACAAAGTACAAAATCTAACCAAGCTGTGATTAATTAGAAATTAGTCTCACATGAGGTTAATTACCCTATCATTGGTTGTTTTGATGCTTAAAATGGCCAGTTTTATTTTATGTTTTTTGTTTACACTGGCAAAGAGAAAGCTGTCTGAGCATACCGGTAAGGCAATTATTATCAAGCACAAGTAGTCTGAAGGGTTGTACCCAGATTCAAAAGTGTGTTACTCATGCAACAGTTAAAAATCTTCCAGGGCGTGGTGGAGAAAGGAAAATTGATGAGAGAACTCTATAAAAGGTGGTTTAAAATGTAACAAAGAAACAATGCAACACCCTAAGAACTTCAGGCTGAGCTGGAGACTTCTGAAGTGATGATACCATATGCCTGTACCATATGCCAAACACTAAACAAAACAGGTTTCTATGCGTGAGGGCAAAGGAGGCCCCCAGTGCATGAAGAAATGCATAAAAACAGCGAGTGTACTCTGCCTTAAATACACAGACCACAATTTCTCTGGAAAAAATGCATTTCTCTTTGGCAATGCATAACCGCATTATGTGTATAGATGAGGAAATGAAGCTTATAAAGAAAAGTGGAACGTGGTGGAGGATACATAATGTTGTGGGGCTGCTTTGCTGCCTCTGGGGACTGAGTGTTACAGGAATAAAACCAGATGATTACCAGAGCATTTTTAAGCATAATGTGCTCCTAATAGTAAGAAAACCATATTTGAATCAAACAAAATTTCAGCAGTAAAATGTTGGATAATGACCCAAAGCACAAGAATGGTTAAGAAGGAAAGATGGACTTTTTTAAACTGGCAAGCAATAAGTCCTGGTCTCAATCCTGAAAATATTTGTAGGGAGCTGAAATCTGCTGAAATCTCAATGTGTAAAAAGCCACACATTAATCACAGCCTGTTCTCTGAGCTCTGACCAGGGAACAAAATTGCCACACAGTTTTACTTCAATCATTTATTTATAATCACATAATTGATGGTACTTTACATCTTGCAGCTGTCTAACTTAGACTACATTGACTTTTGTAATACAACAAAACATGCAATGTTAATTTATAACAATTTATAACGTATTCCACGTTACACAATATTACACAATAAAAAATTTTTAGTAATCACATTATTAACTAATTACAATATAAATAAATAAATAAAACTTAACATGACTTAACAAAATTTACATACACTAACAATCAAAATGTGAATACACCTATGGGCTAAAAGAAGATAAACATATTCATATTAAACCATATTATAAGCCATTACACTTTGTGGCCACTTATCTTTCTTAAGGTTGTTGTTACTAGATGTATTTCCTGTAAACAATAACAAAATGATGTCTGCTTGCTTTATTTTAATGCTTTTTTGTCTACATTCTAGCAAAACGTATTTTTCCTTGTGAATAATGCAAATACTACTAAAATAAGTCAATAGTGAGTCATGCTCTTTGATTTAAGTATAGGGGAAGCGGAAAAAGAAAAGTAGCCTTTGGTAGCTACATTAGGTACATTAGGTTCTACAATTCTATTATATATTCAATATTCAGTGTGTAAATTTGTAATTTCAGTTTATTTGTTACACATTAATTTAGCTCTGCATCTGTTCATAGTGTTCATTGCCTGTTGAATAATAGGACGTGCACTCTCCCAGGCACATGAGCTGAAATGCTGTAATCAGAAACAAACACAATTTTTTTAAACTTTTCTCTTTGTCTCTGTCTCTCTGTAAATGTATACTGTTTATGTGCTATATAAAAATGTAAACAGATATTAGCTATCAATGACTCACTTTTTTTGTCAGAAAATCACCCAGACCTGTCCAGCAAGCAGTCCACTTTTCAACCCCCTCATTCTTAGCAGAGTTCACACCCGGAAACCTGGTCAGCTGGAAAGAAATACGTTGATATTTCTTAATATTACAAGAAAAACACACCGAGTAAGGCAACAGTGATGACCAAAATGATGACCAAGTTTAATTTCGTATTGTCTACATTAAAAGATTTTATTTTAAGTATTTGTCTGTTATATAGAGTTGCATCAGGCCTTAACTAGAAAATACTGACTGGCAGAGAATCACAGCTACCAACCAAGTACAGGCTCAGTACCCACAGATTAGCCATCAACAAGAGCAGACACAGAAACACCTGGCTGCCCAGTGAGGAGAGACTTTGTATCAATTGCATGACAGGTAAGGTTGAGAAAGTGATGCACATTCAAATAAACGTGAAACTTTCACCTGCAAATTCGAGTCTCAATTCCCAAATTTAATCCAAAAAAAGGGGGCAGCAAAAGTTTAAGATGTAGAACGTCACCACCTGAAAGCAGTGGGTAACCATTTTTTTGCACCCCATCACAAATGTTATCATTCATTAGTTTTTTAAATGTTATTTAAATGTATTGTTTCAACTTGCTGTTATAATTTCTAATGCTGTGTTAATACTGTACTACATACTGATAATAAAGCTGGTCGATTGATGAGTGGCTAAATGTTCATCACGACCTTTGTAGAGGTCGAGTTGCACGAAATCTTGCTTGGCAAACACTAACTCACATTCAAAACCGATGAAGACCATGTTCTGCCTGCATGATCTGTCAATATGTTTGCTTCTTGTGCAGCAAGTATGTATCTTCACTAAACGTTTTAGAAAACTTTTACAGTGCCTTGTTTAAGATCCAAAACAACCCAAAATATGGCTTAGAAGCTCATTGTGATGTTCTGTTCATGTTCTGGTTTCACCAAAGAAGCAGAATCACTGACTTAGTTTGCGTTAATACTTAAACGTCATTGATTACGGTGTAGTTAAATACAGTATGGTTAAAAGCTTACACATGATGTGTAGATTTGACTTTGCTGCCCTAGCAGTTCCCTTAACTGTCGCAGCTCCACTAAGTCCCAGCTGGTGTGCATCGTGTTTTTCATTAAGAGGTCAGAGGCAAGTCGAAATGACGTTTCCAGCACTAACAGTCTGCTCGTATACTGTCAAACAGAATAAGGTTTAGAACACGGATTAAATAATTAAGCCCACATCATCACAACTTGCATGATTATTGAAAAAGATATGCTATATTGCCCAAACAAGTACATTTTTTAAATACTGTAGAGTCCAAAAAACTTACATAAGCTTGTGAAAGCCATATAATGGCAGTATTGTGATTTAAATTATTTCTTCAATTGTTTTTTCCCTTTTGTTAAATGATTGGAACAGCAACCTCCTTGTTCACAAAGTTTAAACAATTTGATTTCTGCCATATTGCAATTTTTTTTTATTTGCTGGGTCAAAACCATACACAGCAAATTATACTATTAATGTGGTAGCATATAAAATTGTGCCTTAACTTGGTGCATTATTGGTATAATTATAAATCCTAGACGGCTCACGGCATGCATGTTCTATACATGTAGCTTTATTGCGCACCTCTTTTGGTAGATTTCGAGGACACTGTATAGTCATCGCTTCAGCCTCGCTTCTGCATCTCTCTGGTAGACTTTCCCCCTTAAACAAATAAAACAAATACTTAAAGTAGTTAATTATGTCTATGACATTAGAGCAACTTTTTTTGTCATTCTGTGTAAAGTATTTATGGTACTTTAAAAACAACATACAAAACGATAAATTATAACATGAATAAAATTAACCAATTTGCCCTTTGTAATAAATAAACCAGAAAATTTTGTCAAAGCACATTTTTGTTGCCTCTTACCAGTTTGGAGAGTTTCTGAATGATAAATTGTGTTCTTTTTTGCTCATGACTCCTAAGGCATCCTGCAAAAACAGTCGGGCTAATTAAGAGCCACAGAAGATATTGCACAGCTGTATTCATGGTGTCTGATCTGGTCCTGTCACCAAGCATTTGAGAATAAAGACTGGGACCAATGGTCGGTGGCTATATAGCCCCAAAGAAAAGTGATTTGCATGCAGTCGGTGCTTGGGAAGCCCGTGCATGTGGGAAATTGGAATTTTTATGGATACTTTTAGGTATCACTGTCTCGAATGTTGTGTTTTAACAGTGTTATTCTATTGAATTAATGACTGATAACTATTGTAATACAGGATTTGTTTGATAAACTTGTTTGTTTACTATGATAAGTGATGTAATAAAAAGTACTTGCAGTAGTAAACATGTGACTCACTTTCATTTTCGCATTGATGGGTGATGTAACTTTAAATCATGTCAGTGCCAAATCTGAACTTTTATTAGTTAGACCATGCTGTAAAAACGAATTCGTTGTTGTATCATCATTGTTGTTTGGTATAGAAAATAAAATAAATAATTTACAAGTAAATTATGTTTAATTATAAAAAAGCAATTAAAAATGCTTAAATATTAATCTAAAGTACACGAATTATTCATTATGAATAACTAACAAATTGATGCATTTAATTTTTTTGTTCCTATAAGTGGAATCCAACACTGCAGCCATTATACTTTTTAAAATGAAAACTGCTTTATAGATTTGAATTACTAACATACAGTTTCTGTTTGTTGCGTTTATTTTATTATTTACGCAGATTGTTCGATGTTTGTTTTCCATTTAGAAATTTTTATTGGTTGTGATTGGATAAACTACAAAAAAACCTCCCTCACAGAAACTGCATCATCAGATGCTTGTCAGCTTTTCAGTTTCCAATGCAAGTGAAAGTATCTTTTGCGCGGTATTTCCGCTTTAAACTGCACCAAACTCTGCAGTCGAACCATTAATGATGCAGTGAAAAGGTATTTTTGTCTACAATTGTTTGTGTTGTATAAAGAACCTATTATGCTGAAGTTATACTACTTTATGTAAAACGTAGACAGTACTGTAAGTTAAAGCATAGATCAGGGCAGGGATATAAAAAATATTACATGCCATGAGTGTTCCTACAACCACAGTGGCTTCAATAACTTTAAAATGGGACATAGAGTTGGCAACCTAGCCAAAAGGGGTTTTCAGGCAAAAAGGGAAGTACTTTTAAAATAGCTTCAAAAGTCCTGTGCCGAGATGGAAAAACAAATTGCAAGACAAAAACCACAGATTAATAAAAAGTACATAGCCCCATGGAAATGACTTTTGGAGTTATTTTGGAGAGGACAAAACACTCTATCTTATAACGAATTTGAAGTGTAAGCTGAGAACTTACAATGGTAACAGTGCTGCCTTAACCCCAATTGTCTGCTAAGGAAACTTTATTTGTTAAACATCTGACCAAAACAGACCAAACATCACACTTTTACCAATAATTCCCTGCAAAATTGCATTATTAGATGCTTGTCAGATCTACACTTTCTAGTTTACGTGAAAATATATGCACAGCATTTCCATTTTGAAATGCACCAACCTCTCTGCTGTCGAACAACTGATGATGTAATGAAAAGGTTTAGTTAGGGAAGCCCAACAATACGTGACTAACTTTCATTTTGCATTTCCTTATATAACGTAGACTTAGCTTGACGATTTAACTATGCTGCATTGTCTTAAAAGGTTTCAACTGCATTGTCTAAAGATACCAGTATTAAAAGTAACGATGCCGTTCTTAGAAAAACCTGGGACAAAGAACCTTAAACACAAAATGGTTTTTAAAATAATGGTTTAAGTTATTGCATGAACAATAATGTTCATCCCTAAATTATATGCAAAAAAGGGACAGGTAGCTCTGTGGGTAGAGGTCTGAGCTATCAGTCAAAAGGTTGTGGGTTTACATATCTGCTTTGCTCAGCAGCACTGTTGGGTGTTTGAGCTTGCCTTGTGCCTTTACCCCAGCTTCCAATCAAGCTGGGAGATGCGGACAAATAATGTCATTGTACTGTACTCGTGTCTGTATGCATGCCAAATAAAGGCATTCTATTAGTAGTGTGTTGGTTTGGGGTTGCTTTGCTTCCACAGAACCTGGACCACTTGTTATAACTAATATAGAACTATAAGTGTTTTAAGTGACCGAGTCAAAGTCCTGACTTGAATCCCATTGAGATGCTGTGGTAAGACCATAAACCGGCAGTTCATGTTTGAAAACCAATGTAACACAAATTAACACAAATATACAAAGAGGAGTGGTCCAAATTTTCTCCATGATGTACCATAAACGTTTGCAGTTGTTACTGCCAAGGATGGCACGATCCGTTATTATATTTAGGGGGCAACTATTTTGGCATGGGTGATTTTAAATAACTCTCTAATTTAGTATATATAGAATGATCTTTCGAATCTGCATTCTGTGTATACGTGTGTTGTCTTAATATAAATATACAGTAAAATACAAAAATATAAATAATAGTATTTTCAACAGGGAACTAATAAAAGTTTTTTATTCGTTTCGTAATTTATAAATAATGTCAGCCTAAACCTAGTAGTGTAGGAAAACACACACACAAAAGCAAATCATATATTAAAATTCTTTTATTAATTGTATTTGGAGCAGTGTTGACATCGTTGGACATTTCCGACACATCAGGTTTTAAAACTGCTGAAAGCTCAGTTGTTGCTGTTAATGGTTAAATAATGGAGTAAATTTCGAATCTATATATCGATAATAAATAGACCACTGAACAGTGTGCATTAAATAAGTTAACAAATATTGCGTATAAATTAGGGCTGTCGAAGTTAACGCGATAATAACGCATTAACGCGATTTCAATTTAACGCGATTAAAAAAAATAGTGCCGTTAACGCAAATTCTAGTTCATGTTGAGACTTGACTGGTAGAACAAACGTTTTAATGTCGGACTTGCCACCGTTTTTCATTTGCGGTTTGTTAACATAATGTAACCGAGCGTCGTAGTGATGCACTTGCATAATAAATAAATAAATACACGCTATACTCACAAGTTGTCGGGAGCAAAACACTTTATTAATTTATTCTGTTACGGTACCGAATACCGGACAGCTGAGTCAAGCACGTTAGTCCATGCACTATGGAAGCCCCAAAGGGTCAAAACATACTCACTTCGTGTAGAAACATCAAACCATTGTCACGATACAACCACAGAAAAGTCTGTTACAATAACTACGCCTTATCCCACCTAAAGCACCGCTGATCTACAATGTTTGCTGATGGAGAAATTCTAACCTACAATCTGACATATATACGAAGTCAAGGGTCTCTGCTGGATAGTATTACTGCCTAGTATGTGAGTGAATAAAACTCCCTTACAGTTTTCTCTTGTCCCAGCAGTTTTTAACATCAGTACATTTAGCATAAAATGTGTTCACCATTTTAATTGTAACATTTCACTTAAAAATCCTTGTTTTCTATAACATTTACACAGATTTTTTTTAATGCGATTAATCGTGATTAACTATATGAAATTCTGAGATTAATCGCGATAAAAAATTTGTATCGTTTGACAGCCCTAGTATAAATATTGGGAAAACCAATGTAAAAGAATCAACACGATTATACAAACAGGAGTGATCCAACTTTCCTTCACAGTGATGTATCACACGTTTGCAGTTGTTACTGTCAAGGATGGTATTCGTTTTCAGATTTAGGGGGCAGTCACTTTTTGGCATGGGTGATTTTGAATACATCTCTATTTTAATATATTGGAATGATCTTTCGAATCTGTA
This sequence comes from Trichomycterus rosablanca, assembly GCF_030014385.1. Classification (NCBI taxonomy): domain Eukaryota; kingdom Metazoa; phylum Chordata; class Actinopteri; order Siluriformes; family Trichomycteridae; genus Trichomycterus; species Trichomycterus rosablanca. The sequence goes on along the minus strand of NC_085989.1, from coordinate 43,370,323 downwards.
TTTTGTGTATAATTGTGTTGTCTTAATATAAATATAAAAACATATACAAAAGTATGAACAATCTGATGAAAATCACAGATCAGTAAGTATTTTCAAACAGATAATTGAAAAAAGTTCGTTATTCTTTGTATAATTTATAAATAAGGTCAGCCTAAACTTAGTAGTGTAGAAAAACACAAACAAAAGCACAATATATATTAAAATTCCTTTATTAATTGGAGCAGGGTTGACATCATTGCACATTTTCGACACATCAGGTTCTGAAACTGCTGAAAACTCAGTTGTTGCTGTTAAAGATTAAATAAAGGAGTACATTTCGAGTCATATATCGATAATAAACAGACCGTGTGCATAAAATAAATTAACAGATATTGCGTATAAATTTATTTTTATTTTACAAAGAAGGCTTTCAGTAAATTATTTTGATCAGGATTTTAAATGGTCTCCGGTGTTTAATGAAGGCTGGCTTTAGTTTTGGTGGCCAGTAAATCGAGTCGTCTGAGATGTTTCAGCAGCGCACCTGCAATGTCGTTCCAGCCATCGGCACTGTAATCCTGTAAGGTACATATTTAAGAATGCATCAGTATATACAGTAGATTGAAACTGTGTTTATTAACTTAAAGTCCAAATACGTTTGAGTTACTACTTAACTATTGTTAATCACGTTATATTACATTTCAACAGAGAATCAGATAGTATATTAAATGCTCACCTGCTTTTTTAGGTGAGAAATCAGACGTTTAAAGTGCGTTTCCATCTTCTTAAATATTCTTTTTTGTGCTTTATTGGCTACAACGTTTTTTGCCTTTATTGAGAGTTTAAAAGGGTAAAAATAAACCATGTCAATGATTGTTTTTCAGTTTCACTGCAGTTTACACATCATGGTAATAAATAATGCTAAAAACTTACGCATTGCTCCAACTCCACGATTTGACGGTCAACATCAAGGAGGAAAATCTGCAGTTTATGTTGGTCACATCCCACCTCCTCATATTTCCTTCTATAGATCTTCATTACACTTTTTAGAGTTTTCAAAATAAACAGTATGTGATCATTTGCCTGTAAAAAATATTATATTATTATAAATATAAGTTATCTAAGATCACGTTTGTAGATATTTTTTCTGTTTCATATGCCACATTGGAGCATTCTTTATTCTTTATTTGTTAAATATACATATACAGTAAAATATGCGTTTTTCAGCTTGTTATGAAGCTGGGGTCAGAGCACAGGGTCAGCCATTGTATGGCGCTGAGGGGTTAAGGGCCTGGCTCAAGGGCCCAGCAGTGGCTGCATGGCACAACCCTCCGATTAACCTATACCCAATAGGCTGCCATTAAATGGTTTATTATAAAAATCATAACGACAGTTACAATTTAGACAACAACTTTTTTATTTCATTTTTTTTATTTTGCTTGCTGTTTAATTCTAGATTTGAGTAGTATTTTCAGTTGTGGGGCAGTGGTAGATCAGTGGGTAAGGTACTGGGGCTGTTGACATTACTTGTCATATTGTCACTTCCCCATAGCGCCAAGTTTCTACTGTTGGGCCCTTAAATGAGTTGCTTTGGATAAAAGCGTAAGCTTAATGCCATATAGATATATATGTTCGTCTGCAATACAATTTAGTTCTAGGGGGCGTTGCACGAGTAGGTGTGCGCAGGTGTATGTGAATGTGTGTTGTCTTGTTTGTTTAAAGTTTGTTTGTTTTAGGGATTTGTAGATTCAAGATTCAAGATTCAAGATTTACTTTATTGTCATTTTACTGTACACCGAAGCTTTGGGTGGCGTTTTTATGGACTGATCTATGCACGATGATAAAACATAATACAGTAGACCCTTGACTTACGACTTTAATTGGTTCCAAAGGGCTGTTCTTAAGTCAAAATGTTCGTTAAATAAACCTATTTTTCCCATAAGAAATAATGTAAATAGAATTAATCTGTGCCAGACCTCCCAAACCACCCCCTTACCTAACCTTTATAATGTCTTAAATGGTCTTTTTTGTTTAAATTATAGAATATACATTACTGTAATAAATAATAATACACAACAATACACAGTAGTACTGTACATTAAAAAACACACATCACATTTCAGTACAGTACGTGTGCTGTACTATACACCATAATAAATTTCCTTCTTTTTTTTAATAAAATTTATCTACCAGAAACAGCAATAACTCTCATATTTCTCTATTATTTGATTCTTTATTTCAACAGTGTTGTATTTTGTAGGTGTAATTGCACGAAAGAAAGAATACTTTCCTTCTTCTCTCTCACTCACTGTCTCACTCTCACTCTGTCTGATACACAGTGACAGCTACTGGCAGGAGTAATTATACAACACAACAAATAGTGATTTTTTTTTTTCATTTTCTCACCACTACGCTTCCTCTGCAGTTTCTTTGGGACATTTTAATATAGAATTTTACAAAATATAAAGAAATTACCGGAAAAACACCGTCCGCTGTCCAAATGTTCGCTCACTGTATATATATAGAGAGAGAGAGACGGTTGGAGTCAACTTGTTCGTGACGTCACGTGTTTCGCGAATTTCTGTTCGTAATCTGAAATTTGTTCGTACATTAAGTTGAAAAAGATCGTTTGTAACCCGAAATGTTCGTATGGTAAACCGTTCGTAACCCAAGGGTCTGTATATGGAAAAAAATATTTCATACCTAAAACGATAGGGTTTTTGTAATATGAATTTCTCTCATATTTACATTTAGGATTGTATATATATATATATTTGAGCTGTATTATGTGTTTTGTCGTTTTAAATTTTTGTGTTGTATGCCATGCTGCAAAACAAATTTCCCTTCGGGGACAATAAAGACTGAACTGAAGGTTAATTTAAGGTTCTTGCGTAATCCAATGGAGGGAATGTCTCTTACGCATATAGACACCTAAGCTACAACTGCTCTTATTTTGTGCTTTTCATTTAGACTTACCTAAATGTATTTACTCTTAAATAAACAAATGATTTAATATACCGATAAACAAACCAATGTTGATTTGTGTGGTATCTTCATTGACACATCCAGAAATAATATAGCTCAAAGTCTTTATTATAACTCCCGAATTATAAGAGAAGCAGTGAAGCCATGCGATAACGTTTAGAACGGTCACTTTCTTCTGACTCTTGATTTACAGCACCACTACAATAACAAAAGGTAACAGTGCCTCCCGTAGGATCAGCTCCCCATTACAGGTAAGTATTTTTATGTTTCCTTTACACGATACTACAATTTGTGTCCTCCCAGATTCTTTACTTATATTAATGACATTAGGGGTTGATAAAGAGTTTATTCTTACCTGTTGTTGAGATACAACGTTGTACAGTTTGTTGGGGAACGCCAAGCTTAAACTGCCATCATGCACAGCATGCCTACACTGAAACGACGATGTGAAATAATTACTTACAATTTAGTCTTTAATAAAGGCTTGTTATAAACTGCCTGTCCAGCTGTATTTTCTCACTGCATGTCACCGCACCCTTTTCCACTTCCCCACTTTAGGAGTTGTTTAGCTTGGTTATGGCGAATTAAAAGTTTTATAATGAATGTGTTATAATATTAATTATAATGTGTTTGCAAGTTAAGCTTTCTGAAATTTTTTTTTTTAATTTACTTATTCATTTATTTATGTTATTTATTTTATTATTCAATTATTAATATAACATGCATAAACCGATGTTCGGTTTAATTATCTGTCTTTTCTTACCGCCTGCTGAAGATGCCAAATCGAGCTGTTGCTTAAAACCTGGAAATTACTGAGTGAAGCTTTATTCTGTGATTTCATCCATGTGCATCCACCCGCGCCGTTCCAACAGCTAAGAGAAATCATTACGAACACCAATGTATTTAGCACCATTGTTCTTCCAATAACATATGAGTCGAAGCGACTAATTTAATAAAAAAAGACAAATGAAAAGATATCTAGTGTGTTCGATGCACAAGACGCTCGATTTGCAATAAATATGTGACATGTTCTGTTTGCTTTTATGTATTCACACTGAAAAGTGAAAATGTGAAGTACTTCTCTTTCGGTCACCAAAAGGTTAAACACCTTTTGCCTTCTTTGTAAATCTGAATAACTGGACATGTCAACTTTTGGGGACTTTTGTACACAGGCTACATCCACTGTAAGGGCAATGAGTGAGCACATTACACACAACGCAATCAAACATACTTAACAATTAAAAGTGAAAAACATTTAAATGTACATTTTCGGCATTTAGCAGACGCCTTTATCCAAAGCGACTTACAGAAATGTGACAGTATATTGTCTGGGCAATTGAATATTAAGGGCCTTGCTCAGGGGTCCAACAGTGACCTTTTGATTACTAGTCCAGAACCTTAACCGCTATGGCTACAGCTGCCCCACAAACAACAATTTGTTTGATAACGTCTATAAAGTCATTCGTTGTGCTTTACTAATTAAATACAAATACACATGGGCGCAAGGCAGAAAAACCTTCGGCCATAAATAACAACATAGTTTAATTACCGTGTTAAATCAGTGTGCCCAGTTAAATTAATATTATATAATAGATTATATATGTAATTTTTATTTATGTAATATAATTAGAGCACCAGGTTTTACTGGCCTCGGTGAATATTGTACACAAAGAAAAGAAAAGCGGGTCCAATAAAAATAATAGTCCAGCTATTGTTTTATTGTTTACGTGACGGCCTTGATTTGTGGCTGGGTTCTTTCTGTTAGGAGTTTGCATGTTCTCTCCGTGGGTTTCCTTCCACAGTACAAAGACATGCAAGTGAGGTGAATTGAAGATACTAAATTGTCCATGACTGTGTTTGCCATTAATCTTGTTAACTGTTGAATCTTGTAACAAGTAACTGTCCTGTCATGAATGTAGCCAAAGTGTGTAAAACATGATGATGTTAAAATCCTAATAAATAAACATTTGTCACCCTAATCAGATGTTGTATAATAACGTGGATAAATTCAGTTAGTTATGTGTGTTTTACGTGTGCCTTATTTTTAGTACTGTTACAAAGGACTAATCATTTTCCCACTATCAACACTTCTTTGGAAGACATGCCGAGCTAATCTGTGGTTCAGACCGAGAAATATAGACATGTTTCTCTCGACCACGATAAAAGTAACGCTTCCTCTATTTTGACTCTTTAGCGAGTTAAAATTATTTTAACCTTACACTCAACCTGAGTAACTTCTTAAATCATTGAGTCTTTGTTGTTTTATTGTTATTTTTCACTCCTGAAATTGCAAAGACAGATATTTACACTTTTTACTTAAAGACAAAGTAGAACCAATATTCTAACTAAGAAAAAACCTTACTTGAAAGCCTACACACATCCTGTACATTAATGGAAAGTCAGTTATCCTGAGAAATTATCAAACAGTAGGAAGATTTTAGTCACATTTTATTATTTAGAAATGAATCATAACACAGCATTACAACACAATGCAAGGATGAAAAACAACTACTCTTGAGCGTGTCTAACACTTGACACAAACGTGCTGACAATTATATCAATTTCAAAAACTTCACAAAACAAAAAAATCATGAAAAAGTGGTTCTAAAAAATCTTTTTTTAACATTAGCTCCTATAGTTTAGCTAACGACCTCAACACTCTTGTTTTTACTTATTTTGGGTATTAATTAATAAGACGGCTCAAACCCAAATGCTGACAATTGATGTACGTAGTTTTTTTTTTTACTTTGACGTTAAGAATAGATTAGGCAACCCAATTCACTACAATATTATTTAGTAAAAAGCACAAAAAACTAACATAGAGTTTCACTGCTAATTGTCATTTTGTTTCTTCACCTAATTTGTAAGCCTGAATAAATCACATTTTAACTGTATAAAAAAAGATTTTTTTTTTTTTTTTTTTTTTTTTTTGCAAAAAACGTTTGTTAAACTGCTTAACTATCGGTTGCAATTAGCATTTTGGTATGTTTTTCGTTTGCTTTAAATTAAATAATTCGTTATTCACCACAAGTACCAGTGGAACTGAACAGAAAGTGAAATAACTCGTAGACGAAAGTTTGTGGTGAAACAAAAGAGAGTGCACTCGTTTATTTTGAATTAATAGCGAATGCTGGGAATTTAATGTTTTTTTCATGTAAAATAATTAATATTATAGTAGTGTTAACATTTTATTTACACTGGATAAGACGTCGTTTTTCCATTAGAGGGTTGGGCTAACATGAGTTTTAATGTATCTTACAAATGTCATTATTATTGTTGTTTATTTTATTTAATGTTATTTTTTATTGGATGCTCGGGTTGCGCAGCGGTAAATTGCGCTGCCCGAGGGTTTGCGGTGCCATGGATTGGCGTTCTGTACGGAGTGGGTGAGTTATTTCAGATAACCCGGACCCACAACGACCCTGACCAGAATAAAAGCGGTGGTTGAAAATAAACTGGAAATGTGCCATCAAGGCTGGAAAAACCAGCACACTAAATAAACTAGTGAGAAAGCAAGCTCTGAGGTGGGCCTGGAGCTGTGCCACTGTGCCCGCTGTGCCCTCCACGACCTGAACTCAACCCCCACCGCACTCATTGGCTGCACTCGACAGGTCGTGAGTATTATATTTCAATATTATAGCTGCGTTATGTGAGTGACATTCAGCTCAGCCAATCAGAATGCAGCATCCGGTTTATACATGTGTGTTCGGACGTTCTGCAGTAAGTTTTGTATAGTAGCAAGTGGCTAATGCTAGCGATAAAGTGCGGCGATAACGAAAGTAAAAACACGACAATAATTTCTAATAATAAATAAAATATTAAAATAACTAAAAGACAATATCAGAGTACATGAAAACAGTGAGTGCACAGCAAGGGATTTTGTGTAACCTGCTTAACGTTAGACCATATATATATATATATACAGGGGCGGCTCGTTCCTTCGCTCAGGCGATGCACCACCAAAGGGCAAAAGGTAAGAAATTTTTTTATCACATCTGTGACTGTTCTGGACAACTCTGAATATCGTCCAATCAGTGTCGAGCTGTCTTTCGTACAGTACCGCCCCTTTTGGGACGATTTTGAAAATCTCATATTAAGGCTCTTTTTTTCGAACTGCAGGCGCTGCAATAGATTCTGAATGGGTTCCAGGAGGGCTCGCATTTACGTGCTTGCGTCACACGTAACCTGGTGTCTCGATCTCGTCACCATATATATGTGAAATTTGTTGAGGGAGCCCAAATATTTTTTTTTTCACTGGGGCTCCTAGTTACACCACTGAACCTTGGTGAATTTAGTTTAGCACATATTTAGCACTGATGAGATTTTAAAGTTAACATTAGAGTTAACGTAGCATTTATTACACCCATGAATTTGTATATTAAAACCCAATCGATCATACAAAGGAAAATTAGTGAATTAGAGAAAGATAATTCCTGGCTCAGCATTTTTCAACAGTATTTAACAGAAACGGTCAATTAAATTGTTTTGAGAGCGAATTCGGAGAAAATGAAACATATATATACTGTATATATATTTATATATATATATATATATATATATATTGTGTATATATATATATATATATATATATATATATATATACTGTATATAAAATCATACTTTATACTTGATTTGACCACAGAGCAGGTATTATTTAGGTGGTGGATGATTCTCAGCACTGCAGTGACACTGACATGGTGGTGGTGTGTTAGTGTGTGTTGTGCTGGTATGAGGGGATCAGACACAGTAGCGCTGCTGGAGTTTTTAGGTACCGTGTCCACTCACTGTCCACTCTATTAGACACTTCTACTTAGTTGGTCCATCTTGTAGATGAAAAGTCAGAGATGATCGCTCATCTATTGCTGCTGTTTGAGTTGCTCATCTTCTAGACCTTCATCAGTGGTCACTGGACGCTGCCCACGGGGCGCTGTTGGCTGGATATTTTTGGTTGGTGGACGAATCTCAGTCCAGAAGTGACAGTAAGGTGTTTAAAAAACCCCATTAGCACTGCTTTGTCTGATCCACTCATACTCATCCACTCACACACTAACTGGTATATATACTGTATATATATATATATATATATATATATATATATATATATATATATATATACATATGTATATATATATATATATATATATATATATATATATATATATATATATATATATATATATATATATGCATATATATATATATATATATATATATATATATATATATATATACAGTATATATATACTGTATATCTGTGTTTACTGATGTATTTCAATGTTTAAATCTTTTTTTTATAACTACATCAATAGATGGCACTAGTTAGCTATAATTCTGCCATTGAAAACTGCTTGGCCATGAAGTCCTGTTGATCAGGTAAAACTATTTGACTGGACTGTGCAGAGGAAGGCCCAGGAGATGACCCAAGACCAGGGATGGACTGGCCATCGGGAGGGTCGGGAGTTTTCCCGGTGGGCCGTTGAGAGTGAAAAATAAATTTTGCTTGAAATATTCCTGAATAATAATCCTGAAGTGTGCATTGGCCCACCACAGTATCCTTAATGCATGTCCATTGGCCAATCACAGGAATGTCCCTGCCCCAGGATAAACCGTAATCAAAAATACATAATATACGCGCACCTTTGACCACCTCACATCATTCCATATTAATACGCCACTGTCAGTTTGCTCCGTCAGTGCAGAAACTTTCTGATGCAGGGAAATTATGGCTGTAACTGGCCACCGAAGTGAATCTTCACTGCAGTCGTAGCCTACTGGCACCCTAACTTCAGAGAGCTGCAAGCAGATGCAGAGAAGTTCAGGAAACTGGACAGCCTGTTTGGCAGTGAGGAACTACAGTATAGCCAAAGAGCAGAAAAGGAAAAGTTAAAGTCCAGCGCCTCTGCTTCGTTAGTAACGCCGTTTAAGAAGAGACTGTGAGCCCATCGCAAATGTCGCCTATGCCCTACTTAGGGTACTTCCTAACAGTACAAAACATTTCTTTTAACAGTCACTGAATGATTAATAAGTAGTTATCTAAGCTACTGTTGGATACCAGGGGCTTTAAACCAGCTGTGTTAAGGACTATTTTTGTGAAAGTTCTATTATGTCGTGTCCAACATAGTGCACTACACAGGGCGGTGGATATAATTTGAGATGGTACCATAAGTCTCTGCTCCTCAGAAAAAGTAAACACTATCTTGTCCTCTATAATACAGAACGGAAAATGCAGTTGTTCAGGACATGTTTTAGAGTAATTATGTGCATAGCTCACATGGTATATATACAGTATATATATACTGTATATATATTATATATACTGAGCAGCCATAACATTAAAACCAGTTAGTGTGTATTGTGCTGGTATAAGTGGATCAGGCACAGTAGTGCTAATGGGGTTTTTTAACACCTCACTGTCACTTCTGGACTGAGAAGTCCACCAACCAAAAATATCCAGCCAACAGCGCCCTGTGGGCACCGTCCTGTGACCACTGATGATGGTCTAGAAGATGACCGACTCAAACAGCAGCAATAGATGAGCGACCGTCTCAGATTTTACATCTACAAGGTGGACCAACTAGGTAGGAGTGTCTAATAGAGTGGACAGTGAGTGGACACGGTACAAACTCCAGCAGCGCTGCTGTGTCTGATCCACTCATACCAGCACAACACACACTAACACACCACCACCATGTCAGTGTCACTGCAGTGCTGAGAATGATCCACCACCTAATACCTGCTCTGTAGTGGTCCTGACCATTGAAGAACAGCATGAAAGGGGGCTAACAAAGCATGCAAAGAAACAGATGGACTACAGTCAGTAATTGTAGAACTACAAAGAGCTTCTATATATGGTAAGTGGAGGTGATGAAATGGATAGTAAGTGTAAAAACCATAAGGTGGTTTTAATGTTATGGCTGAACAGTGTGTGTGTGTGTGTGTGTGTGTGTGTGTTTGTGTTGGTGTGTGTGTGTGTGTGTGTGTGTGTGTGTGTGTGTGTGTGTGTGTGTGTGTGTGAGAAAACCAGTGCGTCTGTGAGCTTTTTTAATTAAAGGCAAATTGGCTTAATGAATCGGTTTTTGTGCACGCAAAGTTCAAGTTAAGAAGTACTTAGTGAGTTACGAATGGGTCAGACTACTCTTAATTTACGAACGATTTTAAGTACTACGTTAGTTATGAAGGGTTTCGGGAAACACTCGTAAATTTACGAATGTTCGTAAGTACGAGTTACGTAAGTTATTGTTACGAAGTTATTGTTATCGTAAGTTATTGTTACGAAGTACTTAGCGTTACGAACGTGTTGGGGAACGCACACCAGTTTGTTAACCGATGTTTAAAGAACGTCAAACATGTGACACTCCCATATGTCCAACTTTGACCCAGTGCTAGTGAAGAGAGAAAAGACTGATGGGAGGATGTACTCACGAAGAGAACGAGAGAGAACAGACATGTCCTCTAGAGAGGGAGAGGCGGAGTTTAATGATAAAAGGCAGTGGCGTAACTAGGAGCTCATGGGTTCCAAAAAAATCACATCAGTCCCACAGAGAAACACAGCATCACTTCTTCATCAACATCTTCTGATCCTTTGTGATCTGGATGTAGGTTTGGATGAAGTGAACATCACATGTTGAATAACAGGACGCGCGCTCTCCCACGCGCACGAGCTGAAACTCTGCGGGCAGAAAGAAAGCACAAATTCAAACCAGCACAATGAAAACGAGGATGATAATAGAAATATCAGACATTTCTCTGGGGTAACACAGCCACAGTGAGACGTGCACCTCTTCTGAAAGAAAATGATCTAGATTGGTCCAGAAAGCCTTCCACTTTTTCACTTCGTCATGAGCTGAGGTTCTGATCGCAAACTTGATCTAATGAAAAGAAAAATGCCGTCAGTTCTACAAGATATGTTAGGTCAGTATTATGGCATATTGCACGACAGGGTAATGGCTAAAAGTGATACGTTAGAAATGGACATGTTGCTTATAGGTAATAACTACATTATAAGTTTAAAGCTCACACAAGATTTGTAAAATTGGCTTTGCTGGAAGAGAAGCTCTCGTAACTGTCTCAGCTGCATCGAGTTCCATTCGGGAGCAGTCGAGTTCCTCATAAAGAAGTTGAAGGCAAGTCGAAATGACACTCCCAGCACTAAAAGTCTTTTGCTCTCCTGTTCAAATAAATAAACAAACAAACTACATATAAAATCTATACAAAAAATTATATATATACATATATGTATATATATGTGTGTATATATATATATATATATATACTGTATATATATATATATATATATATATACAGTATATACTGTATGTGTGTGTGTGTGTGTGTGTGTGTGTGTGTGTGTGTGTGTGTGTATAGTGACAATTACAAATACAGGAAGACACTACATATAAATACACACACATTTATTTGTAGTATGTAGTGTAAAGTCAAATGTACAAATGCGAGGAAAAGGTGAAGAAAAAAATTTGGCTTCCACACACACACACACACACATACACACACACATATACATATATATACTGTATATATATATATATATATATATATATATATATATATATATATATACTGTATAAGCCCAAATGCTGACATTAATGTTAGGCAACCCAGTTCACTAAAATACCATTTTTTTATACGTATAACTGGGATAAAAAATCTTTAACATATAGTGTTACAACGTAGCTCATAGCCCGTTTCTGTTGCTCCATATCATACACCATAGCATTCATGTCTTTGGGGCATTCAGCTAAGAAGGGTCTTCGTCAGGAAGTTTAAAAAAAATAACTTTAACACAGTGTTAGAACGTAGCTCTACTATTTTACTGCTAATAGTCATTTTGTTTCTTCCCTTAATTTGTAAGCCAATAGATATCACATTTCATTGCATGAGAAAACATGACTTCAACCGCTCTTGAAAACCATGCATTAAAAATGGCTCTGTCTCACTACACACCTTTTTCGGGAGCTTGGGAAACTGGACAATCATGCTCTCCGCTACACTACTGCATCTCACAGGTCTAATTTCCCCCTGGAAAAAGAGAAGGGTGGCATTATTGATTACTTTTCTTTTTTTGTTTGTTTGTTTTATTTTATAGCAGTCGAGACAAAATACAGATTTACAATTTTTTTGCAAAAATAATAAGTAATAAAGATAATAATGCTGGTGACAGTTTACTGGTTTGCTGTTATTTCACACAGTTTAAGAATTTTGTTAAGAATTCCGTTTTTATTCAGTCTTACCAGGTTACAGAGTTTCTGAATTATTTGACTCGTTCTTTTGTGCCCCTCATTGCTGTTGCATCTTGCTAACACAGTCGAACATATAACCAGCCAAAGAAAAAATCGCACAGTAAAGATCATCCTGTCTGGTCTGATGGTGCGTCACTAAACGTTTGACAAAAGTCAGTCAAGGATGACTCGGGTTACAAAAGAAGTGAAAGAAGTGTCCGAAAAAAGTGTGGTTTGCATGCCACTGGAGCAACAGTGAAACACCTCTGTGGTTTGGTGAAGCAGTCATGATTCATGATTTACAATAAGTGCACAATTCAGTTTTGTTTATAAAATATTTTTAAATTGTAAACTAGTAACTTTGAAATGCCCTTTCCTGCTTTTTGTAAATGCCAGAAACAGACTGGGGGGGGGGGGGGGGGGCATATACGCATCATTTGTACATTAATCTGCACATTTTTTTTACATTTTCTTATATTTGCACTGTGGTTCACTTTATAATTCACTTTATAATTCACTTTATAATTCACTTTATAATTCACTTTATAATTCACTTTATAATTCACTTTATAATTCACTTTATAATGTATATATTTACAGCTGTTACTTATACAATCTATACCTTATCTATGCCTTACAATGTTAACCGAAATAACACCTCCTTAATTTCCTTCGGGATTAATAAAGTGTCCATCTATCTATCTATCTATCTATCTATCTATCTATCTATCTATCTATCTATCTATCTATCTATCTATCTATCTATCTAACAGGACAAACCTGCGGGGGGGGGGGGGGGGGGTGAAGACTGAATGTAACAGAATTGTGACAGACAGGCATATCCGCACCTTTTGTACATTAATCTGCACATTTTCTTATATTTGCACTGTGGCATAAAAATGCATGTTTTCGAACTTAAACTTAAAACCCAATGATTAAAAAATACATGTTGATTATGTAAATGGAGAAAAAAGATTATCATTGTATTTCATTTTAATACGCCCCCTTAATTAAATTGCCATTACTAATAGAACAACTCTATTTCTTGAAAGGCTTTAATACAAATTTAAGTCAAAGCTGACAAATGTACCTACACACAGACTGAGAATATTCAAACGTAGAAATAGGAATGAGTGAGAATATTTATATTATTGGGAAATTAAAATATAAAGAAAACAAAAGAATACTAATTCTGTAAAAAAAAAGTGTTTACCAGTATACCTGCCTCTCGCTCACACTAACAGAACATATACTGCCGAACTGAACTGTTTGGGGCAGTCTGCCGATTTTTATATGACTCAAAGAGCCAATCAGGAATAAGCAAGGAAATATCTTCACACTGTAAAACAAAATGCATTTTTGTGATTGGTTCAGAGATAATTTAAAAAATAGCCGTTGCTTGCATTGTGCTTGGGGGGGCAAAGACACAATTTGGGGGGGCAATGCCCCCCTCAGCCCCCCCCTAGCGCCGGCCCTGATATATATACTGTATATATAATATGTATATATATATATATATAATATGTATATATATATATATATATATATATATATATATATATATATATATATATATATAATGTGTGTGTGTGTGTGTATATATATATATATATATACATGGCTGGATTACTGACCGGGCCAGTGGGGCCAGCGCCCAGGGGCCCTTGAGGTCAGGGGGCCCCGGGGGGGCCCTGGCCCAAAACATTTTGCGATGCCTATCAACATTTATGATACAATATATTTTTATTTCCGAGGGCCCTCCATTTTAAGGATCCTCTGACTATTAGGGACTTTGACCCCAGGGCCTCTTGGGGGCCCTAGCCATGCTTTTGGGGCCCCTAGCCATGCTTTTGGGCCCTAGCCATGCTTTTGGGGGCCCTAGCCATGCTTTTGGGCCCCTTATGAAAATGGATGAGGCGTTGTGGCACTGCTCTGACTTCGACTTCTGGCTATTAGGGGTCCTAGGAAAGAGGGGGACATATTTTTAGAGGGCCCTGGTTATGAGAGCCCCTACCAGGGGGCCCTAGAGAAGAGCAGGGCAAACCATTAGAGGGCCCTTGATCACAAGGGCCCCTGCTATGGGGCCTTTGACTTCCATAGAAGTCGTTTACCATGGCTCCTTGACTTTCTAGGGACCTACAAATTGCCAGGCAAGCTACCATATTTCATAACAGACGTTTTGTTGCAAATATGCGATTCAGGCCCTTACTTAATGTTTCTGAATTTGTATTGTTTCAAAATTATTATGTTCAGTTTCTCTTAAGCGCAGAGACACAAATTAATGTAGCAATTTTGCAATTATTTAAATTTAAGACAAGCAATTTGTCTGATGAACGCTATCTTTGACACCGATTAAATTGAGTGAATTTGGCCAAGGGTGTGATTTCACTTATGTGAAAACAACAAGCCATTTGACTAGTTTCATGTTTCCCCTTTAATAAACAACAGTAAAGAGACCAGTGGTCACTCTAGCTCTAAAGGAATGCATGAAAGGAAAAGTGCCTTTTCATACAACAGAACTGCAAGCTAATTTTACTGAGTAGCACAATTTTGGTTTGGTGACAGATGATGAAACAGCAAGTGGTTTTGTTGTAGTAGCTGTGGCTGCGTATGTGTGTAACCCTGATATTTTGTTTGAGGATTATTTATTGGAAAACATATTTTATTCAGCTTGTTATTCAATGACTATTCAATGACAGTTTGACATGACTTGACATGTTTCAAGGCAGTGTGAAGGGGTCTCGACAATAATTAAACTTTATTTAATATCATTAACACAGCATTTTTAATATACTCAAAACCTTCCCCCTGTCTCCCTCTCCATGCCTCTCTCTCTCTCTCTCACACACACACACACACACACAAAACAGCATTTTTTGTAGTAGATAGTGGCTGCCCCTCCCCCACTCTCTCACTCAGTGGTGAAAAATTGTTACATTGCCCTAAATTCCCACGGGGGCTGAGCCAATCAGGTGTTGCGAGAACTTCCAAGTGAATATGCAAGATCTATATAAAACTCCTCACATTCAGACAGTTCAGCTTGCGAACTTGCTCTGTGCTTTTACTACAACTTTTACCTTGCTATTACCAGATCAGCAACCAACAGCCTTTTTAAAGGCTCATTGCCCTTTATACTGCATTATATTATTTTATAATATATATAAATATTTTTACATTATATTGTACTATATTGCATATATTCTGTTACATTCTTTTCATAGTCTTTTCAAAGGCTTATATATTATATTATATTTGTTAAATAAGTTTGGATTAGGAACCACAATGCGAACACAACCACAGACACAGAAGCAGAGTTTAAACGGTTTATTTAGAACCACAGTCCAGACAGAGAACCAGGGAATGAGGGCGAAAGCAAGGGTACTAGATGCGGCGCTTGGGGCTTGGAGGCTGACAGTAACCACAGGAGGAAGGGTGATGAGAGATCCAGGAACCAGGCGGAGAAGGCAGGAACACAGGAGCCGAGAGCAGGCAGGGATCCAGGTACCAGGCAGACTAGGCAGGAACACTGGAGCAAAGAGCAGACTAAAAGGGAACCAGTCAGTGTGAATAGCAAACAGCAACTGACAATCTGGTGGTGACAGAGAGGAAGGCAGGGGCTTATAACAAGGAGGCTGATGAGAAGGTAATTAGGGCCAGGTGAGTCAAATTAGGCAGGGGAGAGATCTATTGGCTGGAATGGGAGGAGAAGTACCTTCAGCCACCGCTAGATGTCACCAAAACCACCAGAGGAGAGGCCACAGAGAACAGCAGCTCAGGAGGAGCTCTTAACAATATTATATTACATGATATATTATATTACTATATATAATATATTAAACTTTGAAAGGTTCACAGCCTTTTTCAAGGCTAGTGTAACGTTGCTAACTAGCAACTCACAGCTTTTTTAAAAGCTTATTGTTATTTGCATATTACAATATTGATAATAGTAGAAGTGTAAGCTTTATAATATTAGTACATACATACAATACATTTACAATAACAACAATTTATAGCTAAATAGTTATAGGTCAGCCTTTTTTTATTACATATTGTATCTGGTTCTACAATTTTGTGATTGTATTTTTTTCCTGAACATACAACATAGAAACAACATAGTAAGTATTGGATAGGAATAGGAATTTGCAAGACAAGCTTCTATATTTGCATCTTAAGAAACACTTGCCACTAATAACATGGATCCCAAACAAAAAAGTGGTGCCTCAAAAAGAAAAGCAAAAAAGATTAAGGAAGCAAATCAGGCAGATTTCCTGAAAAGCGTTCCTTTGATCTCAAACTTCTTTGAGAAACCGCTGGATATGAGTGAGACAAGTATTGCTAATGTTAGCAGTGATCAGAGTTCTAGCAATGAAGATGTGATCACCACTAGCTTAGTGTCACCTGTCAGTGTGACTCTTTTTTATAGTTTAAATTTATGTATCCTTTAAAAAGTTTTTTATACTAAGTGTTTTTATTCTGTTAGTTTAATATTGTTTTTTTATGTATAATACTTATTGATGTTTGGAGGACGAACAAAGTAAGAATTTCACTGTACAGTGTAACTGCCGGTTCTTCTGTGCACATGACAATAAAACTCTTGAATCTCTTGAATCTTGAATCTTGAATCAGTGACTATGTACCTTTGCAGACCCAGTCAGGTGCAGAGCAGGAATGCCAGCCCTGCCAGGCTACCACAGACCAGCAGCAGAAAGACCATGAAAGGAAAGTTGCAGGTGTGTCAGACCCACAATCAGACCAGCCAGCTGCATCGTGTGAGTGTCGTTTTTCAAATGAGGAGGGCAAGGACCCCAACTCCTGGTGTGAAACGGTCAATGACCCTGTTTTATGGCCCAGTACCATTACCAACCAAGCCAAGTCGATTCTTGTTAGTAGAGGAGAAGCTGCATTTCAAAACAGAAGTGCTAAGTACCCAGCCTCAGTCAGGGATAGAGGCATTGGGGGTACCAGTAGGAGCTTTACAAATGCTCTACTCAGTTGCTCTCTACCCAACGGGCAAACTGTGACTAGGCAGTGGCTACTTTACTCTCCTTCAACTGGCTGTGTGTATTATTTTGCTTGCAAACTGTTTTCCAGTAAGCACAATACTTTTGTTCATGGATTTTCTGACTGGAAACATTCAGAGCGGATTGGTGAGCATGAGGGGAGTGTGGAGCATAGGGCTTGCATGCTAGCATTATATAATCGCTCCAGAGGCACAGCAACAATTGATTCTGATATTGTCAAACAAATTGATGCAGAAAGACAATACTGGCGGGAAGTTTTGAAAAGAGTTGTTGCAGTCATCCAGTTTTTGGGGGAGAGGGGACTTGCTTTCAGGGGAGATGATGAGCTATTAGGATCAGCCCACAATGGTAATTTTTTGGGCATCATAGACCTCTTGACCCATTCCTAGCTGAGCACCTCCAAAGGTTTGGAGGTAAGGGAAAATGTTCTGTGTCCTACTTATCATCGACAGTGTGTGAAGAATTTATCCATTTGATGGGACAGAGAACAAAGCAGGCAATTGTTAATGAGATCAAAGAATCAAAATACTTCTCTGTTATAGTTGACTCCACTCCAGACCGTGCTCATGTGGACCAACTTACTTTTATTTTCAGGTTTGTTAATAATGACGGACATGTAGTTGAGCGTTTTCTAGCTTTTGAGCCTATTGAAAACCATAGTGGGGACAGTTTGGCAGAGTGTGTCGTTGCTATGGTGGAGAATCTGGGCCTAGACTTATCCAACGGTAGGGGCCAGTCATATGATAATGCAAGTAACATGTCGGGAAAGTACAATGGAGTCCAAGCTCATCTTAAACAAAGAAACCCTTTGATTTGTTATGTCCCCTGTGCAGCACATTCACTGAATTTCCCTGGGCAACTCTATATAAAACCTGACAAATGACAGATGTTTCTGAAACTGTGTAATTGTGTAACCAATTGTGCAATACTTACGTACTGATTCATCCAATAAGACTTCCAGCTATAAGCTGCCAATGGGGATTCTACAAGGTTTTGAGTAAAAAGTCTGAATACCTTTGGGAATACGAGATCTGTGGTTTTATTGACGATTGGTGCTTTATCTTAAAATTGTAAACCGTTTGGATATTCACGCACCCACAATGCCGTTTTAAATTGAAGTATTTAACAGCGTCACCAATAGAGGGCAGCAGCAGCACTTATAAGATGAAAGGATACAATGAAGTCATTGCATTACAGAAACTGCAGGCCGAATCATTTTTGTGAAAGCATTTAGTCTTGTGCAAGGTAGTGGACACCTCTGTTTAAGTTACATGTTTTGTTAATTTGTTTAAGTTAACAAATCACCAACAACATGGGATTTAAAAAGTAAAATGTTCTGAAGAAGTCCAAACAGGTTCTTTAATCTCTGTACAAGGTGGAACAGGTCTATAGTGCATCCTAGTAAAATCTCTTTCAAGAGTAAACACACACACCAACTGGCCTTTGCTGTTAAGTGAGTTTAGCATGAGGATGTGTGACTCTTTGACCAGGAAATGAGATAGTCGAAAGCAGCGGAAAAGCTGTAAAGCTGCTCTTATTGGACAGGAAGGAGGTTGTTTCTTTACAAAAAATGGAGAAAGAGCAAATATAAGAGGCAGAGGGTGTCTGTTGTACTCAGGTGTTGAACATTTTTTTTACAGTTTTTCTCAATTACTTTGGTGCATTTCTCTGATCAGAATTAAAATTCTCATAACTGTTTGTGCACTTCATAGTAGCAGTTTCTCATTCCTTCCAACAAATTGCAAATGCTTTTGGACATTCATCAATTGCTTCCATAAAATTCTCTGCTGTTTTATAACATTAACATTTGCAGTCAGTCAAAATTAACTATACTTATGAATGCTGAATAGTCATTCTCTATGAAACTAATAGTCCTCATTTCATTGCTTTAATCATTACATACAAAATTGTTGAACTAGTTGTCAAAATCAGTATGTTGTATGTTCCAATTCAGTTCCAATATGTACTGCAATATTGTTTACAGTTGTGCACAGCTCTACCCAAAGGGTGTTTCTTATGTTTGTTGTAAATAAGTTTGCACTTTGCTTTAGCACAATGCTGTGAACAAATTAGAATTGCAAAGAGCATATGTAGTAAAAATGTGAAACATACGTATTGAGTGTCTTGTACTCATTTACCTCACTAAATACAGTAATGTGTAACTTACAGTTTTTCTCGATTGTTTACACACACTTTCTGAAAGCATGCCTCATACTCTCAGAACTCTACACACAAATAAAAAAACACACACACAATGGGCAAAACCCCTCAGTTCTCCTGCAAAATGAAACTTTACATTCAAAACAATGTTATCTCTTCTCAAAATGATATTTTGTTTTCAAATGACACACACAAACCATCATATGAACAGACATTTATAAGAACCAGTTGAACACTGATGTGCTCAATGTAAAACACTATGATGAATGGAAAACACTTCTTCTCCATTCATCATAATGACTTAGGCCTTTTTTTGTTCAGTGTTACACTTACTACAGACAGTACATACATAAGTGTGTTGTAAAATATTTTGGAATATTGTTTTTATACACAGAACACACAAATACACGGTAACAAATATATTTAATTTTTCCCACAAAAACAATGTACACAGTGTTCATCCCAACCAACACAAAGTTGCACATACAGTGGTCTACATACAAAACAACAGAAGAATTTACTGTATACAGTAAAACAAAAAACTATGCTGTATCCTCTCTTCTGTTTCGGGCTGGCCACAGCACCTCATCCACATCACAAGCAATGTTTTCCCTGGCCAAGCAGCGGGGGAAATATCGCCTAGCATGGCAAATCCAGCCATGAACAGCATCAACTGCTATATCTCCACATGCGTCTTCCATAGCTTGGAGAAGGGGTATACGCGTTTGTGAATTCAGGTCATACACTTTCCATCTCCAGGCAGAAAAAATTGAGGAATGGAGAATATGGAGGGAGATAAACAACTGAAAAGCGTGGGTGGGCAGTGAACCAGTTACGAACCAGAGCAGCATGGTGGAAACTT
This sequence comes from Trichomycterus rosablanca, assembly GCF_030014385.1. NCBI lineage: Eukaryota > Metazoa > Chordata > Actinopteri > Siluriformes > Trichomycteridae > Trichomycterus > Trichomycterus rosablanca. The sequence continues at coordinate 43,350,083 of NC_085989.1, read as the reverse complement.
ACGTTGTCCCAAATGACAACGTACCTGAGCTGCTCTCGACCGTCTATCTGATCTGGTGGAATGAGTGTGTTGTGTAGGGTGTCCAGGAATGTGATCAGATGGGCAGTGTTCTAGTGGCCAAGGGTTGCATGGTGATGGATGACGCCATGGTGGGTAATTGCTGCAACCCATTGTGATGTTCCCTCCACGCTGGCCAGGGACTTCAACAATGGCATGCTGGTTGATGATATTCCTTCCCCTCCTTCGTCTTTTTGTGAGGTTGAATCCAACCTCATCAATGAAGATGAACTGGTGCTCCACTGCAGCCACCTCTAGCTCAAGGACTCTCTGAAACGCACATGACAATATCAGAAATAGACATGGAGTGGTTATATCATAGTTATATCGCAATTCTTTGACTCTTTCTGAATTGCGTTCAAATGGCACCCTGTAGACCTGCTTCATCCTCAGATTATTTCTGCTAAGACACGGTCCAGCGTTGATAAGCTTACCCTATCAATATTTTGAAATATCTTATTGTTTTCTATTATTTTTCTTTGTATTTGCCGTAATGTTATGGCGTTATTTTCTAGGACCATGTTCATGATTTCAGTTTCCTGTTCAGGAGACAGAAGACGTTTCCATCCAATGCATCCGTTCTGCAATAAAAATAGTAAAATACTGTAAATACTGTGTAGGACTACAAAGTAGGAATACAATTCCCAAATACTTGAAACATACTTTATTTTTACAGTCCTACAGAACAGTCCACAGGCAATACTGTACTACTGTACTCATTGAGTACTGTATTGATATGCAGTACTGCAGTTTTGTAGTGAGAGTAGATTTCTTACTTATTCTCATTTCGGAAAGTTCGGATGATGGATGCTACAGTGTACCTGCTCAAATTTGGCAGTACTCTTTGCCCAGTCTCCCCCATTGTTAGACCATGGTTGACCACATGGTCAACCAAGGTGGCTCGGATCTCATTAGAGATTATGGTCCTTGGCCTTCCTCGTCCTCCCTGTCCTCCTCTTACTCTCACTCCTCTGGCTCTACCTCTGTTTCCAATGTTGGCATCCATTGCTCCAAAACAGAAGAGCCCACCTGTTGCCCTTTCATGCTAAAGCTCTGATTGCTAATTGTAAACTAATTGAGTTTTGAATAACAGTGTGTTCCTTGTGAAAACATTTTCTTCATGAAAATTGTGCCAAATGCAGATAATTGTGTGTAGTGTTTTGAAAAAAGTGTGTTTTAGAACTGCAATTTGAGTGTAAAGCAGGAATTGTGCTTGTAGTTTAGCAGAATTGGTTCAGGGGGTTGGCGCATGAGTTACATGTTGTGGTCATTGTGTCTCAAGTACCAGTATTTGTGTGTAAACAATCGAGAAAAACTGTAACTGTAGATTTCAGATGGGTGTGCTAATAGTGTATAGTATAATAGTGTATAGTATAATAGTGTATAGTATAATAGTGTATAGTGCTGTCTTGAGCATTTTCAGGTAGTGTCACCATGATCTGACTTTTTTGCATCGGAAAACACTTACAGAGTGAACTGTCATAATGAAAACATGACAAAGCCATTTGACTATCTTGTTCATAAACAATGGTGTCAGGACTTTTTATTTTGATGACACTGACACTTTCATTGACTTCATTGACTCTCCATTTTGAGCAAGTGACACGCTTTTGCAGGTTATCAACTAGGTTTTGCAGTTTGTACTAATTGTTTTGAGAAATGCACTTACTGTTGTGCAAATGTTAATAGTGATGTGAGAAATGCACCAAAGCGACTGAGAAAAACTGTATTTGCCCAGGCATGTTATGTGTAAGTCTTTATAAGCCAGTCTGAGCTTCTTTCCCAATCTGGGCTGGGTGTTAAACACACTACGCCTTCATTTCAGGCAGCTACATTGAAGTGTAAAGAATGGTGACAATATCACATTTCAAAACCACGGGCATTAGTAGACCCAGTCAAAAATAATGCAGATTAAAGGAACTGCCACTGTCAGTCCGACCCCTGCTGGCCCATGAAGGAATGGCAGGTGTGCATGATACTGTAATACGCACCCACTTCCAGTTTATACATTTACATTTTTGGCATTTAGCAGACGCTTTTATCCAAAGCGACTTACAGTACTGTGACAGTATATTGTGTACGCAATCAAGAGTTAAGGGCGTTGATCAATTGCCCAACAGTGGCAACCTGGCAGTGGTGGGGCTTGAACCAGTGACCAACTGCCCTATGCTATAATATGCTAGTTATACTATAAACTATCCTAATTATATTTTGGTTCTATCCATATGAGGATCCAGAAAATTAAAACAAAACACACACCTTTTCCTTCAGTGGCTTCAGTCCAGCATTTTAGGCCTGTATTCACCCTGATGCTGAATTTCAGAATTGGATTGGTGCCTTCTTAGCTGCGAAGTGATCTTTTACTCGTCTACATCTTTTACTCATCTACTGTACCATTTAAATTGTGTTATTTATACCCATCAATATACTTAATATAATCAATATGGGTTTTTGAAAAGAGTTTAATCTTGTCAGCCAAGTTATTAAATTTGAACACATAAATAACTCATGGTTTAAAAAAAGAAAAAGGGGTGCTTGTAGAGCCTAGCCAGTCTACTGCCCTAAAAATACATTTGTACATTTATAGATTATTTTGACATTGCAAATCCTTTAGATGGACATTGGGGAAATAAAGACAACTGCCAATTGAAATGTTAAAAAGTTTTTTAATGTTGCTTTTAAAACACAATAATTATTCATATTCATCACTGTGGTAAAATAGGTTGTTTGTGTTATATTGTTATGCTGGGTGTTCGATAAAAAGTCAAACTATATTTACATGTCAGGTTTGAAAAAAAGCTAATTATCATTAATAACTCATGTTTAGTCTGAGTCATGTATAAATTTACCCCCAACCCCCAATCGAGAATCCTTAACTAGCTCCCACAGCAATTATATAACGTGTTCTGCTCAGTCAGTTTAGGATTGGCAGCACCATGTTTTGTAACAGTTTACAGGACTTTAATGTTCTCTCTGTGTTATGGTGTAATCGGTAGACACTGTTCAGTGTCTCTAGACACTGTTCTATAATAAGATGAAGTGTAACATCATATATTCCAGCTGTAGTTCCCACATTAACAATGTAATTATGACAACCGACATCTCACACCCATGGAATCACCCTTATGAGTCATGAGGAGGGTACCATTTTAGTCAGCAACGTTTATTGAAATGTATAAAATAATCTCCAATTAATAATGTTTGACAAGCCTAAAGCAGTTAAGTTTTATAAAGATTATACTGTATATTGTACTTAAAATACTCTATACAATATTAATATTCATTAATTCTCTCATTAACTCATTGTTTTACCACCGCTTTATCCTGGTTAGGGTTGTCGTGGGTCTGATTCATTGGCTGAAAGGCAGGAAACACCCTGCCAGTCCGTCACAGGGTACACACACACGCTCACAATTTGTAGGCAATTTGTAGTAATTCCAAGTGGCCTGACTTTAGACTTTGCCTTTTTACTTGTCGGAGGAAAGTGGAGCACCCAAAGGAAACCCACATGGACTAAATGCTGTTTGAGTTGGTTCTAGACCTTCATCAGTGGTCACAGGATGCTGCCTACAGGGCGCTGTTGGCTGGATATTTTTGGTTGGTGGACTATTCTCAGTCCAGCAGTGACAGTGAGGTGTTTAAAAACTCCATCAGCGCTGCTGTGTCTTATCCACTCATACCAGCACAACACACACTAACACACCACCACCATGTCACTGTTACTGCAGTGCTGAGAATGATCCACCACCCAAATAATACCTGCTCTGTAGTGGTCCTGGGAGAGTCCTGTCCATTGAAGAACAGCATGAAAGGGGGTTAACAAAGCATGCAGAAAAACAGATAGCATAACATGGACAGTGTGTGTAGAAACAAGGAGGTGGTTTTAATGTTATGGCTGATTGGTGTATACTGTAGATATACTAAAGCACTGAAAGTATAACAAAACTAAAGTGGTTAAATACATGCAGATTGAACTGCAGTGTTTCTAACACCGTCACTTTTACTGGCATACTGAATCAGCAAGGTAATTTTCCAGTGTTATTCTTTAAAAAACTGTTAATTCCTCTTTTCCTCTTTGTCAAAACGCTTTGTGTAAATGCCAAAGAATAATTAACCACAGAGTGCAGAGTCCATGTGTTTTCATTTACTGTGTTTTCATTCACTTTGCTTGGTCAACACACCTCATAAGTTTTGCAGCTGAGGTGGGGTTTGTATTCCTACAGACTTAGTGGTGAAAGCGTGCCCCTCTGTCTGTGGTCAAGAAAAACTGCCATTGGACGACAGTGGGGCAGTTTTTGTAAAGTTTTGCCAGCTGCAGGGAGAAGAAAAGCCACCAGAGCTGTGATTCAGAGCTTATTTTTAGAAACCACACATGGGGTCAGTTAGTAAATGTGATAGATTTTAGTTCCGTGGCTGATGGGTGTGCTCCCTTTACAACATCAAAAGCTGTAATAAAACTGGCTATTACACCGGTCTCTGTTAATAATTAACATGCTAAGCTGTGCTATGCTGTGCTTAAAATGGTCCAGCACCCAAGTAACACATTATATGGTCATGTTCATGGAGATCAGCATTGACTACAGGGGCGGCACGGTGGCTCAGTGGGTTGCACTATTGCCTCACAGCAAGAAGGTCCTGGGTTTGATCCACAGGTGGGCCGGTCTGGGTCCTTTCTGAGTGGAGTTTGCATGTTCTCTTCTGTCATGAATGTAACCACAGTGTAAAACATGACATTAAAATGCTATTAAATGAATAAACATTAATTACAGTTGTGTAAAGCACACTGCCAGTGGACTCTGAAGCAGTGAAATTTTGTTCTGTGGTGTTCATGCTTCTTGAAATTCACAATCTGGCAGTTATGATGTGGTAGGAGAATAGCTGTTTACAGGTTACAGTAAAGGAAAATTTAAAGGTGCATGGCTTTGGGTGGCTTGTTCATTTACATTACATTTACATTTACATTTTTGGCATCTAGCAGACGCTCTTATCCAGAGCGACTTACAGAAGTAGAATGGATGAATACAGAAGTAGAATGGTTGTGTGAACAGTTATGTTGGGGCGATAACTGTTCACACAACATTTGTCCTATAATACCTAAGGGAACTAACACACTGTGCACACCATATGAGCTATAGTAATTGTATAAAGCTATAAGTCTTGACAGCAGCAGGATGTTTATAGCTATTAGCTGAAAGAAGCAAGGGGCTGGTCGAAAGGCAGGACTTGGATGTGTGTGCTTCAACATGACAACATAATTCTAGAATATATTTTTCATGCACTAGCAAAGATAACACCCACACATTAGCATAGGCCATACATTTAGGGCCTCTCAGTACTCTGCTTTTACTCAGTTATCTCCTGGACTCTAGTTAAATGCTAATTTAAACATGCACTGGTCAAATATTCCATTGTTCTGATTATTAAAGGAATATCAGGTGACCATGGTCAAACACAGTTGTGAAAACAATGTGATCAAAATGTGTGTGTGAACTTTGGCACAAAAAACGAGGCTTTATCTACACCTCTGTCTTTACTGTTGACAACTGCAAGCAGGTACAGTTGTCACATTGCTAGATGTATTGGTAGGATGTAAAAAACATACACACAATTAGCTGCAAAACAAGCGCTGGGATACCAAACATTATGCGAGAATATGGAAATGACTCTCCCAAGATGAGGAAACGTCTTAATACCGCTTTATAACCTAAAGTAAGCTCTTTATAACCAATAAAACGAATATACCACATGTACCTTTAATCCATGTTTGACAACAGTCACATGTTTTGACAAAAGCTAATGCATCACAATTGCCATTAAAAACATGTGATCATGGCATTCCCTCTAACATGGCTGGATTTCTCATTATGAGTAATGATATACTGGCAAAAGTAAGTGTTGCTCAGCACCAATTTTAGTATTTGAGGCCACTTTGTTAACAAACATTTCTAAAATAGTCACTTAAAGAAATAATTGCATTTAAAGGTTTAAATATAAGTACTTCTGTGGGACATTCTTGGGCTTGGACTGTTGTGTTTCTGTGTCTAAATGCTTTAAACACACACCTCTCTGTTCAAATATGTTCTTTTAGACATAGCCAATCAAAAGAGTTTACTGCTTTTAATATAAAAAACGTACAGTAACTTATTAATATATAAATATTAATTTGGTGGTGTAGAACATTCTTTAATGTAATTTAGCTTTGTGGCCTGGCTTCCTAATTTATAAGCAATTGATATTGACTGATTACAGCTGGTAACTTCTTTGTGCCCATATATATTCTAGTTTTACCATACCAGTTAACTTAGCCTCAAGCACTACAATGTGTAAATATAGACAGCTATGTACAAATTACTTGGCCAGCATGGTGGCCTGGTGGGTAGCACTGTTGCCTCACAGCAAAAAGGTCCTGGGTTTGATTCTCAGGTGGAGTGGTCCAGGTCCTTTCTGTGTAAAATTTGCATGCTCTCCCCGTGTCTGCATGGGTTTTCTCCCGGTGCTTAGGTTTCCTCCCACAGTGTTTCCTACCTTTTACCCACCGTGACCCTGAATAGGATAAAGCGGTGGTAAAACAATCAATGAATGAATAAATAGATGAATAAATAGATTCATAGCTTTTTGAAACCATTTAGGTCCCAGACTCTCCTGTATAAACAATTGTCCATGAGTACAAAAGTATACAAAGAGTGGTATTTAGACATGGTCATAGACATGGTCAAACTGTAATCCAAGAACCACAAAATTAGACCTGCCATAAATTAAAATGTGCTGGAACACAGTCAAGCAAGCATCAAATTGCCATGAACACAGATAATACCAGGCTTTTTCATTGTCTATGTGATCAGCAGCAAACCAGTGGAGCTTTAGGGTGATGATTTTGAACAGTCGCTTTAAGCCCATGGTGGAAAATGTGTCCATTGCAACTGCATGTAAATTTTTGACCTCAACATTAATTGCAAAATAAATACTCTTGCTACATATTTAAAAAAAACTTGCAACTGTAACGGCTGCTAATTGGGCTACTACATACTTTTAAATTAATACTACAGTCAAGAGGTCTAAATATTTTACAAGTGTATGTAACTTTTGACTCTTTTCCCCTTTTTTGGGGGGTTAATTACACTTTATCTATGCAGCAATGTTGATAGTAAATATTATTTCAAAGCAGCTGTACAGAAATTTGGATCTCGATTCGTACTAAGCAAGCCAAGGACCAGCATGAAACAAGGAAAACACCTTAAAAGGAGCCAGGCAGATAAGAGAAAACTAATATATTCTGGGTGACATGACATTAGAGAGTATAATTTTGATATGAAGCATGCAGGAAAGTATAACATTTATAAACATTTATAAAAAGCAAAGGCAAACAGCTAGAATGAAAAGCTAGAAAATACATAGAGCCAGATGTGATTGGGTTATAGTTCATCAACAGGCACCAATATTAGGTTCTTGTAACTTTTTTTTACAGTATGTAGCTATAATTCATTTGCAGCATGCTTATATAGTCCAAGCCACTATGTTTACTGATTCAGTTCAATTTATTCCATTTATTTGTATATTGCAATTAAAACAGAGATGAGTGCCATGAGTGGCCTGTCTGCTCAACAATAATTCATTCATGAAGTCACAAAAGCACTTAAAAGAACATCTAAAGAACTACAGACATCAAGTCAAGTCAATTTTATTTATATAGTGCTTTTTACAATAGACATTGTTTAAAGCAACTTTACAAAATCCAGGACCAACAGATACAAAAACCCCTGTTGAGCAAGCCGAGGGCGACAGTGGCAAGGAAAAACTCCCCTAAAATTACAGGAAGAAACCTTGAGAAGAACCAGACTCAGCAGGGCCCATCCTTCTTGGGTAGATAGAGTTATTATTCAGTCCAGTCTATAATAAAGTCTGTTGTGAGTTGACATTCTTGGTGCAAACACGCCAGGTTTCCATCACATCCGGCAGGAGAAGCATTGTTGGCACGGCATCAGAAGTCTCACCGTAGGTCAGTTTTGACGACTCCACAATACAAAGGCGTGTAGGAAAAATAAGATCCTGTAGAGAAACCAAGAGAGTATCAGTGCTCCTCTGACATTCAGTTTACAGAAATAAAAAACAGGTCTCCAGTCTAACAAGAAGTTAAAATGTATTTATTATGATTTGAATGTCTTTTGCACACTTTGGTAACATTCATGACAGAAACTGTAGTTACATATTACACAAGATTCATCAGCTCACAAGTTTAATGTCAAACACAGTCATGGACAATTTAGTATCTCCAATTCACTTTACTTGCACGTCTTAGGACTGTGGGAGGACACCGGATCTCCCGGAGGAAACCCACGCAGACACAGGGAGAACATGCAAACTCCACACAGAAAGGACCAGGACCGCCCCACCTGGGGATCGAACCCAGGACCTTCTTGCTGTGAGGCGACACCCACCGTGCCACCCAGCAAGAAGTTAAAAGTTGTAAAATGTGTCCATTGCGACTGCATGTAAACTTTTGACCTCAACATTAATTGCAAAATGAATACACTTGGTATAAGCAGCCACCCTAAAGCACAATTAAACGCACAATTAAATACAGGAGAAGGTTTTTCACTATCGCTCAATCTTGTGTGGCCCCTGTTTCTTTTTCTTTCTCTTCCTGTCTCTCTCTCTGAAGCTGTGATGTATGTTTTGTGTTCTGGAACAGGAAATGAGTGCAGACAGAGGAGGCAGGCAAGCTGAAACCGGCACAAAGTTCTAGTGCATGCACACGCACGCACACACACCTCCACATGAGCGCGCACGCGCACACATGTACTCCTGCACAATCTCTCACCAGTGACTCAGTACCGGGAGTAGCAGGGCAGGAACTTTAAACCTCAGGTGGACAAACGTAGCTGTGGACCAGATCACAGAAAAACAAAAGGGACAGGGAGAAAACATCTACAGCAAAAGGACTTTAACAGAAAAACATAAAAGGAATACAGATACCTGTGGGTACAAGCTGGAGTTGCTGAAAACCGAATAGTGAAAATGTATGGTTAGAATGGTGCTGCACTCCTCTTTCACCAGGTAAACTTGTATTACTACTTCTTATTGTTTAATCTGCTCCTGACCTCACTTTTCTGTTTCTGTACTGTCAGCTTGTGTTATTTATTTCTACCTCCAGCTGCTTTGTATCCCTGAGAGAAGTTTTGTTTTTTAAAGATTAGTCTACACAACTATTTGACATGAGATAAACACTAAACGCAAGGCAAGTTTATTTGTATGGCACCTTTCATACACATTGGCAATTCAAAGTGCTTTACATAAGGAAAAAAAAATTAATTAAAAGCATTAAAACATTCCTGAGATCTAGAACCTAGTTACAATTAAGAGAACATGAAATTCAAACAAGAGAGATCAAAAATTAAGAACATGAAAAACTAAAAGAAAATATAGTAAAATATACCCTACAATTTAGGGAATATGAAATTAAAACAAGAGAGATAAGCAATTAAGAACATGAAAACTAAAAGAAAATATAGTAAAGGTAAAGTTCCTCTTTTCTCCTTTAAAAAGTTTATAAGCTAATGAGTGTCTTTCCTCCAGCACTGGTGTTTTAATTCTTTAAAAAAACCAACATTTTTAGATGTTTGAACTCTGGAGCTTCACATGACAGGTTGGAGCAGATATCCAACACACACTAACTCTAACCTGACCTTAAATATTTGTAAAGACTTTGAAGAATTGGTCTCATCTACTTGTAAAACAAAATGAAATGTTGTTTAAAACCCAAAGTCCGTCTTATAAACTGCAAGTGAAATTTTTATGGGATGGGATTTGTCAGTGTTAAAAGAATATAATTAATATAATTGTCACATTGTCTTCTGAATCAGTGTTACCATACCATAAGTTGGCAAAAGTGGGAGTTATTGAAGTGCCCAAAATTTATGAGGGCTTAATCTCACCCCCTGGAACAAAATTTGACCTAGTAGACACCAATAGTTCTGATTTATTACCTGTGCACTCAATGCAAAGAATATTGTTTAACACTATGGATAAATGAATCCCAAACTGTGCAAATATCAGGGTGGAATTTTCAGATTTGATACGATATAAATATAATGATACAACATGATCTTACACTGGTATTTGAATTAGGAGTGCAGTAAAAAAAGATGGTTAGTTCCAAACAAACTCCTAGATGGAAATGTAAACCTTAGAAAAGTTAGAAAACTTTTTTAATCAGAGGGTTTACTGGTACTCTTGCGCTATAAATAAATAAGTAATATACTGAATTTTAGAAAGATTTTTGGGGGTATGGGTTTCAATCAGTTGTTCACAGATAAAGAATCATAGTTGCAGAAATCATTGTAAAACCCAATACTACCATGCCATTTGTAATTGTACATGAAATAAAACATTCCTCTTGGTCTTGTTTGGTGCGGCCGCTGGTATAGTTTTGATGTTAGTAGTTCACTGGGATTGATTTGCAGTATGTTTTGGTGTGCTCTCCATGAAATGTGGCGGTACGTGGGTTGAAACTTTGCCTGTGATTGCTTGCATCGCATTCCTGAGTTTGTGGAATCATGGTGGGTGTGGACCAAGGATGAAACACCACAGGCCTGTAAAAGCAAAACACATTCCACTCACTCTGTCTGTATTTGCCATATAGTCCTTCAGGCTGCTATATTCATGCAATCAGGACCCCAGCATGTGCAGAAATCATTGTTAAGATTAATGAAACTTCTTTAACATTTGAGCTAATAAAACCTGAACATGCATGTACAGTCAATCATATTTTTCAAATAAATGGTACTGTATAGGTATATTCTATTCCTTAAGGTACCAGAAATATAAATGTAGCTTTAAATAATGTCAGTGGGCACAGTTATGGCATAATAAAGCTTCTTTACAATTATGTTCCTCATACACATGAATGAGAAGCATGCACGTCATGGCGGTTTTAGGACTTCTTTTACAACTATTTTTATTGACACTGCTTTAAACAATCCATAAAACTCAGTCTTTTTTGTCACTTTCTCAAAAATATTCATGAAGCCAATTAAGATTATTAATTTGGTAGTATACAAAGTTTCATAATGTTATTTTACTTTGTGAAAGCATACAGCCAAAACAGATTAAGTACACTTTATCTGTAGTGCTATGTTGATAGTAAATATTATTTCAAAGCAGCTTTACAGAAATCCGTACCAAGCAAACTAAAGACCCGAATAAAACAAGGAAAACACCTTAAGAGGAGCCAGGCAGATAAGAGAAAATAATATCTTCTGGGTGACATGACATTACAGAGTATAATTTTGATATAAAGCATGCAGGAAAGTAAAGTATAACATTTATAAAAAACAAGGGCAAACAGCTAGAATGAAAAGCTAGAAAAAAGATAGAGCCAGATATTATAGGTGATTGGGTTATAGTTGATCAACAGGGACCAATATTGGGTTCTTGTTACTAACAGTAGGTATCTATAATGTATTTGCAGTACGCTTTTAATCCAAGCTATTATGGTTACCAATTTAGTTTAATTTTAATCCCTTTTATTTGTATACTGCAAATATGGCCTGTCTGCTCAGCAACAATTTATTTAGTAAGTCACGAAAGCACTTAAAAAAATATCTACATCTAAAGAACTACAGACATCAGAAGTCTCGGCGTAGGTCAGTTTTGACGACTCCACAATACAAAGGCGTCTAGAGAGACCAAGAGAATATTCATGCTCCCCTGACATTTGCGAAAAAATAAAAGCACTTGGGTGATTTGCTGGTCTCCAGTCTAACAAGAAGTTAAAAAGTTAGTTTTATCTTTAGGGTTCAGGGCCTAAGGGATATTTTCAATTTATTTAGGAAATTTTAACGTCTGTTGCATGTCTGTAGATCCTTGTTTTACAATTTAGTTGGGTTTTACTTGTATAGCAGTTTAAACAATAGACCAAACAGCTTTGTAAAACAGCTAAAAGAGAACAATTTTGTGTTTCATTGTACATGCTCATGTACATTTACATTCACATTTTTACATTTAGTTTGATTTTTTTTTGCTACTTGTTGGGTTGTTTTCGTTGTGCTCATAGTTAAGACAGTACGTTCTTCCCATTTAATTAATTTTACTGTCCGAGGGAAACTGTCAGGGCCCTCTAGAATGTGGAATGGGAAAAACTGCCGAAATCCAGGTGTGCAAAGCTTGTAGAAACATATTCAAAAATACTTTTGACTTTTTTTGCATTTTGGTGTCACAATTGTGGGCCATTGCAGGCCTAGGTGTGTGCCATAGTAAATCATACATAGCAAATTAGACATGTCTCAAGGATATTAAAGCAAACAGGCTGCACAACAACAGGTCTACATATCTTTATGAGGGCGGCACGGTGGCTAAGTGGGTGGCACTGTCGCCTCACAGCAAGAAGGTCCTGGGTTCGATCCCCAGGTGGGCCGGTCCGGGTCCTTTCTGTGTGGAGTTTGCATGTTCTCCCCGTGTCTGCGTGGGTTTACTCTGGGTGCTCCGGTTTCCTCCCATAGTCCAAAGACATGCAAGTGAGGTGAATTGGAGATACAAAATTGTCCATGACTGTGTTTGATATAACCTTGTGTAAAGTGATGAACCTTGTGTAATGAGTAACTATTGTTTCTGTCATGAATGTAACCAAAGTGTAAAACATGATGTTAAAATCCTAATAAACAAACAAAACATTTCTTTATGAATAACAGATTTAAGTTTTATTTTATTTTAATGACTTAAAAAAATTAAATACATGTTTTCAGTTCATAATTTTTGCTGATTAGGAATTAAGGGTATAAATTCCTTTCATTTAAATTTACGAAACAAAAAAAAAACTGCACAAGAGGACAAGCCGTCTTAAAACATTTTGAATTCACAATATATACACCTGCATCCTGTCCATGCATGGCCTAATTATTAATGACTACCATTAATTAATTTGATACAGTAATGTAATCTTCCTTAGATATGCTATACCAGTTAAAGTACTAGGTCATGCTGGTCAGAAACAAATACAATTTTATTTTAATGATTTATTACTGTAAAATATCATGGCTACAGACTGCATTTAAGAGAAATCATAGTGAACTTGCACATGTTTTGAAATCTGGGTTATTAATGATTATTATAGAGCATACCAGAGTAATGAATACCATCCAGAGTGTCCCTTGTAAATGCAAATTCTGGAGAAGGGGCTTCTTTTTTTGTACTGCAACTTTTAATCCATGTAAAGCAATGTAAAGCTTGACTGTGGACAGTGTCTCACACATGTCTCACACACATTTTGCCCTATAGTTGACTTTTTTCTCAAATGCCGGTGCAGTCAAACTAGCCCCATTTTTAAGAGCAGAGAGAAGTTTTCTTATTAACAAAGAAATCAGAGGCCATCCCACAAAGTTTAATGATCACACCATTGAAATAATGATCTTGGGTGCTGTATGGACTTTTAGTCTAGTCATCTTCCACACATATAATCATTGCTTTGATTAGATGTCAAAGGAACAGCTGAATTTACTTGTGCTATGTATACATTTGTCTCCTGGGGGTGTTTTTTTATATATATATTTTTCTTTATGCATTTTCTCCCCTTTTTCTCCCTTTTAGCGCATCCAATTGCCCGATTGCATCATGCTTCCTCTCCACCAATGCCGATCCCTGCTCTGATTGAGGAGAACGAAGCTAACCCATGCCCCCTCCGACACGTGGGCAGCATGCCGTATGCATCTTATCACCTACACTTTGACGAGTGCAGTGCAGCTCAGCGTTGTGTACGGAGAGACAAACTCTGAGAGCACTCTTTTCTCATCTCTGTGCAGGCGCCATCAATTAGCAGAGGTCATAATTGCACCAGTCATGGGAGAGAGACCCCATCTGGTTTAGTCCCTGCCATATCTGAACAACAGGCCAATCGATGTTCATGTGGCCACTCAGCCTTAGCCGGCAGGCAGAGCTGAGATTCGATACGATGTATTTGAGATCCCAGCTCTGGTTCCAGCGTGTGTTTTTACCGCTGCGCCACCTGAGCGGTCCTGGGGTTGTTTTCTACTGATCTTGTGAAAGGTGCCTGGAAGTGGTGACTAGTTTGGAAAAACTAATGTCCAAGACCAGTACACTTATACAAATAGTTTAATACTGACTCTTACAGTTTGAACACTGTTGTGTTGAGATATCCGATTTCTTTTTAGCACTTTTAGCAAACCTAGAATAATACTCCTTTTAAAAATCCATAGATTAAGCTAAATAAGCATTTTCAGTGCACTGTAGTCTAAAGTCTGCAGGTCAAAATAGTAGCTGTTTAGAAATAGTGAACAATCACTGGGTAAAAACTGTGTGACTAAATTGAGAGAAAACAGTATACAATCTTAAAATCTTTCTAAAAAGGATTTGTATAAAACTTTTGTTCTAGAAACACTGAGCCTTTAATCTAACAGGAACCAGTTCAATGTTCAGTGTCAAGGCTCACTTACTGCTTCACTAAGCTGCTTGTAACCATACAAACAGGCTGCAGCCTTGGCCAGGGTTGAACTTGGAAGTCGTATGTCATGCCAATGCAGCTCTGATTTTCTAAGCTAAGCTAAAGCTTGGAGTCCCATTTTTTCCCTTCCAGAGTGGACATCCTGCATACACAGCATGGCAAGGTCACTGAGAGGAAAAGAAGAGATTTCCGTGTTTAAACTGCAGCTTAATGGAAACAGCCTCCTCCAATTGTTCTCCAACTGTGGCTCTTTTCTGTTGGAGGGTGTTCCCTCGCTCCCCTCCACCACCTCCGCCTGCGGCACACACAGACTCTTAATTTTTAGTTTGTACTCTTTTACTCAGCCTGCTCTGACTTGATGAATCATAGCCAGGGAAGGCATGGCTGACATTCCTGCCTGGCTGCTCAACCCCAGCGGGGAGAATCACCTGCAGGTTCCGCGAGTTGTCCGACAGGTTTTGTCTCTATTGAATTTTGCGTGGGACACAAACAAATACCGACACAACCATGTGTATTGAGACACAATATTGTTTCATTGTTTGTTGGTTACTCTAAGTGATAGATGCAGATCTTGTTTGCCACTCCTTTTCTGGTGACACATTTTACTGTGGTAGGTTTCAGGGCTGCTGTTCTACTTAATTCATTTCTCACCCCTCTTGTTTCATGGTTGGGCCGTCTTTTACACTCGATTACCTTCCTCTGGAGATAAAAACAGATTTCAGTGAGCTTTTTTTTTGCTGAGCTCAGGGGTGGTGCCTTGCATATTTGCATCTTCAAAGACTTGTTGGAACAGGTTGTGGGATTGAGACTGGTGGCTATTTTTGTTTTTTTGTCTGTTGGATAAAATAATATTCTGCTTAGAGTAAAGATGACAAAAAGAAAGTGAGAAGGGTATTATTCAAGCCATTGGCAACATAAATCTCACTTGAAAGTGAACAATGACACTTGTCCACTCAGTTTGCAAAAGACTGTTTGAGGAGTGTTTTACACTTTTGGCATTTAGCAGACGCCTTTATCCAAAGCGACTAACAGTACTGTGACAGTATACAATCTAAGCAATTGAGGGTTAAGGGCCTTGCTCAAGGGCCCAACAGTTGCAACCTGGCAGAGATGGGGCTTGAACCAGCAACCTTCTCATTACTAGTCCAGTAACTTAACCACTAGGCTACAACTGCCCTATTTGTTTTAATATTGTAGGTACAGAAAAAGAATCATTGCAGAAACCATTACCTCACAAAGTGATTGATGGGACAGTGGTAGCCTAGCGGGTAGAGCTTTGGGCTATCAACCGGAAGATTGGCGGTTCAAATCCCGGCTCTGCTAAGCATCCACTTTTGGGTCCTTGAGCAAGGCCCTTAACCCTGTCTGCTTCAGGGGTGCCGTAAGGTGGCTGACCCTGCGCTCTGACCCCAGCTTCCAAACAAGCTGGGATATGTGAAGAAAGAATTTCATTGTACTGTACACCTGTATATGTATATGACAAATAAAGAACTGTATATCTTCTTCAAAGGCTGCCAAAGGTGAAGTTTTGACAGTAGGTGTCAACCGGAACTTTTTTTATTCCAAAATTAGACACCATTTAAATAACTGAAAGACCAGTATTACGATTCCTTAACGAGTCACGCATTTATTTGTCACCACCTACTGTATTACTCTAACCAGCAACTTGTTCACCTCTCTAAAAGCTTGGTATTTTCCAGGGTGAAGCCACAGAATAAATCAGATGTGCCTATTTTGAGTGATCTCATGGTCTTACTGTGGAATCTAGTCCTCAAAAAAATTTAATCATGGTTGTTTTCTCTTTTCATTACACACCCATGTCATTTTCTCCATGACTCTTTATGAAACTCTTTTGTTCCATTGACAAACTAGCAACTCGTTATGCACTTTCTTCCTGGTTTGTATTTATTTTACATTTAGATGTTACATGTTTCGATCTGAAGTTAAACATTTGTACTTTTACAGTATGATGATTTGTTTGATTTAAAATATAAATTAATTTTAAGTTAGGATAAAGTTTACATACCCTTTTCCAATGCATCTTCTGATTGGTGTCCACAATAGTGGTGGCCCTATAGTGTACTTTTTAAATAGGCTTAGGAGCATGTGAAACCAGCCCCATCTATAAGAAGTTCATCTTCATGGAATCCGTCTGCTATAGTAAATCTTTCTTTTTATTCTTTTACTTGAATTTCACATTAAACTATCATTGTATGAAAGGTGCTATATATAAATAAAGATTATTATTATTATTATTATTAATATAAAATAAATGTCCCAAAAAGAATCACTTTCCTGTATACAAGCCCTAAGTACTAAGAGTCAAGCCTAGGTGACTCAACTCTTTGCACAGAAACTGATTCAGCTTGCACAAGCACTAATTAAGGCTAAGCTTAAATAGCAAACGTTCAACCTTTATGTTGGCAGTTGTTTAACACAAATATAACTATTACCAATTTAGAATAGGACTGTTGTGGCCTAGTGGTTAAGGTACTGGACTAGTAATCCAAAGGTTGCTGGCTCAAACCCTACTACTGCCAGGTTGCCACTGTTGGGCCTCTGGGCAAGGCAAGGCAAGGCAAGTTTATTTGTATAGCACCTTTCATACACTGTGGCAATTCAAAGTGCTTTACATAAGGAAAAATTAAAAGCAGTAAAACATTCCTGAGATCTAGAACCTCAGAAAGACTTCTTGCAAACATTTAGTTACAATTAAGAACATGAAATTCAAACAAGAGAGATAAAAATTAAGAACATGAAAAATTAAAAGAAAATATTGTAAAATATACCCTACAGTTTAGAGAATATAAAATTAAAACAAGCAACACTCATACACTACTCTATAAAAAATTATTAAGAGCATGAAAAACTAAAAGAAATATGGTAAAATGAGGCTAATAGCAAAAATTTCGAGCTCAATCATAGGCACAAGAAAAAAGAAAAGTTTTTAACCTGGATTAAAAGATTTCTACATTTGAGGAACATCTAATATCTCCTGGCAGTCTGTTGCAGTTATATGCAGCCCAACAGCTAAATGCTGCTTCACCGTGTTTAGTTTGGACTCTGGGCTCAACTAGCTGACCTGAGTCCATCGATCTAAGAGATCTACTGGGTTTATATTCTCTAAACATTTCTGAGATGTATTCTGTGCAAGGCCCTTAACCCTCAATTGCTTAGACTGTATACTGCCACAGTACTGGAAGCTTTGGATGAAAGCTTCTGCTAATGAGAGAGGTCTGTAATTTTCATCATAGGTACACTTCAACTATGAGAGACAAAATGAGAAAAAAAAATCCAGGAAATCACATTGTAGGATTTTTAAAGAATTTATTTGTAAATTATGGTGGAAAATAAGTATTTGGTCAATAACAAAAGTTCAACTCAATACTTTGTAACATAACCTTTGTTGGCAATGACAGAGGTCAAACGTTTCCTGTAAGTCTTCACCAGGTTTGCACACACTGTAGCTGGTATTTTGGCCCATTCCTCCATGCAGATCTCCTCTAGAGCAGTGATGTTTTGGGGCTGTCGCTGGGCAACACGGACTCCACAAATTTTCTATGGGGTTGAGGTCTGGAGACTGGCTAGGCCACTCCAGGACCTTGAAATGCTTTTTACGGAGCCACTCCTTCGTTGCCCGAGCGGTGTGTTTGGGATCATTGTCATGCTGGAAGACCCAGCCACGTTCCATCTTCAATGCTCTCACTGATGGAAGGAGGTTTTGGCTTAAAATCTTACGATACATGGCCCCGTTCATTCTTCCCTTAACACGGATCAGTCGTCCTGTCCCCTTTGCAGAAAAACAGCCCCAAAGCATGATGTTTCCACCCCCATGCTTCACAGTAGATATGGTGTTCTTGGGTTCTTCTTCTTCCTCCAAACACGACGAGTTGAGTTTTTAGCAAAAAGTTCCATTTTGGTTTCATCTGACCACATGATATTCTCCCAATCCTCTTCTGGATCATCCATATGCTCTCTGGCAAACTTCAGACGAGCCTGGACATGTACTGGCTTAAGCAGGGGGACACACCTGGCACTGCAGGATTTGAGTCCCTCTCGGCGTAGTGTGTTACTGATGGTAGCCTTTGTACTTTGGTCCCAGCTTTCTGCAGGTCATTCATCAGGTCCCTCCGTGTAGTTCTGGGATTTTTGCTCACCGTTCTCATGATCATTTTGACCCCACGGGATGAGATCTTGACCCCAAGGGAGATTATCAATGGTCTTGTATGTCTTCCATTTTCTTACAATTGCTCCCACAGTTGATTTATTCACACCAACCTGCTTGCCTATTGTAGATTGACTCTTCCCAGCCTGGTGCAGGTCTACAATTTTCTTCCTGGTGTCCTTCGACAGCTCTTTGGTCTTGGCCATGGTTGAGTTTGGATTCTGACTGTTTGAGCCTGTGGACAGGTGTCTTTTACACAGATAACGAGGTCAAACAGGTGCCATTAATACAGGTAACGAGTGGAGGACAGAAGAGCTTCTTAAAGAAGAAGTTACAGGTCTGTGAGAGCCAGAAATCTTGCTTGTTTGTTATTGACCAAATACTTATTTTCCACCATAATTTACAAATAAATTCTTTAAAAATCCTACAATGTGATTTCCTGGATTTTTTTTTCTCATTTTGCCTCTGATAGTTGAAGTGTACCTATGATGAAAATTACAGACCTCTCTCATCTTTCTAAGTAGGAGAACCTGCACAATCAGTGGCTGACTAAATACTTTTTGACCCCACTGTAATAAACTGTCTTTTATTTTACAACAAATAAAGTTTGTTAAATCTTTTAACTAATCCTTCAGAATTATAACCTCAAGTGTTGCAACTCAAAGCTTTAATAAGGCCCAAAGCTAAATTTGACTAAGCTAAAGGTTTTGTCTTGTTATAAAAGCTTGGGGCAAGTGCTGCCTGTCTAAACCAGCCAAGCATGAAAGTTGTACTATTTATTAGAGATTGATAGATAGATTCTTTATTTATCCCAAGAGAAATTAAATAAAGTATTGTAATTATTAATTACAGTAAAGAGGTTAGAGGTAAACAACATTTAACAATAAACAAAAACGTCGGTAAAATGTAAAATCTGTTCTGTGCTTCATTTACAGTATTTTATTTTAAATAAAGTAAATTTAAAAGCTTAAATCAAGCCATGCTCTTTGTTTTATGTTGTATGCTATAAAGTTATCAGATGTGAAAAAGACCACTTGACCTTGGCCTACTGTGTGTTAGATCCCGCACAGAAACATAGGTTGTGGCAACCCAATAATTTCCTTCGGGATAAATAAAGTAACTGTCTGTCTATCTGTCTGTCTATCCGTCCTTCCATCCATCCATTTATTTATCTATCTAACCAACCCAGGTTTGAATCTCCTTGCCAGACCACTGTCCAGTCGTCTCCATGGGTCTCCTCCCAAAATCATGCAAAAGGTGCATTGGTTACTCCAAACTGTCCACAGATATGTGGAGTAGGAGTGTGTGTTACCCAGTGATGGATTAGTGCTTTGTTCAGAAAAAATTCCTTCCTACACACAATGTTTTTGGACTGACCCTGAGAATGTGAAGTGGCTATTGAAAATAAGTGTATGTATGTTGGTATGTTGGAAAATAATACATTTTAAAGTATGTCTGTGGGGATTTGTGCCAAAAAGAGCAATTGTATGACGGTGTACTGATGTTCCAGTTTATTCCAAAGCTGTTCAGTGGGAATGAGATCAGGGCTCTGTCACTGCAGATTCTTTTTAAACGAGCTTTTCTTCATGTCTTTATAGAACTTGCTTTGTGCCTAGGGATACAATCATGCTGGAACAGGAAAGGACCTTCTCTAAACTGTTGCTGCAAAGTTAGAAGCATATAATTTCTTGTTAGTCCCAGTACTTTTGTCCATATAGTGTATTTTTGCTGAAAACATACCTACTCTTAAGAAGTAAGCATTTTATTTGCTTAAGTATTTTAAACTACCAGCATATGTACTCAAGTAAGATTTTGGCCATTCTGTGTATTTATCACATCTGTCCTGACCTCTGCCCTTTTTGAGTATTGTAAAATATAAAATCTAGACCTGGAAAGTTCATACACGAGTGTTTTGAAAAACCGGGTGCATCTTCTGATCTGTTAAAGCAGTTAGAAACATGATTATTCCATCACTGTTGGTGTGCATGGGTCTGTTGTATAGATTAGTGCTGAGATAGAAGATAAAAGCTATGGAAAGGCTCCCTGGAGAACTGGGGGCTGCAGCAGAGCTTCAGTTTAATGTCCCTCAGCTTATAACAGACTTTAGAGGAACCTGGTACTGCGCTTATGGTGAAGGTTGGCTGAAGGAAACGCAGAGGTGTGCACATGCGTTTAATGAGCTCCAGGCTGACAACTGGGGGCGAATGAACTTCCTGTGGCACCTTTGCTCATATTTTACTGCTTTTCATATATTCATAGTAAACAGAAACAGGGCTTTTCCACTGACCACAAGTTCATGGGTACAAGGGTATTTTTTGCATTGTTTAAAGCTAAGAGCTTATGCATATTATATCACATACTGACAAACTGAATGAAAGGCTAATTATATTTGTGCTCATATAGAAATGTTTACTATTTACACTGACTTAGTCCCATCTACTACTGCAACTAGGTTTTACTCTCACCCACCCTCATCAGTAATAACAAATTATTGAAATAATGATTTGAGCCACTCAGTGCTACATTTAGTTATAAAAACATGTTTAAAATGCAGCAAACGCTGGTCAGTAACCAACAATTGTCATACATGGTCAAAATAAAACAAACGCTGGTCACCACACAGTCACATGCTGGTCTGTGTTTTTTTTCTGTTTGTTTTTTTAGCAAAGAGTGTTAGGGGCGATCCGGGTCCTTTCTGTGTGGAGTTTGCATGTTCTCCCCGTGTCTGTGTGGGTTTTCCTCCCACAGTCCAAAGACGTGCAAGTGAGGTGAATTGGAGATACAAAATCGTCCATGACCTTAAACTTGTGAACTGATGAACCTTGTGTAATGAGTAACTACCGTTTCTGTCATGAATGTAACCAAAGTGTAAAACATGACGTTAAAATCGTAATAACAAATACATAAATAAATATAGCTTAGCAGGGGGCACAGATTACAGTATCATGCCCAACTGCAATGCCAATATGGGGCGCAGACAACTGATTGTGCTCATTAAGAGTTCATTTCTTTAAATTAATGAGGCATAACATTATGACCTCTTTCCTAATATTGTGTTGGTCCCCCTTTTGCTGCCAAAACAGCCCTGCAACTGTGATGCACTGTGTATTCTGACACCTTTATATCAGAACCAGCATTAACTCGTGTGTTGGATCGGACCACACAGGCCAGCCCTTGCTCCCCACGTGCATCAATGAGCCTTGGCCGCCCATGACCCTGTCGCCGGTTTACTACTGTTCCTTCCTTGGACCACTTTTGATAGATACTGACCACTGCAGACCGGGAACACCCCACAAGAGCTGCAGTTTTGGAGATACCCAGTCTGGCCCAGTCGTCTAGCCATCACAGTTTGGCCCTTGTCAAACTTGCTCAAATCCTTATACTTGCCCATTTGCCCATATCCACTTTAAGGATAAAATGTTCACTTGCTGCCTAATATATCCCACCCACTAACAGGTGTCGTGATGAAGAGATAATCAGTGTTATTCACCTGTCAGTGGTCATAATGTTATGCCTGGTTGGTGTAATTCCCAGCTCTTGGCTGGCCGGCACTGCTTACGTGCTCTTTTCTTGTCTGAAATATTCTTATAAATATTAACTAACATGCTATCAAACCTTGATGCTACTTGATACAAGATTTTATTCAAATATAACTCAACTTGCTAGCAAATTAAGTACTGGCTTTAATTACACATTAAATAATCAAGCATCTACTGGCTTGGCATACAACCTAGATACTGATTTTAATTATACAATAGTAAGAATTACATTAATCCATGTATTAGTGAACTTGACTGACGACTAAATGTCAATTAGCTACTGCTATAGAGGTCAAGTGAACGAGTTTGCCAAATGCAATGCAGTTCTGCTAGTTGGTGAACTTGTTGCTTATTATTGTTGCTAAAATATTTTGTTGTGTAAATAAAAACAATGGTTTATGTTAGGCATTACAATAGCTGAATGGCACGGTGGCTCAGTGGGTAGCACTGTCACCTCACAGCAAGAAGGTCCTGGGTTCGATCCCCAGGTGGGATGGTCTGGGTTCTTTCTGTGTGGAATTTGCATGTTCTCCCCTTGTCTGTGTGGGTTTCCTCCAGGAGCTCTGGTTCCCTCCCACAGTCTAAAGACATGTAGTGAGGTAAATTGGAGATACAATATTGTCCATGACTGTGTTTGTGAACTGTCATGAATGCAACCAAAGAGTGTAAAACATGACGTTAAAATTCTAATAAATTCATTAATTAATAAACATAGCTTAGCAGGGGTCAAAGATTACAGTATCATCCCCAACTGCCATGCCAATATGGGTCTGCAAATAACTGATTGTGCCAGCTCATTAAGAGTTAATTTAAGTTGTACCTAATTCCCAGCTCTTGGCTGACCGACACTACTTCCCTGCTTATTCTCTCTCTGAAATATTCTTTCCATGCTATCAAACCTTGATGCTACTTCATACAAGATTTTTATTCAAATATAACTCAACTTGCTAGCAAATTAAGTACTGGCTTTAATTACACGTTAAAATAGCCAAGTATCGACTAGCTTGGCATGCAACCTAGATACTTATTTTAATTATACAATAGTAAGAATTACATTAATCCATGTATTAGTGAACTTGACTGACGACTAAATGTCAATTAGCTACTGCTATAGAGGTCAAGTGAACGAGTTTGCCAAACGCAATGCAGTTCTGCTAGTTGGTGAACTTGTTGCTTATTATTGTTGCTAAAATATTTTGTTGTGTAAATAAAAACAATGGTTTATGTCAGTTCATCTGATGTTGCCACCCAAAAGGAATGTTTAGCCATTGTCAGTTTGCAGACGTGCATGCTATTTAACAATATATCTTGTTTAAACTCTTTTTTATTTTGTTTTATTTAGTTTTATTTTGGGGTGATTATTTAGTTATTTATTTTTGTTTGTTTTTGATGATAATACAGTATGTATAGGCACTTTGTCTAGGAACCTTTTGTTTCACTGATTCCTGTTTGGGCCAGTTCTAGTTTTTTTGAAGGTGCTCTGAAATAAACACCCTTTGTGTCTGTTTACAATGAATTCTGAATAGTACTTCCTTTTAGTGCTGCGTTTCCTCTTTTTCCATTATAAAACATGTACAAAATGTCTTACTCTAAATGGTATTCATAACTGCCATATGTAGAAAAGCTTTTTATTTTTGCCATGTTTTATTGTTGCTGAGGGTAACAGTGGTTTCCGGTACAACTTTTTACATGTTAGACGAAACAGGTTGGAGAAGTCTGCTTTAGCATGTCACCACAAAACCAAAAATCAAATGACACAGATGGTGTTCAGATACAGAAAAATAGAGCTTGCAGAAATGCTCAGCTGGAGGAAAGGGGGAAGGAAACTTTGCCAAGGTCCCATTGTGTTCATCCCCGCTGTTGGGTTTAGTGTTGCTGTTACAATTGTTGTTCATAACCATGTTTGGTAATTTAAGTGATAAATTGCTATTCTGTTACATGAATGTAACTATTAATATCACATTTTGTTATACTGGACCAAGTGGACAATTGCAAGTATGCAAGTACAGTATAACCAGCATGACAGTATTACTTATATTTATTAATATTATAAATAATAAATATTAGCAGAAGATTGGAATGTTTGCTTTTAAGGTTTTTTTCTATTTTTTTTTCTTTAGTCTATCTTAATTTTTTATTGCAGCTGTGAGGTTTCAAAAAGGTTAAAAAAATTCCACGATTCAAATCGATTTGACATGTAAAATAAATCGATATTCACTTTAAACAGCCGAGGGCACTGGCGCTATACACCTCGCCTGGTTGACGTCACTGGTGCTATACACCTGGTTGCCGGATTTGGGTTTTTTCAGCCAAATTGGGCTTAACTCAAAATTGTTTTGCATAGTTTGTACCTACCTCAGAAATAAAAGGGCATTCATTATTTAGATAAATAAAAGATAAGCACAAATACAGTATTTAATTTTCTTAAGAGAAATAGAAAAAAGGAAACTTTGTCAAAAAATCGGGAAAAAACGTATCGTGAACCCAGTATCGTGAATCGCATCGCATCGTGGGTAGAGTGTATCATTACATCCCTATTGTTTATGCATTTTCTCCCTTTTTTCTTTTTTTACCCCATTGCATTACGCTTCCTCTCTACTGATGTTGATCTCCACCCTGGTTGAGGAGAGCCTAGACTGACACACGTGTGAAGTAGCCGACCTTCTTTTCACCCACACGAGGCGAGTTCATATGCGGATCAGCTTTGTGTACGGAGACCCACACCCTGATTAACGCAATATACCTTGTCTTTGTGCAGGCGCCATCAATGAGCCAGCAGAGGTCCTAATTGCACCAGTTATGAGATCCCCTTCGACTCCCACCCTGTATGAACAACAGCCAATCGTTGTACATGTAGGCGCCCAGCCTGCCGGATGGCAGAGCTGAGATTCAAAATGATAAGTTTGAAATGTCAGCTCTGGTGTGCTTGGGTGTTTTACCGCTGCGCCACCTGAGCGCCAGGTTTGGTTTGCTTTTATTGGGTCTAGAGGGTGGCACGGTGGCTAAGTGGGTAGCACTGTCACCTCACAGCAAGAAGGTCCTGGGTTTGATCCCCAGGTGGGGCGGTCTGGGTCCTTTCTGTGTGGAGTTTGCATGTTCTCCCCGTGTCTGCGTGGGTTTACTCTGGATGCTCCGGTTTCATCCCACAGTACAAACACATGCAAGTGAGGTGAATTGGATATGCTAAATTGTTCATGACTGTGCTCGATGTGACCTGATGGGCCTTGTGTAATGGGTGACTGCCGTTTCCTGTCATGGGTGTAGCCAAGGTGTAGAAACATGACATTAAAAACCCTAATAAAAACAAAAACAAAAATTGGGTCTAGACCCATAGATCACTGTGAAACTGATTGAACACAACAACAACAACAATCATTACTATTATTATTATTATAACTTGATTGAAAATTAGACAGGATGGCAATGCTACCTGTCACATCTGACTGACTACCTCAAAAATTAATAAATTTAAACCCAGTTGGGTAATTTAAACAGATGAGGGTGAGTGCATCTGACAACTGACATCTGGCAACTGACATCCTGTCTAGTTCATGGCAGGTTAGGGCAGCATTCCACCATGCCACTATTGTTTTTAGAATAAGCTTTGAACCTACCATACCAATGATTATGAAAAAATTAGGGCTGTCGAAGTTAACGCGATAATAACGCATTAACGCGATCTCAATTTAACGCGATTTAAAAAAATAGTGCCGTTAACGCAAATTCTAGTTCATGTTGAGACTTGACTGGTAGAACAAACGTTTTAATGTCGGACTTGCCACCGTTTTTCATTTGCGGTTTGTTAAAATAATATAACTGAGCGTCGTAGGGATGCACTTGCATAATAAAGAAATAAATACACGGTATATTCACAAGTTGTCGGGAGCAAAACACTTTATTAACTTAATCTGTTACGGCACTGAATACCGGAGTCAAGCACGCTAGTCCATGAACTATGGAAGCCCCAAAGGGTCAAAACACACTCACTTCGTGTAGAAACGTCCATCAAACCATTGTCACGATACAAGCACAGAAAAGTCTGTTACAATAACTACGCCTTATCCCACCTAAAGCCCCGCTGATCTACAATGTTTGCTGATGGAGAAATTCTAACCTACAATCTGACATATATACGAAGTCAAGGGTCTCTGCTGGATAGTATTACTGCCTAGTATGTGAGTGAATAAAACTCCCTTACAGTTTTCTCTTGTCCCAGCAGTTTTTAACATAAGTACATTTAGCATAAAATGTGTTCACCATTTTAATGGTAACATTTCACTTAAAAATCCTTGTTTTCTATAACATTTACACAGATTTTATTTAATGCGATTAATCGCGATTAACTATATGAAATTCTGAGATTAATCACGATTAAAAATTTTAATCGTTTGACAGCCCTAGAAAAAATGCTTTTAAAGAAAAAAAACCCCCAGATAGATTAACATCAAGTCATTTGCTAGCAAACTGCTAGTTGGTTATCTGGAAATATATTGAATAAAAATACATAACAGCAGTTGAGACTAATTTGTTGTTGCGTGAGGTTTCCTATTCTTCTAACCTTTTAGCATGGTATTTCATGTCTTTGATATTATTATCTGGTTCAGACTCCTGGTGACCATATTGTGTTTTCCAGAACATCCTGCTCTCTGTTTAGGTCTTCAGGCTTCTTAATAGGTTTCTCATTGTTTCTCTTATTGTATCCATTAATGATGTAACGATACACTCTACCCACGACGCAGTGCGATTCACGATACTGGGTTCACGATACGATTTTGTTCCCAATAAAAAAAAATAAAAAATGAAATATTGTATTTGTGCCTATCTTGTATTTATCTAAATAATGAATGCCCTTTTATTTCTGAGGTAGGTACAAACTATGCAAAACAATTTTGTATCAGACTTCAAGCTACAACCAAAAAATAAAGTTGTTTATCACCATGCTCAGCTTTCTGATGATAAGATCAGTGAGCCAGTGGCAAATAAATGCAACAGGATGATGAGAAGATAAACAAGGACTAACAAAGCATTTCTCCACAAAAGCAAAATGTGTTATCTCTGAGAGTTCCAACAGATTATTGAACAATGTAATCCATTCAGACAGTGGTGTAACTGGGATTGTATGAGCCCCAGTGCAAAAACACAAGTCTACCCATAAGCCTAATCATCATGCACTCACGATGTGATGCGATTCATAATACTGGGTTCACGATACGATATTTTCAAAATTTTTTTAAAAACTGAAATTGAAGACAAATTATGACAGTTTTCTTTTATTATTTCTCTTTAAAAAAATAAAATAAAATACTGTATTTGTGATTATCTTTTATTAATCTAAATAATGAATGCCCTTTTATTTCTGAGGTAGGTACAAACTATGCAAAACAATTTTGAATTAAAAACCCGAATCTGGCAACCAGCTGTGTAGCGCCAGTGACGTCAACAAGGTGAGGTGAATAGCGCCAGTGCCCTCTGCTGTTTAAAGTGAATATCGATTCATTTTACATGTCAAATTTGGAATAGAATTTTTTAATCGAAAAACTGTCTTGCGGTGCATCGTTACGTCCCTAGCAATTACACTACTGCATTAATGAGCTAAAAATGTGCTGGGGGACATTAAGGCACTACAAATGCTGAAACAATAAAACATAGTGTTGATTATTTGAGTTGAAAAGTATGACAGAGCCAGTGTGCATACTCGGGATACTAATTAGGGTCTTTGAAGACCCCACCCACATTACAGTCCGTTCTTTTACTACCCGGCAGACTTTAATGGTGAATTATACCCACTAGAGGGCGCCCAGCCGAATGGTAGCAGAGCTGAGGTTCGAACTCGGGGGGGGGGTTCCAGATTCCCAGCGCTGGTGTGCAGTATCTTGTTGCACCACCTGGGTGCCTCGATTTTGTTTTTATACATAATTAAATCAATAATATGGGGTTCGGCTGCACAGCACGAAATAGGAGCCACCCTGAGCTCCAGCCCAACATTGTCAGAGTTCCCCTGCATTCCCTTTTTATATACAGTATATACTGTATATTTTGTTTATGCATTTTCTCCCCTTTTTCTCCCTTTTAGCTCGTCCAATTGCCCGACTGCATCATGCTTCCTCTCCACCAATGCCGATCTCTGCTCTGATTGAGGAGAACAAAGCTAACCCACGCCCCCTCCGACACGTGGGCAGCATGCCGTATGCATCTTATCACCTACACTTTGACGAGTGCAGTGCAGCTCAGCGTTGTGTGTACGGAGAGACACACCCTGACGGCACTCTTTTCTCATCTCTGTGCAGACACCATCAATCAGCCAGCAGAGGTCGTAATTGCATTAGTCATGAGAGAGAGACCTCTATCCGGCTTAGTCCTGCCCATATGAACAACAGGCCAATCGTTGTTCATGTGGCCGCTCAGCCTCAGCCGGCAAGGCAGAGCTGAGATTCGATACGATGTATTCCAGATATCAGCTCTGGATCCAGCGTGTGTTTTTACCGCTGCACCACCTGAGCGACGACCCCTGCATTCCCTTTTAATGTCAAAGTTGCTTCTCATTCACTACAGTTTAAGGCGTGGCCTGCAATTGTAAAATACATATCCGAGTACTTGAAACTCTGAACTCATAAAGGTACTGTCTTATGATAACTATACTGTAAGTAACCAATCTCTATGCTGGCTATTCAGAACGGCCCACATGGCTGGACGTTTCTCTGGACAACATACATAGGGTAGGGCTACGTTAACATAACATCACTGGCGAAAATAACAATTTTTTTGACAATGATCCACATTTATTCAACAGAGCCATTGATAATTACTTCATTTATTAAGTAAAACAGATGTCACTGGTGTCTAAAGTTTGCTTTTGTAGTTTTGCTCCAAGCTAATAAAGCAACAACAAAAAATACATACATTTAAATTTCTCTCTATATGTGATGTAAGTACTGTTTTATGAGAATGGCACATTTGTGCATCTGGTAGACCAGTGCTGTTTTTTTCCACTGCCAGAAAATATAAAGCATTTAGACTGGCTGGTGTCAATGGATTGGTGCCCTGACCAGAATAAAGCAGTTTATGAAAATGAATAAATGGGGGAGCCGCTCAGATGGTGCAGCGGTAAAAACACACTCTGTTCACCAGAGCTGAGATCTCGAATACATCGTATCGAATCTCGGCTCTGCCTTGCCGGCTAAGGCTGAGTTGCTACATGAACAACGATTGGTCTGTTGTTCAGATAATGGGTGGGACTAAAGCCGGATGGGGTCTCTCTCTCAGACTAGTGCGATTACGACCTTTGCTGGCTGGTTGGTGGTGCCTGCATGGAGATGGGGAAGGAGTGCGGTAGAGGGTGTGGCTCTCCGTACACAGCGCTGTACCGCACTGCGCTCGTCAAGTGTAGGTGATAAGATGTTTGATTGCTGTGCACGTTTCAGAGGGGGCGTGGAGCAGCCCTGTCCTCCCCAATCAGGAGCGGGGACCAGCATTAGTGAGAGGATGATAGAAATTGAGAAGCTGGATGTGCTAAAGTGGGAGAAAAAGGGGTAAAATAATAATAAAAAATAAAAAACGAAGAAGAAGAAATAAATGTCACAAATGAGACTCCTCAATGTGATTTTTTTGGTGCTACTGTTCATCAAAAGAGTAAAAATTTAAATTTTTAACAATGGGCTCGTCTTTAGTAACTTATAATTAATAGGCTTCTACTGCACACCCAACACGATACTTTTCAGACACACCCATCATTATTTATCACATTACACAGAACAAGTGAGAAAATTCCTTGAGTCAAACAAATTGTTTATTTATTTACTTATTTATTAGGATCTTAACATCATGTTTTACACACTTTGGTTACATCCATGACAGAGATGGCAGCTACTCTTTATGCAAGATTTATCAGTTCACAAGTTTAATGTCAAACACAGTCATGGACAATTTAGTATCTCCAATTTCCCTACCTGCATGTTGCTGCTGTGGGAGGAAACTGGAGCTCTTGGAGGAAACTCACGCAGACACTCAGTAATGTGTGTACTGGTGCACTTTAGCATGCACTGATTATGAATAAAATAGTAACACGCCACTCAAAAATATCTACACAGTAAACCAGTGTCAGTGGTAGCTCAGTGATTAAGGTTTTGGACTAGTAATCAGAAGGTAGCTGGTTCAGGGCCCCTCACTGCCAGGTTTCCACTGTTGGGCCCTTGAAAAAGGCCTTTAACCCTCAGTTGCTCAACTGCCTGAATTGTATTCAGTCACAATTGTAAGTAACTTTGGATAATGTTAATGTCAGGTCACCATATTTGGGGCAGTGGTAAATCTGTGTTTAAGGTAATGAAGTAGTGATTAGATGCTTGTTGGGTCAAGTCTCTGTAATGACTGGTTAGCGTGGGGAAGCCCCCTTGGAGAGAGACTAATGGCACTTAGCTACTTGCCCTGTCTTCCGAAGAAAACACACACAGGAGACGACCAGTGCAGGGTAATGGAAGTATTTATAAGGCATAGGAGCACCCACACTTCCACTCATCACAATCCAGGATAGTAGCAGTAGAATAGAACAGTCAGGCTACAACCCGAGCTAATCACCATGTGTGCTTGTCTATCGATGTCTGAACGCTCTCTCACACAATAATGCACATGCTTATATCACTTAAAGAGACCGTTACACCCTGGGCCCTTGAGAATGGCCCTTAACTGCTTGTATTAAATGGGATAAAAACCTTCTGCTAAATGTTGTAAATGTCACTGAGCCAAAATAATCATTTATAAGAAAAGGTCCAACAGTAATACTTGTAGTTTCCAGGCCGTATGCTCTGTAGTACAGTCGTACATTAACTATATACCCATGAGAGAACCATTTTTACACACCTTCTTTGTATGCATTCCTTAAAGTTAAATATTAGCTGTGGACTCAGGGTGTGGACGTGAGCACACACGAGGTTGCCAATGTTTACTTTAAAATGCACTCATGGTAAATGGGAAATGCGCTAACATAAGTCAGCTAAGTAAGACCACACTATGATGCTAATGTGGTTAACTATTAATTAAGCAGCTGACAGGCTAATCACTTTGCTGGCAGTCTTACCATTTCAGCAACAGCGTTTTTCTTTTAGACTGTGTACCTAAAACAGAATGCAGGCATGACAACTGTTCTTAAATTTGCATAGTGCAAGTGGTGGTATGAGATCTATTGTAATTTGTTTGTGCAGGTGAATCATACTGCAGCATCATTATAACCCATAACCCACAGTGTGAGACTTGTGACACTGTTATGAAGTATTGACACCTCCTTTTTTCAATGTATGTGTTTCAGCCACAACAGTTGCCAACAGGTGTAATAAATCAAATACATAAAGGAAATTAAATGCTTCTTTTTTTTACTTTTTAGCAACAGTTTATGGAAGGCCCTTTCCTTTTCTAGCATGACTGTGGCACTGTGCACAAAGAGATCTATAAAGACATGAAGAAAATCTTGCTTTAAAGAAACTCCAGTGGCCTGCGCAGAGTCTTGACCTCAGTCCCACTAGACAGCTTTGCAAATAAACTGGAATAACAATTGTGGCTTTCTTTTTTTTTTCTATTTTATTTATGCATTTTCTCCCATTTTCTCCCGATTCCGCCTAGTCAATTTGTCCTCCGCTGCTGGGTGATCCCTGATTGCAGTCAAGGAGAGTATATTGCTGCTCACGCCTCCTTCGACCCGCGTCCAGCCCTTAGTGGAACCTTTTTTACCTATGCATTCTGCACAGGTGCCTCTCTATCTGCTAATCAAGGTCCTTCGGTCATCCCCCCCAGCAGAAACGTGTCTGCTGCAGGCACTGCCAATTATGCCCGCTAGATGGCGCCCAGCCGACTGGTGGAAACGTCGAGTTTCGAACCGAGGTGTTCAGAATCTCGGCGCTGTTGTGCTAGCGGAATATCCCGCTGCGCCACCTGGGCGCCAATCCAGGCTTTCTTGAACAACCTTACAAATGCACTTTTGTACTACCAAATAGGCACAGATTTCTTGTGAGAAGCCCTTTTAGAAAAGTGGCTGATGTTATTCAGTAGCTGAATAGATCACATCTAGAGGTCACTCTATTTTAAAAGCATTAGTTTTTTAAATGGGATGTCCAACAAGCTCATGCTCAGGTGTCCAAACTTTTGGCTTTATAGTGTAAGTGTCTGATATATTAAGGGATCCATGGAAATGATATTAAAACTTCTTTGGAAATGTGGTTGTTTTGGGGATTTTTTTTTAGTTGCAGCGTTGCGTCTCAGCCTCAGTATTTTTTTTTTTTATTGTTTTCAAATTTATATATATATATATATATACTGTATATATCTTCTGGTTCAGGTTTCTCAGATGTTTAGTCAGGTTTATGTCTGGGCTCTGACTGGGTTAAGACTTGCCCTGATGCCACTCTGATGTTGATTTGGCTGAACAAATTGGCTCAATATCATGTAAAAATTGCACCTTTGCTCCACTCCGAGTTTGCATTTCTCCTTTCCTCAGTTACTACTAGTCTCACCTCTTCTGGCCCCAGTAAGACACCCCCACTGCAATGATGCTCCTACGACCATGTTTAACTGTCCGAATGGTATTATGCAGGTGAAGTGCAGTGCCTGTTTTTTTGTCAGGCATAGTGGTTGCTGTTCTGCCCCAAGACTTCATTTTTGAATCTCATCAGACCAGTCACCAGAGAATACTTAACATGCCTTCTAGCAAATTGCTAGCGGGCCCTTACATACCTTTTACTCAACAGTGGCTTCCGTCCTGCCACTCTGTCATAAAAGTGCTACTTTTGGTGTTTTCTTACCTGCATGGCAAATGCCCTTCTTTCCTGGCATTTCTTTTGTAAGGTTCACAGTCATGCCAAGCTTTATTTGTTTCAAAATAATTGACACCACTGTGCTTCTGTGAACACTCAAAGCCTGAGATATTGTTTATATCTATGCATTGCCGTGATTTGTTCAAGGAGACTCGGCAACAGTTTCTTGGCTTGGTTTTTGGCTTTCCAAGCTATGTCCAATTTATTAAAAATGCAACAGGTCAAATGCAATTGATATCCAAACATATTCCAGTTATAATAAAAAGAGCATCTAAAGTAATACAGCAAAATGTCTGATTACCATTTAAAATGTTTACATTTGAGTTGTGTAAAAGTGTAGATGGATTGGTTCAAAATAGCAATTATATCTATTTAAATTCAAATCCAGTAACAGGCCCACCCACTGTGGAGATTGGTGGGAGTAACGATTTACAGAATCATGTCCATCTGTCATGCCGTTTTTGACCTAAACCTATATATATATGGAGGGATGTATAATTTAATGTCTTTATCACAGTGCTGCTGGCTCCTCTGTTAGCACTTGTTCTTCTCTGAAACTGTAATGCAGGGTCAATCTTGTCTGGTTTTCAGCTGGTGCAATCTTTTTCTGAGAACCCAGCCTGCATCGTGGCACCTTTTGGTTGTCATGACAGTACCGCCCAGGTCAGGGAAATTGCATCTGGATGTGATGTGACAGGCTTTTTTTAGAGCTGGCCCCATATGTAGATATACGCTGGGTGCAAGTCGGTGGAATGGTGGTCCCACTCAGTTTAATGTCATCCCCGGCTTGTTCTGGGTTTGCCCTCTATACTTGTTTTGCCTGAGAACCTGGTTGTTGCAGGCTTGTGTGTTGAACCTTTTTGTTGTTTATTTTTATGCTTTTCATTTTCTTTCCACTTGGCTGCAGATGTTTTGTTCCTTTCTTGTTTGTTACTCTTATTTTGGTCACTTCCTTATTTTAACATTGCTATTTTTATTTGTGGCTTTTAGCTGCAGTGTTGCTCTACCTTGGTTAAGCATCCTGCAAATTGAGTTTATTTTCAGCTCTTGTAGAAATGCGGCTTTTTCTGAGCCTGCCTCATTACAAATCCACAACACGGAGTGTGCAGAGTCGGAGGGGTCTGAATACTTGCTGAATGTACACAATATACAGTATATACAGTATATATATATATATATATATATATATATATATATATATATACTGTATATATATACAGTGTATCACGCAACCTCCGAGCCTCTAGTCTCGCTCGACTTGAGCCTCCATCCAGGACTAAAGGAAGACAAGCATCGAGGCTGTTCTCTGTTCTAGCGCCGAAGTGGTGGAATGAACTTCCTCTGTCTGTCCGAACATCTGAATCTCTTGCTGTCCTTAAAAAACGATTAAAAACCCACCTTTTTACTAAACACTTAGGCTGACTTGTACTTATTTACTAACATTTTGTTCCATTCTTTTCCATTTCTAAAAAAAAAAAAAAAAAAAAAAAAAAGCACTTTGGTTCTAACAGGTTTTACCAGATTTGTGTTCTTTGACTGTTGTTTTCCTAAACTTGAGAAATGAAATGTTCACTATAGAAGCACTTCTGTAAGTCGCTCTGGATAAGAGCGTCTGCTTAATGCTGAAAATGTAAATGTAAATGTATCACAAAAGTGAGTACACCCCTCACATTTCTGCAGATATTTAAGTATATCTTTTCATGGGACAACACTGACAAAATGACACTTTGACACAATGAAAAGTAGTCTGTGTGCAGCTTATATAACAGTGTAAATTTATTCTTCCCTCAAAATAACTCAATATACAGCCATTAATGTCTAAACCACCGGCAACAAAAGTGAGTAAACCCCTTAGTGAAAGTTCCTGAAGTGTCAATATTTTGTGTGGCCACCATTATTTCCCAGAACTGCCTTAACTCTCCTGGGCATGGAGTTTACCAGAGCTTCACAGGTTGCCACTGGAATGCTTTTACACTCCTCCATGACGACATCACGGAGCTGGCGGATATTCGAGACTTTGCGCTCCTCCACCTTCCGCTTGAGGATGCCCCAAAGATGTTCTATTGGGTTTAGGTCTGGAGACATGCTTGGCCAGTCCATCACCTTTACCCTCAGCCTCTTCAATAAAGCAGTGGTCGTCTTAGAGGTGTGTTTGGGGTCATTATCATGCTGGAACACTGCCCTGCGACCCAGTTTCTGGAGGGAGGGGATCATGCTCTGCTTCAGTATTTCACAGTACATATTGGAGTTCATGTGTCCCTCAATGAAATGTAACTCCCCAACACCTGCTGCACTCATGCAGCCCCAGACAATGGCATTCCCACCACCATGCTTGACTGTAGGCATGACACACTTATCTTTGTACTCCTCACCTGATTGCCGCCACACATGCTTGAGACCATCTGAACCAAACAAATTAATCTTGGTCTCATCAGACCATAGGACATGGTTCCAGTAATCCATGTCCTTTGTTGACATGTTTTCAGCAAACTGTTTGCAGGCTTTCTTGTGTAGAGACTTCAGAAGAGGCTTCCTTCTGGGGTGACAGCCATGCAGACCAATTTGATGTAGTGTGCGGTGTATGGTCTGAGCACTGACAGGCTGACCCCCCACCTTTTCAATCTCTGCAGCAATGCTGACAGCACTCCTGCGCCTATCTTTCAAAGACAGCAGTTGGATGTGATGCTGAGCACGTGCACTCAGCTTTTTTGGACGACCAACACGAGGTCTGTTCTGAGTGGACCCTGCTCTTTTAAAACGCTGGATGATCTTGGCCACTGTGCTGCAGCTCAGTTTCAGGGTGTTGGCAATCTTCTTGTAGCCTTGGCCATCTTCATGTAGCGCAACAATTCGTCTTTTAAGATCCTCAGAGAGTTCTTTGCCATGAGGTGCCATGTTGGAACTTTCAGTGACCAGTATGAGAGAGTGTGAGAGCTGTACTACTAAATTGAACACACCTGCTCCCTATGCACACCTGAGACCTAGTAACACTAATGAGTCACATGACATTTTGGAGGGAAAATGACAAGCAGTGCTCAATTTGGACATTTAGGGGTGTAGTCTCTTAGGGGTGTACTCACTTTTGTTGCCGGTGGTTTAGACATTTATGGCTGTATATTGAGTTATTTTGAGGGAAGAATAAATTTACACTGTTATATAAGCTGCACACAGACTACTTTTCATTGTGTCAAAGTGTCATTTTGTCAGTGTTGTCCCATGAAAAGATATACTTAAATATCTGCAGAAATGTGAGGGGTGTACTCACTTTTGTGATACACTGTATATACAGTATATATACATGTACATATATACACACATATACAGTATATACGTGTATATATATATATATATATATATATATATATATCTCTACACAAAACGTCAGATTTTACTTTTGTGTACTAATAATATGGGTAGAAATATAAAATATTGGGTAAAAATTTATACATTAGGAATATAAAAATTTGGGATTTTCATCACACATTGCTGTTAGAAACAGCTGTTGCACAACTGTGAAGAAAAACAATGTTCATAAAAACGTTCCTGTCAACATAAGATTTTAATTTTACTACTTATTTTTTAGTTCCTGCCAGTCTCATTGCAAAGTATGAAGCCATGTAGGAAGCCATGTCCCAAAGCTAAGTAACATTATAAAAGATGTAACGATACACTGTACCCACGATGCGATTCATGATACTGGGTTCACGATACGTGTTTTTCCCGATTTTTTTAATCAAAATGAAATTGAAGACAAATTATGACAAAGTTTCCTTTTATTATTTCTCTTTAAAAAAATATTAATTGGCTGCTCAGGTGGCGCAGTGGTAAAAACACACACTGGAACCAGAGCTGGGATCTTGAATACATCGTATCGAATCCCAGCTCTGCCTTCCGGCTAAGGCTGAGCGGCCACATGAACAACGATTGGCCTGTTGCTCAGAAATGAGCGGGACTAAGCCGGATGGGGTCTCTCTCTCATGACCTCTGCTGGCTGATTGATGGCGCCTGCAAGAGATGAGAAAAGAGTGCTCTCAGGGTGTGTCTCTCCGTACACAACGCTGAGCTGCACTGCACTCGTCAAAGTGCAGGTGATGAGATCCATACGGCATGTTGCCCACATGTTGGGTTAGCTTCGTTCTCCTCAATCAGAGCAGGGATCGGCATTGGTGGAGTGGAAGCATGATGCAATCGGGCAATTGGACGCACTAAAAAGGGAGAAAAAGGGGAGAAAATGCATAAATAAAAATAATAATAAAAAAATTAAATAAAACAAAATACTGTATTTGTGCTTATCTTTTATTCATCTAAATAATGAATGCCATTTTATTTTTGTGGTAGGTACAAACTATGCAAAACAAGGCTGCACATTTCCCTTTTTGAGTAAAAACATAAAAAACTAATATGAAATAAATCCCACATTAAATAAATAAATGAATAATACAAATAAAGAAAGTATCCTTGCATAAATAAATTTGGCTGGAAAATTCCGAACCTGGCAACCCTGTAGTAACGTCAACCAGGCGAGGTGAATAGCGCCAGTGTCCTCTGCTGTTTAAAGTGAATATTGATTCATTATACATGTAAACCGATTTGAATCGTTACACGTCTTGTGGGGCATCGTTACATTCCTACTGGCAGTGGCGATTTCTCTAAGACTGCAAGGGAAGCTCAGCTTCCCCTAAAATGTCAAAAATTAAATGGTCAAATATGTACAGTTGTGTAACATTTTATTGACTACAAATGCGTTAGAACACGTTCATCTCGAAGACGAGTTCGTTCAGAATCAGCTACTTATCACAAATCGACTGACTCGAACTTCTCATACATTCCCGGAGCGTCAATGCATTTGCCCGCAGAAGCTGAGCGTCTCTGGGGGTGAATGGAGCTGTGGGCGGGTCTGGAAGCTGAGCTTTTTTTTCATCGCCGCTCATTGGATAAATGCTACGATTTTGTCCCGCCCCCAGACGCTGAGCGTCTCTGGGGGTGAATGGAGCTGTGGGCGGGTCTGGACGCTGAGCTTCTGCAAGATGATTGGAGGATCAGTCAAAAGGCTGAATCCCGTTTTGATTGACAGCTATCACTGAGAGCTTCAGTCCCATCGCGGATTTTGCGAGTGAAGTCAGAAGACAAACTGCAACCCATTTCAGGCCATTTTCTTGAAAAGGAACAGAGGGTAGAATTTATATATAAATAAATTGACAAATTTTATGATGTAAACCGACAATGAGCTTCCCCTCTTTAAAAGACCAGCGGCACTGCCTACTGGGTAAATGTTTTTGGACTAGTGGATTTTGTCATGTTTCTTTTAGAAAAGGCACAACAAATGTTTCAGGTTTTTTAACATTTGTTTTTGTTTTTTGGGCAAAGATGTATTTGTTTCTAGGCTGGCATGATGTACTTGACTCTTATAAGTACACAAACTTTTACCTGTAACTGTATATAATTAAATAAGAAAGCTGCAAACACTGTCTAATTATGGACATTATTTTGGCTATAATTTTGTGTCGGTGAAGTTGACTGTATGGCTATTATATAGTACTATGAATTGGATAAGAGCATCTGCTAAATGCTGAAAATTTAAATGTAATGTCATTTACTAATTGACCAAAAGTATGCGGACAGTCCTCCTAATTATTAAGTTGAGTTGTTTTAGCCCCACCCAAAACCGGTGTAAACTATAAAGCTATGTGCATCCAACTTTGTGGAAACAGGTGGAAAAGGAATGTGGCTATGCCACTGTGCACAAAGCAAAGTTCATAAAGGGGTGTTTTCATGAGCATGGTGTGGATGAACTCCAGTGGCCAGAACAGCACTGACCTCTGCCACACCAAGCACCATTGTGATGAAAGGAAAGTTGATTGCAAGCCAGACCTTTTTGTCTAAATACAGTGTCTAACCACACAAATTCCCAAAGACATTTACATTTACATTTTCGGCATTTAGCAGACGCTTTTATCCAAAGTGACTTACAGTTGTGACAGTATACAATCTAAGCAATTAAGGGTTAAGGGTCTTGCTCAAGGGCCCAACAGTGGCAACCTGGTGGTGGTGGGCCTTGAACTGGCAACCCTCTGATTACTAGTCTAGTACCTTAACCACTAATCTACAACTAAGCTACAAGACACACTCTAAAATCTTGTGGAAGCCTTTCCAGAAGAATAGAAGCTGTTATAGCTGCAAAAATGGTGCAGCTCTATATTAATGGCATGGTTTTTGAATAGGATGTTTAACATGCTCATGGTCATGTCTGTACATACTTTTGCCATATAGTTTAAGTCTTTGTGTCATCAGTGTAGCAAAAAAATAAGGTTGCAATAACAAATCTGACCAAATAGAGTTTATAAATGATTAAACACTGAGCCTTGTGGAGCACCCTGTGTAGAGGATTTGTAGCTCTGGAGCAAACCCAAAGTGAACTGTTGTGTAATAATGGGCATTGAATGAGATTATGGTTTGAGAAACTACATCTAGGTTGTGCATGTCTAAGTTATATGAGATTTTTGTTTTATAAATGTTAAGAAAATAGCCATTGATTTTATAAATGTATTTTATGTCACATGCAGGCTATAACTTAGTTGGCATACGACTGTTGTCGTTTGAGTGTGAAGTCGATGTATAAATAAAAACCAAAGCCATGATGACAGACTGTCTGACCACAAAAGAGCAGCACAGTGATTAGAATGGGTCCAAGGACTGAGCCCTGGTGAACTCCCTGGGTAGCAGAAGAAAATAATTCTTTGTGGTTCTGGGTGAAATTGAAGTGTCTGTTATTAACACAGATACATCTTACATAATGTGCAACCTGGCCAAAAAATGTAAGATTTAAAATTAACAGCATTTAGCGGATGTTTTTAGCCAGGGATGCCCATACTTTCGTGGCTTGAGATCTACTATTTCAATCAACAGGTCATCTCGATCTACTTTTTAAAAGCTTTGTAGCTTTTTTAAATGCGCTGCATTTGCCTATATTGATATTCAGCTTTACAGGGCAAACGACTAACCTTATCACACTAACCATATTCTGATGATTTGTCCTGAATGGTGTCAGCCAGGTTTATGTAGCCTGGATAATAGCTGCGGATGCCAATTCTCAAGCAGGCTTCCATGTGTTCATCAGTAAGGGTGGTCCTTTATTAAGACTTTGAGAATTGTTATTGGAATTATTTTCTTAGGTCTGAGGCGTAGTTATTGTAAAAAAAAAACGCGAATTAACGGAACAGTGGCCACATTTCCTGTCAATCACGTTGACCTGTTTGAGGCGCGATCTACCAACGTGCACTGCGCGATCGACTGGTGAATTGCAATCGACTGGTGAATCTCGATTGACGTTTTGGGCACCCCTGCTTTTAGCCAAAGCGACTATGTTGTGGCTGAATACAAACAATTAAAGCTATTCAGGGTTAAGGGCCTTGTCAAGGGCCCAATATTGGCAAACTGGTGGTGGAGGGGGTTAAACCAACAACCTTCCAGTATCTTCAGTAATCTTAGTTAATAACTTGTGGGCAGTGGGAATTAACAGAATTTAATTTAGTGTGATTGTTCCCTAATATATACTAGTTCACCCTTAGGTCTTTTTAATCCTGAATCAGGATATTGTTTGTTGACAATAAAAAATATTACTGACCACCTGAAACCAGCTTACATTTACTGGTTTATCTTTTAATCCTGATAGGAAATTGTTTTCTGAGAGTAAGGAGAGCATAAGGTCAATTGAGGACCCAATATAAGACAGTATGTGAATTTCTCTTGTTTGATCAGACCTATGAAGGTCTCATGATTTTGTTTTTTATTTTTACTTTTTAGGAATGACCTCAGAGTGACCTCTGCATGTGATGGGCGAGGTGACTAAGATGACAACTGTGTGCAGTATGGGGCTGGTCCTGGTTGAATTTGGGTACGAGTACTTAAATGAAGAAGATGGCTCCACGGTGTCCATCAAACCCAATGAACGCTACACACTCCTGTCCAAGACCAATGACCACTGGTGGCACGTCTGTAAAGATGAGAGCACCAAGCCCTTCTACATCCCTGCCAAATACGTCAAGGAATTACCATCCACTTTCCCTTCACCCTTAGACTTTGCTGATCCCCCAGTGCCTGAAACGAGGCCTTCCACAGTGCCTGATCTTGCAGAAAAGGCCAAGCCGAATGAGGTGACCATTAGGGTGCGCTCTCCAAAAAACCCACGCAAGACAGAGAACCGCATGTCCACATTTGGCGTTCCTTTAGACATCCAAGATCCTCCGCCGTACAAGTATGGAGGTCTAACAGACTCCCTCTTATCTCTATCCTCAAACTCGGACGCAGCGCAGCAAAAGACTAAACTCACTCCCAGCTTAATACTCAGCACCAGCGAGACAAAGCAGAAGCCCCGTGCACGCAACATCAGTCCTGCTGACGTTCTCTCTCGACAGGCGAAACCTGTCGAGCCTCCAGTGATCAAGAACCCGATTGAGACCATACTTCAGGGATTACCTCCCAGGACAGAGTCTCTTACTGAACCAAATACAGAGTCCAGTCCAGAGCCAACAGCCAGATCTGAGAATATTTATGAATCCATATCGGATCTACATTTGGAGCATTTGATAAATACAGGCCCAAGTCCTCCTGTTCCACATGAGGCTACAGCCAGTCGTACCTCATCTGTCTCTCAGGAAAAGGTAGGACCTAAAAAACACACACATACGAGTGTTCTTCAAAATGTTTCCACACTTTTTTTAACTCTATTTTTTAAAGAATTTCAAACACAGTCACCTTCCGATGCATTTTCCCCAGCGACGAACCAACTTGTTAATGCCATCAGCAAAAAATGTTTTTGGTTGAGCGCGTAGCCACTGATTCATTGCTGCTTTCACATCATCATCACATGAAAATCTTCTTCCCCTTAAAGCTGCTTTGGGCGACCAAAAAGGTGGACATCAAATGTCACTAAATCCGGACTATAAGCTCTCTCAGTCTCTCAGATATGACCAGTTACTACTCCTCCCACGCTCACTGTTTCCAGCCAAAATGTAAAAGTGCGGAAACTTTTCAAAGATCCCTCGTATATGAGACACATGATGGCACCATTTGATTTTCCCATTTTCAATAATCAATTTATTTTGGCTGCTACCGT
The DNA here is from genome assembly GCF_030014385.1 of Trichomycterus rosablanca. Classification (NCBI taxonomy): domain Eukaryota; kingdom Metazoa; phylum Chordata; class Actinopteri; order Siluriformes; family Trichomycteridae; genus Trichomycterus; species Trichomycterus rosablanca. Next base: position 43,307,959 of record NC_085989.1, on the reverse strand, counting down.
TAGGGGTCATTATAGAGGATCATTCATCCATATATTTGATTTGGCACAGTTTTTACACCGTATGCCCTTCTTGATGCTCCTAAACCCTCTAATTTATCTGCAATAGGACCGACATTATGGGTGCACTAATGTGCCCCCCTTAACAGCTAGTGTCACCATCATGTAACACCATGTGCCTTTTGTATGTGTGAGCCCAGCCCAGGATTTGAACCACCAGATCTTAGGCACTACTGTTTCCAGCAGCGTGGCTCTTACTTTACATTTTACTTTTTCCATTTTTACTGATACTGTATCCAAAATACTGATGTCAATGTTTGGTGTGTTAATGGATATAAATGTTGATCCAATACATATTCAAAAATATTCATCCTAAATATGGGTTTATTTTCTTGCAGGGCATTATACCTATACTGACCTATTTACTTATGCACCACCAGAAAAAAAATACAATAGCCAATCTCCCTAACAGTATATTTTTAGCAGGTGAGAGGAAACCAGAATTATTTAGAAAAAAGCACATACATGCACAATGAGAAAATGGCAGACTGTTTTTATATATGTACTAGATATAAGCCCAGCTCTCTAGGGCCCTGGAGCTGTGTGGCATCCACACTACTTATTATGTCACTGTGCCACTCCTATAAGGTTTAATCGTCTTTGAATTTTCTACTTGAGAAGGCCGTACAAGACACCGAACCTGTTTTAAATAATTGTAGCAGTATGAATAGAGGTGTTATTGTCTTGGAATTTGGGGACATCATCAGGATAACATGTTTGCACCCTTGAGTGCAACTGGTCCTTAAAAATTACCTTATATTTATTCACTGTCTACAAACATTTTAAACAGTTATTGGACCTAATACTTTCCAACTACACCATCAGTACTTTGTGATGGTTGGCTGCACAGATGGGTCAGCTTTCTCCAATGCACTCTGTCTCCTGTTGCTTGTAGCAGTCTAGCACCTGATAATGCAGTCCACGTCATGATGTCAGTTCAACTTATTCTTGGTCTTCCTCATCTTCTTCCACAAGTCCTGTCATAACAATGAATATTTTGCCATGTGGGTGCCTGTTTATATACATGCATTTGTGGTGCCTTAGAACTGACCTGAAGAAATACCTTTTTCAATAATGGATTTTTATATGCACTGGAACTATACAGTTGTTTCCCTTCACTGTATATTAGATGCATATACACTGATCAGCCATAACAGTAAAACCACCTCCTTGTTTCTACACTTACTGTCCATTTTATCAGCTCCACTTACCAAATAGAAGCACTTTGTAGTTCTACAATTACTGACTGTAGTCCATCTGTTTCTCTACATACTGTTTTAGCCTGCTTTCACCCTGTTCTTCAATAGTCAGAACTACCACAGAGTAGGTATTATTTAGGTGGTGGATCATTCTCAGCACTTCGTGACAATGATATGATGGTGGTGTGTTAGTGTGTGTTTTGCTGGTATGAGTGGATCAGACACAGCACTGCTGGAGTTTTTTAAATACAGATAGCTCATCTATTGCTGCTGTTTGAGTTGGTCATCTTCTACACCTTCATCAGTGGTCACAGGACACTCCCCACTGGGTGCTGTTGACTGGATATATTTTTGGTTGGTGGACTATTCTCAGTCAAGCAGTGACAGTGAGATGTTTAAAAACTCCAGCAGCGCTGCTGTGTCTTCACTCATACCAGCACAACACACACTAACACACCACCACCATGTCAGTGTCACTGCAGTGCTGAGAATGATCCACCATCCAAATAATACCTGCTCTGTAGAACTACAAAGTGCTTCTATATGGTAAGTGGAGCTGATAAAATGGACAGTAAGTGTAGAAACAAGCAGGTGGTTTTAATGTTATGGCTGATCAGTGTAAGTCCAAACTATAAAAAGTTAACTCAGCAATGCAGTTGTGCTGTTGGTTGCCAGAGCAAATTCGCAGGTCAATTCTTATTCTGTATTTTCATAGAGTGCTTGGCCCTGCTGGAGTCCTAGGCAGCTGCCTACCACTGCCTAGACTGCTCTTTACCCAGCACCAATTCTGAGACTTCATCTTACTTACAAAAGTACTAGGTTTCTGTCTTCTAAATTATTTATTCAAAGCAGTTGTCTTGCTGTTGTCTTGGTAAAACATTCATTTTTCTATTTAAAATTCTTTAATGTGTTCAGTACATTGTGCGATTCATGTTTCATGTTTGAGGTGAAATACCCAGTACAATTTTTACAATTCCAGTACAATTTGCAGAGAAACAGTCCCACATCATGCAAATTTTACCCTCATACTTTACTCTGGCTCTGACAAGTTTCTAAATCTCTTTAAACATTACCTAGGTGTCCAATAATTTTTTTAATAAAGTATACCATGATGCTAAAGTAATATACAGTGTATTTGATTACTTAATCCACTGGGCGGTGCTATTAGTGCATTAATCTCATGTGCTTTCACATGCCTACACTAAAGGAAGTCCACTCTTAATGATTGAAGTACAGTACTGTTATGTCTAGATTTACACATTACTTTTATTTTATTTATTTTTTTAATTTGAGAATGCACTAGGTCCTTGAATTAGTTTTCTCTGGAATCTTGAGTCTTGTAGATATGTTTTGATATGTGTGTGGTTTTGTGTTCTAGCTCATGGGAAATTCCATGACTCAATAATGACTGTATTTTATTGTGTTTCGTATTTTCTGATTTTGGTTGGTGATGTGGGTTTACTTCTGGTAAACTGGTGGTGGGTGCTCCCTCACCTGGGTTTGCTTCAGTGGGGTCTTAGTTCATTCTAAATGTGTCAGAAAAATACTAGTATTATTACTATATGGTGTGCAGTTCCCTTTTTTCTAACATTTCTACTAAATTTTGCACTATATGCAGCAGATAGAGAGCAAATAGTGAGAGGAATTCAGAATATTTGGAGGGTGGGGTGAAACACAGGGGGCACTGAGTACCTCTTTGAAGAGTAAGGAGGTTTAGCTGCCAGTCAGAGTGGGAAGCAGATCAGTGTGGGTCCCATATATAAGGTTCAGGAGTTGAAGGACTGGTTAATCTTTGCTCTAGGCAATTTTGCACAGTACTATATAGATTTACACATACCAGCTGCTATAGTAAGTTTACATTTCTTGAACGTACACGTGTCCACCATAAATGAACTTTGTGGGTATACACTTACTGACTGTACATTTACTATAATTAGCTGAGGCTTTTATCCAAAGTTGTGACTGATTTAATGCAAGAAATTGAGCGTTAATGGCCTTGCTCAGGGGTCCAACAGTAGGGTGATGGTTTGGCTGATGGTTTGGTGAGGCTTGAACCATTGATCTTCCAATCACTAGGCCAGTACCTTAACCACTAAGCCACCACTGCCCTGATAGCCCATTTGTTGCTCTGTACACTAAGTTACTTCCCTCTACCCAAAATAGGGACCCACAAAGAACGTCTAATGAGAGTATTAGATGCAACAGTGTTATTGGTATTATTAAACACCTTAATGTTGATATAAGAGAAGAATAATGCTCAGACTAAAATACAAACCCAACAGCATTTTATGCCTCCATTATGTGCTACTAGGGGGCTAATACATGTAAATCATAACTTAAAAGCACTAGATTTCCTGCTGTAATACTAGTAGAACACACACAACTATGTTATCATCATGTATCACCATTGCAGTGCTAGGAATACTCTACCATGCATTTATTCATATAGTCAATGGTGCAGCTCATAAAATTTACATTGACATTTTCGGCATTTAGCAGACGCTATTATCCAGAGTGACTTACAGAAGAGCTTCCACAGTAAACATTCAAGGATACAAATCTGCTAAAACCCTGTTTTAAAGTATTACTAATTATTTAATACGATGCTATAGAAGGGTAGTAGGTGCATGTTATTGTCAGCCTAAGTGCTTAGTAATGAGGAGGGTCTTTAATCGTCTGTAAAACAGTGAGAGACTCAGATGTTCAAATGGACAGAGGAAGTTCGTTCCACCACTTAGGTGCTAGTACAGAAAAGAGCCTTGATGTGTGTTCTTCTTGGGTTAGAATGGCCAATGGTGCTCTCAAGCTGAATGGGTCCATAATAAGTCTGGTTTTGTCTGGTTAATTTCTATTTAGCTTGCTCATTAGGGTTTTTGCACCTGGAATGTGTGAAATTGGGTATACATTTGCTGACTGTATGTTTACAATTTACAACCCCAAAAAGTATTGCAAAAAGTGTCATACAAATACGTTTGACTTGACTTGACTTTATGCATAGAGTGTACATACAGAGGTAAACCTAGTAAATTGGCAAATAAGCGTAAATCATTACATGTCATTGGCTATTTTAACTTGTTGATTCAACTTAGTCATAAAGCTAAAGCTGGACACAGAACCTTCTTAGTTTTGGAACAGAAATAAAACTGTAACACGAGGAACAGAGGAAGAGGAAAAAGGAACTGAGTATGTGTTCTGACTGTAACTGCAGAGCATTATTACTGTGTTTTTCCCAGAGAAGACAGGATATGATAAAAAGCTTGAGTAAGGTCCAGCTTCAGGGGTGCTGACCCTGCCTTTGACTTTAACTTTATTCCAAGATGGGATATACAAAGATACTGGCTTAGGTTTTATCCAGTTTACTAAACTTCTCCAATCCTAGGATGACAAAGTAATCATCCTGTTTCTGACTGCTTTTGTTTCTGTATGCAGTTTAACTTAATTCAGCCAGACTTGTAGAATCTCTTATTCATGATGAACTTTACTATCAAAGCCATTTATTGTAAAGTCTCTACAGAAACACTTTGTCATAATCTGAGGACAAAATAGAAGGATAATAAAGCTGTATTTAAGGCTCCATTAAAATAATGGGTTTTTTTTGGAAGCAGCTCATCCAAGATGTCACAGATCATCCCAGAAAAGCATGTAAAAAGTGAAAACAGAAACCACTGCTAATATCATTGTCTGATATTCTATGCACAAACCATGGTTCAGTAATCACTTTGAGATTGGTGAATCAGTATTCAAAAGTTGATGGCAGGCACAATTTAACCAGTAAGCACAAAGAGAATGTTCTATTTGTTTACCAATCATGTTAGCGTCAGCATTAAAGAATTTAGGGTGTTGTTTTGCAATTTCAACCTTTATCTATCCAATAAAAATGTTATACACTTCTAAATCCTTTTAAATTATCGAAAGGCAGTCTATAAATAGCTACAGGAATGACCTACTTCCTGATTATTGAACAGTATGGCCCTGCAGCAATGGACTGTGAATCAATATGTAGGGAGTTTACCCAACACGCTGGCCATGCTGGCCAAAAGATTGCAATGACATTTCATTCCGGGCCAGTAAAGATATGAAAAGGTTAATATTTTTTAGCTTGAGACATAAACAGTAAGCTTCCTAAAAGCTACTGATGCTCTTTTTAAGCATATGCATTTTTAATTTGTATTATTGCAAAATGCATAGTAGCCTGGAGGAACATTAAAAAGTGGATGCCATAAGCAGATGTAATAGAGTGGTAAAGCTTTTCTTCAAAATCATTGTTGTGGACATGTCCCTGTGCCCCTTTTCCTTCCATTTGTTTGAAGAAAAGCACTTTGTCGTACTGTACACATGTATATGCTAACAATACAATAAATGTCATCTTTTGTATTTGAACCTTGATACAATGAGCTGTCGGTCCAAATGTCATTTATCCATGATATGTTTGATATATTCATCCTTAATAAGGATTTTACAGTTTGGAAATATCTTCTACAAACATTTTAGGCTTTAATATTGCTTAATGAATTAACACATTGTGGCATATTAATCATCCTGTTTTTGAATGCTTTTGTTACTGTATGTTGGTAAGCCAGTTTAACTTAATTTAGATAAGACTTGTAGAATCTCTTATTTAAGTTGAACCTTACTATCAATGGCACTCACTGTAAAGTCTCCACAGAAACACTTTGTCATAATCAAAAGCAAAGTGATGTTTTTTGGAAGTAACTCATCCAAGATGTCACAGAACATCCCAGAAGAGCATGTAAAAAGCAAAAATATGGCAGGCACAATTCAACCAATAAGCACAAAGAGAATGTTCTATTTGTTTACCAACCATGTTTGCATCAGTATTAAATAATTTTGTTTTGCAATTTCAACCTTTATCTATCCAATAAAAATGTTATACACTAATAAATCCTAATAAATTACCGAAAGGTCTATAAATAGCTACAGGAATGACCTACTTCCTGATTATTGAACAGAATGGCCCAGCAGCAATGGACTGTGGATCAATATGTAGAGAGTTTCCTCAACACGCCGGCCGTGCTGGCCAAAAGATTGCAATGACATTTCGGTCCGGGCCAGTAAAGATAGGAAAAGGTTAATATTTTTTAGCTTGAAACATAAACAGTAGGCTTCTTAGATTGTATTATTGCTAAATACATAGTAGCCTGTAAGAACACATGTTGAAAAGTGAATGCCATAAGCAGATGTAATAGAGTGGTGAAGCTTTTCTCCTCCAAAATCATTGTTGTGGACATGTCCCCGTGCCGTTCCTCTTTTCAGATCTATGCATATTTCTGAAGAAATGCTCTTTGTTGTACTGTACACATGTATATGCTAACAAGTAGGGCTGGACGGTATGACCAAGAATTTGTACCATGGTAAATGGATTTTACAGTTTGGAAATATGTTTTATGAACATTTTAGGCTGTAATGAGTTAACACATTGTGGCATATTAGGGTTTTAGTAAGCCTATATGTTGAAATATACCGAAAGCTAAAAATACTTTACTAAAGACAGCTTGAGGCTAAAGGGCAAGTCGTAGCAGGGCTGCAAAAGACCTGTTTAAAAACATTGTGACTCTTTTTTCTTTGCTTTAGCAGTAAAAGCCATCCACTATTTTTATAGACATTTTAACAAGTTAAAAACAACCTTATAAAATGGCAAAAACTATGAACCGTGGGAAAATATAATCTGTGTGGTGTGAATAACGTCTAAATTTGAGTTAGTCCATTTGAGAAGTTTGATTGTGGAAGTGTGGTAACCATTAGCACCTTGTCCTTTTCTGCTCTGTTAGCTTCTATTCTGCTTTGGAAACTCAAGCTTTAGCTAAATCTCCTAAAGCTCAAGTTTGTGCAACACTGAGATAAGAAAAGCCTGAGGAACCAAGCGACGGAGTGCAGGGATTATAGCTACATTTCAAAACTTTCTATTAAATAATTAATTCATTTATATATTAATTCATTTAATAATACAGAGTGCTACAAACTTACTATCTCACTTAGTCACTTACTTTAAGTGGACTGTATAGTAGACAGTTCATGTTTTTGGTGGTTTTAAGAGTAGGAACATGCAAAACCCCTTACAGTCAGTGACCAGAGGCAATACTTGAGGTCTTCAGGATCCTGTGGTTGGGTGGCACAGACACCCTGCTTTGCCGCTGTACAACCCTCTAAATCCTCATTTCTTTAGTCCAAGTTGTCCAGTGTTGTGTCTATGGCTATATAGAAACCCCATTTTCAGAAAAATGTGGACATTTTGTAAAACTTCAAAAAAAGAAGAATCTGTGATTTGTTATTTAACTGATAAAAGAAAACAGAAGTTACAGAAGAAAACGATATCCAATGTTTTCACTGATTAACTTTATTGTATTTTGGGGCAGTATGGTGGCTCAGTGGGTAGCACTGTCCTGACTTCTATAGCAAGAAGGTCCTGGGTTTAATTCCCAGGTGGGGCGGTCCAGGTTTTTTCTGTGTGCATGTTCTCTCCATGTCTGTGTGGGTTTCCTCCGGGAGCTCCGGTATCCTCCCACAGTCCAAAGACATGAAAATTAGGTAAATTGGAGATACAAAATGGTCCGTGACTGTGTTTGACATTAAACTTGTGAACTGATGAATCTTGTGTAATGAGTAACTATCTCTTCTGTAATAAGTGTAACCAAAATGTGTAAAACATGACTATGAAATCCTAATAAATAAATGAATAATATTGTATTTTGTAAATATATAAACACATTTAGAATTTGATGCCTGCAACACACTCAAAAAAGTTGGGACAGAGGCATGTTTAGCACTGTGTTACAGTTGGGGCAGCAACTAATATAACAATAAAACCAGGAAGCAGTCATTTGTACATTCATTTGACCTGAAAAAAACTGAACTGCTTAATGCTTTACCTACAACTGATTCCAAAATATGTGGACCAGTGGCAATTTAAGATGTTACATTTACATTTTCTGCATTTAGCAGATGCTCTTATCCAGAGCGACTTACAGAAGTGCTTCCATAGTAAACATTTAATTTCTCAAGTTTTAGTAAACAACAGTCGAAGAACACAAATCTGCTGAAACTGTTAGAACTGTTAGAACCAAAGTGTTTTTTTTGGTTTTTTTTGGAAATGGAAAAAATTGAAAAAGAAATGTTAGTAAATAAGTACAAGTCAGCTTAAGTGCTTAGTAAGATGTTGTGAAGGTATTATTTGCAGTTAATGTAAAGTACGGATAAATCATTTGAGACTCTGAATAATGGTATGAAATACATGGAATTATACATGAGAAAGGTGAGGTCAGTCCAGAATTACACGGGAGGAGCTTGTCAATGATCTCAAGGGAGCTGGGAGCACAGTCACCAAGAAAACCATTAGTAACACACTTCGCCGTAATGGATTGAGATCCTGCAGTGCCCGCAAAGTCCCTTTGCTCAAGAAGGCTCATGTACAGGCCCATCTGAAGTTTGCCAATGAACACCTGAATGATTCAGAGAAAGCTTGGGAGAATGTGATATGGCCCAGTGGGGATGGTGTTCTTGGGGTCATATCCAGCATTTCTCTGCTCCCAGCTTCCTTGAGATCATTGACAAGCTCCTCCCGTGTAATTCTGAACTGACCTCATCTTTCTCAGAATCATTCATACCCCACCAGGTGAGATCTTGCATGGAGCTCCAGAGTGAGGGTGATTGACTGTGATCTTGTATTTCTTCCATTTTCGAATGATCGCGCCAACAGTGGTCTCTTTCTCACCAAGCTTCTTGCTGATGGTCTTGTAGCCCATTCCAGCCTTGTGCAGGTCTACAATCTTGTCAACCTTTGATAGCTCTTTGGTCTTGCCCATGGTGGTCGAGAGATTTGAATGGAAGAAACTGATTCTGTGACAGGTGTCTTTTATACAGGGACAGGAATAATTTGTGTGCCTTTTGTGCACATAACCGGTCTGTGGGGGTCAGAATTCTTGCTGGTTGGTAGGGGATCAAATACTTATTTCCCTTAATTAAATACAAATTAATTTATAACCTTTATTTAATGTTTTTTTTCTGGATTTTTTGTTGATATGCTGTCTCTCTCTGTTAAAATAAACCTTCCATAAAAATTATAGACTGTTCAAGTCTTTGTAAGGGGATAAACTTACAAAATCAGCAGGGGATCAAATACTTATTTTCCCCACTGTAACACAGTAACTGAGAGTGCACCGCCTTTAAGCTTGAAATGCCCACCAAACCTTGCAGCTACAGAAGCTGCCTGTTATTTAATACATATAAAAATGAAAGGAGATGGGCAATGATTTTATGTTAACACACATATTGAGCCTGCATTATGAGACTAAAATAATGAAACCTTGTCAGGTGCTGTAATGATTTGTGATAATCTAATGTGCACTAATCTAGAAGTCACATTTCTCTTGCTGCTAACTGCTATGACATCTGCTAGCTGTTATGACAGTCACCTAGAATGGTGTGATAATAACTTACACTCAGGTTTAAAGTAGCTTTTAATATGACTAGGTACATTTCAAGAAAGCAAAACTCTTTTGTAAGCTCTCTTTGCCAACAAAGCAGCACTGGATCTTCTCCTATATGTACGTCTGTATATGTATATATGACAAATAAAGGTATTCTATAATGCCTAATGGGATCAGAAATCCCAGAGAAGTAAATCTGAGACACTTCTTCATCAGTATCTCTCTAGATCCTTTAGGCTCTTAAGTCCTTCTTAGTTGACTTTCATCTTCAGCTCTCACCACCATAGGGTTTAGGTCAGGACACTAAATCTTTGCTTGTTAAACTATTTTTTGAGAATATTGTCCTCTTACAAGATAGGGTGCTACGGTGACTAAGTGGGTAGCACTGTCGCCTCACAGCAAGAAGGTCCTGGGTCCTTTCTGTGTGGAGATGTTCTCCCCATGTCCGCGTGGGTTTCCTCCGGGAGCTACGGTTTCCTCCAACAGTCCAAAAACATGCAGCCAGGCTAATTGGAGACACTAAATTGTCCTATAGTTACCTAGCTGCTAGGATGCATAAACCAGTACATTGTAGTGCCGGCCCCAAGCCTGGATAAATAGGGATCCAGTGTAAAAACTGTGCCAAATAATATAAAATGAATGATAAGGTTCAAGATTTGTGGCAACAGTTTAAGAATGGCTTTTTCCTTTCCATAGAGTTCATAGAGTCCGTGTGCACAAAGTGAGGTCCATAAAGACATGGGTTGATAAGTTTGGTGAGAACTCATCCTCTTATTTTTTTAAATCAAATACAGTTCATGGAATGTCAAACTAGCTGGTGTAGAGAGTAAAGTTGTTAAATGGAATGGAGAGAATAGAGTGTATGTGTTGACTGTGTTGACCAAACACAGGCAGTATCTCTTTCCATAACCCACCTTAACATCTGCATTAACTACACAAACCAACATGCAGGTTGTCCTGTTCACACACACACACACACACACACACACACACACACACACAGTTGCATTTATATAAAGCTTGTAAGCAACATGAATGCCATGACAGACTTCAGACTTTAAGCATTTCTGGTACTGTCCTTTTCCATGGCTGATTTATGGGTTTAATCCCATAATTGCTGTACAGATGGATTGGAATACCTTCATCATTTCATTGTGGGTTATCGAGAATTATTATGGGTCATACAACAATTAAAATTATATAGTCATAAAGTATAATTTTATTTTTGGCATGGTCTGCCATTTCCTTCTTAGTATTTATGATGAAATATTACTCAGACTGTTGTATCTCAGCGGTACTAGACTAGTAATCAAAAGACTACCGGTTCAAGCCTCACCACTTTCATTGCTGGGCCTCAATTGCTTGGATTGTACTCAGTAAACATTGCAAGTCGTTTCAGATAAAAGTGTCTGCAAAGTGCTAAATAGGGCTAATTCGATGTTATTCTTTGAAAAATCCTTGGAACCCTGGTCTTTCCACAGTCAAGCATGCTTCACTTAGCCATGCAAAAAAGGTTTCTTTCTAGCATAACAGGTGTTAATCACATCAGAATATAAAGCTTGCTTTACAGTGGGCAGTATCAGCCATGTTTGCATTGTGTCCTTAGAATTTTCCTGAAGGTACTCGAGTTTCATCCCATCTCACAAAAACGTGCAAAAGTTAGACTGGCTGCTTGAATTACCACAGGGCGGCACGGTGACTCAGTGGGTGGCACTGTCGCCTCGCAGGAAGAAGGTCCTGGGTCCGATCCCCAGGTGGGCCGGTCCGGGTCCTTTCTGTGTGGAGTTTGCATGTTCTCTCCGTGTCTGTGTGGGTTTCCTGCGGGAGCTCCGGTTTCCTCCCACAGTCCAAAGACATACAAGTGAGGTGAATTGGAGATACAAAATTGCCCATGACCGTGTTTGCCTTGATCTTGTGAACTGATGAATCTTGTGTAACGAGTAACTACCTGTTCTGTCATGAATGTAACCAAAGTTGGTAAAATATGATATTAAATTCCTAATAAATAAATAGATAAAATACCACTAGGTGAGTCAGTGAATAAATGGCCCGCCATAGACTGGAACTCTGTCAGGGTGTATTCCAGTTTTCACCTTAACCAGGATGAAGCAGTAACTAAAACTTATACAATAATGAATCATTTTATAATAATTTTAGGTACCAATAGGAGATATAAATAAAGTTAAATAAATGAAACAAACGAACAAAAAAAGTCTTGATTAGTCATAAGTGACTGGTTAGTGTTTAGAGTGAGTAAATCCAATCTGGCAACCCTGATGGGAGTGGCGGTTAAGGGGGAGATCAGCCTGTGTGTGGCTGCCTCACGGCTCAGGTAACCCGTCCAGTCCAGGAACTCTTACTCGGAGCAAATTCACCTCAAATTACAGTTCAAATTCTATTATCAAAGTCCAGCGCTGAGAGGCTTCAAACGAAGGTACATTTTTACATTTATGTTCATATTTAAATGTAGTAGTTTTAATGTTTAGGCACCGTCCTAATCACACACTTCTGTACTGCATAGTATTATAATATTACATACAAACACACTACGTAGTACGGAAGTATGCGATGTGTAGTATGCGACTCCTCCAGACTTAGAATATTAACAAGAACGCTTCAGTAAAACGTTGAATATTGTTTTCATTCTGTCATTTATTTATATCTATAAACAGTTTTTAGTTGTTGTTTTTTCTTATATTTGCAATGTGTATTTCCATGGTTATACGAAAAAGGAAAAAAAAAAAGATTCCTTTAAGGTTATTAGCTGGTAAATCAAACAGGATACTATTCTACTTGAAAAATACTTCCCAAAACAAGTTTCTATAAAAGTTCAACTTCTTTAAAGAACCCATCATCTTAAGGCATTTAATTTGATACACTTGCCTTACAGGAGTGGGGCTAAAATAATTGTAATTAGATGGGTATGTATATGGTGGGTATGTTTAACTAGAACACCGCTGCTATCAACCGGCCGGGCGGCTAAACAGACATGACTGGTTATGTTTGTCAGGAGAAATGGTCAAAGCGATTCCTCATTACTGTTGCAATTCCAACCTCTGCTGGTCTGTTGAAGGCTCTTGCATATATCTCGTATATGATACTGCTCTCTGTATGAACCTGAAGTGGTTGGCAACTGTACACATGTCGGAGGGGGCTGTGTTAGGTACGGCCATTCCTGGTCAGGGTATGGTGTCTGGAACATTGATATTGGACAAAATAGCATGGGTTGCGGTTGTTTTTTTAAGTTAAAGTGGCTTGCTGGTGACTTGTGGCAAAAAACTATGAAAATACCCCTCATGACTATACCCCTGAGCACATCGTTTTGCAATATAGTGTAGATTCTCTACTGTATGGAAGAGCTGGCAGAAGAGGTTGTGGGTTTAAGTAACCGTACGGCTTCTGTCCAAGATAAACTTGGCAAGATGGCCAAAAGTAAACTTATCAAACCATATTGACTTGTATTATATATAGAGGTCCAGGTTGCTTTTTATTCCATCTTTGTACTTTATTGTTTTAATGTTGTCATTTCAACAGTTGCATAAAGTGCATACTGTCATAAAAGCACATAAAAAATCGTAAGCAACCAGTTAGAAAGATTAGAGGTGGCCTGTGTCGTTCCCTATAATCAATAATTAATAATCTAGGAGCAGATGGAAGTTCCTTATTTGTCATATATACAGTGTATCACAAAAGTGAGTACACCCCTCACATTTCTGCAAATATTTTATTATATCTTTTCATGGGACAACACTATAGAACTAAAACTTGGATATACGTAACTTAGAGTAGTCAGTGTACAGCTTGTATAGCAGTGTAGATTTACTGTCTTCTGAAAATAACTCAACACACAGCCATTAATGTCTAAATAGCTGGCAACATAAGTGAGTACACCCCACAGTGAACATGTCCAAATTGTGCCCAAAGTGTCAATATTTTGTGTGACCACCATTATTATCCAGCACTGCCTTAACCCTCCTGGGCATGGAATTCACCAGAGCTGCACAGGTTGCTACTGGAATCCTCTTCCACTCCTCCATGATGACATCACGGAGCTGGTGGATGTTAGACACCTTGAACTCCTCCACCTTCCACTTGAGGATGCGCCACAGGTGCTCAATTGGGTTTAGTCCATCACCTTTACCTTCAGCTTCCTCAGCAAGGCAGTTGTCATCTTGGAGGTTGTGTTTGGGGTCGTTATCCTGTTGGAAAACTGCCATGAGGCCCAGTTTTCGAAGGGAGGGGATCATGCTCTGTTTCAGAATGTCACAGTACATGTTGGAATTCATGTTTCCCTCAATGAACTGCAGCTCCCCAGTGCCAGCAACACTCATGCAGCCCAAGACCATGATGCTACCACCACCATGCTTGACTGTAGGCAAGATACAGTTGTCTTGGTACTTCTCACCAGGGCGCCGCCACACATGCTGGACACCATCTGAGCCAAACAAGTTTATCTTGGTCTCGTCAGACCACAGGGCATTCCAGTAATCCATGTTCTTGGACTGCTTGTCTTCAGCAAACTGTTTGCGGGCTTTCTTGTGCGTCAGCTTCCTTCTGGGATGACGACCATGCAGACCGAGTTGATGCAGTGTGCGGCGTATGGTCTGAGCACTGACAGGCTGACCTCCCACGTCTTCAACCTCTGCAGCAATGCTGGCAGCACTCATGTGTCTATTTTTTAAAGCCAACCTCTGGATATGACGCCGAACACGTGGACTCAACTTCTTTGGTCGACCCTGGCGAAGCCTGTTCCGAGTGGAACCTGTCCTGGAAAACCGCTGTATGACCTTGGCCACCATGCTGTAGCTCAGTTTCAGGATGTTAGCAATCTTCTTATAGCCCAGGCCATCTTTGTGGAGAGCAACAATTCTATTTCTCAGAGAGTTCTTTGCCATGAGGTGCCATGTTGAATATCCAGTGGCCAGTATGAGAGAATTGTACCCAAAACACCAAATTTAACAGCCCTGCTCCCCATTTACACCTGGGACCTTGACACATGACACCAGGGAGGGACAACGACACATTTGGGCACAATTTGGACATGTTCACTGTGGGGTGTACTCACTTATGTTGCCAGCTATTTAGACATTAATGGCTGTGTGTTGAGTTATTTTCAGAAGACAGTAAATCTACACTGCTATACAAGTTGTACACTGACTACTCTAAGTTATATCCAAGTTTCATGTCTATAGTGTTGTCCCATGAAAAGATATAATAAAATATTTGCAGAAATGTGAGGGGTGTACTCACTTTTGTGATACAATGTACATATAAAGGTGTACAATACAATTAAATGATCTGCATTTCCCTGCTTGTTTGGAAGCTGGGGTCAGAGCGCTGGATCACCCAATGTACGGTGCCCCTAAAGCTGAGGGAGTTAAAGGCCATGCTCAACGGCCCAACAATGGCTGCATGACAGAGCCTGGATTCAAACCCACAACCATCCAAATGATAGCTCAAAGCTCTATCCACTTTGTCCAACAACAAAGTCCTTATATCCATTGTAGCATTCATATATGATGCATAAACATACAGACTAAAGATGCTGTGACCAAATACTGAATATTAGTATAGGGTACAGTAAAATACTGTAGCAGTATAGGATCAGATTTGATTTATTTACACAGTGCATCCCTGTGAACGGTTTTATGCTTAATCGCGCCGCCACCCTGCCTTGGAAGAGTCAGCTACAGTTGACTCTTGGACAATTGGAATATTCAATCCCCCTCACCTTAATAGATGTAATGGTGATTAAATAAAAAAACAGCAATAAGTCTCGGTAACCAAAGGAAAATTTTTATTGATAAATACAATTTAAACCCCAGCTTTAGTACTTGGTGGAACGTTCTTTTGCTATGAGAACCTCTAATAAGTGATTCCACTAAATTCTAACAACCTCTTGTAAATCTGTACCCATTCTTGTGAAACAAAAGCTTCCAACTCATTGAAATCTGATGCGGCAACTGCTTTATTTAAATCATATCAAAGATTTCACTCCAGGATATTCCAGGCCTGATTCCTTATCAGTAATTCTCAAACTGCTTCCTGTTTACTATGTGGTTACTGCATAGGGTATATAATATGTCGTGTCCTACTCTTTATTTAGTGCACCGTGTGCCTAATAGAACACCATATGTGATTCACCAACACAAATAAGGATATGCAGTCTAATTGATGCAAAGCACCCTCACAACACAGACTACACCATAAGGTGCTGTAATATAGCTGGGCGAACAAGACCGAAGTACAATACCTTAATCTTTACAAAGCTAGCCATGTAACAGTAAAAATAGAATCGATTGCCTTTATTTGTCATATATAGACATACACATGTACAGTACATCAAAATTCTTTCTCCACATACCCCAGGGGTCAGAGCGCAGAGTAAACAATGGCACAGCGCTCCTGGAGCCGAGAGGGTTAAAGACCTTACAGTGGCTACATGGCAGAGCTGGGATTTAAACTCTCAACCATTTCAGTTGATAGCCCAAAGCTTTACCTACTAGGCTACAACTGTCTTGTGAATATTTTAACATTAGCCTTTTTTTTTTTTTTACATTGTGTTTAGAGCCTCAAAACAATGGTGCAGTGGTCTATTACACTAGCCCACTATCGATAAGATATGAGTTCATATCTGAGTGCTGCTACCGGTCGGATGGCTGTTCATGTCTGTGATGGATTGGCGCCTTGTCAGTGGGCATTCCTGCCTTGCAACCATTGATTGCCAGGGAAAACAGTGCCTGCTGCGACCAGGACAAACTGGTTGATTAAAATGAAATGTGTTAAAGTGAAAATAAAGCAGTTTTGATCTCAGAAGTTAATAATTCAGTGCAAAAGGTCATATTGGGTTACACATGTCTTTTCATTACATTTCATTAATATGGCATAATTAGGTAGGCTCTGCTTTTTGTATGTCTCAGGTTAAAGAGAACCCCGAAAATCAAATCCCAGGCCAAAAAACAGGCCAGATGAATGTCCAGTCACAAGATGTTTTTTACGATGTGGAAACACAGATCATTAACATTAATTGATTTATAAAGTATAGTTTTCTCAGTTCCTAATCACACATGCAATGATCTGATGTGAATAGACTCAAGGAACCATGTAGCCTCATTTCCTTTACTGGTCATGCAGAGTGACGAAATAATATGCAGATGGGTGCATTTTAGTACTTAGCCATACTACCTGATCAGCTCATACTTATAATGGAATAATGGAATATGGCCTGATGATGATTCCACCATCCACAAGGAACAACTGATCAATAAATGGATTGATGAGTATGAAAAATTTGATCTTTAACCCAAGAACACAAATGAAGGACGGAAGAGAGAGGAACCTGTTCCATCCATTCGTCCGTCCATCCATCTATCTGTCTGTCTGCCTGCCTGCCTGTCTGTCTGTCTAATCTATCTGTCTGCCTGCCTGTCTATCTATCTATCTATCTATCATCTATCTATCTATCTATCAATCTATCTATCAAATCTATCTATCTATCTATCTATCTATCTATCAATCTATCTATCAATCTATCTATCTATCAATCAATCAATCAATCAATCCATCCATCCATCCATCCATCCATCCATCCATCCATCCATCCATCCATCCATCCATCCATCCATCCATCCATCCATCCATCCATCCATCCATCTATCAATCCAGGAATCAGTCCTGATGAAGCAATGTACAGGTGCATTAAAGCTAACTGTATTAGTTCTTAATTCAATTTTACTAACAGTTTTATTCTAGTCAGGGATGCCACCCAGTAAGCCCTGGGTCCAAAGCGGTAATACCCTTTGTACTGGATGCTAATCCATTTATAAACCAAAGCAGTTGGTATCAAAACATTGTCAGTAAACAGGAAGTAGTTTGTTTTAAAGAGCTAGCACATTCTGCTGAAGTCTTTGTATGATGATGTCAGAACGATGGTGTGTTCACATGTAGCAGCGCATCTTACATCACTTTATTTACTCAAAGGTTTGGCTGGGTATGAACTTAAAATAAACGTGACTCATCGTCTTTGTGTACAGTATACAAAGTCCAACCGAAACTTCAAAAAGTGAATATGTCTTTGTAGACAAAGTGTATTGTACATGCAGTGTGTGTCCTTAAGAGGAAACTTGTTGCACAACTCTGCAGTGATCCAGCACAGCTATGTACATAAATATTATTAAAGCCTGTGTGGGCTGATTTCAATTGACTGTCTATACATTTTGCATTCGCCAGTACAACAACTCTTTCATCCTACCTGCCTTCAGTGATTAAGCAGATTTACAAATGTTCTATGCATTATCTTGCCAGAAGTATGTGGACATCTGACTATAAGTTGTTGGACATCCAGACCCAGGCATAACATCCTGCACTCCATTGGAAAGGCTTTCCACAAATTATGTGTGTCTGTATAAATTGCTTTCCAAAGATGTTTGATGAGGTTGAGGTTAGGGCTCTGTGCAGGAGTTCCTCCACACCAAACAAACTCATCAAACCATGTCTTTGTGGACTTTGTGCTTTCTCAGACTGCTGCATCAAAGTTTGAAGCTTATGATTCATCTCATGGTATCAGTTGTATACATTTGTTAGCAATGGGTGTGGCTAAAACACCTGAATATCACTTCTGATTTGCCACCTTCTATATTTCATGTTTCACGTTAAACGATTTCAAATCCTAATATAAAATGAATTATTATTATTATTTAAGGCGGTAAAGAGACCAGTAGTTTAAAACATGATGTTCTTGTGCTACTCTGAGTAGTGGATGGCTAAAATAGTCATTGAAGGATTGTTTACTTGCTAATAACCACTGTTAGATTAACTTGTATGGTGGCAAAGATGTATGTATGATGTATCAAACACTAACATTACAAGACGACCTTCAAGGCAGTGGTAGCTCAGCCGTTAAGATACTGGTGTAGTAATCAGAATGTTGCAAGTTCAGGTCCCACCACTGTTGAGCCACTAAGCAAGGCCCTTAACCCTTGGTTGCTCAGATTGTATTCGGTTATAAATGTAAGTCACTTTGGATAAAAATGCTGTCAATGTAAAATGTAAATAATTAATGCTTTTGTAGAGATAGCGGTAGCTCAGTGGTTAAGGGACAGGACTAGTAATCAGAAAGTTGCAGGTTCAAGCCCCACATCTGCCAGATTGCCGCTGTTGGGCCGCTGAGCAAGGCCCTTAACCTTTGATTGCTTGCATTGTATATGGTCACAATTGTAAGTCGTTTTGGATAAAAGCGTCTGGTAAATGCTGCAAATGTAAATGTAGGTTTCTTGTAGTCATATATTAACTAGCATTCCAAAATCCCAACAGATTCTGCTCTGCTGCTTTAGGTAAATTACTGGTGTATGTTTTATTTGTGATCATTGAACTTAAACTTAAACTACCTGTTATTACATTTTTAGTTCATGGTCAGTGTTGGTGTCAAAATGTTTAAGTCAGGCCGTTGTTTGAGCACATTTCTACATATAAAGTAATGTTGGGTAATAAAAAGCAGTATTTGTATATCAGACATTTTCAGTCTTATGTGCTGCATACTTTTACGCTTTTCCCATTACTGTGGTTCATTTACCTCCTGAAGGGTTCCATACTTGTTGAGTTGTTATAATCAGGTGTTATATTTAGGGCCCTACTAAATTCACCAGAAAATTTTTTAATTTATAGAGGATTTTTAAACAAAAGTTCCACATTTAATGACAGTCATTAAATTACACTTATAAATTGAATGATAGAATAAATGAAAGCTACAATACAAAGCACACCATACCTTGAATGTTGAATGTAACGGTTGAATGTAAACCTAGAACATTCAGCGACGGTGCGAGACAAAAGATGAAAATTCTCATCCATGTTTTGACACACATCCCCCTTTGCATCCACAGAATTGTTTGGGACTTTTGCAAACTCATTGTGTTTTTAGCTGCTTTACACTTTGACATCTTGGACGTTTTGACTAACCGATTGCTAACTGAATTGCCATAGGATTGCTAGAACCACCTCATAGTGCAAAACACAAACCGTAAAGTATGAATTTCACAGCAAATTGCCTATTACTCTGAAAAGGGGCAGTCCTAGCAATCCTACATCAGTTCAGTTAGTAATCGCTTAGTCAAAACGTCCAAGATGTCGAAGTGTAAAGCATCTAAAAACACAACTCAGTTCGGAAAACTCAACCAATTCTGATACAGCAGTTGTAGCCTAGCAATTAGGGTACTGGACTAGTAATCAAAAGGTTGCTGGTTCAAGCCTCACTACTGCCAGGTTGCCACTGTTGGGCCCCTGAGCAAGACCCTTAACCCTCAATTGCTTAGACTGTATACTGTCACAATTGTAAGTCGCTTTGGATAAATGCGTCTGCTAAATGCCAAAAATGTACATGTAAAAAGGATGCAATTTTCATGACCGTGAATTAGGTAAAGCCTTACTTATAATACTCAACTGTGGAGTAGTTATAGGATCATATAGGTTTTAAATTAGGAAATCTTGCACTACTCTTCAATCCTACTTGACTTGAGGATGAATCGGATAAAACTGAGGGTGTGTCTGCCATTGTTACTCTGGTGTCATTTGAATAGCAAAGCCAATGTGCTCTACTTTCTGCTTTTACATCAAGTGACATTGCTAAATCTGTAACCTACACTTGCATAAATGGCAAAAAGGAGTAAACAACATGCCTGAACAACAACTGTGCCAATCAAAGATTATATGTTAAAGATCTTACAGCAAAACATTCAAAAACATGTAAAACATTTTTTTATATTTTTCTCTGGTTTCTTCCTTGTTTTAGGACGAGCACGCATTCTTAAGCTCAGTGTTTATGCTTCATTCCTCATTATTTCTTGTACTGAGGAAATTACGGTTGTTCATTCACGGTGCCCTCCACCCACTAATAGCCTCTATGTTGCACAATCATCTGAGTGTGTGTGTGTGTGTGTGTGTACAATCCTAAGTGGAAGATTTTCAATTTTCTCTAGTAGTGACAGCAAGCTTTTTAAACAGAAGCTCACATACAGACTTGCACTTTCGCAGCACGGATGTCGTTTAGAGTTACTGTACCTGGTGTTAGTTGGAAATGAAAAGTGAAAAAGGACCTGAACTTCTGCTTTTTACTCCCTGTTATCCCTCAGCAGAGAACGCATGATTGAAACTTTTAACCTTGTTTGGTTTTGTGTTTCTTGCCTGTGTTCTCATGTAAGACAATTTTGGAATTTTGGCTGCCATGCCAGTGGACAAAAAGATTCTTAGTGCTTGTCGTAGCTGCCCGCCCAGGCTGGTGACCTTCCTGAGGTTTCCCAAGGTAAGCTACAGGCACAAGGATGTAATGAAAACCTGTTGAGACCGTGAGAACGGTGTTACACACAGGTAGATAGAGACGAGTGTCAAAGATTCAAGTCTATTTTCTGAGACTTGGGCTGTTTGTTGTAAGTGTAGTAGAACCTGCATGTAATATTGCATTGTGTTGGGTTTTTACACGCATTTTTATGATTTTCTCACACAACTTGTACTAGTGTGATTTATGTGCATTTGAGTTTTTAGTGTAAGTTATGCTCCTGCTATGTTTAAAACCATTTTTAGTATTTTTAAATAAAATACTAATGTCTGCGCTCTCAGGAAAAGCATTTAAAACTAGAGATGTGCCGATCGGGGTTTTTGGCACCGATTCCGATCTGCGATCTCCTTTCAGGGACATCGGCCGATAGCCGATTGCGATCGGGGGGAGGGGGTTTTGGGGGGGGTTTAGCAGTAAATAAAATAAATAAACTTAAAAAGAGCCTCACAGTGAAGATAAACCGGAGCAGCGCGCGTGTGTGTGTGTTTGTGTTTGTGTGTTTGTGTTTGTGTGTGTGTGTTTGTGTGTGTGTGTTTGTGTGTGTGTGTGCCCTTAGAAGATACGCTTTGTTCACAGTATCGCTATAAGTGATTCATTGATTCATGAGTCGATTCATTTTTCGCCAAGCGTAAGTTTCTCTTCTCAGTTATCTCTCCGTGTTTACTGTTATTAATTAAATGTTGTGGTTTTAAATAAACACCAGCTACTACAGAACATTCTGTGTGACTCTCTTACATTAAAAAGCTTCATTAAAAAGCTTAATTAAACTGCTATTACCACAGATCTGTAACCGACCGTCAGACTCGTTCCGTCTAAGGAGCTAAAAGTTCAGCAGATGATCCTGAACTAACGAATTTGCTAATGAATAAACTTTTGCCTCTGATTGGCTCTGTAACATTTTCTGTTCTCATCTACATCACAAGTAAGAACCGCTTACGATTTACCAAAGTGAACCAGGAGTTTATATAACGTGCTGATAGAATCGACTCAGATGTGACCGGGTTGAATTATCTTTTTAAAGTAAATATTACAATCAGCAAAATTACATCGTATGTATGATGCACAAAGTTAATGATGTTATTTTAGGTCATGAAGAGCTTTCACTGTGGTTTCTGTACAATGGTTGATGAATGGTGATGTGATGGTTGGCGTCTGGATCAATCCACTGAGCTGTTAACTTAACATGATCTTTATATATCACACGATCGGATCGGCTACTTTTAGGAGATATCGGCCGATCGCCGATAGCATATTTTGATTAAAAATCGGCCGATACCGATTCATAGCCGATCGATCGTCCCATCTCTATTTAAAACCCATCTAAGGTTTGTTATGTCCAATTATTTACAGTTTTGTGCACAAGTTTGGACACATGGGGTACCTTTCTTTTAGCTGTAAAGGATGTAATAACACAAAATGTGATGCATTTTTAAATAAAACCCTGATGTCTGCACTCCTAGGTAAAGCATTTAAAACTAGGGCTGCCACTAATGACTATTTTTCTATCAATTAATCTATAGACTATTGTATCGATTCATTTAGCGATTAATTTTTCTTCAAAAAATTTAATTCAGAATCTCATTTAAGCTTCTTTTATTTTAACAACAAACTGTACGGCATAATAATATGGCACAAAACTAAATGTAAACAGAGTTTATGTCCATATTATCAAATTCTCAAGTGCTCCATATTAAACAAAGTGCAGCAAGTGTTTGTCATTCTGTACACAAAGCAAAGTGCTTCAACTTATAGCAGAGATAAAATAGTTAGAGGTCAACACGTCTCATTCAGTCCAACGTACAGTAAAGGCAGGATGAGCCCTGATTCTAACCTCCACATTCACTCAAAACTTACTTCAAATTCTAAGTGATGTAAACACTGTGGTAAGTGTTTCACATGAGAAGCTTTTTGCGCTTTGATCGCCGCGGCAACCACAAAAATCACGAGCCCAACGCAGCAAAGTGCGCTGCGCGTGTGGATGCGCCCTTACTGAACTTGCTAAGTTGTCCTCTGACTGCTGCAGACGGCATTTATTAAGACTGCGCTTAATGCCGCCAACCAGTGACTGGACCAAATACGACTTAGGTCACGCACGCAGCAAGCAGTGCTGAGGGAAATCATATGAACGGTTATATGAATGGAAACGTAGAAATTAAAAAGGATCATTTATAAACATAGTTTTAAAAACGATGCATCGACTTAAAATATTGAAATGCGTCGACATCATCGACTAGGTTGACCAATCGCGGCAGCCCTGTTTAAAACCCATCTAAGGTGTATACTCCAGTTATTTACAGTTCTATGCAAATGTTTGGACACGGTACATTTGTTGCTGTAATGGATGTGATAACAGTCACAAAAACAACAAAACATGAAATATGGTTTTAAAATTCTGTGCCCTTAAATCGGGGTCAAGTATTAAAAATGTTCAAAAACCCCTGTTTAGGGTGGGGTTATTAAATAAATACATAAATAAATACATTTAAAAACTGGTATTAGGCAACATCTGATACTCGTGACACTAATGTCTTCACAGCAACTGGGTAAACCTTTAGCATAAGTGTTAAACAAACCATTAAAGGTCTATTAATGATGTCAGTTATATGATTCAGATTAATGAACTGCTTTTAATATTTGACACAAATAACCCAAGTAAACACAAAATGCTTTTAAAAATATTTGTATTTAATATTATAATATTTATTGCAGGAAAAACACTGTTCAGCCCTGCCTGTCTGCCCCTAAGCTACTAAATCAACCAGTTACCTAAATTCAATTGACAGTTGGGTTTATTTCCACACCCAGGCATGATTACTGCCAAACCTGTTCAATGTAAACATCACCTAAATAGAACCTGTCTGGCAATGTAGAGTAGGCTAGTTGGTCTCAGAAGGCAGCACATGATGCCACAGAAATATAAAGACTTATTACAATTTTAACGCAGTTATTAGGTTTAGGGGGCAATAACTTTTTCAGATGGCTGATAAATGGAGGTTAGCACATCATCTAAAGGCAAACAAAATAGCATTTTCTAAAATTGAGTCCCAATTTATTTTGTGCCTTTTTAGCCACAGTGTGGTTTTACCTTGGTTAAAGCATTTGCACTTTGGTTCCTTTTTCATTTTTGCAGGTGTGGGACTTCACCTTGGTATGCAGTGGCAATACAGGGCACTAAATCCAAACCTATTTAAAAAAATAGCCATATTATCCGATCCTTAGTCATATGACGCGAACAGGTACGTTTTTAAAACGGGGAGTTTTTTCTGGATTTTTCCAGTTCCCGCCTGCACAAGCCTTGATGTGATCAAGGAGAGCCGGATCACCAGCTCGATGTCCAGTCTGCGGCTGCATCTTATCACACTGTTGGGTTCTTAGACAGAGCCGTATTGCATACGGAGAGCCACACTATGCTCATAGCCAGTCTGTATGTAGACTCCTGACTGACAGATAGCACACAGTTGGGGATTCTAACTCTGCATCCCAGCAGTAGTGAGCTAGCGTAATTTACTGCAGTGCCACCCCAGCACCTTGGTGGAATAATGTAAAAGTTAGGTTGTGCACTAATAATAATAACAGTGGTGGCTCAGTGGTTAAGGTACTGGACTAGTAGTCAGGAGGTTGCAGGTTCAATCCACTGTTGGGCCCCTGGGCAAGGCCCTTAACCCTAAATTTCTCAAACTGTGTTCAATCATAATTGTAAGTCGCTTTGGATAAAAGCGTCTGCTAAATGCTGCAATAATAATATTTACACTAAACCAGCAGGTTGATTGGCTTCTTTTAATAGGCTTATGGTGTGGGGGAGTTTAAATGATTAATTAATTGTGTGAAGCCCTGATATTCTGTTTAGGTTGTTTCTGACCAAACACAAACCTGAATCGAATAAAAGCAGTTACTTAGGATAAATAAAAGGATGAATGATGTTCACATCACATGCATGTCTCATGTGATTTCTCTACACAAGTGCAAAAAAAGCTTCGTTCTGGACAGCAAGGCTGCGTTCCACCCAAGATCATTTTTTGAATCTGGACTGTTTGGCTCTGAACTTCCTCTCCCTGGAGAGGAGCAGATAATATACAGTGAAAATTAAATCAGCAGTCAGATAGACCCTTTTTCGAGCTCTATCTATCTGCCATATTCCTTGAGAACCTGAATAAATGTGTTTTTAATTTGTTAATCTGTACAGCTGTTGTCCTTTAAAAAAAAAAAAAGGCTCATTGTACTTGCTTGTAGCTACAGTCTTTAGCAAAATGTTGTTTTATTGATTTCAAAATAAGGTAACAGATTGTGCAAAGGGAATGCAACTATGAATTTTCTGCTTGTTTGATCGAAAAAATTCTATTTATTTGCTGAATTCTATTTATTTGCTGAATTCTATTTATTTGCTGAATTCTATTTATTTGGGGAAAAACAACCTTAAATAAATCTAAAATATTAGATTTGCTACTTTCCCCACACACAGCTTTCTATATGTATTTATTTATTTGCTTTTTTCAATGTCCAGTTTCCTTTGCATTTTTTTCCATTTTGTCCATGATTTTTACCACAAACAACATATAATAATTTAACACAAACAATATATAAAAACAACATAAAAGAAAAAATACTTCATTAATAAAAATGCTGGCAATCTGGTCCCTCTGTGGTTTACACCAGAGGTCCCCATCCACTGGGCCACGGACCGGTACTGGTCTGTGGGTCATTTATTACTGGGCCACACAAAAAGAATAAATAATTAGAGATCGCTACATCAGCCATGAAAACACTGCTTTTAATTCCAAAACAAGGGTGTTTATTGTCTCATATCACCCCCAGGTGGAAGCAGCGTCTCGTTGCAGTTAAAAAGCTCATTTGTGAGCAGTATAGTTATTCTATTTTAAGTCCCTCCATCCCCGCCAGTCCATGGAATTATATTTTATATGAAACCGGTCCGTGGTGCAAAAAAGTTTGGGAAGCTCTGGTTTAGACCGTGGTGTACTCTGGTAACGTAAAACCTCCACATGGGGGCGTTCGTGTACAAGTTATTTCGTGTTTATATGCCTGTTAAAATGTGTGTATTTATTGATTAATATTTTTTCCTGTGACCCATTTTTGCTGGGTCGCGAACTACACCATGCTGGCCGAAATGGTAAAATCCTACAGAGAGCTTCAACACTTGAGAGGAACACAGCGCCTTGACTGGAACACAGTGCTGAGTGTATTTTTCAAGAATATGTTGGGCACAAGTTTGTTCATTGTATAAAACATGTTGATCCATTTCCAGTTCTAAAATCAATCCATCTATGAAGTGAAAAGACAGTTTTGTAACGTGGTCCGGCTCCCCCGGTACAGTTGGGACTGTGTGTGAAGGGTGTGCATGTAACGATCTGGGAGATCGAGCTGAACAGTGTACAAGTCTGTGTGTGAGACTGAACCCAGGAGGTATATCTGATTCTTTCTCTCTGCCTCTTTTGTTGTTGATGAATAAAGGGAAAGGCCCAAACCTAGATCTGGACACTTTATTATTATTTTTTTTGCCCTTTCTCGTTTTCCAAAGGCTTTTGTTAGAGCTGATGATGGGAATGCTAGCACTGGTATAATAATCCCATACACAGCTCATGAATCCAGCGCAGTGTTTGGGATTACAAAAGCGTCGTGGTAAAGGTTGTTTGTTTTGTTCTCACTGTGCGTCTTGATTTCTGGGCTTTAAATGGTGTTAAGTCCACAAGGGCTGATGTTTTACTAAAATGTTACATTCATTTTGGCAATCTGGATAGTAAATGTAGATTTGGCATGAAGTCTAAACAAGTTCAAGCATGACGTTCTTTTTAGAATAGTTTTGTTTGACACGGTGCATAAATAACACCTAAATAACTGCTATATGGCCCAAAGTATGTGGACACCCCTCCTAGCTGACTCTGGAAAACCATCCACCAAAGTTTATTTTCATTCATCTAAAACGTCAGTGTTTCTTGACTGTCATTGACGGTGGTTTTAGTGCCTCTACAGGTTTTATGGTAAGCAGTCAGATGTGCTTTATACCACTTGACACTGTAGGAAAGGTTTTTTAGCTTTATTAGAACATGTTTCATTTAGATGGAACAATCAAACCCACATAAGTATATTAGTAAAGCATAACTACAAGTTATTCTATACCTGTAGATTAATCAGATTCAGTCCTTCATTAACAAACATACACTATATCATCCAAAGTATGTGGACACCCCCCTAATTTTAAAACACACCTCTTGCTATCGGGTATAAAATGTTGCAAATGTATATCGGAGTGGGCCAATTCATATTATTGCTCATGCTTTACAATGTCTAGCAAGCTTATAGTCAGGTGTCCACATACTCTCAGCCACATAGTATATGTATGAAGTAAATAAAAGTTACTTGTCAATTAATTTGCTAAGCTTGATTTTTTTTCCTAGCTGAAGCAATAAAACCACTACTATGGTGTTGTTTACCTTAATCTAACTTCTATTCTAACTTTGCTCCTTTCTGTTTTTCCCCCAGCCAGAGCCTGAGAACCCCACCACAGCAGTGTATGCTAATGTCATTGACCTGAAGAAGCTTACACCTAGATTAACTTTTGCCACCACATCCACCTGCTCGTCCCCTGACCTCAACCTCAGCCCGGCTCCAGATTCTCCTGAATGGGAACCACGGACTGAACAGGACAGCGGCAGACAACCTCCTCCCACCACTGGCATGGATGCCTCTGCCCTGTCATTCCCAGCCATGCCCTCGCCATCCGTGCCCGCTCCCTCGTCTCTACCTCCGACCGTATCGTTGGGCTCAGACTGGCAGCTGCATCTGGACGAGGCCACAGGGAGGCACTTCTACTACAGTGCCTCACTGAATCGGTCATCCTGGACTGAGCCAGTTAGCCCTAACACAGAGGACAAAGAGACAGAAGTGCCGGTAAGAAACAGATTTTTGGTGTTTGGTGTGGAAATGCAGTTGTGAATGGGTAACAGTATATTATACAATTATATATACACCGATCAGGCATAACATTAAAACCACCTCCTTGTTTCTACACTCACTGTCCATTTCATCAGCTCCACTTACCATATAGAAGCACTTTGTAGTACAATTACTGACTGTAGTCCATCTGTTTCTCTACATACTGTTTTAGCCTGCTATCACCCTGTTCCTCAATGGAACCACAGAGCAGGTATTATTTAGGTGGTGGATCATTCTCAGCACTGCAGTAACAATAACATGGTGGTGGTGTGTTAGTGTGTGTTGTGCTGGTATGAGTGGATTAGACACAGAAGCGCTGATGGATTTTTTAAACACCTTACTGTCACTGCTGGACTGAGAATAGTCCACCAACCAAAAATATACAGCCAACAGCGCCCCGTGGGCAGCATCCTGTGACCACTGATGAAGGTCTAGAAGATGACCAACTCAAACAGCAGCAATAGATGAGCGATCGTCTCTGACTTTACACCTACAAGGTGGACCAACTATGTAGGAGTGTCTAATAGAGTGGACAGTGAGTGGTATTTAAAACTCCAGCAGCGCCGCTGTGCCTGATCCACTCATACCAGCATAACACACACTAACACACCACCACCATGTCATTGTCACAGCAGTCCTGCGAATGATCCACCACCATTATAGTAAACGGTGAAAGCAGGTTAAAAAGTATGTAGGGAAACAGGTGGACTACAGTCAGCAATTGTAGAACTACAAAGTGCTTCTATATGGTAAGTGGAGCTGATAAAATGGACAGTGAGTGTAGACACAAGGAAGTGGTCGTAATGTTATGCCTGATCGATGCAGAACACCGCCTCGCACCGTCACTGGTCATTCCAGGTTTACATTCAACCATTAAGGTAGCTGTGCTGTGTATTGTATTTTCTATTTATTCTATCATTTAATTTATGAGTGTAATTTGATAACTGCCGTGAAATGTGGAACTTCTCTTTAAATAACTGTAAAATCTGTGAGGTCTGTTAAATTAAGCACATTTTTCCTTGAATTTATTAGGGCCCTATTTATAAGATAGCAAGGTAAAAAAATAACACATATAGACTTATCTCACATTTATTAAAAACACCTTGATTTTGCTTTAGCTCCTTGAAAAAAACGTTTTGTGGAATTTGCGGAGTCTGAAAATGAAACTATTTGGAAAGCACTATTCCACAGAAGGAACATAATACCAACAGACGTTAAACAGGTTCAAGTGGCACAGTTAAAGTCCTGACTTACCTGATTGAGATGCTGCGGCAGGGTTTTAAATTAATAGTTTATGTTTAAACTCCCTCCAGTGTGGAGCAGTTCTGCAAAATAGAGTGGCCCAAAATTCCTCCGCAGTACTAAAGACTAATCTTCTATTGATCAATAAAGTCTCTATCTCTTTCGTAGTATGTAATAAATAAATAATAAAAGTAAATTAATAAAACTATGTATTGTGTTTTTCATGTCCTTCTTGTCTTATATTACATTTTGTATGGGGATCTAAAACCATTTGTAATACATTCAAATGATAATCAGGGAGTCACTATTGCCTCCCACCTTTTACCAACTACAACCTTCTTTTTTTACTGTGTAGCTTTTCTATTTCTTTCTATAGCCCCCCTTACCAGAGGAGGATTACCCCTCAGATGAGCATGATGTTCCTGTAAGCCCTCACGCTTTCAGAGACACAAACCTGTCCCATATCAAACCCTTTGTCCTTCCTCGGGTGACTTTAGATCCAGGGACCTCTATACCGCCAGGCTGGACCTGCTCCACTGAGACAGGAGGCCAAACTGTGTTTACAAACGACCATACACAGCAGCAGGTAAACGAACTATTCCTCGATAAACACACACACCGTAACAGGTGGGCTTAGCAGGTTGACAAAGTGAGTCCTTTTAGAACTACACTTTAAAGCATTCCCTGCACCTCATCAAATTAGGCTTGTTACACCTGGGGCAACATGGTAAAAGTGTCCTGAAGGTTGGGCTGAGATTTCTGAATTCCTGACACTCGAACACTGTCACGAGCAATTCTCTATTTAAAATTCACCTAACTTACATGTCTTTGGATTGTGGGAGGAAATGTTATACCTTTTTATGACATATACTCTCTATTTTGATTAATTACAACTGATCTACTGTTTTAAAATTATATAGCCAACCCTTGTTTATGTGAATTCATATATGTAGAACTAGGGATGCATCGATACCATTTATGAAGTACATGTATTTTTGTACTTACCGATACCAATACCTATTTAGAATACTGTTTTTTTTTTTAAACAAAAACACACGTGAGAAGTGACGAGAAGTTTAATGATACCACGTCCAAAAATGCACGTCATCAAGTAGCGAGTGATCAAAGTGTTTGTGCGCTGATGTGATGAATCAAGGACGAAAAATAAATGAATCTGAGTGGATTTGGCAACACGAATAGCATGGATTGTTCTGTAGTGAGTTGGAGGTTAATAAATATTTTTGCAATGTTGGTGTTTTGTTGTTATGTTTTGTAGAGAACGATCAGGTCAGAAATACTGTAAAACGTGTGTGTGTGTGCCGGTGTATTCTGATATAAACTATATTATCCCCCTCTCCCACCTGTTTACACTCCTCTCTTGCGTTTCCCCTCACACCGTATACTGCGTTCTCATTGGCTGTTCGACATGTCACTCATTCCCAGTCGCACATCTCAGATCAGATATCTGACGCAGAGCCGTAGATTCTCTCTACCGCTCTGATCTGACGTGCTAGAAAACTCGGCGAGCTGGTCGGATCGAGTTGTTGGATAGTTCACACTTAGCGATCGAGAGCCGAGTTTTGATCGCCGAGCGAACGCCGAGTTGCTCCCGAGCCGGCAAATCTAGCGCCGACCAGTCGCCGAGCGAAAATCAGGGCAAAAGTCGTGTAGTGTGAACTAGGCATAACGCAGCAACGTGCACTAGGCACACAGTATCGGTACTCATGCATCTCTATGTAGAACTAATGAACTGTTTTTTTTTAAGTGGGTTCAGTTAAAGGATGAGAAGGGCAAGCTGTATTACTACTCCAAAGATGGCTCAAAGTCTCAGTGGTCTCTTCCTGAGGTGAGTAGGACATTGAGGATATATTACATTTACGTTTTTACGCTTTTATCCAAAGCGACTTAAAGTACACAGTCTAAGCAACTGAGGGTTAAGGGCCTTGCTAAAGGGCAGTGGTGGGGTTTGAACCAGCAGCTTTCTGCTTATTAGTCCAGTATTTTAACCGCTAGGCTACAACTGGCCCTCACACTCACCATTCTCAGCACTCTGAGCGCTGGTGTTGTATAGGCCTAAGTGCATCAGGTACAGCAGTGTTATTAGGATTTTTCTAACACCTCACTGTTAATACATTTTAAACTCTTTTTTTATATTTTATTTATCAATATGATTCCTGTAATCCAATGTGTGATTTCTGGATGTACTCTGTTCAGACTCTAGCTGTAGCGGGTCAGCCTGTGGTGGGCAACGGCGTCGAGACAGAAGTGGGCATCAGGCAGGACTCTATGGTAATCAGGATTCACTGGATCTTTATCATCTACACTGAATACATTAACTTGTTTGTTGCCTGTTTATGGTCGTGTCTGGGAGGAGGTTTACAGTATGTTGACAAAGTTTCTACTTTTAGACATTTGGCTCTACAAATCTTGGGCATATAAAGTACAAATATGCTGCCACTTATGTTGTTTTGACTACCATCATTTTCGACTTCACAGTGATTTTTGTTAATTTAAATATTTAGAAAAAAAATAACATTTAATGTAATTGTATACAATTTCAAATCAGTCAGCAAAAAATCTTAAAGACCCATAAAAATATAATCACTTAATATAATCACCTATATTAAAATCAACATCAAAGTTTAAAATCTTCTGACTTCCATCATTTTTTAACTTTACAGCATTTTTTGTTAATGGAAAAATTTAAATTTTAACTAATATAAGTTTATGCAATTTTTTTGTCGGTCAGCAAAGGATATTATATATGTATATATATATATACACACATATACAGTGTATCACAAAAGTCCATGCCCAGGAGAGTTAAGGCAGTTCTGGGAAATAATGGTGGCCACACAAAATATTGACACTTCAGGAACTTTCACTAAGGGGTGTACTCACTTTTGTTGCCGGTGGTTTAGACATTAATGGCTGTATATTGAGTTATTTTGAGGGAAGAATAAATTTACACTGTTATATAAGCTGCACACAGACTACTTTTCATTGTGTCAAAGTGTCATTTTGTCAGTGTTGTCCCATGAAAAGATATACTTAAATATCTGCAGAAATGTGAGGGGTGTACTCACTTTTGTGATACACTGTATATATATATATACACACACATATATATATATATATATATATATACACACATATGTATATACAGTATATATATATATATATATATATATATATATATACACACACACACACACACACATATACACTGTTCCAAATTATTATGCAAATAATATTTTCTCAGATTTTCCAAAATTACCTATATGAATTGCAGTCATTGTAATTTTCCAGTCATCAACTATTAGAGTACAATTGAAAGGTTTTTGAACAAACTGCCAATGATAACAGTATATTTAAAAAAAAATAAAACACTCAAAATGCACTCAAAATGCATGTTCCAAATTATTATGCACAGCAGAGTTTTCAACCTTTTCATTTTTATAAAGAACAAAAAAATGGTCATTTGTGAAATTATAAGCATTAGCAGGTTATTACAAACTGAAATCAAACAGTTTTCAAGTCAAAACTTTATTCTAGGTGATGTTACATTTGCACATAGGACCCCTTGCTCGAAAGGAGCTTCTGAACTCTCTCGTCCATTGAATTTGTCAGGTTTTGGATGGTATCTGCTTCAATTGTTTTGCATGAGGACAGAATACCCTCCCAGAGCTGTTGCTTAGATGTGAACTGCCTCCCGCCATCATAGACACTCCTTTTGATGATGCTCCAGAGGTTCTCAGTGGGGTTGAGGTCAGGGGAGCATGGGGGCCACACCATAAGTTTGTCCCCTTTTATGCCCATAGCAGCCAGAGAT
Source organism: Trichomycterus rosablanca (assembly GCF_030014385.1). NCBI lineage: Eukaryota > Metazoa > Chordata > Actinopteri > Siluriformes > Trichomycteridae > Trichomycterus > Trichomycterus rosablanca. Next base: position 43,274,908 of record NC_085989.1, on the reverse strand, counting down.
GCAGATGTGTTCTTTGCAGCATGAGACGGTGCATTATCATGCATGAAAATGATCTTGCTGCGGAATGCACGGTTCTTCTTCTTGAACCATGGCAGGAAGTGCTGTTTGAGAAACTCCACATACATTATGGAGGTCATCTTTACCCCTTCAGGGATCCTAAAGGGGCCGACAATCTCTCTCCCCATGATTCCAGCCCAAAACATTACTCCACCTCCTCCTTGTTGGCGCCGTAGCCTTGTTTGCATGGGGTGTCCATCAACCAGCCATCCTCCACTCCATCCATCTGGACCATCGAGCGTTGCACGGCACTCATCGGTGAACAAAACAGTTTTGAAGTCAGTCTTCATGTATTGTTTGGCCCACTGGAGCCGTTTCTGCTTGTGTGCAGTGGATAGAGGAGGTCGACAGGATGGCTTACGCACAGCTGTAAACCTCTGAAGGACCCTGCATCTTGTTGTTCGGGGGACGTTGGAGGCACCAGCAGTTTCAAAAACTTGTCTGCTGCTATGACAAGGCATTTTTGCAGCTGCTCTTTTAACCTGACATAATTGCCTGTTGGAAAGAGTCCTCAATTTTTCCTTATCAGCACGCACACGTGTGTGCTCTGAATCAGCTACATACTTCTTGATTGTGCGATGATCACGATGAAGTGTCTTGGCAATGTTGATTGTAGTCATGCCTTGACCTAAACACTCCACAATTTGTTGCTTCTCAGCAGCCGACACATCCTTTTTCTTTCCCATTTTGGCTGAAAATGTAGGCTGCTTAATAATGTGGAACAGCCTTCTTAAGTAGTCTTGCCTTTAATTGGACACACCTGCCAAACTAATTAGCACAGGTGTCTGCAATTGCTTTCAGTGATATAAAGAGCCCTGACACACATCACCATCAATGAGTTTAACTGACAAACAAAAAAATTCTTACCTTATCACTCCTAAACACTTTTTGCATAATAATTTGGAACACAGTGTATATATATATGTCCTTTTTACATGACTTGCAGTATTCATAGTTCCAGCTCTGGATTACTGCAGTTTGTTCAAACTTGTGTTTGTGTATGTTTTATGTATCTCATTTGCACTGAATTTGTGACTTTATTATTTGTCGTCACCCATCATGTACAAGTAAAAATGTGTTTTTTCTTTACTTTAGCATCATTGTAAAGAAATGATACATTTATCTAAAAGATGAACGATTTATTGTATTAGCTGTGTTATTGGGTTGCTTATAGGGGCTCATAGGTTGATTTTTAAAGGGTTTATTCAACTGAAGTCATGAGTCTTGGAACAAATTGATGATGTAAGGTGAGGTGTTACTGTAATTCTTTAGGGTCTGATGTTTTTGCATTTCTTCTTTCTACAGCAAAAGTTTTTCCCAACCCACAGGAGGATTGCTTCAGATTATTCCAGCGACACATCAAGCACAGGAAACTTATCAGACGTAGCTTCGGTATGCACAGCAGATGCTTTAATTTTTTTGTTTATCATGACATGCACAAAATTGTACATTTTTGTAATAGCTTTTTATCATTCAAGTTATTTTTTGGTCTAGTAGGAGGAAATCAAGGCGACAAAAAAATGTTGTTTCCTACTAAATATTTTGGAATTACAACTTGCCTTGATTTACTGCTAGTAAACCATCATTGTTACTGTTTCAGTTGTTGTTTTATTGGATATGCTTTTGGGCAAATTACCTTAATCCTTAAAGAATTATCTTCTTACACTGCCAGATGAACACAACCTCTATGCTACTGTGTTATTGATGCTTCTTCTACCCTGGTCATAATGATTTGGATCCAAGTGACTCAGGTTTTTATGCTAATCTGCTTCATTAAACACGTGAACTATGGTCACTACCATCAGCCCAGCAATTAATACATACCATGCAGTAAATACATTTAGTACTGATCCTTTTAATAAATCATCCATGGACACTGTCAATTTTATCTGAGGCCCACATTAAGTCCATCACTAAAAGTTCTACTACCATGGGCTCAGCGATGATGATGCAAAAATTCTGGTAAATGCTTAAATTTTCTTTCTCCTGGATTATTGCAGTTCACTTCTTAACGGTCTTCGTGCTGAGCTGATAAACCAGCTTCAGCTCATTCAAAACTCAGCAGCCAGAGTTCTTAAATCTACTAAACGGTTCGCCCACATCACTCCCATCCTCCACCAGCTGCATTGGCTTCCTGTAGCTGCTCGTATCAAATCAAAAATAATTCTGCTTACTTTTAAAGCCCTTCATAGCCTCACCCCTTACTATCTTAGTATAACTTATTATTATTATTATCATTATTATTATTTTTATGACGTACAGATGTTACCAAATTGCCATGCACATTTCTTAGGGTTAGCCATGACACTTTTTGGCTAAACAATGTATACATTCTAAGGACAAAGCAGGTTCTTAATTACGTATTTATTGTATGATTACCTTGCAGCCCTAACAGTGAATACACTGACTTAACCAAAAGAAGAAAAACTCAAGGTGTGTAAGGACCCTGATTGGCAGAAGAGACAGGGGAGGAGGGCTGTACATGTGTAAAGAAGGCGTGGGCAGCGGCGTCCTTGGATGCAAATCTGGAGTCTGTCAGCAGCAGAAAACAGTTGTAGCTTAGTGGTTAAGATACTGGTCCAGTAATTACAAGGTTGCTGGTTCAAGCCTCACCACTGCCAGGTTGCCACTGTTGGGCCCTTGAGCAAGGCAATTGCTTCGACTGTATACTGTCATAACTGTAAGTCGCTTTGGATAAAAGCGTCTGCTAAATGCCGTAAATGTAAATGTAAAACAAATTGGATGCGCTAAATCGGGAGGAAAATTTGGGAGAAAAATGCATTTAAAAAAAAAAAAAAAAGAAAAACTCTATATTCAAAGCTTTTAACTGGCAGTGTATTTATGTCTGTGTTTCTACCTGCACAAACTTAAACAAAACTTGTTCTGGGTTTTTTTTTCTCCTAAAAATTTTTTGCTTTCCCACAAAGGATGAGAACCTGCGACTGAGGAGGAATCTGTCTAGCACAGATGGACATCACCACCATGTGGGTGCAGCTCCGCAGCCTGAAAAAATAATAATATGACATGCTTGATCATATTGTAATTCTGTAGGCCTAGAACCGCATTCCAGTACTGTTTTAGCTCATCTTGGCTGACTTCACCCTTGTACTAAACTGAACTGCTGTCCCCATCTTATACGTTATTTTATTACTTTTCCAGTTAGCATGGCTGTGAGAGTTCAGAGCAGAATATATCCAGATGTTTATAAAGCTGTCTGTGACTATAAACAGAGAGATTCATCTTTATTATTTGAAATATTATTGTAAATCAGGTTCACTGCAAAAAACGGTTTAATAAACAGCCAAGATAAGATTTTTCGATTTCCCACCATGTATTCAGACAAATCCCACCGCCTAGCTACTTATTTCATGTAGCTAATTTACACTTTCACTTTATAAGGGATGTCAGCGTTGTCATGTTGAAACAGTACTTAAATGCAGGATATTGTGGATGTTTGTGGTGGTGTTTTTTTCTTGGTTTGGGACTAAAAGGTCTAACACCTTGTCTTCTTTTGACTTTCTGACACAATTACAAATAACCACTAATAATTATGCACAAAAAAAGAACTCTAAATAAAAGTCCAACTATCCTATTAGGTTTTATTTGTAAGCAGTTTGTTTCGCCAGTCATTTTTTTTTCAGGCTGGTAAATCTGTTTTGAGCAATTTAATGGCATTCGTACAGTGTAAGAACTTGAGATTGTAAGCTGAAGCTCATGAAGTACATGCAATACCAAAGCTTTACTGCCAAACTGGTCTGGTCCTGCCTGGTGGGGGAAAAGTGGAATTGCATGTTTTAATAGATTCTGCAGCATCTTGTTTTAAAATTGCCCTAATAGTTCTTTTTTGAGATTTAAACACTTTAGCAACCTCTAATTATTGAGTTTAATTGCCTAGTAAAATTAATTGCATGTAAACCTGATTGAGCTGGTTGTGTTACTAGATAACGTCATTTTTCTTGATTTTTTTTTTTATCCGTCAGGCATGTTGAGATTGTAGTGATATTGTAATATCAGTGTAATAAACTCCATAGCAAGTAAAAGTATGTTATCTGATTGTTCTCTGGTCTCAGAATTATGGCTAGCTTTGAAATGTGGTGGATTGATGCATGTTTGTTTTGTATGTATTCTGGTATTGTATTCTAAAGTTTTTTTTTTTCTCCTTGTTTAAGACTGTTTAAGACTGTTTCTAAAGTTTTTTTTTTCTCCTTGTTTAAGACACATCTGGAGAAAGCTGGAATTCTCAACAAGACCAAAATATCAGACAATGGAAAAAAACTAAGGTATAGTAAACCTTTTCTAAACTGACTTGATTTGCTGGGTGGTGTAGTGGGGGATCTGTTATGCTGATAATTCTACATGTGATGTGTGAGGAAAGAAATACATGGTTTAAGTTATTCTTTCAATATCAGCTTTTGCAATACTGTAGATTAGGGGCTGGTGAGAAGTACTAGATGTGCATCTAGAAAATAAGTGCTTTTTTATCTTTTTGTGTCTTTTGTTTATTAATTTTGTATTTTTTTTAAGAGAGTCAGGATGTCAAAAAATCTTATTGTTATCATTCATTACTGCATTAGGCTAGGTCTTATAAAAACTATTAAGTTTATAGCCTGAAATTGGGTGAATGGCCAGGACAGATGAGCTTTATAAAATGACCTATGTGTGTGTCTTAAAGATAAAGAAGAATTTATTCTTTAAACGTGTGTGTGTTTGCGTGTGTGTGTTTGTTTATGTATAGGAAAAACTGGGCCCAGTCATGGTCAGTACTTCATGGAGGCATCCTAACTTTCTACAAAGACCCGAAATCTTATCCGGGTGGGAATGTGGTAAGATCAACCCTGTTTAACACACACTGTATGTAAGATCACCAGAAAGCTACAGTATATGGCCAAAAGTAATTTGATACCTGACCTTGAGTTTGTTGGACATGCCATTTCAAAACCAAATGGTATTAAAATTGACCTCTGTGTGATCTTTTCAGCCATAACAGTCACTCACAAGTATGTCTGTGGGAATTTGTACCCATATAGTCAAAAGAGCAAAAGGGAAAGCCTAAGTTGATGTTTTTGTTTGTTTTAAAGGTGTTCAGTGGGGCTGAGGTCAGGGCTCTGTGCAGGACACTGGACGTTCTTTAAATCAGGATTTTCTTCATGTCTTTATAGAGCTTGCTTTGTGCACAGGGGCACCGTCATGCTGGAAGGGTTACTGCAAAGTCAGAAGCATAGGATTCCCTTTATATAATTGATTTATTACACCTGTTGTCAACTGTTGTGGCTGAAACACATGAATTGAAAAAAAAAAAATAGAAGGGGTGTCCTAATACTTCTGTTCATACAGTGTATGACGGATTTGGAAACCATGAATCAGTTTATTGAGTAACATAAATCATTGCTTTTCTTTTATAGACAAAGACTAATCAGATCGTCGCAGAATTCACAGTGGAGCTGAAGGGGGCGAACGTGTGCTGGGCAACTAAAGAGAAATCCAGCAAGAAGAACGTACTAGAGGTAGAAAAACAATGTTTTATTTGCATTTCACTTCAGGCCAGAGTTTCTAGCACATATAGCCAGACTGTGTTTGGTCTAGGCTTTTCCGATTAGTACATTGTTATGTATTTAAATGTAGAAGGCATAAAAGAAATGCCCTGTGAAAAAACCTAATTCTTTTAAGACAGCCAATACACACGTAAAATACTATATGTTATTGTTGATATTTTACATTATGGTTGGTTTCATCTGTTGTATTCCTTGAATACTATTTTGAGTTTGTAAGGTTTGGTGTTGGTATCACTTTTCAGCTCAAGACTCGCCATGGCTCAGAGTATTTGATACAGTATGACACTGACGCTATCATCTACGACTGGCACAAGATCATTCAGGACACAATTAAACATCTGGTGAGTGAAACAGCGCCCTCATGCGATTAAATTTAGTGGCACAACTAGAGTAGAGTAGAGTTTTACATGCAGCCAGTGTTAAAATTATTGGAGCTGTAACATGGCCAAATGTAAATTATGTGATTACCCTTGTTTAGTCACATCCATTGCTGAGAAGCTTATAAACTAAATGATAAAAAATAAATTAAATCTTTGTGGAAGGCCCTTTGTCTGTTTCTCTGTGACGGCCCAAAAGAACAAAGAAGGGTTCATATAGATAGGGTTTAACAAGGTTAGTATGAGCTCCAGTGGCCTGCACAGGGCCCTGACTTCATTCCTCATTTTTTTTTATCCAAAGCGACTTAAAAAAACTGTGACGGTGCATTGTCTGAGCAATGAACGGTTAAGGGCCTTGCTCGAGGGCTCAACAGTGGCAACCTGGCAGTGGTGGGGCTTAAACCAGCAATTTTTTTTATTACTAGTCCAGTACCTTAACCACTAGGCTACAACAGCCCTAGTCTAATTCTCCAATTTTTGCACAAGCCACATTTTAGTAGATAATCAGTAGATAAACTGTGCATTATAATGGGCAGGGTTTTGTTTCCTGTATATGATGTGACACATGACTGCTAAATGGATAATTTCACAGCAGGGGTCCTGGTGAGCCTGCCTGTCATCTCGAACCAGTAAGGCTATTCTCCTCTGGCTCTCATATAATCGAATGCTTATACATAGAAGCACTGTCAGGTTCCATGCTCTGGATTCTTCAAAGATCCTCCAGGCTTCTAGTTCCTCTCCTGTAGACTCTTCTCACATGTCTTGCAAGGGGTTTTAAAATAGGCATGAAACATTTTTTGACCAACACTTACATTTGTGGTTTCCTCTAGCATTCCTTCAAATGGTTTGTTGACTTGGATGAGTTTAAATATAGTAAATTTATTAATATAGTAAATATTAATAAATTAGAATAATTAACCACATGAATATTTTCTCATGATTTATTTTACTCATCTTTACCTAGCTTTCAAATATTCGTGGAACTGACTGTATATACTGTAGCTTTTAATATTTAGATTTTAAAAAAAGCTTTTAAATTGATTGGCGACATTTAGCGGACGCTTTTATTCAAAGCGACTTACAGTACTGTGACAGTATACAATCTAAGTAATTGAGGTTTAAGGGCCTTGCTCAAGTGCCCAACAGTGACGACCTTTGAACCAGCAACCTTATGATTACTAATCTAGTACCTTAACCACTAGGCTACAGCTGCCTAGGCTGTTCTCAAAATTATTGAAATGATTTTGTGTGTGTATGTGCTATAGGATCACGATCATTGTTCAGAGGAAGAGGAGGATGAGGTGATAGAGAAATCCCCCCAGCCCGTGGAAAGAGAGAGGAAAAGCACTGGTAAGTTACACACAAATGCATTAATAATGTATCATTTCTAATCTCACTCATTCACTTACTCATTCTCAAATATCGTGCAGGCAAAGGCTTAATCACATATAGATCTAACAGTAGTTTTGATACCTGCCATATATTTTTCTCTGTATTTCAAGTTTCAGTGGTAGAATGCTCCTAAATATTTAATTCATTCATTCATTCATTTGTTCATTCATTCATCACAGGGCAGGCCAGTCCATCACATGGCAGACATATGCACAAATACTCTCTCACACACACATTCACACTTAGGACAGTTTAGAATCTCCAGTTGGCCTGACTGCTTGCTTTTGGACCAGCATACCCAGAGGAAACCCACACAGATACCAGGAGAACATGCAAACCACCCCTCCTACACAAGGACGGATTAAGAGTTGCCGAGGGACCCACCCACCTCACCCCACCCCCCCACCTCACCCCACCCACCTCACCCCACCCCCCCACCCCCTCCAAAAACATACATAAATTAATACATTAAACAACCTGTCAATAACTAACCCTAACACAAGAATCTATTTTATATAAGTTTCTTTCTACTCTGCTTTCTTGCAAAGTCATCCACTAATTCATCAAAATTAAGCTGTCTGACCAAATCTGATTCAATGGCCAGAAGTGACAGTGAGTTCAGGCGGTTTTGGCGCATCCTAATCCTGAGTTCATTCTTAATACGAGCCAGTTTGGAGAATGAATGCTCCCCTTGACCTGGCCCGGTCAGTAATCCAGCCATGCTCCTACAGATTAAACCTGAAAAAAAGAGTTGTAATCATTTTTGTGCAATTGCGACCTCTGCTGTGTGATCAGAGCACCTGCACTAGTGATGGATTGTTGCAGAGGGCATAACCTGAGGGCCGTTCCTCCAGTGCCATGCAGCTCTCTGTAAGACTCAGCTACCAGCACATGAAAAGACATGGCCAGAGACTGTACACATGCTGAATGGGGAATGTGATAGTGTCCTTAGCCAGCACAGTGGTGCAAGCAATTTGTAATTGGGGACTTGGCAACAATTAGATTGGAAAGACAAATGAGGAAAAATCAAATAAATAATAAAAAATACAATGTTCGTATATACAATATATGATACGCAAATAAATGCAAAAGATGTGCAATTTGTACGTCTGACACTATGGCATGTAATACAACTAAAAATAATAATAGCAGCAGTAGTATATATATTTTTATTAACAGATATACCAATATATCCATATACATTATAATAATCAAGGTCTATATTACATGTATTATAGATTATAACCAATATATACCTATAATTATATATATGAAAATGAAAGTGTCAAAGAATTATATGTTTGATATGGCGGTATAAGTGTCAGTGTGTGCATGATTTAATGTCCCCGCTGTCGTGTGGTGTTAAACAGTCTATGGGTCCAGTGGGTCTGTGGTGGTGGTTTGAGTGATTGAGAACTGTCTACTGGTGTTCAGATTGGTCGTACATTCGGCTTTGAGATGTGTCTTGAGCAGAGACTCAACAAATATAGGCCAACTAAAATCTGATTAAGATCGAGTCGGATAGTGAGATGTAGCCATGTGATAAAATGTATGTTTTGTCTTACAGCTATAAGGCAGAGCTCTACGGGCAGTGCAGATATAGAGCAGGGTCGTGTCCGCAACAAACTGCGCAAGTTCCTTCAGAGGAGACCCACACTGCAGTCGGTCAAGGAGAAAGGCTATATCAAGGGTAAGCATCGGATTTATCTGCCTGTCTTCTGTTTACTTGTCTAGGAATAGATCTTGTAACTAGCTCATGAATCAGAATGGGCTTTTCTGTCATTATGTTATTCATATAATGAAATTGTAGAAGCTAAACACCCGGGGGCTCACAAACAGACACCAAACCAACATTTAGTTTAAATAAACAGATAAAATTAACATAAAAACAGACATGACAAACCATTCTAGATAATTCCACACTAGCCCAGATGTAATATTGCACTAGCGGTTATTGCACAAAAACTATGTGTGGAAGTTACCCGAGGGCAACAGGTCAAACAAATAACAAGTGTGATGTGATAAGCTGTTACTTACATTACATTTCTTACCTTATTCCATGTGGTGATTAAAACATTAGTTGCTTAACAGTGTACTAGTACGTTACATAGTTTTTTTGTACTATGTTGTACTATTTTTGTACTCTTCCTAGTTTGTCTCACTTTTATCCTCTTTTTCTATTTTTTTTAGATAATGTGTTTGGTTGTCACTTGGACACCTTGTGTCATCGGGAGAACGCTGATGTCCCCAGATTTCTGGAGAAATGCATACGATCAGTGGAGCGAAGAGGTAGGAAACAAGGCTGCCGTACAGCATCTGTGCATAAATAGAATAATAAATAGCTAAAAAAGTAAGTAAAGTGCCGGCTATAGACCCAAATAGAATATTGTTAACAACACCAAAGTTCTAAGTCTCCCATATCATGTCTTTAACTATTACAATTCTTCAGTTATAAACTGTCTGACATTTTTTAGATCAAACCTTTGGATATTATGTTATTGAAGAGAATTTTAGAGGAGTGCAGGGGCTACACGACTAGAAACTTTTTCCCCTGGAATTTTCTCCTTCTCCTTTATCTCCCAATCTAGTCATTTCTGCTCCCAATTGTCCCAGGTTCTGATACCTGCCATATAGTTTTCTCCGTATTTCAAGTTTCATTGGTGGACTGCTCCCAATATTGAATTTATTTATTCATTGTCTGTTTAACCACCGCCTTATCCAGGTCAGGGTGGCGGTGGGTATTATTGATTGGGCGAAAGACAGGAAACACCCTAAACAGGTAGACATAACAGGCAGGCATAAGCACAAACACCTACACACACAGTCACACTCAATTTCACACACAATTTAAAACTCCAGTTGGCCTGACTGCTTGCTTTTGGACCTGTGGGAGCAAACCAGCACACCCAGAGGAAACTCACATGGATACAAAGAGAGCATGTAAACTCCACACAATTGTGAATCTGCTGCTGCACACACAAACCCACCATCAATCTATATTTATTGTATCCTGGGCAGGTTTAAACGTTGACGGCATCTATCGAGTTAGTGGGAACCTTGCAGTCATACAGAAGCTCCGGTACAAAGCCGATCATGGTACACATGCACAAATATTCATGTTTTATAACACAGTTTTAAATGAAGACTTTAACTGTGTATTGCTATTAAACATTTAATTCATCATGCTGGCTCTGTGCTTGTATTAGAGGAGAATCTGGATCTGGATGACGGGCAGTGGGAGGAGATTCATGTGATCACTGGAGCATTAAAGCTCTTCCTTAGAGAACTTCCTGAGCCACTGTTTACATACAGCTCCTTCGAGAAGTTCATCGCTGCCATCCGTGAGTGAACCTGGCTTTATTTAGAAAACAGACAGTAGTAATTTCCACACACACTGTCCATTTTATCAGCTCCACTTACCATACAGAAGCACTTTGTAGTTCTACAATGACTTACTGTAGTCCATCTGTTTCTCTACATGCTTTGTTAGCCCTTTTTCATGCTGTTCTTCAATGGTCAGGACCCCCACAGGACCACCATAGCAGGTATTATTTAGGTGGTGGATCATTCTCAGCACTGCAGTGACACTGACATGGTGGTGGTGTGTTAGTGTGTGTTGTGCTGGTATGAGTGGATCAGACACAGCAGCGTTGCTGGAGTTCTTAAATACCGTGTCCAATCACTGTCCACTCTATTATACACTCCTACCTAGTTGTTCCACCTTGTAGATGTAAAGTCAGAGACGATCGCTCATCTATTGCTGCTGTTTGAGTTGGTCATCTTCTAGATCTTCATCAGTGGTCACAGGACGCTGCCCACAGGGCACTGTTGGCTGGATATATTTTTGGTTGGTGGACTATTTTCCATCCAGCAGTGACAGTGAGGTCCATCAGTGCTGCTGTGTCTTATCCACTCAACTCATACCAGCACAACACACACTAACACCACCACCATATCAGTGTCACTGCAGTGCTGAGAATGACCCACCACGTAAATAATACCTGCTCTGTGGTGGTCCTGTGGGGGTCCTGACCATTGAAGAACAGGGTGAAAGCAGGCTAAAACAGTATGTAGAGAAACAGATGGACTACAGTCAGTAATTGTAGAACTACAAAGTGCTTCTATTTGGTAAGTGGAGCTGATAAAATGGACAGTAAGTGTAGAAACAAGGAGGTGGTTTTACTGTTATGGCTGATCAGTGTACATTTATACTGAATTGCAAATGATTGCTTACATCATTATAATTTTGCAGAAATTCCTGACCAAAGCCAGAGGGTGCTGTATATGCGGGATTTGGTGAGAAATCTGCCTATGCCCAACTATAACACCATGGATGTGCTTTTCAAACACCTACGCAAGTAAGCCGTTTTGATTATCATTCAATTTTGTATTTTCCTTTCAGTGTTGTATTTAACTGTTAACCTAACATTACTTTAGGAGAAGATCTAAGGTTAGGTGTATTCCTCAGCCTGTGCTCTTATTGTGTCAAAACAATGCATGCAACAGACCTAAACCAAAAAACATTGGCAGGCTGAGTAGCCGGTTTGGGTGTGTTGTGAGTTTTAGTACAATAACAGAAAAAATGTGAATCAGCCAAGTGTTTCTAAGTCTATTATACTTTAAGTACACAAGTGACAGTCTTAAAATTCAGAATCGTGTTTGTATCCACATCAGTCGTGTTTGTTTCAGTGAGGTACACTATGTAGCTAAAAGTATGTGAACTCCTTTCCCTTAGGGGTTTTAGTTACACCCATAACTAACAGGTAGAGTTAATAAAAAAAAAGTCTACACACCCGTTACAATGCCAGGTGACTCTGATTAACTCTATATAAAGCTCTGATTGAGAGGAATGAAGCTAACCCACACCCCCTCCGACACGTGGGCAGCAGCTGTATGCATTTTGTCACCTACACTTTGACAAGTGCAGTGCAGCTCAGCACTGTGTATGGAGAGACACACCCTGACAGCACTTTTTTCTCATCTCTGTGTAGGTGCCATCAATTAGCCAGCGGAGGTCGTAATTGCATTAGTTATGAGAGAGAGACCATGTCTGGCTTAATCACACCCATATCTGAACAACAGGCCAATCGTTGTTCATGTGGCCGCTCAGCCTAGCTGGCAGGCAGAGCTGAGATTCGATACGATGTATTCGAGATCCCAGCTCTGGTTCCAGCGTGTGTCTTTACCGCTGTGCCACCTGAGCAGCAGGAGTCTCATTATTGAATTCTATCAGTCAGGGAAAGGGTGCAAAAAAATTCCAAGGCATTACATATAGCATGAAACACAGTAAAGACGGTCATCAATAAGTGGATAAAATATAGAACAACAATGACATTAACAAGAACTGGACGTCTGTTCAAAATTGAGGAAAAGATAAAAAGAAAACTGGTCCAGAGGGCTGCCAAGAGGCCTACAGCAACATTAAAGGAGCTGCTATGTAATACATGTGACAACCATCTCTCGGATTCTTCGTATGTCAGGAAAAACATCCAAACTCGGCTACATTTTGCAAAAATCTACATCAGGTCTGCCAAAAGCATGCAGGGAATGTGTTATTGTCTGATGAGACCAAGTTTAAACTTTTGCCATCATTCCTAAAGGTATGCGCATCACCAAATAATCACCAGATTATGTGGTGGTAGCAATATTGGAGCTGTTTTTTTCTCAGATGGAATTGAGGATTATGGTGGAGAGAATTATGGACAGTTCCAAATATCAGTTGAAACACTCAGGTCTCTGCTAAAAAGCTAAAAATGAAAAGAAATTTTTACCTTTCAGCATACAATGACCCAAAGCATACCCCCATATCAACAAAAGAATGACTGTACCAGACTGTACCCAGACTTAAATTTATTTACAAATCTGTGGGGTGACCTGGACAGGGCTGTGCACAGGAGACCCCTCTGCAATCTGACAGATGTGCAGCGCTTGTGCAAGGACGATTGGGGAGAGATTGCCAAATCAAGCTATGCCATGCTGACAGACTCCTACCCAAAAAGACTCGTACAAATTTTACAAATTATAGTTCTCATTAACGGTGGAAAAAGTTTTTAAAGTATTTGTCTTGATTGCATTTTTACATCAGAAAAACTTGGTATTTTAAAAAGGGTGTGTAGACTTTTTATATCCCCATCCACCCCACAGTCCACTAAACCAGCTACACTTTTTCTTGGGGTGGGGAAGGTACTAGGGAGAAGCTTGTCTTTGTGTGTGTGTGTGAGAGTGTGTGCTTTACCTTGCATCTCTTTCCTTTACACCCCCCCCCCCCCCCACACACACACACACAAAGAACAATTTTACAGCCTAACACAAAATAAATAACTCAATTATTCAATTATAAAAGAAATGCTAACAAGGCTGAACTGCCACTGTGTTCCACACTAAATGCTGTTAATTCTAAATGTAACTCTATCAAATTCCATTGCTCACTGCCAAGACAGTTTTTTATAACAATTTGTTTTTCTCATTAGATCAATTTTTCTTTTTACCTGAGTGAGCTGAAAAACATATTTGTGCATTTTGAACTCGTCGGTTCGAAACTCAGCTCTGCCATCCGGCTGGGCTGGGCGCCTACATGAACAACGATTGGCTGTTGTTCATACACGGTGGAAGCCGGATAGGGACCTCATAACTGAGGCAATTACGACCTCTGCTGGCTGATTGATGGTGCCCGCACAGAGTCGGGGAATAATAATAATGCGTTGATCAGGGTGTGGCTCTCCGTACACAAAGCTGATCCGTATATGATATATAAAGATGCAGTCGGCTAATGCACGTGTCAGAGGGGGCGTGTGTCAGTTTCGCTCTCCTCAATCAGGGCGAGAATCGGCATCAGAGAAAGCATAATGCAATTGGGTAATTGGATATGACTAAGGTCGGGATGAAAAGGGAAGAAAATGCATTTAAAAAAATGTATTGTGACAGTATTTTGTCCAAGCAATTAACGGTTAAGGGCCTTGCTCAAGGGCCCAACAGTGGCAGCCTGGCAGTGGTGGGGCTTGAACCAGCAACCTTTTGATTACTAGTCCAGTACCTTAACCACTAGGCTACAACTGCCCATATGTTTTTCGATCTTCTTCAAAAGTTATCAAAATGACTCACATTCTTTATAAATGATTTTTGAGCTGCTTTACTAATCCACATTATTTTTCCTTTAGGGTGGTCGAACACACCGATTCAAACCGTATGACCTATCAGAGTATGGGCATAGTGTTTGGTCCCACTCTGCTTCGTCCTGAGAGGGAGACGGGTAACATGCCTGTCCACATGGTCTGCCAAAACCAGATCGTGGAGCTCATCCTCAGCAGGTTCAATGAGGTGTTCTGTCCCAGATGAGCTGCTTAGCCTGAGTGTCGCGTCATCTGTTTCCCACCACTCATTTTAAGATCTGACCACTGAACACCACTGATGTGCTAAAAACGCTGGATTTGAACTTTAAATGATACACCAAGCTTCAGTGGATTTGAGAAACCTTTTCAGATGTGCACACTCGATCCAAAGCTCATGAACCCTTTGTGTGGTCTATCCTGTGGAATTAAAAAACCTGGATGAACGATACATTTTGTATGGACTTAATTATGATCTTGGATGGATTATCAAAAGACTCAGTGAAGCTCATGAAAACATGAGTTCTGTGTTGAAAAATATGTACCAAAACCTTTGGACAGTTGAACACTGATCAAATTCTATTATCATATACTGGCCAAAATAAGTAAATAAATAAATAAATAAGGGAAGCAGTATGAAGCTGCAGATCTGCAACCAGATGTAAAACTTTGTATTAGGGAAGCAGTTAATGTCATAAATGGGGCTTTAAATTCTAGTAAAGCCAATGTGCTGTAAATATCAAAACTTCATTAGAATTTACAGTTAAACAGATTTAACTGATTTATTATTAAAGGACAGAAAAGCCTTGATGTATTTACCAAATCGTTTGTCAGTATGGGTGCCAGATTTTGTATTGAAATGCCAAATATGAGTGCAGGTTGTTGCCCTGAAGGTTAGTCATGACAGGTTTTTGAATGCAAATTTTCATGTGTAAATGGAAGATAAATGATTTTGAAACCCAACATTTTTGGTGCAAATTAAAATCAACAGAGAAACCGAGCAAATTTGTTGAACTTTGACCCCAAAAATTTGTATCTATGATTGATAGAACTACTGCTCTGCTATATGCACCTCTGAACTGAAGGTGCTTCACACTGATAGTTGATTCAAAATGCTTAATTAAAGTGCTTTAAAATTAATACATTATTACCCAACAAAATAATTTAATAAAATTATTCATCATTTTTAATATAAATAGTAGTTGTTGGCTTGGAAAGCTTACTACACCTACTCTACACCTACAGTTAACTGCCTTGTTTCTATTAATAATTTAAAATTGATTACCAACAAACTACAAATACATAAAGCTTGTACATGATGGTCTTGATTTTGTTATTTCAAGTCATTTCATTGTATATACACCGATAAGGAATAACATTATGACCACCTCCTTGTTTCTACACTGACCATTAAAGAACAGCATGAAAGGGGGCTAACAAAGCATGCAGAGAAACAGATGGACTACAGTCAATAATTGTAGAACTACAAAGTGCTTCTATATGGTAAGTGGAGCTGATAAAATGGACAGTGAGTGTAGAAACAAGTAAGTGGTCATAATGTTATGGCTGATCGGTGTATGAAGCTAGTGAAAGCAGAATTAACCCTCAAAACGCAAGTAAAGTGTTGCTTTGTCCTACAAGGAGAGGTTGCCACTTTCTTTACAAGATATTGTGTCTAAGGAAGGTCATTGATGAAGGTTGCTATGAAATAGAGTGCGGTCATGCTCCCACTTTTTTTAAAACCTACCCCAACACTGGAAGAGTTTAATCCGCAGCACACGCAAAATGCTTTCGAAAACTTGAATAAACAATCCAAGTCAAAATAAACGTTTAAAGATAAGACTTGTTTGCATCCCACATTTTGTGGGCTACTTAAAAACCATATGCAGTGTTCTGATTAGACATAAAATCAAGTATAGTTGTGTGCAGTTGGGGACACAGCCCATTTCAACTATTGTCATTCATTTGAGCTCCACTTTTATGAGATGGGATTCGCTTATAAACTTTCAATTGACTTTATCCTCACCCTAATAAGTCTGTTACCACCCATCCAAAAACCAAAACCTTCCACAGCTTCTCCAGACTACTGTGAGAGTAGAAATCTGAAAGAAAGTCTAGGCATAGCTGAGCTGTTTGGTTAACTTCTGCCAACAATCTACCATTCTGTCAGCCACAGCCTACCTACACCTACTTCAATTAGTGACACAAACAGCAAGTTTCTGCTGTAATGCATTTACATTTACAGCATTTAGCAGACACTTTTATCCAAAGCAACTTACAATATACAGTCTAAGCAATTGATGGTTAGGGGCCTTGCTCAAGGGCCCAACAGTGGCAACCTGGCAGTGGTGGGATTTAAAGCAGCGACCTTCTACTTACTAGTCCAATACCTTAACCGCTAGGCAGCCACAGCCCCTAATGTGACCTTTACATTGTCATTTTTTTGTTAAGTAGTCTATATAAATACTCAATCCCCAAACAGACCATGTTTTATACTGCAAGAGATATTTTAATCCCTAATATATTTATACCTGAACTCAAAATGCTGTAATATTAATATATGCTTTTCTTATTGTTTTATGTTTGTTACTTAGAAAACCCCTGTACTTTTAATAAATTTCTATGAACCTGTACCAAACCACTTTTACCACCAGTTCAAGGTTGTATTTTCTTTTGACTGCACCAGAAATTGCTTTATTATTTCAACAAAAGAGAGAGAGAGTGTGTTTGTGTGTGTGTGGCAGGGTAGGCAGAGTGCAACAGTTCTTTCACAACAACTGGAGATTGGAGAAGGTAAGTGGGCTGACAATAAATGTATATAAAATGTGGGTTGACTGACTTTAAACTTTAAACAATGGGAGACAAGACCTAGGCCAAAAGGAAGGAACGTGGCTGTAAAACATCCGTTATGTGACAGAGATGAACAGGGCTTTATTCAATCATGCTGTTTTAAAAGAGGAAAAATTTGAAATGTTTTCCAGCTTAACCAGAAGCTGTTGACTAAAGATCTAATTGATTTAACCCTAAATTGAACTTAAATCAAAAGGAATCCGGATCTGTGATTATGCCCGGCCTGTCTCATCATTCTTTCTGAGAAACGTTACTCTGAACAGCAAATTGTATGATCACAGTTAAATTAAAGGTATATTTTATCTAAATTAACATTTAAGGTAAATTAACACGGTGTTTTTAATCATTGGCTTTGAGTAAAATACTTAAGGGTGGCATGGTGGCTCGGTGGGTAGCACTTCTAAAAACGTGAAGCAGGTTACACAGACCCCCAAAATCCCTTGCTGTGCACTCACTGTATATTTTTGATTACATGTATTCTTTTAGTTTTTATTTAGTTTAATATTTTATTTAACTTACTGGGTCCTGGGTATGATGGGTGTGAGTTTCCTTCCACAATTCAAAGATGTGCAAGTGAGGTGAATTGTAGATACAAAACCAGTAACTACCTGTACAGTCATGAATGTAACCAAAGTGTGTAAAACATGATGTTAAAATCCTTACTCACTCTCTTAACCGCTTATCCAATCACAGTCGCGGGGGATAAGCGATAAAGAACCACAGATAATTCCACAGTCTGAACAATTCTGATCTTTGATTGGAGAGACATCTGAAGATCTTCATTCATTCTTCTTCTGCCAAGTGCCGGTCTGTGTCGTATTTCCTGACTGCCGGAGCCACTGTTGGTAATAATTGATACAACTGTGTGAAAGCTGTCCACCACTTTGATATCTCCATTAATGGTAAAGTTAGTGGTTTTTCCTGTAGTCATGACCTCTGACTCCGTCATATTGAGCTTAAGTTCCATCTTTAGATTCTTTTCTCTGTTCTTTAACTTTCCTAACAGTGGCCTTAGGGACTTCCTGATATCCTGTTTTGTGTGATTGATCCACCATTCTTAAATCCTTGATTATCTTTCTCCAGTCCTGTTTCTATCTTATTACAAAACAAAAGAGTGAAGAAGAGTCGAAGTACACTAGACTAACCAATCAGCAAATTACGAATGTGGTAGCTGCTCACTAGTATAATATAACGTATTTATACAGTATAATTCTACACACCTACGTGGGAACGTGTGTCTGTGTTACGGCATTAAGTGGGTGACAAAAGATTTTAAAAAAATCAGTAATTATCAATATGTCTGTGTGATCTTGTCTTTGGTCCAGAATAAAGGTCAATGGTAGCTCAGCAGTTAGTGTACTGAGCTAGTAAAGAAGGTTAATGGTTAGAAAGTGCATAAAAAGTCCACCTACAACCAGAGGAAGTTAAAGCAGTATTAAAAATCCCACCAATGCAGCTACACTTAATACACTCATACCAGAGCAACACACACTACCATGTTTTTACCATGCTGGTGCTCTGTCGCCTCACAGCAAGAAGGTCCTGGGTTCAATCCCCAGGTGGGGCAGTCCGGGTCCTTTCTGTGTGGAGTTTGCATGTTCTCCCTGTGTCCGCGTGGGTTTCCTGCGGGTGCTCCGGTTTCCTCCCTCAGTCCAAAGATGTGCAAGTGAGATGAATTGGAGACACTAAATTGTCCATGAGTGTGTTCAATATAACCTTGTGAACTGATGAATCTTGTGTAATGAGTAACTACCGTTCCTTTCATGAATATAACCAAAGTGCAAAACATAACGTTAAAATCCTAATAAACAAACAAAACCATGCTGGTGTCAGTGTGGTTCTGAGAATGATCCAAAGCCAAACGTCATCTTATCAGTCAAGGTTCTTTTCACTGATTAATAAGTCATTACAAGGAATGATAAACTGTACAGATAAGCTCGAGTTAGTAATTGTATTCCCACAGCATTCATCTTTATAGTAGGTTCATCTTTATCATCTTTATAGTAGCTTGAAAAAATATTGAATGAACATACCAGATAGGTGTACCTAATAAAGTGCTCTATATAGATGTATATTACATCTAATATTTTAACATTGCACTTTTCTACAGAACTGTACGTATATTCAGGTTTATTGGAAAATAAAAATAAAATGAAAGCAAATACAATTCATATAAAAATGGTTTGGGACCTACAGTGCCACCTAGTGATCATAATGACTGCAACTTGAATCCTCATCCTCTTGTGTCTACATTTTGTTTTTGTTTAGATCCTGTAACATTTTTTAAATTTAAAGTAAGACTTAAAGGTGGCTCTATGGTGTAGTGGGTAGTGCTGTCACCTCACAGGAGGAAGGTCCTGGGTTTGATTCCCTGTTAGGGTTGCTTTAAATGTGTGTGTGTATGTCATGTGATTGGCTACATGTCTGGAGTGTTTTCTACCTTTGGTCCAATAAATCAGACTAGTGCTGGTAAATTTGGTTCATTTTAGGGACTCAGGTTAATCCGAGTCACTCAGTAATGTGATCCGGTTCACTTGAGTCACTTGAGTCACTTGTACTGACATCTTGATTGCAATTGATTTACTGCATGAAAATGCATCCAAATATCACTTGTCCTCCGTGCACTCATCTTCTGTAAATAAATACTTCTCTCTTAATTCTCTTGGCACCTCACACTTCTCTTGTCAGTGACAAGTTGACACTTTTTTTCTAAGTGGAATCTTGATCATGGGGGAGAGGGGGGTGGACTCACCTATTAATCAGATGGGTATATTAATGGATCAAGGGTTAAAGGGGGATGGTCAAGAACAAATTGCCATGGTATCCTCACCCAGTCAGGCAGCCACAGTGGCACCAAAACTAATCTACACCTTTACTAATCTATACCACTACTACTGATAATAATAATAATAATAGCATGTGCATAAAATCAGCCACATAACGAACACCAGTGTGTTTAACCGCTTGTTTATTGGAAAATTTAACTTATTACTTATGTTCACTGACTAGAGTGAAGTCGGTTCAACCAAATCACAGTCTGCAGTGTTTCCGGTAAGTCTGCTCACTTGCCTTGTGTACTTAACAGCAGCCAGTCAGAGGACTCCAGAGGATCCCGGGTTAATTGAGATTTCGGACTCGTGATTCCTGATTCAGTACAAAGATTCGAATCATTAACTTGGGTGATTCAGGAACCGCCCAGCTCTAAATCACACCCATGCGACCATGACCAGGATAAAGCTGTGGTAAAACAGACAATGAATAAATTAATTAATTGTGTCCATTGTTCAGTTGGAGAGTTGTTTCTACTACATCAGCTATAGTCACAAGTAACTTCTTTACCAGAGGCCATCTTCCTACCACGACTGAGAAGATTTCATAATCCTGCCTTTTTTCATTGTGAAGAATTATAATCAGTGTGCTCATGGTTCTGTGCTTATCTGTAATTTAGAACTTGTTCTACCATGAAAACATGCTGTGCAGGAATGAATGCAGGAAGTGCATTATTAATCTTCATGTGATTTACTCTGTTTTTAGATCAGATGGGACATGAGGAATTAAACAAGAAAGTTGCTAAGCATTACTTTTACCTATGCTGTAACAGTTAGGGGTGCTGGAGTCTCATGCTAAACTCTGCAAAATTGATGTCTTATTATTAATGATTTTAGTTATACTTTAACTTCACCTTCTGTTTTTTTTTTTTTTTTTTTTTTTTTTAACCCCAAGCTGGTTCTGACATGAACATTTTAACAATGCTGTTCCTACTGGACTGCTGGATGTGATGGGAATCCCCCGTTGACTGCTCTCATTATGTTATACAAATAGATTTGTCTGGACTTTACTTCTAAATTTAAGGATTGGGTCAGCCAAAGAGAGGAAAGGACCTGCCCACCAGCTGGGCATTTATGAATATGAACCTGATGACCCTCAACTACCAGGACCAAACCTTTGACATGTACGTAAGTAACACACAGAAAAAACATTTGCATACTCTTATACTTCCTTCTGGTTGGCTGGAAGGCCTTGGTTAATTCTTCATATTAAAAGGTCTGCTACACTAGCCCACCACCCTGCATAGTTTAAGATCTTGAGTTTAAGTCTTAGTGGTGCTACCCACCACCCACCCTGGCTGTGCACGCAGTAGTCACAATTGGCCGTGCAATAGCAAATTCTTCTGTATGGTCAGGGCATAAAGAAGCAGCCGGTGCCTTGACATGTGTTAGAGGGGGCAGGTGCTAGTCTACGGCTCTCCTAGGCCAGTGTGGGGATAGAGCAAATGAGAAATTGTAGTGAGATTCAAGATTTTTCTACTTTTGCACAACAAATCCACCATTTGGGATTGTTTCAGCCCAATTAAACCCCTGATTATAAATGGTGGCATTAGACTTTGGCTGAGTCTCAAATAGTGTACTTGTGTAGTGCATGTTAAAGCTGTAAAGAACTGTGCAAAATTCTAAAATACTCACTATAAACTAGAATGTTAACCTTAACATAATGTGTTCACAGCCATGTAGTTAATAACCAAAAATTAAGTGACCCTGCAGAATATGATGGATCGACCCTGTAGAAACACAGTAATTTACACCACATCAGACTCAGCTACTTATAAAGCAGTTTACCAAACTAACATATCTTTATCATGTCCACATATTATTGACCACAGAGTGTATATTTATTATGTGTTTTTGGAAGGATTACGCAACCTCATTATAAGTACAGGTCAAGATTTTCTGCTGTTGTGAAGCCCTTAATTTTTTAACCCACTTAATGATTCAACCTCTTGTGCAATGTCCTGTCAACCCTATGTCACCTTTATTACCTATACTTCACTATTGGTCTTGTAGCAGCACTACTAAATCTCCAGCGAGTAAATATTTTACTGCTTTATGTATGGACATAGAGCTTCTATCTTTTCTTTTGAATGGTTTATAAAGGAAACACAGGCAGCTCAGACTACACATCAGGACTTACTTGTATACTTACTATAATAGTTTATATACTTATTATAACCCAGTTTTATACCTACTATAACAGTTTTTATTATTTCTGTGGTCACCCTTACCTCACCACATCATTGCCTCACTTTACAGCTGTTTCTTATAAACCTCAGTCCTTGTCACCTCTATTAATCATGTGCAAATATCCTCCAACTATGAGTGAAATCGTTTCATTTCTTTCTAACCACTGAATAGGAATGTGTTTGTGTTAAAAAATTCAATTTTTTAGTCTATGTGCTACACACTGTGTGATCACATTAGCTCTTAAAGTCTAAAGTCTATATTTCATTTAAAGTCTATTTTTAAGGGTTTTTTTTAGTAATTTTTAATATTTTATTTATTTTCACCCCAATTTTCTCCCCAATCTAGTTTTTCCCCAATCCAATTTCCTTGATTATGTTATGCCTCACCTCTACCAATATTACCCTCCACTGCTGACTGAGGAGCTTCAAAACTGACACACAGCCCGACATGTGTGCAGTACCGACTGCATCTTTTCACCTGCACTGGGCGAGTTTATGTGCGGATCAGCCTTGTGTACAGAGAGCACCACCCTGATCAGCATTATTCCCAGCTCTGTGCAGGCGCCATCAATCAGCCAGCAGAGGTCATTGAACCAGTTATGAGGAACCCTGGTTCGGCTAATACCACCCTGTGAACAACAGCCAATAGTTGTTCATATAGCCCGCCAGCCCAGCCGGATGACGGAGCTGAAATTCTATACAATGTATTCAAAATCCCAGCTCTGGTGTGCTAGCATATTTTACCACTGCGCCATTTGAGTGGCAATATTTATTATTTTTAGATTTTCTTTTTTCTTGCTGTAAAAAATTATTTCCCTGAGGGGATCAAGGAAGTCTCATCAATAAATGACTGTTTTTATTTGTTTTCTTTTAAACTTAATGCTATTAAGTACTTAATGCAGTTTCTTAAAATTCCCCTTATTGTGTTCATTTTAAGCAGTTTAAATGATTACGAGTGGCCTTTAAATGTCATCTTGACACTTATTAAAATACCAAACCCTATAAACAAGAGCTTACAATTAGGAAATGCCACCCTTGTGAGAAATATGGCCATTATCTGGTTATCTTTTTCTTGAAAGTTGTCTTGTTGCACCAGGTATAAAATATATTTATATATAAAAATAATCTTTATAAAAGTTTGCCACTGCTGAGTCATGAACTGGGTCATTTTGCAACACAGTCTTAGACTAATTAACAGGAAAAGTAAGTGACAGGTCAGTGGTCCCTTGAAAAGGTTACAGGTTGACCCAAAAACCTTTGAGCCCTTAGACAGCATTGCATAAGGAATTATTATGCTACTGGTATTAATATATGACCAAATGGATTTGAGAGTACTTCGGAAAACAGTTGTCTTAACTTAACACAGTCTATTGCTGCATCAAGAAATGCAAACTATTAAATATGTTCCAGAGTTAGATGAGTCACTGAGATCTCTGTGCCACTGATGAAAAGAATCCTCCACATTCAGTGAAAGGTGCAAAAGCCAACATCTGTCATGGTATGGGAGCGCCCACAGCATGGGTGATTTTCATGTGTGAAGGTACCACTGACACAGAGGTGTATAGAAAGACATATGCTGCCCTTAATGTAACATATTTTTCCATTCTTTTTACTTTTTGCACTTAAATAAAGGTTTAAGAGAAAGAAAAAAACAAATCACAGATTTTTCTTCTTATTACATTTCACAAAATGCCAGTAAGTAAGCTCTGGAGGCCGCTCAGGTGGCACAGTGGTAAAAACACACGCTGAACATGCTGGATCTCGAATACATCGTATCGAGTCTTAGCTCTGCCTGCCGACTTGGCTGAGCGGCCACATGAACAACGATTGGCCTGTTGTTTATATATATTGAAGCCGGATGGGGTCTCTCTCTCATGACTAATGCAATTACGACCTCTGCTGGCTGATTGATGGCGCCTGTACAGAGATGAGGAAAAAAGTGCATTGATCAGGGTGTGTCTCTCCGTACACAGTACTGATTTGCATGCACACTTGTCAAAGTGCACGTGAAAAAAATACATACGGCTGCAACCCACATGTCGGAGGGGCCGTGGGTTAGCTTCGTTCTCCTCAATCAGAGTCGGGGTTGGCATTAGTGGAGAGGAAGTGTGACGCAGTCGGGCAATTAGATGCGCTAAATCGGGAGAAAATGCATAAACAAACAAAACAAAAAATGTGCATAATGAGCCTTGGCCGCCCATGACCCTGTCGGCGGTTTACCACTGTTCCTTCCTTGGACCACTTTTGATAGATACTGACCACTGCAGACCAGGAACATCCCACAAGAGCTGCAGTTTTGGAGACGCTCTGATCCAGTCGTCTAGCCTATTCGGTGTATATGCAGTTTAAAGCAAAAGTTTGGGCACCCTGAGTTAAATTCCATGTTATATAGATTTCTTAAGTAAAAGCAAAACAACACATTCAGGATACAAGATACACTAAATATATCAACATGTCACCACTTGACTAAATATGAAAGATTTGCACATTTTTTCAATATTTTAATATAACATCCACAGAATACACACATTTACAAGGAGGTTTCCAAGCTTTTGCATAAGACTGAATAGCAGAGAATTCATGTTAATTAATGATGCTAATGTTCCACTCAGATAGATGAGCATGTGCTGTTGGGTGGAAGCGAGAGGCCCAGCAGCAGCAGATCAATGTGTTCATGTACTGATAAAACACACAAACACATGATTGAGTGCACATCCACGTTTGCACAGTCTTGCATGTTTTGGCACGTGCATAGAAAGCACGTAAACCAGTTTGGAGCAGAACAGTAACAATTTCATGCTGGTTGATCCTGCTGCCACATCTGGTTCAAGCACAGCAGGCATGGTACATGATTATTCGGTTAATTTCACTAACTGCTTTATCAAGGGTATAGTCGTGGTGGTTGCAGTGTTGGGTGCAAGGAATGTACAGCAGAGGTCTCGACCACCGGGCCTTACCCGGTTGCACAGAAGGAATAAATAATTAGAGATCGCAACATCAGCAATGAAAACACTGCTTTTTTTACGGGTATTATTGTCCTCAATCACCCCTAGGTGAAAGCAGCATCTCATTGCAGCGAACAAAAAAGCTAATTTGTGAGTAGTACAGTTATTCTATTTTAAATCCCCCGCCCCTGCCAGTCAGTGAAATTATATCTTATATGAAACCAATCCGTGGTGCAAAAAAGGTTGAGGGCCGCTGCTGTACAGGATGCCAATGCATCTCAAGGCAAAACACCAACATACATTACAGTACCTCTCACTTGCTGATACTTAGGTGCAATTCAGAGCAGCTAATTCATGTTTTTTTAAGGTAGGAGTGTATTTGATCACTTGAGTTTAATTTAAGTTAATGATTATTAATATTTATTCATTGCATATGTCCATTCCAGATGCACACAATATCTTTTTGCATTTACATTTTCGGCATTTGGCAGACGCTTTTATCCAAAGTGACTTACAGTACTGTGACAGTATATTGTTTAAGCAATTGAGGGTTAAGGGACTTGCTTAAGGGCCCAACAACCTGGCAGTGGTGGGTCTTGAACCAGTGACCTTTCCATTACAAGTCCAGTACCATAACCCCTAGGCTACAACTGCCATTTATAAGGAAAAACGTATGTGTTTATAGACACAAAGGCTTTTTTTTTTTTTTTTTATTGAAGGACAATGGTAAAACAGACAATGAATGTTAGAATTAATTGATTAATTAAAGTTCTTAAATAATGCTTCTAATAATAATAACACAAGAAAAAAATTTTTGTTTTTTTTTAGTTTGCAACACTTTTAATGGAAAAAACAAGCACAAATGTCTGCAGATGAAACTGTGCGCACAAGCTTTTAGAAATAAATAAGAAATAAAAACAAACGTCAAATGAAATATAGAACTTTTTGACATTGATTATTATGTGATCATCCCAAGAACTGTGTCATTAGAATTTTGTTACTATAAGTGCAAACTCCTTTTTATTTATATTTTATTTATGACTTTTTGTAGTTTCTCAGTGCTTTACATCTCTCCATCTGAAGCTTGGCATTATGCTTGGCAATGTAAGGCTTGCATACAGCGGCTCGGCCATGAAGCTCCTGGTGCACAGTTTTGAGCTGTTGTTAATAGCAGAGGAAATTTGAAATTCTGTAGTTATTGAGTCAGTGGTGCCTTATGCACTATGCACCTGAGTTGGTGTGATTCCTAAAGGCTTTTGATTTATTTATTACAGTTGATTGTGGGGGAAAGAAATGTCACTAACTGACTTGTTGGAACAGTGGCATTCTGTTACGGTACCCCACTCAAATTCAGTGAGCTCTTTAGAACAAATGTTTGTAAAAACAGTCTGCATGGCTTAGTCAAGCCAAAATCAAGTCAAATGTATTTGTATAGCACGTTTTACAACAGACATGGTCTCAAAGCAGCTTTACAGAATCCAGGACTGATAGACCAAAAAACTCTGTTGAGCAAGCCAAGGGCGACAGTGGCAGGGAATAACTCCCCTAAAATTGCAGAAAAAAACCTTGAGAGAAACCAGACTTAACAGGAACCCCCATCATCCTTCAGTTGCCTGAAGAATAATTTAAAATTTTAAGCAATCTTCATTATTCAGTCCAGTCTGTAATAAAGTCTGTAGTGAGTTCTGGACATTTCTGGTGCAAACATGCCAGGTTTCAGTCACATCTAGCAGGAGCAGCATTGTTCTTCACTTGCAAACAGGTAAACAGGTTTCCGTCAGAACCACCTCTAGGTAAACAACAGAAACTGTAGTTAAAAAGTGAAATCAAATCTAAGTGCTTGATTTTATACACCTGTGCCAATGGGACTAAATGAAACACCTGAAATCAGTGATTAACAGGTGTGTCCAAATACTTTTGTCCATATGCAGTATTTTTTAAGTTCTCAATTCTTCCAGTACAAAGTTTCATTGAAGATATTCTAAAGATTTGTAGACTTTTTTCTTGTATTACGTAACATATCACCAGCATTATTATGTTTTCTTATATTTTCTTTCGTATGTGCATGATCTGCTCTATGGTGACAATCATGTGATCCTGTTACTCTGTGCTAATGTAAATACATGATTAGCCAAACAAGACACAACAGAGTCACATGAAAGCTTCATGCACTTGCATTCTTAAAATAGTCAAAAGTATGTGGACACCTCTTTTAATCACTGAATTTAGCCAAACATATTACTAATAGTTGTATAAAATCTATAATACAGTATAACGGGGAGAAAGGAAGTTTTTTTTTTTTCCTGTTCCAGTATAAATATGCTCCTGTGCACAAAGCAAAATCTAAAAAGACCTGGTTTGTTAAGTTTGGTGTGGACAAACTCCAATAGCCTCCACCTTAGCCCCACTGAACACCTTTGGGACCTGTAGATGCTTCTGTAGTGTGGGTTACCCTGTTATGTCGGAATAATCCTGATGAATGATGAAGCATGTGGTGAAAATATATGAATGATTATGTGTTGGTACGAGTAAATCTCCCAAAATACAGACTTGTTCAAGATGGTAGATTGTTATGGGTAAATAGATGAGTAAAAATAAATATAATACACATTATACTAATTATCTCACCTACCTATGAGGTTTTTCTCGTTTTAAAACAACAAAAACAAATTTTAGTGACAAGTGTGCATTATATAAATGCTATAGTGGATTTATATTTGAATACATTGTATTATTTTATTTTATTTTTTTTTAATATTTTGTTTATACATTTTCTCCCCTTTTTCTCCCTTTTTAGCGCGTCCAATTGCCCGATTGCGTCATGCTTCCTCTCCACCAATGCCGATCCCTGCTCTGAGGAGAACTAAGCTAACCCATGCCCCCTCCGACACGTGGGCAGCATGCCGTATGCATCTTATCACCTACACTTTGACGAGTGCAGTGCAGCTCAGCGTTGTGTACGAAGAGACACACCCTGAGAGCACTCTTTTCTCATCTCTGTGCAGGTGCCATCAATTAGCCAGCAGAGGTCGTAATTGCACCAGTCGTAATTGCACCCCATCTGGCTTAGTCCCCGCCCATATCTGAACAACAGGCCAATTGTTGTTCATGTGGCTGCTCAGCCTTAGCCGGCAGGCAGAGCTGAGATTTAATATGATGTATTCGAGATCCCAGCTCTGGTTCCAGCGTGTGTCTTGATGTAGATCTTAAAAATAAGATAAGATTCCTTTATTTATCCCCATGGGGGGAAATCTGAGTGTTACAGCAGCTCCAGTACAGTGTAGTACAGTAAATATAGTAAATAAAATAAAAATAAAGTAAAATAAATTATAAAAAATATTGACTATTAAATGCAGTTACTATTATACAGCAGTACAACAAATATATCTATACATATATCTATAAATATATCTATAACTATACATATACAGTATATGTATGACAGTTGTGTAAAGTGCCAATGATAAAAATGAACAACAGTCCATCCATCAACATCCAGACCGTTATCAGCAACACGTTCAAAAGCCAGGGTCTGTCATGGTATGGGGTCGTGTCAGTGCCCTTGGCAAAGGTCATTTACACTTCTGTGATGGCAGCATTAATGCAGAAAAGTACTTAGAGCAACATGTGCTGCCAGGGACGTCATCATCTTTTCCAGGGACGTCCATGCATTTTTCAAACAGACAATGCAAAACCACATGCTGCACACATTACAAAGGCATGGCTGTGGAAAAAGAGGGTACGGGTACTGGACTGGCCTGCCTGCAGTCCTGCAATAGAGAATGTGTGGAGAATTTTGAAAGGAAAAATGTGACAACGACGACCCCGTACTGTTGCACATCTTAAGACGTGTTTGCTGGAAGAGTGGGACAAAATCAAACCTGAAACATTAAATCGCTTGGTATCCTCGGTGCCAAAACGTCTTTTACTCTAAGTGTGGTGACAAGGATTGGCAACATTACAAAGTGGTAAATGCTTTACTGTCCCAACTTTTTCTTTTAAATGTGTTGCAGGCCTGAAATGCAGGAATGGATGTTAATTAATAAGTGAAATTAAGTTGACCAGACAACACATGAAATATCTCAGGTTCATCCTGTCTGTGATTAAATAAAAGTCAAAGTAAATGTAAGAAACTCTGTGTTTTTTATTATTATCTGCATTTTCCATGCTGTCCCAACTTTGTCTGATTTGGGCTTGTACAACCATATAAAAAAAACACAATCTATACTACATTTACATTTACTTATCCAGAGTGACTTACAGAAGTGTTTCCATAGTAAACATTTAATTACTCTAGTTTAAGTAAACAGTCCAAAACAGTCCAAGAACACATCTGCTAGAAAACGTGTTTATTTATTTTTTTAAAGAAATGAATGAGTGTTAGTAAGTACAAGTTAGCTTAAGTGCTTACTGAAAAGGTGGGTTTTTTATCGTTTTTTAAAGACAGCGAGAGACATGGTCAGACAGACAGAGGAAGTTCGTTCCACCACTTGGGTGCCAGTACAGAGAAGACCCTTGATGCTTGTCTTCCTCTAGTCCTGGGTGGAGGATCAAGTCGAGCGAGACTATAGTAATATAGGCTCGGATATAGTAACTATATAGGGTTACTCTTTTTTATTTAAATTAGAAGCTATATGACCTTTTTTACAGCATTGAAAATGTGTCAAATGTTGGGTTGTGTTGAGTATAAACTTGAGAGATGTGGCTCACTGGCCACTATTTGTTGTCTGGGTGTAGAACACATTTGAGTATATTGTTACTTAAATGACCAAAACTGATTGTCCAACATTGGTTATTAGTTTAAAAAGTTTTTAATAGCCACGCAAATGATGTGCCCACCCCCTAAAATGCAAGCATGTACCAGCTGTATGGATGTGTAATGCTGTGGTGAGTCCAGGAGGTGGAAAAAACACTTGTAGAGAGGTTGGTAGGAGTAGTCAGGGGGAGGTGCACGCTGCACAGTCAGAGCAGGAGGCAGCCACGGCCAGGCAAATACACACAACGCGTGGAAGGAAGCCAGTGTGTAAGAAGTGCGTGGACGTCTGCTGAGTGACTGCTGAGAGCGCATTTTAATTCGTCAGTGTTATAAAGCTGAAATCGACCCCAAGCAGGACTTGATTTCGATTATTCGGATATTTGGTTTGTGCTTTGGAGTTTTGTGTAAAGAGCGTGTAGAGAGCGTCCTGAAGCAAAGTGTTGATTGTTTTTAGAATTAAAACTCTTAACATCTGTCATGGACCAGTGAGGAAAACTGGACTTCGAATATTCGAACATTCGGATTCTTTAATTAATCGTCTGGATTCTTCTCTCTTAGAGCTTGCTGAACAAAAGCGAAGGTGTTTATTTAATAGTTGTTTTTTGTTTTTTTACAGTATTGCTTATAATAACCGTGCAGCAGGGCAGTGTTTCTGTAATCGATTATTCGAAATGTTTTAACACGCTGTTAAAACGCATCTAAGTTCGCTTTAATTCAATCTCCATTATGGACTGAAGTGCAAGTGCTGGTGCATGTGGACATCGAGGACGCTTGCTTTATGATGTCTCAAGCCGGAGTGGACACGGGACTCGGTTTTTCCAAGTTACCGGCTGTTTTTAACGATTCGTTCCTGACGGCGCGTCTCCGGCGGCGCAGACACTCCGCCACCTCCAGGCGCAACGCGTTCCGCTCGAACAAAATGCCCACGGCCGAGGAGAGCACCGACTACCGGGAGCGCAACTTTCCCACGCTCACAAAAACCCTCTCGTGGTCTGCAGATGACATTTTCTCTGAGAGCAACGCCGGCACGGAGCGGCAGAAAGCGCCCGAGCGGTGCGCGCGCTCTCCCCGCTCCAGCTCGAGCTCCCCGCCGCGCGGTACCACGCGCCACTCCGGTGAAGGCAAGCCGAGCTCCAGAGCCGCGCGCCGCAGCACCGACTCCGAGGAGGAATGCGCGGCTAAACCGGTGACCTCCCCGTCCAAGTGGGAGCAGGAGAGGGAGGATGAAGTGGAGACCAAAGCGGTGGCGACTTCGCCGGACGGAAGGTACCTCAAATTTAACGTGGAGATCGGGAGAGGATCGTTCAAGACCGTATATAAAGGCTTGGATACGGAGACCACGGTTGAGGTCGCGTGGTGCGAGCTGCAGGTAAGCGCGAGGGTTTTTGTTTACTCTGGTTCAGGTTAAAAAACAATTGCTTTGCGCCTTACATTACAGGTACAGTATACAGTCTGAGCAATTGAGGGTTAAGGGCCTTGCTCAAGGGCCCAACAGCAGCAACCTGGCAATGGTGGGGCTTGAACCAGCGAACTACTTATTGCTAATTGATTGCCTTGATTGTTTTTAAGTCAGACGCTCAAATCAGTGCAGAAACTCAAGTGATACTGTCCACAATCAAGCAAGCAAGCCTTACCCTGCCATGGACAGCACACCTTTATATTCGGTTGATTACATAACCACAGGTGGCAAGGTGGCTCAGTGGGTAGCACTGTTGCCTCACAGCAAGAAGGTCCTGGGTTCGATCCCCAGGTGGAGCAGTCCAGGTACTTTCTGTGTGGAGTTTGCATGTTCCCCCTATGTCTGCGAGCTCCAGTTTCCTCCCACAGTCCAAAGACCTGCAGTCAGGTTAATTGGAGAATACAACATTGTCCATGAATGTGTTTGACATTAAACTTGTGAACTAATTAATTATATAACCACACTAAAAGCAGGAAGATTCGCTTGTTTTCGCACAGCATTCTTTAATCTGTAAGCCTATGATCATGCAAAGCTTGCCAGACAGTGGACAGTGTCTCAAATGTGTCAGCAGCCTCATTACTTTGTGGTTCTTGGATTACATCAAACCATCTGAATGTCCTCTCAGCAAAATGTTTTCTTCCAGACCTTTCAGGATACCACTTTTCCATGTATGTTGTAAGGATTGCAGGCAAACTAGTCCTCTTCATACTGGCATTATAAAAGTAGGTTAGTTATGACTGATGAAAACGAAAAAATAATAAATATAAAAATATATAAAAAATAAATTAGTCATTTTAATAAATAAATGCAGTTTTAACTGTTGACTGATAGTGGTGAGCCGAAGTGAAACTTACAGATCACCACAGCCTGTGTGGTCTGAATGTAATTGTTGCAATATACTGTACACCAATGAGGCATAACATTATGACCACATCCTTGTTTCTACACTCACTGCTGTGTCTTATGCACTCATACCAACACAACACACACCAACACACCACCACCATGTCATGGTCACTGCAGTGCTGAGAATCATTCACCACCTAAATAATACCTGCTCTGTAGTGGTCCTGTGGGGACCATTAAAGAACAGGGTGAAAGCAGGTTAAAAAAGTATGTAGAGAAACAGATGGACTACAGTCAGTAATTGTAGAACTACAAAGTGCTTCTATATGGTAAGTGGAGCTGATAAAATGGACAATGAGTGTAGAAACAAGGAGGTGTTATGCCTGATCAGTGTATATTGTTGACATAATTTGATTTCTTTCTAAGACCTGTCATAATTTAGAACTTAATTAAGTTGCAATATCTTTATTCACTATTTTATAAGTTTACATTTTCAACATTTAGCAGACACCTTTATTCAGTACTTACAGTACTGTGACAGTATACAGTCTAAGCAATTGAGGGTGCATCCTGGCAGTGGTGGGGCTTGAACCTGTGACTGGTTGATAACTAGTCCAGTACCTTAACCGCTAGGCTACAATGTCCCTAAGTAATAATACTTATGCTCAGGTTATGTAGACCAGTACCTTCAAGCTAGCAGCAAACATGGATTTACACCGATCAGCCATAACATTAAAATGACCTCCTTGTTTCTACACTCACTGTCCATTTTATCAGCTCCACTTACCATATAGAAGCACTTTGTAGTTCTACAATTACTGACTGTACTCCATCTATTTCTCTACATACTTTGTTAGCCCCCTTTCATGCTGTTCTTCAGTGGTCAAGATCCCCACAGTACCACTACAGAGCAGGTATTATTTAGGTGGTGGATCATTCTCAGCACTGCAGTGACACTGACATGGTGGTGGTGTGTTAGTGTGTGTTGTGCTGGTATGAGTGGATCAGACACAGCAGCACTGCTGGAGTTTTTAAATACCGTGTCCACTCACTGTCCACTTTATTAGACACTCCTACCTGGTTGGTCCACCTTGTAGATGTAAAGTCAGAGTTTTGTGCTGTTTGAGTTGGTCATCTTCTAGACCTTGATAAGTGGTCACAGGGCGATGCCCACGGGGCGAGGTTGGCTGGATATATTTTTTGTTGGTGGACTATTCTCAGTCCAGCAATGACAGTGAGGTGTTTAAAAACTCCATCAGCACTGCTGTGTCTTATCCACTCATACCAGCACAACACACACTAACACACCACCACCATGTCAGTGTTACTGCAGTGCTGAGAATCATCCACCACCCAAATAATACCTACTCTGTGGTGGTCCTGGGAGAGTCCTGACCATTGAAGAACAGGGTGAAAAGGGGCTAACAAAGCATGCAGAGAAACAGATGGACTACTGTCAGTAATTGTAGAACTATAGAGTGCTTCTATATGGTAAGGAAATACCTGAAGTCTCAAAGACTATACTGTCTTTCACAGCATTCGGCCACTGAGGTATTTGTTTTGTTTGTCTGTATTTTTACTTTGGTAAAATGTCATTTTACATGCTGTGTGTGCTGTTATTGTGTTTTAAAAACTGTGTATATTTTCTCATGAATACTGTGTTTAGTTTTCACATTGGATTTGCAGAGAAGCCTTTGGGTAAACCAGTAACAAGAAAGCCACTTGTCTGCCTGTGATTCAGGGCACTTGAATGACTGAACTTATGGTAGTGTGGAGGGGGTGGTAGGCAGTTGCATTTGGGCCTATGGCATTAGGAGAGTTCATGTTAACATATTTCTTGGGCCCTCTTGTATCAGTACTTGTTTACTTACGGCTTATGTTATTTACCAATAATTTTACACATTATTTGTCAGAACATTGTGAAATACTGTGTAGTATACCTGTCCGGGGATTACTAGTGGTTCCATGAACTTTGTCCTTGCAGAGTATCAAACCATTTGCTCTGACAGGAATGTTTAAGGTGTTCTTTAGAAAGCTTCATCACCTTCACCATGACTGCTAGTTGTTGGATGAAATCTTACCAACCAAAAGCAGAAGAGTTTATAATGAAACCAGGTGCAGCTTGAACTAGAACAAAAATACATCTACATTATGGCTAATTAATACAGACTTTTGATTAATTTTTTTTCAATCAGTTATTGTCTTAAGTAAAACAGTGTTTATACACCGATCAGCCATAACCTTAAAACCACCTCCTTGTTTCTACACTTACTGTCCATTTTATCAGCTCTGCTTACCATATAGAAGCACATTGTACTTCCACAATTACTGACTGTAGTCCATCTGTTTCTCTGCATGCTTTGTTAGCCCCCTTTCATGCTGTTCTTCAATGGTCGGGACTCTCCCAGGACCACTACAGAGCATGAATTATTTG
The DNA here is from genome assembly GCF_030014385.1 of Trichomycterus rosablanca. NCBI lineage: Eukaryota > Metazoa > Chordata > Actinopteri > Siluriformes > Trichomycteridae > Trichomycterus > Trichomycterus rosablanca. Next base: position 43,240,117 of record NC_085989.1, on the reverse strand, counting down.
GGTGGTGGATGATTCTCAGCACTGCAGTGACATTGACATGGTGGTGGTGTGTTAGTGTGTGTTGTGCTGGTATAAGTGGATAAGACACAGCACTGCTGCTGGTGTTTTTAAATACTGTGTCCACTCACTGTCCACTCTATTAGACACTCCTACCTAATTTGTCCACCTTGTAGATGTAAAGTCAGAGACAATCGCTCATCTATTGCTGCTGTTTGAGTTGGTCATCTTCTAGACCTTCATCAGTGGTCACAGGACGCTGCCCACAGGGCACTGTTGCCTGGATATTTTTGGTTGGTTGACTATTCTCAGACCAGCAGTGACAGTGATGTGTTTAAAAACTCCAGCAGCGCTGCTGATGATCCACCACCCAAATAATACCTGCTCTGTAGTGGTCCTCTGGGGGTCCTGACCATTGACGAACAGCATGAAAGGGGTAATTGTAGAACTACAAAGTGCTTCTATATGGTAAGTGGAGCTGATAAAATGGACAGTGAGCGTAGAAACAAGGAGGTGGTTTTAATGTTATGGCTGATTGGTGTAAATACAGGTAAAACAGTTTGAACATCTGCACCCTTTATTATTTAAATTTCATTATCATGTTTTACCACCTTTTTAACCCGGTCAGGGTTGCAGCAGGTCAGGCTTCCCTGGAGTCACAGGGCACAATGCAATAACACACCCCAGACAGGATGCCACACAGCAACAGCATTGTTATTTATTTTGAAATGGAAGCTTATACTTCATTCCAGACAGACATCTGTGTACATTCAGTTATTTGCTTGTCATGTTGTTGTCTAGGTACTAATGCAGGGAAGCAGCAGCTTAAGCAGTGGTTAAAGTACTGAACTAGTAACCAAAACGTTGCTGGTTCAAGCCCCTGGTTGAGCCCCTGAGCAAGGCCCTTAACCCCCATTGGCTCACATTGTATCCAGACATAATTGTAAGTCGCTTTGGATAAAAATAGTCTGCTAAATGCCATTACAAATATAAATAAATACTAATGCTTCCATTATTACTATATCAGGAATAGTTTAGCCACTTACTATATGTGAGTAAATGTGGAGGCTGTCAGCATAAAGCTAACATCTTTTTGGTTCAGTACTTCCCCCACTGTATTTTTCAGGGTTTCCCTGGGTTTAATAATGAATTCCTGAGGCCTTTTGTAAATTAAATGCTTAATAGTACAGCGACTAAGCTCTTCTTTTACTAAAAAAAGCTCTGTGGTGGGAATGTTTAAGGTTTGCCAAGAATACTTACCACTAAAGGTGGTGAAATGAGGTCTGGATTTAGCTAAAACCTTGAGCGGCTTTGTAACAAAGGCTTCTTATGTCAAGATTCACTTAAAGTAGCCTTGAAGCTAATTACCATTCATTCATTGTCTGTTTTACCTCCGCTTCTTCAGTTCATGGAACCACCCTGGTCATGACGCTAGTCCATCACATAAAACACACACACACACACACACAGACACACAGACACACACACACATACATACACACCTAGGGCACCTTAGTATCTTCAGTTAACCTGACTGCATGTCTTTGGACCGTGGGAGGAAAATCCACACAGATACGGGGAGAACATGCAAACTCCACACAGAAAGGACCTGGACCGCTCCACCTGGGGGTCGAACCCAGAACCTCTTGCTGAGAAGCAACAGTGCAGTTGTGACCTTGATTTGACACCAGTGCAGTGACGGGTTTACATAATAAAGTAATACTATTAGGCACCATGTTTATATTTACTCTAGGCATATTATCTATCCAGAAGATTTAGGACTGGGTGATACACAATATAGTTAAAAGTATGTGGACAGCTGTACTTGAGCTTGCTGAGGATCTAATTTGAAAACGTTCAAACACCCCTTTTTTTTGCTGCTATAACAGCACACATGTTTTATAGAAACTGTTGGGTAATGCCAAAGCTTTGAAATAAATCAGCTTTGTAGACCATTTGCAAGGAAAATTGTAAAACTGGACCAAAGAAACATGTCAGTATAAAACAGGGAAAAACTCAGCCACAGTATATTTCCTAGACTTCCTTTTTAACTCATAAATGACGTCCATCCGAGTTTATGGCTTTCACTGCAGGTTACAGACATGGTGTAACAGGCCCCCTTATTATATTATACAGTATATGCAATAAACAGCCTCTGTTGCATGTTAAAAAATAGCAAAATGTGACTGTTTAACATTAACTTAAAACCAACTTAGTGGTTTAGTTGGTAATGTACTGTAGGTGCTGCACAGCTCCAGGATCCTGGGGACCATAGCTTGACCCCCTGCTTTCAGTCACTTGTACTGTGTCACTGTAAACTTTAGTATGATCTCTCAGTGTCCATTTGCAATTAGTACAGTTACTTTAGTTTCTGTACTAAATGCACCCAACCTCTGACAAACCTATCAGTGAGTGGATTAGCTACCCTAAATTATGTTGTGTCCAGTGTTACACACACTGAAACTCAATGAATGTGTGTTGTTTTCATGTTTAAGCTTTTTTCCCCACCGCTTCCTTCATAAAACAGTCGAATACACAGAGCTCACACTCTCAGGTTTCTGTATCACAGGCAAACAGGAAACAGTCATGTCTTGTTTCCCAGTTCCACTGTATCTAATTGCACTGACTGGATCATTTTCAGGTCTTTTATGAGCTAAAGGTAATTAAAGAGATAAGTGAGTATGTGAGCGCTGGTGGCTTTTCAGGACCACAGCTGTTTTTCTAGCCTGGCAAAATGTAACTGCAGCCAATGTTTATGCTATTTTATTGGTTGGTAGTTTTTCTATAGTGCTGCGGTTAAAGGAAGTCTAGAGTTTGTTATGGGGCCCAACTGTGGCAGTTTGGCAGTGGTGTGGCTTTAACCAGCAACTTTCATATTACTAGTCCTGTACCTTAACCACTTTTGGCATTGGTAATTTAAGAAGCAAATTAATTAATTGTTAGTTTTGTTTTGTTAATCATATTTGAGTTTTAGTCTGTTCTTAATTGGTATTTTTTTTATTACTTCTTACTTCTTATTTTTTATTTTATTATTCTTTTTTTTTATTATTACTTCTAGTCAATAAAAACAATATTGCAGCTCCTCCAGGGATGTAACATGTTTAACATGGAATTCATATTTGGCTTAAAGACGTGTAATGCTTAAGTACTGTTTGCAGAGAAGCAGCCCAGTTGTGTGGGGTTTGTTTAAAAATATGATTTACTATTCATATGGAAATACACTGATCAGCCATAACATTAAAACCACCTCCTTGTTTTTACACTCACTGTCCATTTTATCATCTCCACCTGCCATATAGAAGCAATTTGTAGTTCTACAATTACTGACTGTAGTCCATCTGTTTCTCTACATACTGTTTTAGCCTGCTTTCACCCTGTTCTTCAATGGTCAGGACCACCACAGAGCAGGTATTATTTAGGTGGTGGATCATTCTCAGCACTGCAGTGACAATGACATGGTGGTGGTGTGTTAGTGTGTGTTGTGCTGGTATGAGTGGATCAGACACAGCAGCGTTGCTGGTGTTTTTAAATACCATGTCCACTCACTGTCCACTCTATTAGACACTCCTACCTAGTTGATCCACCTTGTAGATGTAAAGTCAGAGACGATCGCTCATCTATTGCTGCTGTTTGAGTTGGTCATCTTCTTGACCTTGATCAGTGGTCACAGGACGCTGCCCACGGGGCGCTGTTGGCTGGATATATTTTTTGTTGGTGGACTATTCTCAGTGCAGCAGTAACAGTGAGGTGTTTAAAAACTCCATCAGTGCTGCTGTGTCTTATCCACTCATCTCAGCACAACACACACTAACACACCACCACCATGTCAGTGTCACTGCAGTGAAGAACAGCATGAAAGGGGGCTAACAAAGCATGCAGAGAAACAGATGGACTACAGTCAGTAATTGTAGAACTACAAAGTGCTTCTATATGGTAAGTGGAGCTGATAAAATGGACAATGAGTGTAGAAACAAGGAGGTGGTACAACAAAGGTGTACAGTACAACAAAATTATTTCTTTGCATATCCCAGCTTGTTTGGAAGCTGGGGTCCGCCAATATAAGCACCTCTGGAGGCCTTGCTCAAGGGCCCAACAGTGTAATGGGTAAATAATTGTACAGCTATGTGTGAGGTGGACAGTTAATGTGAAATTGTAGATTGCTAGTCACAGCAGATATAATAAGCTAAGCATACAAAACTGCAGCAATGCTGTACAACTGGTTATAAATACAATCCAGATGTGTTTTAGGTACAAAAAACCTTAATGGCATTGTTAATAACTGAACCTGTATTATTATGTGGGTTGAGTGACATATTGTTTATCAGGCATGCCACTTTTTACTGCCTTAGCTCTTTGTAAGAATCCGGTCCTGTTCCTTTATTAAAACATGCCCTACATTTTGCTTTGTGTCCCTGCGCTCTGTGACATTACCCAGACACCCTGATCTTCCAGCACAGTAAGTCATCTACGAACACAGTGTTGGTTCTCTGATACACCTTTAGTTCAGGATTTGTTTTTTTAAATAAATAGGTATTTCTTTAGAGTTACAACATACTTCAGGTCATGTTAGCTTTTGTTACTTTCCAACTAGTCTGTGCTTTCTTGTGTCCTCACTCCCAGTGCCTTACATGAGCCTGTACTTCAGTACACCATACCTGTATTTGTACATTTTACTATTTTTAGTCAGTGAGGTTCTGGCTTTTTTCTAAGCTCCACATTTCCTGCTTTACCCATGCATTTTTTTGCTAGACTATCTAGCCAACAATAAGATTTAGCAGCCTGCCTGTGATTTAAAATGTATTAGTCCTGTTGTACAACACTTTTACCCAATTAGCTCATGCACAGCTAACTAACCTGCCTTTTTCCTGTAGTTTTTCCCCCCTACAGTACCTGTGTTATTAGTCTGTCTAAAAAGTCTTTTTTGGCTAAAATTTTCCAAATCCAAACAAGGATCAGGTAACACAAAACTAGAACCATTTAGGCAATAGTTAAGCTCAAGGACACACACAGAGAGAAATATGGGGCTGGTTTTCTGCAAATAGTGCTGGGGCATTAGACATTACTGAATAAGACCTTAATGAAGTGATGGATATATTAAAGGATATATTTAGTCTCATCAACCATTTACATTTATAGCATTTATCAGACACCTTTATCCAAAGCTCCTTACAATTAAGGGTATACATTGCAAGCAATTGAGGTTGAACCCAACAGTGGCAAGCTGGCAGATGTGGGGCTTGAACTAGCAATCTTTAGATTGTAAATATACACTGATCAGCCATAACATTAAAACCACCTCCTTGTTTCTACACTCACTGTCCATTTTATTAGCTCCACTTACCATATAGAAGCACTTTGAAGTTCTACAATTACTGACTGTAGTCCTGTTCTTCAATGGTCAGGGCCCCCACAGGACCACCACAGAGCAGGTATTATTTAGGTGGTGGATCATTCTCAGCATTGCAGTGACACTGACATGGTGGTGGTGTGTTAGTGTGTGTTGTGCTGGTATAAGTGGATCAGACACAGCAGTGCCGATGATGAGTTTTTAAATACCCACCCACTCACTGTCCACTCTATTAGACACTCCTACCTAGTTGGTCCACCTTGTAGATGTAAAGTCAGAGACTATCGCTCATCTATTGCTGCTGTTTGAGTTGGTCATCTTCTATACCTTCATACGTGGGATGCTGCCCACGGGGTGCTGTTGGCTGGATATTTTTGGTTGGTGGACTATTTAAAAACTCCATCAGCGCTTCTGTGTCTTATCCGCTCATACCAGCACAACACACACTAACACACCACCACCATGTCAGTGTCACTGCAGTGCTGAGAATCATCCACCAGCTAAACAATACCTGCTCTGTAGTGGTCCTGGGAGAGTCCTGACCATTGAAGAACAGCATGAAAGGGGGCTAACAAAGCATGCAGATAAACAGATGGACTACAGTCAGTAATTGTAGAACTACAAAGTGCTTCTATATGGTAATTGGAGCTGATAAAATGGACAGTGAGTGTAGAAACAAGGAGGTGGTTTTAATGTTATGGTTGATCGGTGTATGTGCTGGTGTTTCAAATAGCAACATAAATAATTAAATGATTGTTTTTGCTTACTGTATTTCATAGATTCAGTTTCTTCATGCAGTTTTAAGCTTATCATTTTATTATTTTATAGTTATTTTACTCTACTTAATACCTTAAAAAACAATCTATGCACTTTCTGTTAGGTGTTACCAAGTTACCAGCTATAGTCAGTCATGTAGTCAGTCAGTCAAGCCCCACACACGGGGTCAGGATACCATGTGACTAAGTTAAATGATAAGATAGAACTTGCTGCACCATCATAATAAACGTCTTAAACAAATATAATCTGTGAAGCCTAAGTGTATGTAAACTTTCTAGCTAGTATAGAATTTACCTGATTAAATTATAATGATAATGACTTTGCTCTTATCTGCCTCGTCAGAGCTTTAAAGAAATTCTCATCATGCCATTGATGTACTGATTACATTAAGATTTGATCACATGGTATGATATCAGGTTTTAGATTGTAGTATTTTTATTTGAAGCATTAACAGGATCAGCTTTGCCCTTTTGGCAGGTGTTTTCTAAGAAATAATGGTACCAGCAATTGGTTACGTAATCCTTTCTACTCCACCTAAAACTAGCAGGACCACATGCTTTCACACTTTTATGTTTTAGGTCCCAGTGCCTAAAAGAACTGAACATGAAGTACAATAAGCTCACGCTGTATTCATTTTCTCAGTATTTTTGCACAGGTGAACCCATTACAAAACAAACTTGTTACAGTAAATGAATAAAACGAAGCTTGCCAGGCTCTGGTTTATCAGAAATGCTTTTAGCTTCAAAAAGCCTGGAATTAACCTGTCAATCAGACATGGGTTGATTGTCAACCAGCATTAGTAAATAGATGAGAAGGTATTTGTGTTGTTATCTGTTCAAACAAAGGCTTAAAGTACAGAAAAGTCCCTAAATGCTGACTTCATAAAAAACGTCCCATTCTGTTTGCTTGCCATTGAAAAATGCCTTTAAATAACAAGGAAATATACTACATCGACAAAAGTATTGGGACACCTCTTCTCATTTTTAAATTCATGTGTTTTAGTCACAACAATTGCTAACAGGTGTAAAAAATCAATTAAATTATATAAAAGTAGGAAATTATATTTTTCCAACTATGCAGTAACAGTTTAAGGAAGGCCCCGTCCCTGTTCCAGCATGCCCCTGTGCATAAAGTAAGCTCTATAAAGACATAAAGAAAAGCTTGGTTTAAAGAAAATCCAGTGTCCTGCACAGAGCCCTGACCTCAGCCCCAGTGATCAGCTTTGAAATGAAATGGAACACTGATTGAGGCTTTCTTGACCAACATCAGTACCCAGCCACACAAATGTTTTTTGACTTAATGAGCACAAAATCTCACAGACATACTCCAAATCCTTGTTAGAAACCTTCTCTGAAAAGTGACTGTTGTTATAGCTGAAAGATCACACAGAGGTCACTCAGATTTAATATTACTTGTTTTTGAAATGGGAAGTCCAACAAGCTCATGGTCAGGTGTTCATATACTTTTGTCCATACAGTGTACGTAACATGGTTAAAACAATATACATCAATGAAATAATAGAGCTGCAGTTCAGATTTCTAACCTCATACAAATAGTCCAGAGTCCTGAGGACCTGGGTTCAGACCAGTGATGGCATAGTTACCTTGAAAAAGTAATCTGATTACTGATTACTGATTACTCCTTTAAAAAGTAACTTAGTTACTTTATGGATTACTTGATTTTAAAAGTAACTAAGTTAGATTACAAGTTACTTTATTAGTTATATAATGCGGTCCGCTAATGTATCCCATAATGCAACTGGAGCTGCGATTGAAGCGGAATAAGAAACAAGAAAGACGCGGAAAACGGAGTCCTCTGTTTACAAGTGTAAGTAAGATAAATAAAATAACATTTTTAAAGACAAATAAATAACAAAAAGACGATAAATATCCTACATTTTGGCGAGTGGGATTTGTAATGAGTCTGTAACCATGGTGATATTACGTCATCACGTCCCCACGTCATCACTCGGCGTTGGCCGAGTAGTGCACACTTCCTCCAATCTAGTGCACACTCTGTAAGTAACCGATTCCGGACGCAGCCCGTGACTTAACTGTCGCATAGGCCAGACGTCACTCCCCGAGACGCAAGAAGAAAGCAAATATATATCTTTTTACTAAGGAAAATGACAAAAATAGTAACGCACAGTAACTTGGATAAGTAACTTTAATCTGATTACTGGATTGGAAATAGTAACGAGTTAGATTACTCGTTACTGAAAAATGCGGTCAGATTAGAGTAACGCGTTACTAAGTAACGCGTTACTAAGTAACGCGTTACTGACCTTCACTGGTTCAGACCTTGCTTGTTATTAATGTGTTTTCTTAGGGTGCATTTACATTAGAGGAGACAAAACCGCTTTTGCTCTGGCTGTGCCGTTGTTACCTATGGTACCTCTGAGCAGCGCACACCTGCACACTTTTGCCTTGTTGGGCTCAGGATTTTTGCGCTTGCACCTGATTGAGCTTTGACCCAGTTTGCTGCTGACCTTTTCGAAGCGCCTCTGATAAGACGAACTGCTTTGATAAACAAAAGGTGGTTCTTACAATTTCTCAGCACCTCGAGCTATAACACAAATTTAAAAGTGAAACAGTAGGGAAAATACAGCTGCACATAGATACATGTGGATGCTTTCAAAGTGGATTAGAGGGTTATTTTACACAAATGCGTATTCGTGTCATGGTCACTTTGATGAGGTTTTACCGCACGACTTAAGCCAAGCTCTGAGCAAAGCATCGATTTGTGTCGGGGCTTGCGGTGAGCGAAGCGCAAAATGCTTCTCATGTGAATGCGCCCTTAATGTCCAGAAATAGTTTGTCTGTGTAATTGTAAATAGTTGTAAATAAATGAGTAAATGAGTGAGGAATAAGTGTGTCGTCCTGTCTTGTCCCTAGATTAGGTGGGAATCCAGCTCCTTGGTGATGGAATAACAAATCCAGTGAATTTTGTTGAGGTACAAGCAATAATAAATGATATCCTGTAATTGATTGCATTCCCACTTTGTGCCCAGTGTTTTGTGGTAGGCTTTAGACCCCCTATGACCTTAATTATGATGAAGCGGTCATCTAAAGGCTTTACTGGCCTTTGGGAAAAATTGTAACTTTTCCATTATGCACTTGAATGTGTGTTTACACTAAGCATGAGGGCATGGAAAACCAGAAGTCACTTTGTATTACATGACCATGGCTTTGTTGTGTGCAAATACTGCTGTCTGCTGATCATGCTGTGCTTTAATCAGTTGATCCTTTCTGGGTATTTATAGTTAGGACTATAAGTCCTATAACACCTATTAATTAATAGATTGCTATTTATCTTGCATTACTTATATGGTACAAACAATAGAGGGATACTTAAGTATAGTGTGTTTCTCTATTTGTGCCATGACTCTAAGTGTGAGTCTGTCGCTACACTTGCTGGAGGGTGGGCGTGCCATCCAGCAGTCAGCCTTGGCTAGCATGGGGCGGAGGTTGCCGATACATTTGAAACATTTACATTTTATTTTCGGCATTTAGCAGATGCTTTTATCTGTAGCGACTTACAGTTGTGACAGTATACAATCTAAACAAATGAAGATTGAGTGCCTTGCTCAAGGGCCCAACAGTGACAACCTGGCTTTGGTGGGGCTTGAACCGGCAACCTTTGAGTTACTGGACCAGTACCTTAACTACTAGGTTACAGCTGCACTTGGATGGTGCAGCAATCGAATGTGCTGGCCAAACATTGCGTAGGTCCGAGTCTCCAAATTCTACTGTCTAGTAACTCAGCGGTTAAGGTACTGGACTAGTAATCAGAAGGTTGCTGGTTCAAGCCTCACCATCACCAAGGAGGCCACTGTTGGGCCCCTGAGCAAGACCCTTAATCCTCACTTGAATCACTTAAATTGTCAGAATTGTAGGTCTCTTTGGGAAAAGGTGTAAATGACTGAGGCACTAGCATGAGTGGTAGAGAAATACAAAGAGCACAGTGTGGTCTTCCAGACGTGTTTGGGTGCTCTGTAGGAATCCGTGGCTGACTAGCGTAAAGAAGAGGTCAGAGAAGTGGGGGAAATGCATAAACAATCAATATTAATAATTGCAACATGCTGCTAATGTCATTTGTCCTTAAGGAGTTCACATGTCTGTCATCCGTGGCTGGTTTGAATTGATTTCGCTTTAGTTTTCATACACATTAATTCAAATGTGCTTATTTGTGACTGAACGCCGGTTTGTTGTGCGTATCTATGAAGTTAGAGGGTCATATTGTTATCAAAGTGTAACCCAGGAAGTGTACAAGATGCTAGCAGATATTCCACAGAGTGTGTTTATATACGTAAATAGCATGAATACTCGTGTGAATAATTTCTCACCAGCCTCTGTGCAGTGTGGATCTCAAATGACTTGCTGCTTAATTATCCCGGCGGCAGGTGGTCTCAAAGTGCCTGGAATTACTGACTTTAGCAACTTAGCAACCGCTAACTGAGAAAGTGAAACACAGGACGGAATTGTTCGTGACTGCTGAGCTGAGACTTTCAAAGGAATACTTTACTCAGAAATGTAAGCGTGGTTAATGATTTCTCAGAATTTTGTCGTACTGATTTGTTTGTTTGTACACAAATTGACGCTGAATGACTTTCCTTTTGTCTTGCCCTGTAAAGGACATCATTAAAAGTTCACCAAATGTCAAAATGTCTATTAAACTAATAAATGTTTAAAAATCATGGTTAGCATAGTAATTTATTTTGCTTTTAGTTTAAATGACTTTAAACAAGTATGAAAAAGTGTTTGTACACTACAGTACATTAACTAAGACATGTGGACATCCCTATTATTATTAGCTGTGGACATCAAATTATTGAGTTCAAGCATGCATTTCAGTTACAACCATTGCTATTGGGTAAATAAAATCAATTCTATACAATAATGAATGTATGAGGGTTTTTCTGTGCAGCCGCTCAGATGGCGCAGCGGTAAAAACACACGCTGTTCACCAGAGCTGAGATATCGAATACATCGTATCGAATCTCGGCTCTGCCTGCCGGCTCAGGCTGAGTGGCTACATGAACAACGATTGGCCTGTTGTTCAGATGGGGCGGGATTAAAGCCGGATGGGGACTCTCTCCGACTAGTGCGATTACGACCTCTGCTGGCTGGTTGGTGGCGCCTGCACGGAGATGGGAAAGGAGTGCGGTAGAGAGTGTGGCTCTCTGTACACAGCGCTGTACTGCACTGCACTCAGCAAGTGTAGGTGATAAGATGTTCAATTGCTGTGCACGTGTCAGAGGGGGCGTGGAGCAGCCTCGTCCTCCCCAATCAGGAGCAGGGACCAGCATTATTGAGAGGATGCGCTACAGTGGGAAAAAAGGGGGAGGGGGGGGAGTTTCTGCGCATTTTTAACCCTATTTCAGAAAGAAATGATATAACTTTTCTACACAGTCACCTTCTGGTGCATTTTTCCAGCGTCGTACCAACTTTTTAATGCTGTCAGCAAAAAATGTTTTTGGTTGAGTGTGTAGCCACTGATGCACTGCTGCTTTCACATCATCACATGAAAATCTTCTTCCCCTTAAAGCTTCTTTAAGCGTCCATAACGGTGGAAATCAGATGGTGCTAAATTCGGACTATAAGCTCTCTCAGTCTCGCAGACACAACCAATTACTACTCCTTCCACCTTCACCGTTTCCAATGAAAATATAAGATCTCTCGTATGTACCTTCAACTTTTAACAGTTTGAGAAAGGCCTGTCTTGTTCCAGCATTACTGTGCTCCTGCGCTTAAAGCAAGCTTTATTAAGACAACTTTGATGAGTTTGATGTTGATGAGCTCCGTTGGCCTGCAGAGAGCGCTGACCACTACCTCAGTGAACACCATCAGCCCCTGACCTCATAATTGCTCTTTTCACTGATTGAATGATACACATTTGCCAACACACACTTGATAAAAGCCTGGTTGAATGGTAGAGGCTGTTATAGCTGCAAAAGATCGGTCAAGTCCAAGTACTGTGGTTTTACAACAGGCTCATGTAAGGGGGAGGATGCCACGCAATGCGAATCCTGCTAATTACCCATCACGATTAAACACATACTACCTGAGTGCCCTAAATACCTAAGGGAAAGACAAAAAATCTCCATAGCTGGAACAATGAAAGACATTTTTAACCTTGGAAAAACAGAAAAAAATTTGAACTTCATTACAATCACTAAATTAGGAATACACAAATAATATCAGAGACTATGTAATGGATACAAATAACCCACATAAACCTTTTCTGCCGTGAATGTAACTCACAAGAGTAAACACGGCATTAAAAGATAGATAGATAGATAGATAGAGAGACAACAAACTCATGTTCAGGTGTCTACACACCAGTGGCGGCTGCTGGTCTTTCAAAGAGGGGAAGCTCATTGTCGGCTTACATCATAAAATTTGTCAATTTATTTATACATAAATTCTGTCCTCCGTTCCTTTTCAAGAAAATGGCCTGTGATCTTATCGAAGAAATGGGTTGCAGTTTGTCTTTCGACTTCACTCCGAAGCTCCCAGTGATTAACTGATGGTGTAGATCTCAAAATAGCTGTCAATCAAAACGGGATTCAGCCTTTCGACTGATCCTCCAAGCATCTTGCAGAAGCTCCGTGTCCAGACCCGCCCACAGCTCCATTCACCCCCAGAGACGCTCAACGTCCGGGGGCGGGACAAAATCGTGGCATTTATCCAATGACCGGCGAGTTTCGAAGCAATGAAAAAAAGCGTTGAAGTGAATAGACGCTCAGCTTCCGCGGGCAAATGCATTGACGCTACGGGAATGTATGAGAAGTTAACAAAATCGAGTCAGTCGATTTGTGATAAGTAGCTGATTCTGAACGAATTCGTCTTCGAGATGAACGTGTTCTAACGCATTTGTAGTCAATGAAATGTTAACACAACTGTACATATTTGACCATTTAATTTTTGACATTTTAGGGGAAGCTGAGCTTCCCTTGCAGTCTTAGAGAAATAGCCACTGGTACACACATAATGTACTTCCCACTTATCTAAAGTGTAGATCTGGTCTACACCACACTTCAAATGGTTCTTCCTGGTAGGGAAATCATGGATTGTTTGATTAAGTCTGTCCATACAATAGAGTATTTCCTGTCTCTGTCCATGAGCTCTGCTGCACTGTCTCATTGCTTTGATCATGAAGGATGAGAGATGGAATTTGCATTTTTTCCATCCTGTTTAGCCTTGCTTTTTCCTAATGGATGAGTCTAATTCGTTCTTACCTTTGGACTAAATATCTAAACAGAAACAGATTGTACAGAAAATTGAACGAGGCTGAGAGATCTGTCTTTTGTTACCTCGGATCTGTCCCCACGTTTACGTTAGTCAGTACCCATAAATCCAGGCAGTGTTGGATTTTGATAAATCAGATGACTTCCACATTTTCTATTGTAAAACGTGCATGAGTCAGAGGACGGATGCTTCCTGTGACATGAGGACACTGTGTGCATGTAGGAGAGAATGCCAGGCTGCTGTGTTCCTAAACTGTACTGTTTCTAAGCTATTACTGAAATGGCATGCACATCATTACAATAACCTCTCAGGGTCTCAATCACAGTGGCTCTTTTGCATTTGATCAAAGACTTTTGTCAAATACAATAAGTGGTGATTTGGGAGAAATGCATAACTAGTGTACGTGCAATTTGGTGACGAATTAAAGTAAGAAAACCTTTAAAAGCATCATAGTAAAGCCAGAATTGCTTAAGTGCACCCTTGCATAGAACGTCATTCTTCTGACAGATAATAATTATTATTATTATTATTTTTAAAATTCTATTCATACATGCTCAACACATAGGCGGTGAAACACACTAGCTCACCAGAGCTGACATCTCTAACTCGTTGGTTCAAATCTCAGCTCTGCTACTGGCAGGCAGGATGCCGTAGTTTCTCATAACTGGATTTCTCATAACTGATGCAATTACGAGCTCTGCTGGCTGATTGATGGCGCCTGCACAGAGTCGAGGGATAATGTGATCAGGGTGTGTCTCTCCGTACACTAAGCTGATCCGCATATGAACTCACCTTGTGCAGGTGAAAAGATGGAGCCGGCTAATGCACACGTGTCAGTCTTGGACTCCTCAATCAGAATAAAGGTTAACATCAGTAGAGAGGAAGCGAGTAATTGGATACGACTAAATTGGGAGAAAATCTATTAATGCTTTTTCCCCTTTTCCCCCAAATCTACATATATTCAGTTAGCCAGTTGCAGATCCCTACCATGACGAGAAGGGCCGTACCCATCACATGCCCATGTGTGCAGTTGCCAACCGCTTCTTTTCACCTACCAGACATTGGTTCAAGCAGAGTGCATTATTACATACGCAGAAGCAGGCACTGCTCTCCATTATTCACTGTCTCTATGCAGACGCCTTCGACCAGCCATCAGAGGCTGCGATTGCAGTGGTAATGAGGAATCCTTTTGAGCGGCCCATAGAAAATACAATCATTTTGTGAGATACAAGTGGGATACCAACCGTAGGGACTGAAAGAGCTCAGTTCGAAGGGTGTGTAGGGAGAGAACTGTGTAGGGAGTAGTGAGTAACGGTTTATCACTATACAAGAAGTTGAAAGTGAAATTTACCCATGAATCACTTTGTGTCTTTGGGTTAAGACAGCTGACGCATTATCTGAGAGCAGCAAATGGTTTAAGCAGGATTATGTTGGAGTCTGTGAATGCTATTAGTGCCATTAATTAACTTTTACAAAGCTAATGTTAACTGTGTAAGTTATCCTGAGCTAAATGTTGACTAGTAGCCTGTTTAGCCAAAATATTACTTTTGATAGCAAAGGAGCAGTCAAAGAACAGTCAATGCGACACTGCCTTTAACGTGATGATGTTGCAGGCTATTCCGAAGGAAGGGATTTAACCAAGTGAAGTTCGCTTAGCCAATATTACATGATTAGTGTGTATTAAAATCCACTGCTTAAGGATCCTATGGAATGGAATGCAGCTGGAGTCAATCATGTCTTTGTAGGCACCCAGCCAGCAGATAGCACAGCTGAGATTCAACTCAAACGTCAGCGGTGATGGGCTAGCGCGTTACACCGCTGCGCCACCCGAGCCTACAGATGTTTCTTACCCCCTGCATTTGCTTTGTCCCAACTTAAAATAATTTAAATTCCCCTGCACACTCTGGTGACCTCTGCCACGTGGACAGCACCTCGCGGGCTGAAGAGGGCCTCAGGATAGCTAGTAGAGTATAGAGAGCCCTCATACACACAGAGGATCTCACTTTCTTACCGTTTTCTCTGTTTCTCTATTGTTTGTGCCAGCAGTAGCCAGATAGTAGGGGTTGCTGTTGCAGCACTGCTTCCCCGCTCGGCCTTTTCTTCCTCAGACACGGCCAATTGTGTCTGCTGTATTCACCTGCTGAACCACCTGAGCTCCCTTTCTGCTGATGGTGTTGTGTTTTGATAGTGGTGAAAAGTGCCGGACACTTGAGTTCAAAACGTCCCTTAGATTTTAAGTTGGGTTAAGATCTGGTTAGTGCAGAAGCTGTAAGTCAGATGTATTTGTATAGCGCTTTATACAATGGACATCGTCTTAAAGCAGCTTTACACCTGATTAATATTGCTTTTATTTTCATAAAACCACTTCAGATGATTAAACGTTTTAAAAAGGATTAAAAAGCCATTGAATGGCAAAAAGGTTTAAACTATTCCAGGTTCCTTTGTGATTCTAATTAAATTAGTACCGTTAGTTCCAGGGTTATGTTACTTTTTCTCTGAAACACCGTATCACAATAAATCTTTTTATAGCTCCAAACTCCAGTCACGATTTAAACCAAACTTTAGATTTGCCGTGAGCCTGCTTTTAAACTTCACGCCAACTTTTTCCATGTTGGTGGGTAAATCAGTTCCATGTAGAATATCATCATTTACTATAGGTATTAATGGGCTGTACATGTTTCTTACGGGGCATCACATCAGTCTAAACAGGTGTTATAGTATTAATAATAATGGTAACACTTTACAATACGGGTACATAACTAAGCATATACTAACACTTAACTACCAGTTTATTAACAATGAGTTAATACATCAACTAATAATTAGTGCATCATGAATTAATGAGGAATTAATGATATGTATACATTAACAAATTAATGACTGACATATGAATAGCCATTAATAAAGCCATCTGTTAACTATTAACATATTATTAAGTTATGCTGTTAACTAATAAATTACTTACTGTATTAATTAATTAATACAGTACCAATTAATTAATACTGTAATGCACAATAAATTGTATATGCAGAGACTATTTAAATTAGACACAGTTTATATATCATCTTTATATATACATGTATATAGGTCAAATTATATATCTGTAGTTATCAGGTCTTGAACAACAGTTGTAGTTGGTGTTTTTGAGAAGGTAAATGGAATCAGTATTCTACAGTTTTCTTGTCCTTTATGTTTCACACACAACACTGAATAAAGCTGGGAAATGCATGGAATTTTTTTTTTTGACATTTCCATATACATAACCCATCACTGACCAACTATTTTTGGATGGTAGACCATTCTCAACACACCTGTTATCCTGGTAGTGACATGTTAATGTGTGTTGCAACAACATGAATGTTTCTGGCAAAACAGCATTGCTGAGATGTTGTAGTGTGCACTTACCTGCCCCTTTTATTAGCCATATCTACCTTGCAGCTCCACCTTGCTGTTGTGCTATAGTTAGACTATAGCCCATCCATTGTTTACTGGATATTTTGGTTTGGTGCACTGTTTCATGATTCAAATTTCAATTTTTAAATAAACTATCCACTTAATAATGAACTACATATTTACACATCATTAGTTAATGTATCTATGCATCATGAAATTTGTCTACATTCAGCATAAATTCATGATGATGTGCCCCACCAAGTAAAGTCATGACATACATATACATTTACTAGTCATATGTATACGTATATTAATAAATCATTCATTAAGTATGAGTAACTTACAAATTAGTGAAATGCCTGCTAATAAGTTGCATATCTTTTGAAGTCCATCTACTAAAATGCACAACGTCAAAGTGTTTCTTGCTACATAAAATATGAGATCATAAGAAACTTTATTGTCTTTAGCATATACTTATACTTATACTTATAACATATACAATTATACAAAAACATCTTTACACTGTAAAATGTGATAAGTTGATCTTACTTAAAGAAATCCAGGAAACCAAGGTTGCTTGACAGAAGAAGAAAAACAGAAATACTGTGTGAAACAGTAGAGCAATCTCACAGGGATTGAGGCAGAGAGTTCCAGAGTTTAGGAGCTAGTGTTTATTATAAAAAACAAAACGAACTAAACATCAAGTATGTGGACACCTGACTATGAGCTTGTTGGACATCCAAATATAAAACCATGGTTTTATTACGGAGTTGCCTCATTTGTGGCTATAAGTCTTCATTCTTCTAAGAAAGTTTTCCACAACATTTTAAAGTGTGTCTGTAGAAATTTGTGCCAGTTCAGCTAAGAAAACCTGGCTTTTAGTTCTCATTCCAGTTCTAGTATGGTTGAGTTCAGGCTTTTTGCAGACTACTGGAGTTCTGTCACATCAAACTTGTCAAAGCATACGTTTATAAATCTTTATTCAACATAATTTGAAGCATATGTGGTTCCAAAACACCAAAGCTCATTAATTAGAAGGGTGCCCACATATGTTGGACCATATATTGTAGCTCATAAAAAAAAGCATATACAGTGTATCACAAAAGTGAGTACACCCCTCACATTTCTGCAGATATTTAAGTATATCTTTTCATGGGACAACACTGACAGAATGACACTTTGACACAATGAAAAGTAGTCTGTGTGCAGCTTATATAACAGTGTAAATTTACTCTTCCCTCAAAATAACTCAATATACAGCCATTAATGTCTAAACCACCGGCAACAAAAGTGAGTACACCCCTTAGTGAAAGTTCCTGAAGTGTCAATATTTTGTGTGGCCACCATTATTTCCCAGAACTGCCTGAACATCATTATCATGCTGGAACACTGCCCTGCGACCCAGTTTCCGGAGGGAGGGGATCATGCTCTGCTTCAGTATTTCACAGTACATATTGGAGTTCATGTGTCCCTCAATGAAATGTAACTCCCCAACACCTGCTGCACTCATGCAGCCCCAGACCATGGCATTCCCACCACCATGCTTGACTGTAGGCATGACACACTTAGCTTTGTACTCCTCACCTGATTGCCACCACACATGCTTGAGACCATCTGAACCAAACAAATTAATCTTGGTCTCATCAGACCATAGGACATGGTTCCAGTAATCCATGTCCTTTGTTGACATGTCTTCAGCAAACTGTTTGCGGGCTTTCTTGTGTAGAGACTTCAGAAGAGGCTTCCTTCTGGGGTGACAGCCATGCAGACCAATTTGATGTAGTGTGCGGCGTATGGTCTGAGCACTGACAGGCTGACCCCCCACCTTTTCAATCTCTGCAGCAATGCTGACAGCACTCCTGCGCCTATCTTTCAAAGACAGCAGTTGGATGTGACGCTGAGCACGTGCACTCAGCTTCTTTGGACGACCAACGCGAGGTCTGTTCTGAGTGGACCCTGCTCTTTTAAAACGCTGGATGATCTTGGCCACTGTGCTGCAGCTCAGTTTCAGGGTGTTGGCAATCTTCTTGTAGCCTTGGCCATCTTCATGTAGCGCAACAATTCGTCTTTAAAGATCCTCAGAGAGTTCTTTGCCATGAGGTGCCATGTTGGAACTTTCAGTGACCAGTATGAGAGAGTGTGAGAGCTGTACTACTAAATTGAACACACCTGCTCCCTATGCACACCTGAGACCTAGTAACACTAACGAGTCACATGACATTTTGGAGGGAAAATGACAAGCAGTGCTCAATTTGGACATTTAGGGGTGTAGTCTCTTAGGGGTGTACTCACTTTTGTTGCCGGTGGTTTAGACATTAATGGCTGTATATTGAGTTATTTTGAGGGAAGAATAAATTTACACTGTTATATAAGCTGCACACAGACTACTTTTCATTGTGTCAAAGTGTCATTTTGTCAGTGTTGTCCCATGAAAAGATATACTTAAATATCTGCAGAAATGTGAGGGGTGTACTCACTTTTGTGATACACTGTACATTGATCAGCCATAACATTAAAACCACCTCCTTGTTTCTACACTCACTGTCCATTTTATCAGCTTCACTTACCATATAGGAGCACTTTGTAGTTCTACAATTACTAAATGTAGTCCATCTATTTTTCTACATGCTTTTTATCCTGCTTTCACCCTGTTCTTCAATGGTCAGGACCCCCACAGGACCACCACAGAGTAGGTATTATTTGGGTGGTGGATCATTCTCAGCACTGCAGTGACACTGACATGGTGGTGGTGTGTTAGTGTGTGTTGTGCTGGTATGAGTAGATCAGACACAGCAGCGCTGCTGGAGTTCTTAAATACCATGTCCACTCACTGTCCACTCTATTAGACACTCCTACCTAGTTGGTCCACCTTGTAGATGTAAAGTCAGAGACGATCGCTCTATAGATGCTGTTTGAGTTGGTCATCTTCTAGACCTTCATCAGTGGTCACAGGATGCTGTCCACAGGGCGCTGTTGGCTGGATATTTTTGGTTGGTGGACTACTCTCAGTCTAGCAGTGACAGTGAGGTGTTTAAAAACTCCATCAGCACTGCTGTGTCTTATCCACTCATACCAGCACAACACACACTAAGACACCACCACCATGTCAGTGTCACTGCAGTGCTGAGAATTATCCACCACCCATATAATACCCACTCTGTGGTGGTCCTGTGGAGGTCCTGACCATTGAAGAACAGCATGAAAGGGGGCTAAAAAAGCATGCAGAGAAACAGATGGACTACAGTCAGTAATTGTAGAACTACAAAGTGCTTCTATATGGTAAGTGGAGCTGATAAAATGGACAGTGAGTGTAGAAACAAGGAGGTGGTTTTAATGTAATGGCTGATTGGTGTATATATTATTACAGCATGAACAGTGTATCATAAAGATAAATGCCTTTATTTGTCATAGTATATACAGATACATGTGTACAGTACAATTAAATTCGTTCTCCACATATCCCACCTTGTCTGGCGACCCTGGAGAAGACAGGGTTAAAGGCCTTGCTTAAGGGCCCAACAGTGACTGCATAGCAGAGCCTGGATTTGAACCGACAGTCTTCCAACTGATAGCCCAATGTTATCAATTAAAAGACACTAGGCCACCACTGTCCCATGCCCATAAGTACTTACTGTTTATTAGGCACAGAAAATAATATTACAATACAACCATCACATATAAGGTGGGGTACATTTCCTTTGAGCTGATCTGTTAGTCTTTATTAAGGTGCCACATTAATCTGTGTTACAGAGATTTAAAAGAGCAGGAGAAGATTCATCGTTCTGTTATGTAACAAAGATCATCCATTGTTCCTTTAGTTCCCCGGAGCAGACAGACCTTTTATTGCCTGACAAAGGATTTAGTGCCAAGAAGAGTGGACTACGAGTTCAGACATTTAATTAAAAGAGAGACAGAAAAACTTGTGTTTTTTTATTTTTTTTATTTTAACCTTCTTCTTCCTGTGTGATTTAAAAAAGGACTTATGTTTAGGTTTCTTTAAGGTAAATGCACCATTCCTACTAGCCCGTTATTGCATATTTATTAGTCCCATACAGTCTGTTATTCCCTTTTGAGTACCAATATCAGTCTAATGCTAGCCTGCAACAATGAATCAATGTCAGACTTCATTTTACATGCTTCAGTCCAATCCACTGACGTTTACTAAAACCTTACACAAGAACACAGGATGCAAATCGACTCAAAGACTCTTTCGTCATGCCTGACTTTTTGTCACAGTGACTTTTTCATGACTTGTAGAAAAAAGGAACGTCTCAGTTACTGTAAAAATAGACTTACACTGAAGTGTAAGTCAGTAATTTGTCAGGTTTATGCAAGTGTGGAGCAAAAATTGCAAAAAAGCAGCCAAACAGATCACTACATGTGTATGTGCACTACAGATTATAGGCATGTAGGTCTTGATGCAGGTGCATCAGCAGCACAGTGACAAGAATGATCATTATTGATTATGGAAGCATCATCAGAAAGGGGTGTTTGCACCACAAAGTGCTTCTGGTACTTTAAAACTGTCTCACATTTGTTCAATGTGTGTTTACAACTGGGTTTACAACCAGTGGCGACGCTACACTGCCCCCTCCCTAATGGTCAACCGTCCCGGTGACCCACTCACCAGCGTCCACTGGGTGGCTCCATGTCCGGACCGCACCCCATTACACTGCCAAGCCGCTCTTCCACCCACTGCTGGACCGGGCACCCTGCCCCTACAGCCACCTGGGCTAGCGCACTCAGACAGACCGGGCATATTGGCCCACCGAACCACCAGAGCCACCCAAATGCCACAATCCCACTTCTGACACCAATGTGGCGCCGGCGAGCAGGAAGGATAGCCTCTGGGCTGCAAGTGAGCTGCCTTTGACAGTTCATTCAGCGGTTTAGGGACAGACACCCATTCATACACACATACATTCATACAACAGACAAACATATAAGCTACTTACCCAACCCTCACCGCAGCCACCCCACTCCCAACAACGGGATACACGGCTACGGTGAGCTTAGACACCACTGCCGCAAGGCTTTCTGGGTAAAGCCCGTGCCGGCCCCCAGTGGCGACGCTACAGTATATTGTCTAAGCAATTGAGGGTTAAGGGCCTTGCTCAATGGCAACCTATTAGTGGTAGGGTTTGAACCAGCGACCTTTTGATTAGTAGTCCAGTACCTTAACCACTAGGCTACAACTGCTCTACACCCCGAAAGTCTAATGTAATTCAAATGGAATCAACCAAAAGTATCTACATTTCATTTCTTTTTAATTTCAAATGACCACAGCTGTAAGTCTATGCGTACTAAATATACTGACTGTACATGAATATACATTGATCAGCCATAACATTAAAACCACCTCCTGGTTTCTACACACACTGTCCATTTTATCAGCTCATGGTCAGGACCCCCCACAGGACCACCACAGATTAGGTATTATTTAGGTAGTGGATCATTCTCAGCACTACAGTGACACTGACATGGTGGTGGTGTGTTAGTGTGTGTTGTGCTGGTATGAGTGGATCAGACACAGCAGCGCAGCTGATGTTTTTACATACCGTGTGTCCACTCACTGTCCACTCTATTAGACGCTCCTACCTAGTTTGTCCAGCTTGTAGATGTAAAGTCAGAGACGATCGCTGATCTATTGCTGCTGTTTGAGTTGGTTATCTTCTAGACCTTCAGCAGTGGTCAGAGGACGCTGCCTACGGGACAGTGTTGGCTGGATGTTTTTGGTTGGTGGACTATTCTCAGTCCAGCAGTGACAGTGAGGTGAAACAGATGAACTACAGTCAGTAATTGTAGAACTACAAAGTGCTTCTATATGGTAAGTGGAGCTGATAAAATGGACAGTGAGTGTAGAAACGAGGTGGTTTTAATGTTATTCCTGATCGGTGTACATTTTACATGTAACCGTAGTTTCAGTGGTAGCTTAGTGGCTGAGGTACTGGAGATACAAAATTGTCCATGACTGTGTTTGACATTAAACTTGTGAACTGATGAATCTTGTGTAACCAGTAATTACCGTTTCTGTCATAATTGTAAAGTGTGTAAAGCATAGGTAAGGTTAGGTATGAAATGAAAACAGTCTCTTTTTGTGGTAAATGGGATGCTTTTGATGTTGAAATGTTACTTAAATTAATTGAAATTAATTAATAAGTTAATTATTTGGTGTTTGTAATACAAAAACTTTGTACCTCTGTGGTTTCCGTATGGTACCAACCTAATAAAATTAACATAACACAATCATAACATAATAATAACATGAAAACGATGTCAAAAACATTTGGTGACTTTGGAAAACAACATTTTTGTGTCTACGGAGTAAACACTTACCTTTTGAACTATACCCCATGTGATCTTACTACACATGAGTGTTATGCTGTAGATGCCCCCATACATGTGTTCATCTGTAAATACAACAAGTTAAAAACATGTCGGTGTTTAAACTCATGCAGGACAGACTACATAATCATGCATTAGCAAGGTTACTGCGGTTAGAGGGATTTAAACTGAGCTCTGATCTGTTGGTGAGGGGGGTAACAGTGTTACAGTGTTATTAGCTGTATGAAGTGCTATTACAGGAAATGTGTTATGATAAGCTCTATCTGCTGTAGCACAGCTGCCACTCTTACCTATCCTGTCCTTCCATAAACACTGTAGCATAAAGCCAACACTGCCTGTTCCTGATAAGACCCCATCAATACTCCTCCCTCATTCTAATTAATGTGCACGCGTGCGTGTGTGTGTGCACACACACACACACACAGAGAGTGATAGGAAATTCCTATTTAAAAGGGCACTAAAGATTCTACAACAATCAGCCATAACATTAAAACCACCTCCTTGTTTCTGCACTCACTGTCCATTTTATCAGCTCCACTTACCATATAGAAGCACTTTGTAGTTCTACAATTACTGACTGTAGTCCATCTGTTTCTCTGCATGCTTTGTTAGCCCCCTTTCATGCTGTTCTTCAATGGTCAGGACCCCCACAGAACCACTACAGAGCAGGTATTATTTAGGTGGTGGATCATTCTGAGCACTGCAGTGACACTGACATGGTGGTGGTGTGTTAGTGTGTGTTGTGCTGGTATGAGTGGATCAGACACAGCAGCGCTAATGGAGTTTTTAAACACCTCACTGTCACTGCTGGACTGAGAATAGTCCACCAACCAAAAATATATCCAGCCAACAACGCCCGTGGGCAGCGTCCTGATGCGTCAGCGTGACCACTGATGAAGGTCTAGAAGATGACCAACTCAAACAGCAGCAATAGATGAGAGATCGTCCCTGACTTTACATCTACAAGGTGGACCAACTAGGTAGGAGTGTCTAATAGGGTGGACAGTGAGTGGACACGGTATTTAAAAACTCCAGCAGCGCTGCTGTGTCTCACACACTCATACCAGCACAACACACACTAACACACCACCACCATGTCAGTGTCACTGCAGTGCTGAGAATGAACCACGACCCAAATAATACCTACTCTGTGGTGGTCCTGGGAGAGTCCTGACAATTGAAGAACAGCATGAAAGGGGGCTAACAAAGCATGCACAGAAACAGATGGACTACTGTCAGTAATTGTAGAACTACAAAAACTACAAAGTGCTTCTATATGGTAAGTGAAGCTGATAAAATGGACAGTGTGTGTAAAAACAAGGAGGTGGTTTTAACCTTTTGATGCACAAGCTAAGCAAACCCTTTCTAATGCACAACATGGGTCAAAAATGACCCATATTCATCCATTCAAGAATATGTAAACAGCTAGCAAGCAAATAGTATTGGACATATTCAAGATTCAAGAGCCTAATCTTTGGTTGTCTTTCAAAAGATCAGTAAATATGTTTTTGACTACAAACACTTACAAATGTCAGTAGTTTCTGTCAAATTCCATAGTAAATACATAAGGGTCATTTTTGACCCATGTTGTGCATTAGAAGGGTAGTGATACAAAAATGATTTTTATTAAAAAAGTAAAAAATATAAAACTGATATAAGGATTTGTGATGATCAAAAACAAGTTAATTGAGGAATTAATGGAAGCTTGAATGACGAAATTAATTTATTGCAAAGATGTAGAAAATAAAAACTCAGTTGGGTCACTTTTGACCCAGGTTGTGCATCAAAGGGTTAATATTATGGCAGATTGGTGTAAAATATATGTGTTAAAAAAAAGTCACACATACTTTGCGGCTTAGGCACAAACACAGCAATTCAGAAACCCTAACCGGTGCACTGTATGCAAAATAGCTTCTCTGTGTAATTTCTGTTTGATGAGTTCACCACCATGCACATGGCCTGACAGGTGAAAAGACAGTCCTGTTATTCACTGCACCAATTCATGATGTTAGCAGACATGCTAATGCTTGTGCTACACTGAATTAAATCTTAACAGAAAAAATAACTTCAACAGTATGCCAAACTGAAACTGTCATAAATGACATGGAAAGTGACAGTGTGCACCTGGTTTGTTTATTTTTTTGAGGTTTTAGGTAAACTATTTAGAAAAATGCATAATGAAGGGCAGTTGTAGCCTAGCGGTTAGGGTACTGGACACTGTATCTAGAAATAAATAGCAGTAACTATTATATATTCAGTATATTTTAAATACTGAATTCTGTTAGCTAGATTCTAATGCCACGCACATCTACTTACATTGACAAGCATGTGTTTACCAGTACAGCTTGCTACAGTAGCACACAGTGAAATATTCAGAATATCCTGTCAGTGTTTACGGTTGTAAACTATAATTATAGTCGCAAGAGCTCTGGCGTCGTCTCTGTTTTGACATGGCTTTTAAATCTTGTCATGTGATACCCTACAACACTCCGGCTTATACACTATATGACCGGGCGGCACGGTGGCTAAGTGGGTAGCACTGTCTCCTCACAGCAAGAAGGTCCTGGGTTCGATCCCCAGGTGCCTCAGGTCGGGGTCCTTTCTGTGTGGAGTTTGCATGTTTTCCCCGTGTCTGCGTGGTTTTCCTCCCACAGTCCAAAGACATGCAAGTGAGGTGAATTGGAGATACAAAATTGTCCATGACTGTGTTCGATATAACCTTGAGAAGTGATGAACCTTGTGTAATGAGTAACTACCGTTCCTGTCATGAATGTAACCAAAAGTGTAAAACATGACGTTAAAATCCTAAAAAACAAACAAACACTATATGGCCACAAGTATCTGGACACTTTTTCATAAGCTTGTTGGACATTTAATTCCAAAACCACAGACACTAATGTGGAAATGACTCATCCTTTGTGGCAAAAAACATCCCTAATTCTTTTTAAAAGGCTTTCTATTGTATTTTATATTATTTAATTTATTTTAAAGTGTATTTGAGAATTTGTTGGACATATAGTGTATCTGTCAAGTTTTAGTGATTTTAAAGTTTCAAAAATAAAAAAAAGTTTTAATCCACAGAGTACTTATTTTTTGCTGCCCATTATTTATTTACTTTTTTTGCATTTTTCCCATTTTTCCACCCAATCTAGTCATATCCAATTACTCGATTGCATTATGCTTCCTCTCTACTGATGCTAATCCCCACTTCTGATTGAGGAGAGCCAGACTCACACACGCCTCCTCAGACGTGTGCAGTAGCCGACTGCATTTTTTCACCTGCTTGAGGCGAGTTCATATACAGATCAGATTTCTGTACGGAGCGCCACACCCTGATCAACACATTATTCCTCGACTCTGTGCAGGCGCCATCAACCAACCAGCAGAGGTCGTAAATGCATCAGTTATAAGGTCCCAGCTCCGGCTTCCCACCCTGTATGAACAACAAGCCAATTGTTGTTCATGTAGCCGCCCAGCCCAGCCAGATGACAGAGCTGAGTTCTGAACTGACGAGTTTGAAATGTTAGCTCTGGTGTGGTAAAGTGTTTTACCGCTGCGCCACCATCTATCTCGTTATAGGATAGTGGTACTGTAGGTCTGAGCCTAGCTGGAAACAACAAGTGCAAGATAGGAACATTACTTGGACACAACTAACAATTATTTATACAATCAAAGCACTAAGAGAAATCTCACATGGACATGAGAAAATTTTTTTAAAGACAGTGACCACAGGGTGCTTGGGTGGCCCAGCAGTAAAACACCCTAGCCCACCAGTGCTGAGATCTCGAGATCTTGACTTCGAATCTCAGCTCTGCTACTGGCCGACCGGGTGCCAAGACAGACGTGATTGGCTATGTTTGAGATAGGCGACTATACAGAGATGGAGAATAATGGAGATCAGTGCGTGACACTCCTGATACTCATCTCTGTGTAAAACGTGCCTTATGCTGGTGAAAAGAAGTGGTTGACTATTACACACATTACACACAGTGAGAAGTCTGTAGGGTGTGTGTTAGGTACGGCCCTCCTGTGTCAGGGTAGGGGTCTACATCAGTGGAGGAGATACAACTGGGTAATTGCATATGACTAGATGACAGAGAAATAGAGTAAAAAATTATAGTGACCACTCCATACTAATCAGTTCATTTGCTGGTATAAGCATAACTGTGAACACACATGCGACTTCGACACATGCATTCTTGTGCTGCCAGGCGGTTTGTCAGCTTGTTTTTTTTCTGAGAAAGGATTATTCCATGCTGTCAGTTTGACTTTTGGCACCAATAATTTGGAAGATATTACATTCCACTCTGCAAACATTTTTTAAAACCCAGCTTGTTTTTTAACATAGATTTTGGACCGCTCCACATTACAGAAACAAGGAGCCTCAGTTTGGTGCCAGCTCTCTTTAAATCGAGGCAGGATATGTTGAGTACCACTCTTTCAGCAGTGAGGTCAGTTTAAATTATTTTGCCAAATCGCCGGTTATTTGCTGGCGTAGGAAACCCAGACCAACACTGATCTCCTGTCTAACAGTAGATCCACTGGACTGAGACCAGCCCTTATTCCTACCAGCTTGTTAGTGCAGATTGCCCATGCTGACGTAACTCATTTTAAAGTTTTGCTCGGAGACCCATTAATGCATGAGGACATCCAGTGAAATAGACCATTCATAAGATAAGCCATTCGTGAAGTGAACCATCAAGGCCAACCAAATTACTGTTTATTTAAACTAAACACTTTTAAAAATGAGGCAGCACAGTGGCTTAACGTGCAGCTCTGGAGTCCTGCTGACCAGTGTCCAATCCTGGTCTTCTCCAGTTACTGTCTATAATGTGGTTGGCATATTTTATATTCTACCCACCTTCAAGAACCATGCAGAATGTGGACTGGGTCATATTTGTGTAAAAGTGAAGGGTGCAGGACCCCTAAAAATAAATTGAGAATTGGAATATGCAAGAAATATACAACACAAAAATAGATAAGGAGCATCATATGTACATAGAATAGAATTCTTTTATTTGTCATATATACACATACACGTTGTACGGGCACCCCTGGAGCAGAGAGGGTTAAGGGCCTTGCTCAAATGCCCAACAATGGCTGCATTGCAGTCTGGAGACAAACCGACAATCTTCCAATTGATAGCACAAAGTTCTACAAACTAGGTCCGAGAAACTAACACATGATAATACATTATAATTAGGGCTGGAACCGATCCGATACTCCGTATCCGTATCGGTCCGATATTGGCCCAAATCACTGGATCGGATATCGGAAGGAAAAAAACGTGTAATCCAATCTGAAACTCTTGCTTAATGTAAATAACACTTAATGTAAATAAGGCCATTGTTTGTGTGTAAAGCAAATAACACACGAAAATACGTTCCAACAGAGTGTTGTAAAATAATTCAGGGTTCAAACAATCGAGTCGGGTTTCACGAGAACGCTACATTAATGTCACACACGCTCAGTCGGAGACTATCATTTTCTAATCTCTTCCCTACACACTCGCTCCATGTACCCTCGTATTGTACACTTAACATTCTTGAAGGGCCAGACAATATATATGTAATTCACATTACATGACAAGTGTCCTTTATTGCCACTTACAATTGATGACATCATTAACATGTGCCACTGATCTACAACTCATCTGCAACAGCCATTCAGAAATTAAAACACACTGATCTACTTAAACTTTTAGCATTTTAAAAAATCATCTAGTACTGCCATATCTAAAAACACTGTTTAAACACAATAAAAATCGTTTTATAAATCACTTTATAAATGATAAAGCGGACTTGGATAAATCGGCCTTGTCCCGGCTTGGAGATCTCTCACATCCTCAACGATTAATCCATTAGTGTTATGAAATAAAACAAACTACACTGTTTCCCGTTTTCCTCTTCAATATCCAGCAGGTTTTTTTAATAAGCGTGCTTTGTTTTTTAATAATCTAAAAACGTGACAGAACTTTAGCGAAAAAAACAACAACTCTGCGTCAATTCTAATTGGTCCATCACGTTTGATTGACATCCATATCTTCCAATTGTAGACACTTTTGTTTAACAAATAAAAACAGCAGTTTTGCATAAGTGTGATGTTGTAGGTTCTGTATTTATTTCTTTAGAATATTTGTTTCACAGTCTGAGCATTGTTATTTAGATAGCTAGTTTAACCATGGTGCATTGAGACGTATTATTACTGCTTAGTTGTTTGAGAGGAGAAATGACGGTATCGGATTGGTATCGGTATAGGCAGATACTCAATTTGCAGTATCGGTATTGTATCGGACATAAAACAGTGGTATCGAGCCAGCCCTAATTATAATTACTGCCCTACTAAATTCACAAGAAAATTTTGAAAAGTGCCGCATTTTACGGCACTTAGTAAATAACACTCATACACTCATAAATTGAATAATGTCCATGTTTTCACTCCCCCCCTCTGTAGTCACATAATCGGTTGGGAGTTTTCCAAACTCAGTTACCTGAGTCGTGTTTTTAGCTGCTTTACACTTCGACATTATGGACATTTTGTCTAACCGATTGCTAATGTAACTGAGCGCCTTTAGAGTTTGCTGAGTTTATAATGGGCCCCTGGTGGTGCATTAGATACCACTAAAAAGATGGAAACATGTAAAAGAATATCTATTTGTCATCAATAACCTGAATACAGTGGTATAGTGAAATACTTTTACGTGTGTTAATGTGTAAAAATGTCAGTAATGTACAGTAATCTTATATAATATTGAAGATTTAGCATCACAGCATTATCACATCTGTACTTTGTAGCATAAACAATAAGCATGATTACAGATCACAACACTAATGTATCTTAATCTGTTCATGAGCTTTGGCTGTATTTTATGCTGTATTAACTTACTGTTAATGTAATTGAGTAACAGTGTTGCTTTACATCGTTAAACAGTCCTGAAGTCCTGAAGTGAATCTCGTGCTATTGCTACATAATCAGATCACTAATTTTGAGAAAAAACTATAAACAGAAATGCCACTAACAGAATTATTATGCAATAACCGCTCATAGCCAGTGCTTTCAGCCTGTTTGGTACTTCGACACCCTAATTAAAGCCCTGGCTTGTTGATAAACAGACACAGACATGCCAGTGGAAAATGAAAAGTGAGAACACCCAGTCTGTGCTACCTAGAAACCACAGAAATCAAATATGGAGAGTAGAGGACATTTGGGGTTATTGGCATTGGCCTGGCCGGTGGGTAAAAGTGTGGCTGTGATATTTTAGGAAACCTGTCTTCAGAGTCAGATGAATAGCTGTGCTGTTGTGCTCTTTAGTCTCGCCCCCATCCCGACACTTACGCAATAAGTAATTAAACCATTTATTTTATTAAACTATATAATACATTTTATAAAATAATGATAATAGTAGCAGTAGTAGTAAAAGAAAGGTAAGAAAAATTAATGTTATCTATTTTATTAATTTTAAAATAAAACAAATTATTTAAACAGTGAATTACTAAACAATAAATTGATATCTATCTGTCTGTCTGTCTGTCTGTCCGTCCGTCCGTCCGTCCGTCCGTCCGTCCGTCCGTCCATCCATCCATCCATCTATCCATCTATCTAATAGCACGGCAGATAGGCATAGTTCTGTAACCAGCAACCCCTGCTGGTCTCTACATGGTGGCATGGTGCTATTCTCTAGGTTTTTTTGTGAAACAATGGACTTTAATACGAGGACTTTAAAGTTTAATGTTTTTTTTAATAAAACCTGAATTACTTGCAGTGTTACTTCTGGTAAGTGTCTTTCGTGCTGTTTGTGTGTTTTTCCTTGACTATTTTTCTTTGCCCTTACTTCACTTTTCCCAGAATGGGAATGGATTATGTGAAGAGCATTTACAACACCTTAGTCTCTTTATTAATGACTTGACTGATTATAAGGTTCTTTATTCCTAATCGGCATTTTATTGCACTATTTGTTGGAGACACTCAATATAATGAAAACCTTTGTCTATGTTTGCATTTGGATTGTTAGTTTTGAAGATAAAGTTGGGGGGCAACCCAATAAACAGCACCCATGGGTATAGAGCTGAATGCTAGCTCTGTAGTTTATTACTCTTTAGTCTTGTTCATGTTTAATTACCTCAGCTTTTAATGATCACACTTGAAATGCTCTGAATGAGATGAACAGGGGACTCTGTTTTAGACCTTGGTGTTTATGGTGCTTGTTGATGTTCTGAGCTGAAAAACTGAGGCAGGACTTGCTTGAGCTCCTGGCTGTGACGTCTGGCAGTGGCAGTACGTGAAGCAGTCTACTCAAACCAGCTGTGGAAACACAAATACATGCAAACTGCCGAACAAACCTTGTCCTGAACTCACTTTCTACTAGTACGTTTGTTCAAATTTACAATGCAAACACTCACAACATTTACAGCGACAGGAAAGCAAGTTTATAACCACTTGTGTTATTATTTATTATACTTTTTTTTTGTTTGTTCTCATTCCCACCCAATTCAGCTGGAGTCTATCTCTCTCTCTCTCTGGCTGCTCCTGTCACACACCCCCTCCAACACACGTGCACCCACCAATTGCTTTTTATCACTTGGTCTCAGTGATGCACTGACATCTGTAATCAGCCGCCCCTTGTGCAGGCACGTCAGCCAGAACCCTACTTTGACAAATGTCCCTCCTCCCCACAGACACACAGCCAATCGTATGTCTGTGTAAGAGCCCGGTCGTGGTGACCTTGAGATCCCAGTGGTGGTGAGCTAACACGTTCGAGCACCGTGTTAAGACTTCAAATAATGTCTTTTGACTTTGTACTTATACATCTGTATGAAAGTTGCATGTATTTAAGTACGTATACAAATATTTCCTCAAAATAAAATTATATAGACATTTACAATGATAATTAAATAACTTTTTTAATTAATTAGGTTTAATTTCGACCCACTCATTTTGGCTAGTTTATGTTGATCTTCCAATAGACAATTACACCGATCAGCCATAACACTTCTTGTTTCTACACTCACTGTCCATTTTATCAGCTCCACTTACCATATAGAAGCACTTTGTAGTTCTACAATTACTGACAGTAGTCCATCTGTTTCTCTGCATGCTTTGTTAGCCCCCTTTCATGCTGTTCTTCAATGGTCAGGACTCTCCCAGGACCACTACAGAACAGGTATTATTTGGGTGGTGGGTCATTCTCAGCACTGCAGTGACACTGACATGGTGGTGGTGTGTTAGTGTGTGTTGTGCTGGTATGAGTGGATCAGACACAGCAGCGCTAATGGAGTTTTTAAACAACTCACTGTCACTGCTGGACTGAGAATAGTCCACCAACCAAAAATAACCAGCCAATAGCACCCCATGGGCAGCGTCGTGTGACTACTAATGAAGGTCTAGGAGATGACCAACTTAAACAGCAGCAATAGATGAGCGATCGTCTCTGACTTTACATCTACAAGGTGGACCAACTAGGTAGGAGTGTCTAATAGAGTGGACAGTGAATGGACACGGTATTTAAAAACTCCAGCAGCACTGCTGTGTCTGATCCACTCATACCAGCACAACACACACTAACACACCACCACCATGTCATTGTCACTGCAGTGCTGAGAATGATCCACCACCTAAATAATACCTGTTCTGTGGGGGTCCTGACCATTGAAGAACAGGGTGAAAGCAGGCTAAAATGTATGTAAAGAAACAGATGGACTACAGTCAGTAATTGTAGAACTACAAAGTGCTTCTATATGGTAAGTGGAGCTGATAAAATGGACAATGTTATGGCTGATCAGTGTATAATTACTGCATTTCAAGACCAGAGAAGTTAGGCAATGCAAATGTGACTTGATTTAGTATATTGTTTGGAAACCTTAAGTTATTTTGACTGTTTGAGGTGTTTAGTTGAAATGTTCATATTATCCTCCAAGTGTAGTTTTTTTTGTGGGAAGCCGATAAGTATACATTCTTCTGTTTTGTGTCCCAGCTCATCATTCCATGCATTTTTTCCTTTCAAAACATCTAATGGCTTTTTAGATATGCATCGTTGTGCTTCTCCTTAGCAGAGTACCCTTATGTGGGGTGTAAGATAATTGCAGGGCAGCTTTTTGTTTACTGTGTAACTGTTGTTTTTACTGCTTTTAGTTCATCCAGCAATTCTTTTCGAATGACTTTAGACTTCTTTCCTACTTTTCTTTGTTGGATGTTGAAAAATCTTAAGAGGCACCTGATCACAGCTGTTCGTTTAGTAATGGTTCATCAAACTTATCAAAGCATTTTTACTAAAAAAGGGAATCTTGTCATTAGCTTTGTCCTTTTATATGTTGTTTAAGTATATTTATTTATTTATTAGGATTTTAAAGTCATGTTTTACACACTTTGGTTACTTTCATGACAGGACAGGTAGTTACTGGTTACGCAAGATTCATCAGTTCAAGTTTAATGTCAAACACAGTCTTTAAAGCAGACAGTCCACCGATACCCCTTTTCCACCGACGTGGATCCGGCTCGTTCCGGTTCTCGAACTTGATCTTGAACCAGTTCTGCGTGTTTCCACTGAATAAAAGAGCTTCCAGACAGAGAACTAGCGTTCTAATCTGGCACCACAAAATACTTTTTTTTTTCAGCGTGAACCGTGACGTCATCGGTGGGCGTGTAAAAGTCTAGACGTTTGGGTGCTGTCACATGAGAAGCTGTAAAACCGCTGTGCTGTTGCCTTGTATGGAGTTTAATGCTGCACTTCCAACTTTTAAAGTTCACCTGATTACATTTTGATCCAGTTTTCCACTGATATTTTCAAAGCGCCTCAAAAGAATGATGAACTGTGTGATATGACGTGGTAAAAGCGACCATACGCGGAAAGTACGAACAACGCTCTACGTGAAAAATAAAGCGTAACATGGCTTGTTGTACTAAAACAACTGGGCAGTACAGAGCAATTATAACCAGTAATAACAGAGAGAAATGTAGGGTTCTGTGTCGTACTTTTAGTACATTCAGCCACATTACGCTTTATTTTTTACGTGAAGCTTTTTCCACTCTCCCGATTCAGAACCCTGAGCTGCATAAACACCACACGTGAAGTAAATCCAGCTAACCACAGATACATGTGAAGCTTTTAGAGTGGATTTGATGGTTATTTCACACAAATGGATATTCGTGTTGTGGAACTTCAGTGATGTTTTATTGCTCAAGCCGAGCGCTGAGCAAATCGGATATTTGCGCCGAGGGTCGCGGTAAGAGCGAAGCGCAAAACGCTTCTCACGTGATGCACTAAAGAAAGCAACAATGGCGACAAACACGTCTACGTCTTCTTATCACCAATAGTTAAGTGATGCTTTTTGCATAAAAACGAACATCTGTAACAACAGCACACATGCTCGCAGGTAACCTACATGCTCCTCCATCGTGTTACTACTCTTTACTTTCTTTATGTAACACCCACCATTTATGACACAGGCTAAAAAACACCAAGGTTGAAGAAACCCGAACAGAACCAGTTCAAGAACCAGGGTTCTTTTGGTGGAAAAGCGCTACTATTGGCATGTTTTGGGGACTTTTTATCTTAACATCCTAACAACAATGCCATTACAAAAAGATAGAAAAATAATAATGTTATTTCTTATACCCTCCTCAGAAATTAAAAAGCCCAAATAATAATTTAAGCAAAGTTTCTTAGTTAAAACCCTTTGTAACTGGGCTTTTCAAAAGGACAGTTTCAAGTACTTGTGTTACCTTCATTACTGATGTAAATTTGCAGTTGGGACATGCCTTTGGTGGAAGCCCTTTAAATATTTTACCATTGTGGTACTGCCAAAGCTCAGTTTCCAGCTCACAGGAGACAGTTAAAAGTTCTTCTTAGGTTGGCATGGTTTCTCATACCATTAAGATTCATGAGTCCCAACTAAAGTCCAATTGATACTTTAGGAACACTGTTCTTGTAAAAGTCTAGCAGTGAGTAAAGTTGCATCAGTGTTTCCATTCCTGGTTGTAAGAGGGTGTTTTGTGTTTCGGGCTCTGGGATTGGACAGTTCTCTGTTTCCACAACTACAGAGCCAACCACATATATCACGCTCTGTCAACATTTTCAACCAGGCTTCTATTTCCACCCAATTAAAGTTGGGGTAATTGGATAGATAATATCCTGTCGAAAGACCTGCATCTGAGGGACAGCTTTCTGACACTGGGCTGTACCGTCCACTCCAAAATGCCTTTATAATCATCTGACCGGTCTTTTTTGTGGAACTGAGAGGTTCGGATGTTGTGCCCCTTTCAGTGGGGTTCAGATGTTGTGCCTCTTTCAGTGGGTATCAGATGCCGTACCCCTTTCAGTAGGGTTCAGAAGTTGTGCCTTTTTCAGTGGGGTTCAGATGCCATGCCCCTTTCAGTAGGGTTCAGATGCCATGCCCCTTTCAGTGGGATTCAGATGTTGTGCCTTTTTCAGTGGGGTTCAGATGCTGTGCCCCTTTCAGTGGGGTTCATATACCATGTCCCTTTCAGTGGGCTTCAGATGTTGTGACCCTTTCAGTGGGTTTAGATGCCGTGCCTCTTTTAGTGGGTTCAGATGCTGTGCCCCTTTCAGTGGGGTTCAGAAGTTGTGCCCAAATCAGTGGAGTTCAGATGTTGTGCCCAAATCAGTGGGGTTCAGATGTCGTGCCCCCCAGTGTGAAGGTAGAAGGTAGTGTGAATGTCACAAAGCTGAAGAGATTTGAGACCTGGGTTCAAACTCAGGCTCTTAATATAGGGCAATAGTAGCTTAATATAGGGCAAAAGTACTGAACTAGTAATCAGAAGGCTGCCGGTTGAAGCCCCACCACTGCCAGGTTGCCCCTGTTTGGCCCCTGGGCAAGGCTGTTAATCCTCAATTGCTCAAAATGTATTCAGTCATAATTGTAAGTTGCTTAGGATAACACCTTAAATGATTTAATGTGTTCATGGTTAAGGTGCTAAAGCATTAATTAGAAGGTTATGTGTTCAAGATAAGGCACCAACAATGTTTGCTCCATACTGTCACTGTCTTGGGGTGGGTGTTCCCGAAACAGCCTAATCATTAGGTGGTGGACTTGTCGGTGCCCGCCCCAAGCCCAGATAAAATGAGTGGAGATGCATCACGAAAGGCATCTGGTGTAAAAACTGTACTAAGTTTGGTATGTAAAACCAGATGTGCTGTGGCGACCTTTAAATACAGGAGCAGTCAAAAGAAAACAAATTTGACTCCATTTTTTATGATTTGCAAACAGATGGAGTCAATAAACACTCAAATTACGGCGACAATTATGGAGAGGGCTTTCAGTGTGCAGCATGAGGCGTGTGGGAGGCACTTCAAATCACTGATGTCACCTACATTAAAACACTCCACTGAAGCGAATGCCAGCACTCGCGATCCTACCTGAGACATCAAATTGCTATTACATAACAGCTCATAGAAAAACAAACGTGAATAACATTTCTGCTGTCGTGGACAAACTGTACATACTCATTATCATCAGTACATCTGACAGATGATATTATAAAAAAATTTAACTGAAGCAGATTCTAATCTGTGCTGAATTGGATTGGACCGATTTCAAATGTGTAGCCCAAAACAAGCTGCAAAAAGAACTAAAAGAGCCAGAAACATACAGAATAAAGTGCTTTTGGACTGTATGAGTATGACATGACATGAAACACCTAATTCATCAAGCTGTAAAGTGCTGACATATAAAATAACATCGTTCATAGACTCAAAGAGCTACCAGTCCCAGGTCCCATTAACTAAAAAGCACTTTTTTTAAGTTGCCAGTATATACACTATACAGTCAAAAGTATGTGGACATTAACCCCCCCCCCCACACACACACACACATATATAAACCACCTCCTTGTTTCTACACTCACTGTCCATTTTATCAGCTTCACTTACCATATAAAAGCACTTTGTAGTTCTACAATTACTGACTGTAGTCCATCTGCTTTTTTACATACTTTTTCGCCTGCTGTCACTTCAATGGTCAGGACCCCCCCACAGGACCACCGCAGAGCAGGTATTATTTGGGTGGTGGATGATTCTCAGCACTGCAGTGACACTGACATGGTGGTGGTGTGTTAGTGTGTGTTGTGCTGGTATTAGAGGATCAGACACAGCGGGACTGCTGGAGTTTTTAAATACCGTGTCCACTCAATGTCCACTCTATTATACACTCCTACCTAGTTGATCCACCTTGTAGATGTAAAGTCAGAGACGATCGCTCATCTATTGCTGCTGTTTGAGTTAGTCGTCTTCTAGACCTTCATCAGTGGTCACAGGACACTGCCCATGGGGCGCTGTCGGCTGGATATTTTCGGTTGGTGGACTATTCTCAAGCCAGCAGGGACAGTGAGGTGTTTAAAAACTCCATCAGCATTGCTGTGTCTGATCCACTCATACCAGCACAACACACACTAACACACCACCACCATGTCAGTGTCACTGCAGTGCTGAGAATGACCCACCACCTAAATAATACCTGCTCTGTAGTGGTCCAGGGAGAGTCCTGACCATTGAAGATCAGCATGAAAGAGGGCTAACAAAGCATGCACAGAAGCAGATGGACTACAGTCAGTAATTGTAGAATAACAAAGTGCTTCTATATGGTAAGTGGAGCTGATAAAATGAACAGTGAGTGTAGAAACAAGGAGATGGTTTTAATGTTATGGCTGATCAGTGTATATACCACAGTCATAATTTACCTCACAGTCATCATTAACCTTACAGTTATTATCTACAGCAAAGTCATCAACCTATCAGAAAAGGGCCGTGCCAGTACTGTTTCCACAAAGTTGAAAGCATATAATGAATTTTATAATAGATTTTATATATGTGAACATTGTGTGCAGTTGAAACCTTGACCCCAGTTGTAGTGTTGGCGTTCATAAATGCTAAATAAATATAAAGTTCATAAATATAAAGTCTAAAGAAATATTAACTTTTTTCATCATGTTTTCTTATCAGACACGGAGGCTGACCAAGGCTGAGCGCCAGCGTTTTAGCGAGGAGGTGGAGATGCTGAAAGGTCTGCAGCACCCCAACATCGTTCGTTTCTACGACTCCTGGAAATCAACAGTGAAGGGCCACAAATGTATCATTCTTGTTACTGAGCTCATGACGTCAGGAACACTGAAGACGTAAGTTCTGTTCTCTGAGGCAGTGTTACAATCGGCTCTTAAAATTGCTTACATGTGGCTCTGAGATTAAAGATGCAGGACGTGTATGCATACTGGACTACTGTGCTGGGGTACAGAAAGTATTAGACCCCTCTTATTTACATCCACGTACTCTCTTATTTAATTAAAGGGATTTCTGAGGTTTTCTACTGACCTAAAAAAATAAACAATGCACTGCTTATACAGTATTGCTTCATTACCATTACTGTGTTATTACTGTGATATCATCTATTGAAACCATTCAATCCAGATGTTTTCAGTTTAAGTCTTCAGTGAAATCCATTTAGTTTTTTTTTCTTTGTCTTATGTTCTTTATATTCTTCTGTTTTATATGTTTTAATTTGTTATATCTTATATCTTATTAGCTATATCTATACCCAAATCAGAAAAAGTTGGGACAGTATGGAAAATGTAAATAAAAATATAAAATGCAGTGTTCCTTACATTTACTTTGACCTTTATTTGATTGCAGACAAATTAACCTGAGATATTTCATGTTTTATCTGCTCTACTTCATTTCATTTATTAATAAACATCCATTCCTGCATTTCAGGCCTGCAACACAGGAATTTAGGGCTAGTAATGAGGTATAAAAACTAAATAACGATGTGATTCCAAACAGGTGATGTCTACAGGTGATTGTAATCATGGTTTGGTACAAAAGCAGCATTCAGGAAAGAGTCTTTTTCATGAACAAAGAGGATCTCCAGTTTGTCAACAAATGTGTGAAAATTGTATTGAAATGTTTAAAAACAATGTGTCAATTAAAGATTGGAAGGGATTTGCATATTTCTCCCTCTACATTGCATAATAATATTATTAAGCGATTCAATGAATCGGGAGGAATTTCAGTGCGTATAGGCCAAGAGCGCAAGCTTCGATCCCTCAGACAGCACTGCATCAAGAACCGCCACTCAACAATAGCTGATATAATCACATGGGTGAGGGATTACTTTGGCAAACCTTTATCAGGCACTACAATACGGAGTTACATGCACAAATGCCACTTAAAACTTTATTGTGCAGTCTAATGTTAACCAGTCTAATGTTAATGTCCAGAAGTGGCGTCAACTTCTCTGAGCTCTGAGGCATCTAGGATAGACCGTCACACAGTGGAAACGTGTATTGTGGTCAGATGAATCAGCAGTCCAGGTTTTTGGAAAAATTGACGCCGTGTGCTCCAGACCAAAGAGGTAAAGGACCATCCAGTCTGTTATCAGCAACAAGTCCAAAAGCCATGGTATAAATGTCATGGTATGAGGCTGTGTCAGTGCCCTTGGCAAAGGTCATTAACACTTCTGTGATGGCAGCATTAATACAGAAAAGTACATTGAGATCTTTGAGCAACAAATGCTGCCTTCAAGACGTCATCTTTTCCAGGGACGTCCATGCATTTTTTAACAAGACAATGCAAAACCACATGCTGCACACATTACAAAGGCATGGCTGCATAAGAATAGGGTACAAGTACTGAACTGGCCTGCCTGCCTGCAGTCCTGATTTGTCCCCAGTAGAGAATGTGTGGAGAATTTTGAAAGGAAAAATGCGACAACGACGACCCCATACTGTTGTACATCTTAAGACGTGTTTGCAGGAAGAATGAGACAAAATAAAAGCTGAAACACTAAATCACTTGGTATCCTTGGTGCCAAAACATCTTTTAAGTGTGGTGAAAAGGAATGGCAACATTACAAAGTGGTAGATGCTTTACTGTTTAATGCTTTATCTTTTTGGAATGTGTTGCAGGCCTGAAATGCAGGAATGGATGTTTATTAATAAATGAAATGAATCTGAGGAGACAAAACATGAAATATCTCAGGTTCATCCTGTCTGCAATATACTGTCCCAACTTGTTTTGGGGTTGTAATAAATTTGCTACAAATTTAGTAATACCTAATATTATGGTACATTAGTAGCCTACACACAAAAATATTGACATTGCCTCTTTAATGTGTAACACAGAGTGCAGACTGAATCACTGCATCATAATAATAATTATTATTAATAATTAATATAAAATGTTTGCTTCTATAAATCTCCCAATTCCTGTGATTTTCGTTTTCTCAGGTACCTAAAAAGATTTAAAGAGATGAAGCTAAAACTCCTCCAGAGATGGTGCCACCAGATCCTGAAAGGCCTTCACTTTCTACACACCCGAACACCTCCCATCATTCACCGCGACCTCAAGTGCGACAACATTTTCATCACTGGTCCCACCGGCTCTGTCAAGATTGGAGATTTGGGGCTGGCTACATTGAAGAGTGCCTCTTTTGCCAAGAGCGTCATCGGTGAGTTGCTGTTATATCTGTGGTGTTTATTAGAGACCATTAGAGACCATTAGAGACCTGCAAGAACTATTTGTAGTGTTCTTGTACAGTACTTGAGCTTGTTTATGTGTTCACTTCATTTAATTTTATTCACTTTGTGGCTCATGCTTTCTGAATTACTCTACATAGATAAAATATGTGGACACCCATTCTGATTAGTATATGTTATGGCCATGGGCTTGTTGGACGTCCCATTGCAAAAACAAACAGAATTAAAATAGAGTGACCACAGTTGATGTTCCAGTTCATTCCAAAGCTGTTCAGTAGGGCTGAGGTCAGGACTCTGTGCAGGACACTGGAGTTTCTTTAAATTGAGCTTTTCTTCATGTCTTTATAGACTTTGCTTTGTGTACAGGGGCACAGTCATGCTGGAACAGGAAAGGGCCTTCCCTAAACTGTTGCTGCAAAGTTAGAAGCATATCATTTCATTTTACATTACATTTTACATTTTCAGCATTTAGCAGACGCTTTTATCCAGAGTGACTTACAGTACTGTGAAGGTACATTGTCCAAGTAATTGAGGGTTAAGGGCCTTGCCTAGGGGCCCAACAGTGGCAACCTGGCAGTGGTGGGGCTTGAACCGGTGACCTTTTGATTACTAGTCCAGTTCCTTAACCACTAGGTTATTAATGCCCTTAACCTTTATATAATTAATTATATAATTATATAAATAGTTATACAGTATAATTAATTTATTACACCTGTTAGCAATTGGTGTGTCTGAAAAATGTTCAGGTACTGGACTAGTAATTAAAAGATTGCTGGGTCAAAGCCTGCCACTGCCTAGTGACACTGTTGGGCCCCTGAACAAGGCCCTTAAACTTAATTCCTCGAATTGTATTCAGTCATAAATGTAAGATGCTTTGCTGAATGTAAATGTAAACAGCCAGTTCACATCACAGCATGTTTGGGCAGTTGTAGCCTAGCAATTAAAGTACTGGACTAGTAATCGAAAGGTTGCAGGTTCAAGTCGCACCACTGCCAGGTTGCCACTGTTGGGCCCTTGAGCAAGGCCCCTAACTCTCAAGGGCTTTAGTTCATATATTGTATATACGAACCTCTTTTTCGGAAAAGTTGGGACATTTTATGAAATGTGATTTGTTAATTTTCTTTTACCTTTATTTACCTGACAAATATAAAAAGAAATGATTTTAATATCTTGGCTGACCAACTTGATTGTGTTTGGTAATTATAAATACATTTTAAATTTGATGCCTGTGGTACTCTACACGGGACAAGGGCAAAATAAGAAGGAGATGTTCAGGAACATTCAGGAATGTTTTTTGGCAGGTGAATTGGTAATAAGGGAGGGTATCATGATTGGGTATAAAAGAAGGATCCACCAAAAGCACAGACTTTGCCATCAGAAATGGGCTGTTAATAGTTAATAGTGTCCTGGTGAAAGCTGGAAACAGTTCCATAAGAGCATTAACCAGTAATGGCTCCTTCGCTCTTAATACCTTGTTATCTTGGCGTAAAAGTGACCTTTACAGTTATTACTGCAAACATAACCTGCGCCGCACACCGCTACTATCAAGAGTATGTTTGTTTATTTATTCTTGCCATATTCATGCCAGCAACTGCTGAACAGAGACGTAAGTCTTTCTAGAAACTGGTAGCTGGCTGGGCCAGAATCATGAGTTTACAGATACAGATATGTATTAGCTGATTAGCTGCAGATTTGGCTTTATATACAAATGGCTCGGTGGGTAGCAGTCACTTCACAGCAAGAAGGTTCTGGGTTAAGGTGGGAGCGCCGGCCTCCCACAGGCCGAAAACATGCAAGTGAGGTGAATTGGAGATACAAAATTGTCCATGACTGTGTTTGACATAACTTGTTAAAAACTTAAACTGATGAATGTTATGTAATGAGTAACTACCATTTCTTTCATGAATGTTACCAAAGCGTGTAAAACATGACGTTAAAATCCTAATAAATAAATAAATATGCAAATATGAATAGACTAAGATTATGTAATAACCAAGCTTGTAGGACTTCTGTAGGTCAATTCAAAGTCATACTGTTTAGACTTGAGTATAATGTTTCAGGAAAAACTTGGCATTAATCTACGTTATCATTTATTTCAGTTGACATTAGCAGTCACAAAGGCTGACTGTGTATATTCTTACCCATGTTTCAGCAGTTTTTAATTCATAACAGACATTTTTTGGTGGTTTTTGGATTACATCCAACTGTCCAGACAAATTTCCTTTCAGCATGCAGAAGGATGACAGTTTGTGTTTTCTGTCCAACCTTGGCAGGGGAACACTGGTTCATGTATGTTTCTCTGGGTGACCCAAAGTGGCTATATGTATACAGTTGCAATCAGAAAGGTTCAACCCCCTTCATCGTAATGATCGTAAAGTTGTCATACACTGATCAGCCTTAACATTAAAACCACCTCCTTGTTTCTATACTCAATGTCCATTTTATCAGCTCCACCTACCATATAGAAGCACTTTGTAGTTCTACAATTACTGACTGTAGTCCATCTGTTTCTCTACATACTTTTTTAGCCTGCTTTCACCCTGTTCTCCATCAGCGCTGCTGTGTCTGATCCACTCATATCAGCACAACACACACTAACACACCACCACCATGTCAGTGTCACTGCAGTGCTGAGAATGATCCACCACCCAAATAATACCTACTTTGTGGTGGACCATTGAAGAACATCATGAAAGGGGGCTAACAAAGCATGCAGAGAAACAGATGGACTACAGTTAGTAATTGTACAACTACAAAGTGCTTCTATATGGTAAGTGGAGCTGATAAAATGGACAGTGGGTGTAGAAACA
This sequence comes from Trichomycterus rosablanca, assembly GCF_030014385.1. Lineage (NCBI taxonomy): Eukaryota > Metazoa > Chordata > Actinopteri > Siluriformes > Trichomycteridae > Trichomycterus > Trichomycterus rosablanca. Next base: position 43,196,717 of record NC_085989.1, on the reverse strand, counting down.
AGGAGGTGGTTTTAATGTTATGGCTAATGTCAGTGTCACTGCAGTGCTGAGAATGATCCACCACCCAAATAATAAGTTTTAATGTTATGGCTGATCGGTGTAAATTTAAGTTGAAATTAAAGCATGTAGTTCTCTTGATGAATGTCCATGTTCTTTATTATTCAACCCCCAGCCTCAGTACTTGATGAAAGTGCTAACAAGTTTCTGAAACCTCTCTTGTGGAATCTTCACTCATTCTTCTCATGCAAAAGCTTCCAGCTCATTGAGATTTAATGGTTTTGTGCAAAAACTGCTTTCTTTTGATCCCACCAAAAATCATCATCTTGCTGGAAAGTTCAATTTCACCACAGAAGGTGTAACATTCCTCCTTCAAAATGTTTCAGCATTTCTGTGAATCCATGATGCCAGTCACATGGCCAAGATTGCCAATTCCCGCAACAGAAAAACATCGCCACATCATCACCGACCCAATTTTGTTTATAAGTTTTAATTTATAACAAATAAATTAGAGATGACCTATGATGGACTGGCGACCTGTCCAGGGTCTTTCCTGCCTTTCGACCCGTGAACTGACGCTTTATTAGGTTCTGTTTTGGGTCCTTTATGCTTTTAACTATTGTACTCTTTTTTTTCAGGCACACCTGAGTTCATGGCTCCAGAGATGTATGAGGAAAAGTATGATGAAGCTGTAGACGTTTATGCTTTTGGGATGTGCATCCTAGAGATGACCACGTCCGAATACCCTTATTCAGAGTGCCAAAACGCAGCTCAGATCTACCGGAAGGTCACTAGTGTAAGTAAAACCGTTTTACTCATTTACTCAGAAATGTATTTATGTATTTGGATAAATCACAGGTTCTAATACGAGAGATTAAAATGTTAACAATAGTCCCTACTAAATTTTCACAAATCCACCCTCTCTGTGCTCCTATTTGCCACACCCCTCTATCTGGGAGCACTCTCAGTCTCCTGTCACACCCCCTTTACTGTGATTAGTCTCCAGCTAATTATCAACAGCTGTACCTTGTTTAACGTCAAGACATATAAGGAGGCAGCTTTGAAGGACTCATTGGAGACTAATTTGATTTGGTTTGGTTTGGTTTGCTATGCTATGCTATGCTATACTTTGCTTTGCTTTTGATTCCATCCATCCATCCATTCGTCTGTCCAACTTTGCTTTGTCTTTGCCTTGCATTTGCCTTGTTTTGCTTTGTTTTGGTTTGTTTGTGTAGTTTGTTCTTGTTTGTTCTGTTTGCTCTGTTTGTCCTGTTTATTTAGTTTGCACTTGTCCGTGTGCTCATTGTTACTAGTCTTGTTTGGCTTATGGTTTGTTCGTCTCAAATACAAAAACTCTGCATCCACAGAATCGGTTGCTTTAGACTTTGACATCTTGGACATTTTGACTAACCGATTGCTAACTGAATTGCCGTAGGATTGCTAGGATGCCTCATACCACAGATTAACGAGTAAACATAAGGCACCTGAATGAAAAATGTTAAATTGCCAAACACAAACCCTAAAGATTGAATTGTTTCACGATCCATGATTCAATTTTCACGGCCTTGAAGTAGGTAGAGCCCTATTCATTATGTACAAAAAAGTAAAACAGGATATTACATGTTGTTTTTGTAGCATGTGAAATATGCCAAGCTCTTCAAAAGACCTTCTACTGTTTGTCTCTTTGGTATCTTTTGAGGCACGTTTACAAAGTAACACATTGTTAATGTGGCTGCAGACGTTTTTGAACACAGCTCTCTCTGGGACATTGTGTTTGCAGCTGGACATCCTTGTGAAACCACCCATGAGCTTTTCTTTCACTTATCTATACAAACTACAGGCCTGGGTGTCTGCACTTTAATAGGCTCCCTTCTTTTCTGAGCTTTTCACGAGCCCACTAATGGTTGTCTGTAGCCTGTATGAATGTCACAGGAATATTCCTCCACTGCAGAGGGGACAATTAACACGTCTCCTCAGAGCTATAATTCCATTTGGAAAAAACAGAGGCGTCCCCTTTCATTCATGATAATCAGGCTCTCTTCCAGCCGCAGGATTGCAAATTGCAGGACTACAATCTGTTATTAATTACGCTGTTGGATCCGTGAGCGTGACGCCAGCTTGCCACAGTCTGCTGCGAGTGTCTGATTCGGATTTTGGTGATCTCACACATCACGTCGTCCTCACTGGAGATCTGTTCTGCGTGGAATGGTTTAACGTTTTGGACTCCAGTGAATCATAATCATATTAATAATATGACAAGAACAGCAGGCACACACATCTCTGGAACAAAAGCTGCTGTTGTATCAAGTGTTAGGCGTTTTTACACTTATTTCAGAGCCAGGTCTGTTTGTAGCCCAAGTTTTCAAGCCCTGGTTTGCCTAAAATTACAGTCTCAAATCATAATTTGTTTTATTTTGTATCCTTAGAGCGAACACAGTGATCAAGGTGGTCCCACAGATGCTCAGTTGGGTTCAGGTCTGGGGAATTAGGAGGCAAGCGTAGTACTTAGAAGTCTTGGTCATGCTTTTCCAACCAAAGTCATGGCGCTTTGTCTTGCTGGAAAATCCTCCACAGGGAAGACAATCAGCATGTATGGGTGTATGTGATCTGCAAGGATGGATTCATACCCAAATCGGTTGAGAGTGCCTTTCACATGGATGCAGGGCCCAGAGAATGCCACGAAAACATTCCCCAGACCATAACGCTGCTACAGCCGTTGAAAGTAGGAAGTTTTGACACTGTCCACAGTCAAGTTAGCTTTATATAGCCAATGTATTACAGGCTGCTGTGCAAGAAAGAAGAATCAGCATGGGGCAGTTTGCTTGGCTGTGGACTGGGGTTGCCACAAAAAACTGGACATTGTCATACTGATGACCATCTGACCTTTTTTGTGGTTCTTCCCTTGTGTTTAATCAAAATTTTAAAGTAAGCATATGGAACAGGTAGCAGAAAGTAGATCGCCCACTTGCGTTGTAGTCTGTTTCGTTTTTTTTCCTCCCAATTTAGTGCACTCAATTTTGTCTTCCGCTGCTGAGAGATACCAGATTGCATCTAAGGAAAGCACGTCGCTCTTCTCGCCCATGCTTTCTGCATAGGCGTCTCTTCCGCCAATCAGGGTTCTTACACAGTGTATGAAGACCCACCCACCCACATATAGTCCGGCCCCCACCCTGCAGATACGGTGGGCAATTAGTATCTGCTGCCGGCACTACCAATTATGCCCACCAGATAGCACCCAGCCGACCGGTGGCAACACCAAGTTTCGAACTTGTGTGCTAACGGAATATCCCGCCACGCCACCTGGGTGCCGTAGTCTGTTTCTTTTTGACTGGCCTGTCAGATTCAGTACACAGTCTCATCTTTATCTTTCGTCTTGCTACCCCGTTAAAACCTTTTCCTGAAAAAAACATTACCATTAATTAGTAGATTCATCGCAATTTGCCGTCGTTAACTGCTGTCTTGATGGCCAATTTCCTCAGGAAGCTAACTGATCGACCGCCTGATAAAACGTGGGAAGCAACAACGGTATGCAACAGAAACTCATAGAAAACCAGGACATTAAGTGTCCTGGGAGAGAGCTAAATTTTTCGAGACCCAGGAAAACTGGGACAGGTGGCAAACCTACTGTGGACAGAGGGGTTTTTTTTTATTTGTGGCAGACGTGTATGGTGGTTTGCCAGGGTTTTTTGGTGAATTATGCCTAACCCTTTGGACAAACAACTACACTTTGTTTTTTTCCCCCTGAAGTTTTATTAAGTTAATGGGTGCAATCAAACTAGCCCTATTTATTAAATGCTAAACTGGAAGTTATATACTTTTGTTCCTTGCTAGCTACAATAGCCTTAGAACTTTAATGCAAAACTGAACAAAAGTTCTGTCACAAACGTGTCTTGGCTTTTTTTCTGAACCAGTTTATTTAAGGGTGAACTATAGCACCTCCCTTTACTCACTTATAAACAGCCAGAAGACGTGTGTATGGTCACAGTATAGTTTAGCACAGCATACTTTAGCACTCATGTCTTTACCAGCTTGGCCTTGAGCGTTGTTTTGTTTTTGTTCGATGTCTTACATTTCTGTTACGACTAGAACCTCTCATATCTGTTTTACCTGATACTGAAAGAGGAAGTCAGTATTTACATGAACTCATTTGTAAATGCTTCTTATACAAAGTAATTGTTAAGAGGATTTTACTTGATTATAGTCTTAGTCCTGTGCTGTTTGTACATTGTGTGAAGTACCAAATTAGGGAGTAGGGACAGTCTGCTTTTCTGTTTTCTTTTTGAATGTAAGATGGAAACAGACCAAAATTTGTCAGGTGATGAGAAAATGATGAAGATCAGCAAAGTCTGTAAAACTATTACATACACATGACTTACACATGTTACATGTTTATATTAGCATTGATCACAAATCAATACTGTTAAACTTTGTGATCATTTGAATCTAGGTTGTTGGTTTGGATATGTACACTGATCAGCCATAACATTAAAACCACCTCCTTGTTTCTATACACATTGTCCATTTTATCAGCTCCACTTACCATATAGAAGCACTTTTTAGTTCTACAATTACTGACTGTAGTCCATCTGTTTCTCTGCATGCTTTGTTAGCCCTCTTTCATGCTGTTCTTCAATGAGCAGGTATTATTTGGGTGGTGGATCATTCTCAGCACTGCAGTGACACTGACATTAGCCATAACATTAAAACCACCTCCTTGTTTCTACACTCACTGTCTATTTTATCAGCTCCACTTACCATATAGAAGCACTTTGTAGTTCTACAATTACTGACTGTGGTCCATCTGTTTCTCTACATACTTTTTTAGCCTGCTTTTACCCTGTTCTTCAATGGTCAGGACCACCACAGAGCAGGTATTATTTAGGTGGTGGATCATCCTCAGCACTGCAGTGACACTGACATGGTGGTGGTGTGTTAGTGTGTGTTGTGCTGCTATGAGTGGAGAAGACACAGAAATGCTGATGGAGTTTTTAAACACCTCACTGTCACTGCTGGACTGGAAATAGTCCACCAACCAAAAACATCCAGCCAACATCGCCCTGTGGGCAGCTTCCCGTGACCACTGCTGAAAGTCTAGAAGATGACCAACTCAAACAGCAGCAGTAGATGAGCGATCGTCTCTGACTTTACATCTACAAGGTGGACCAACTATGTAGGAGTGTCTAATAGAGTGGACAGTGAGTGGACACAGTATTTAAAAACTCCAGCAGCGCTGCTGTGTCTGATCCACTCATACCAGCACAACACACACTAACACACCACCACCATGTCAGTGTCACTGCAGTGTTGAGAATAATCCACCACCTAAATAATACCTGCTCTGTAGTGGTCCTGTGGGGGTCCTGACCATTGAAGAACAGCATGAAAGGGGGCTAACAAAGCTTGCAGAGAAACAGATGGACTACAGTCAGTAATTGTAGAACTACAAAGTGCTTCTATATGGTAAGTGGAGCTGATAAAATGGACAGTGAGTGTAGGAACAAGGAGGTGGTTTTAATGTTATGGCTGATCAGTGTATTAGAAATTATATTAGAAAAGTATAAAGTAATTGGAGTTTATGATATTTTAGTTAAGTCTGTGGTAGAGTAAAATCTGAGAAAGATTTTTAGACATTGTGAGCACTATCACTGCAGATTCCTATCACATTACCATCACACGTGAAGAGGTACATGTCAGAACCACCTCAAAGTAAAAATTACCCTTATTTAGGTCATTTAGGAGTGACTGCTGGCTTTATTTACCTGTCCAGGCACAGTTTTATTTTAATATCATGAACTTTTCTCTTCTTGTTTATTAAACTAATTGTACCGACAAGAATGTTTAAGGTGCTTGCTATTTCTTTGTGGTATTTTTCCTCATGAAGTGTTGTTTAATCATTCTGTGGTTGAAAACTTGTGCCCCCCACTGTAAGTAACATTCCAAGAGAAGTCTTTGTTTTGGTTGGACAGCTGTGGGTAAGAATAGTGAGGGGGGGTTGGATGTGAGATCTGGTGGAGGTCACTGGGGGAAAGTGTGGCATGATAGGAAAGGAACGACAGGCAGCTGACGCCAGTATGTCGCTGATAGACACAGTCGAGTGTTTCTTGCTGGCCCCACAAACTAAGCAGTGACTTTCACGGTCAAGAGAAGGAGACTGGCTGAGACTTCACTCATCCTTATGCAGGAAGTATTTATAGTGATTGTAGAACCAATGCATAAGGGTCATCCATTGTACCACACCCCTGGAGCCAAGAGGGTTAAGGGCCTTGCTCAAGCGCCCAACAGTGGCTGCATAGCAGAGCCTGGATGAACTCGCAACCTTTCAAATGACAGCCCAAAGCTCTACCTACTAGGCTACCACTGTCCAAATAATAATAGTAATAATAATAATAATCTACAATCTAGGACAGATGAACGCCTTTATTTGTCTTATACACTATACACTGTGGCGTGCGATCGACTTGCCATCGTAGAAAGGCAACAACATTTCTTCAGAAATGGTGCTCAAAATTAGCATAGCATAGCATAGCACATTTTGTATTCATGCTTGTGTTGAATTTGTGAATGACCATTTTCGTTAAGCGTGTTAAGTTTGGTGATCTGTCTGTTCCAGTGGCGGCTGCTGGTCTTTCAAAGAGGGGAAGCTCATTGTCGGTTTACATCATAAAATTTGTCAATTTATTTATACATATATTCTGCCCTCCGTTCCTTTTCAAGAAAATGGCCTGAAATGGGTTGGAGTTTGTCTTTCAACTTCACTCGCAAAATCCACGATGGGACTGAAGCTCCCAGTGATTAACTGACGGTGTAGATCTCAAAATAGCTGTCAATCAAAACGGGATTCAGCCTTTCGACTGATCTGCCAATCATCTTGCAGAAGCTCAGCGTCCAGACCCGCCCACAGCTCCATTCACCCCCAGAGACGCTCAGCGTACGGGGGCGGGACAAAATCGTGGCATTTATCCAATGACCGGCGAGTTTCGAAGCAATTAAAAAAACCCTTCCATGCAGTCCCATAGAAGTGAATAGACGCTCAGCTTCTGCGGGCAAATGCATTGACGCTCCGGGAATGTATGAGAAGTTCGAGTCAGTCGATTTGTGATAAGTAGCTGATTCTGAACGAACTCGTCTTCGAGATGAACGTGTTCTAACGCATTTGTAGTCAATGAAATGTTAACACAACTGTACATATTTGACCATTTAATTTTTGACATTTTAGGGGACATTTTATCCCTTGCAGTCTTAGAGAAATCGCCACTGGTCTGTTCTGCTCACATGTTCAGCAAGTGTCATATATCAGATCTAATCTCTTTTCCATGCCCTTGTGATTCACACAAAGCAGTTCCTAAATAAAAGAGCTTCCTCTGACATTAAAAGAGCATTATTTTTCCTTACATCTCGCTGATGCCACAATACGTATACAATATATATACACCGACCAGGCATAACATTAAGACCACTGGGAAGAAGGCAAGTCGTAGGAGGTAGTGTGATGCTTTGGACAATGTTCTGCTGGGAAACCTTGGGTCCTGCCATGCATGTCGATGTTACTTTGACACATACCACCTACATAAGCATTGTTGCAGACCATGTACACCATGTGGAAACGGTATTCCCTGATGGCTGTGGCCTCTTTCAGCAGGATGATGCGCCCTGCCACAAAGCAAAAATGCTTCAGCAATGGTTTGAGGAGCACAACAAGGAGTTTGAGGTGTTGACTTGGGCTCCAAATTCCCCAGATCTCAATCCAATCTAGCATCTGTGGGATGTGCTGGACAAACAAGTCCGATCCATGGAGGCCCCACCTCACAACTTACAGCAGTTAAAGGATCTGCTGCTGACATCTTGGTGTCAGATACCACAGCACACATTGAGGGGTCTAGTGGAGTCCATGCCTCGATGAGTCAGGGCTGTTTTGGCAGCAAAAGGGGGACCAACACAATATTAGGTCATAATGTTATGCCTCATTGGTGTATTTTTTTTTTTTTTTTTTTTCACATATCCTGGCTTGTTTGGAAGCTGGGGTCAGAGCCAAGACGGTTAAGGGCTCAAATGGCAGAGCCAGTATGACAAAAAAGCCATTCTGCAAAATATCAGTTTATTTAAAGTAATACATTTCTACTAGTGAAATTCAAAACCACTGATCAACATAAATGAAAAAGATTATTGGCACATAGGGAATGTTTTTGCCCAGATGCTGCATATAAGAGGAACATTTTTGGTGTAATGCAGTATTTGTCAGGATTAAAAAAGAAAAAGTAGCAGTGCAGTAACGACGTCACTGTTTGTCCCAAACATTTTAGTCATTTAGGGGTTATGAATAGATGATATACAGTAAATCTAGAAAGTATTCAGACCCCTTGGCTTTTTGCACACTGTATTGTGCTTTGAATTTGATTTGAAATAATTGGCCTTTTTTTCCATCAGTCTACACTTACTTTCTTAAAATGACACTTGAAGTAAAAAGCAGGTACTCTTTTGACCCTCAATTCAATTTTTTGTAAAGACCCAGCAGTAATTACAGCTGCCAATCTGTACAAGCTTTACTGGATTTTGACAGGTTGTCCTTTTGTTCATAGAAAGCTCTGAAGCTGTGTCAGATTATGTGGATGGTGAGCATCTTTCATCTAAGGTCATTTTTACAGATATTCAAGGCGCTTTAGTCTGGGCTTTGGCTGAGCCACACAAAAATGTCCCTTAAGTACATTTACTGTCTCTATGCACTAATGGTGTACATACTGTATGTACAGTATATGTACAGTGTATCACAAAAGTGAGTACACCCCTCACATTTCTGCAAATATTTTATTATATCTTTTCATGGGACAACACTATAGACATGAAACTTGGATATAACTTAGAGTAGTCAGTGTACAGCTTGTATAGCAGTGTAGATTTACTGTCTTCTGAAAATAACTCAACACACAGCCATTAATGTCTAAATAGCTGGCAACATAAGTGAGTACACCCCACAGTGAACATGTCCAAATTGTGCCCAAAGTGTCAATATTTTGTGTGACCACCATTATTATCCAGCACTGCCTTAACCCTCCTGGGCATGGAATTCACCAGAGCTGCACAGGTTGCTACTGGAATCCTCTTCCACTCCTCCATGATGACATCACGGAGCTGGTGGATGTTAGACACCTTGAACTCCTCCACCTTCCATTTGAGGATGCGCCACAGGTGCTCAATTGGGTTTAGTCCATCACCTTTACCTTCAGCTTCCTCAGCAAGGCAGTTGTCATCTTGGAGGCTGTGTTTGGGGTCGTTATCCTGTTGGAAAACTGCCATGAGGCCCAGTTTTCGAAGGGAGGGGATCATGCTCTGTTTCAGAATGTCACAGTACATGTTGGAATTCATGTTTCCCTCAATGAACTGCAGCTCCCCAGTGCCAGCAACACTCATGCAGCCCAAGACCATGATGCTACCACCACCATGCTTGACTGTAGGCAAGATACAGTTGTCTTGGTACTTCTCACCAGGGCGCCGCCACACATGCTGGACACCATCTGAGCCAAACAAGTTTATCTTGGTCTCGTCAGACCACAGGGCATTCCAGTAATCCATGTTCTTGGACTGCTTGTCTTCAGCAAACTGTTTGCGGGCTTTCTTGTGCGTCAGCTTCCTTCTGGGATGACGACCATGCAGACCGAGTTGATGCAGTGTGCGGCGTATGGTCTGAGCACTGACAGGCTGACCTCCCACGTCTTCAACCTCTGCAGCAATGTTGGCAGCACTCATGTGTCTATTTTTTAAAGCCAACCTCTGGATATGACGTCGAACACGTGGACTCAACTTCTTTGGTCGACCCTGGCGAAGCCTGTTCCGAGTGGAACCTGTCCTGGAAAACCGTTGTATGACCTTGGCCACCATGCTGTAGCTCAGTTTCAGGGTGTTAGCAATCTTCTTATAGCCCAGGCCATCTTTGTGGAGAGCAACAATTCTATTTCTCACATCCTCAGAGAGTTCTTTGCCATGAGGTGCCATGTTGAATATCCAGTGGCCAGTATGAGAGAATTGTACCCAAAACACCAAATTTAACAGCTCTGCTCCCCATTTACACCTGGGACCTTGACACATGACACCAGGGAGGGACAACGACACATTTGGGCACAATTTGGACATGTTCACTGTGGGGTGTACTCACTTATGTTGCCAGCTATTTAGACATTAATGGCTGTGTGTTGAGTTATTTTCAGAAGACAGTAAATCTACACTGCTATACAAGCTGTACACTGACTACTCTAAGTTATATCCAAGTTTCATGTCTATAGTGTTGTCCCATGAAAAGATATAATGAAATATTTGCAGAAATGTGAGGGGTGTACTCACTTTTGTGATACACTGTATATATGACAAAAGCAATTCTTTAGAATATCAGTTTATTTAAAGAACTACATTCCTACGACTAAAATTTAGAACCACTGACCATTATAAAAAAAAAAGATTATGGTCACACAGGGAATGTTTTTGTCCAGACTGTATATGAGAGGAACATCTAACTCTTGGTGTAATGCAGTATTTGTCAGGATTAAATAGTAAAAGTAGCAAGGCAGTAACAGTGTCACTGTTTGTCCCAAACATTTTAGTCAGTTAGGAGTTATGAATAGATACTATACAGTTCATTTAGAAAGTATTCAGACCCCTTGGCTTTTTGCACACTGTATTGTGTTTTGAATTTGATTTTGAATGGATGTAATTGCCATAATTTTTTACAATGACATTTACAGTGAAAGCAGACACTCTTTTGACCCTCAGTTTTATTCTTTGTAAAGACCCAGCAGTAATTACAGCTGCAAGTCTTCTTACATACATCTGTACAAGCTTTACACAACTGGATTTTGACATGTTGTTCTATAAATCATGGAAAGCTCTGAAGCTGTGTCAGATTGTGTGGATGGTGAGCATCTTTCATCTTAAGGTCATTTTACAGATATTCAAGGTGTTTCATTCTGGACATTGACTGGACCACACAAGAACATCGCTAAAGTACTTATACTGTCCATATGCACTAATGGTGTATATACTGTATGTATATTTATATATGACAAAAGCCATTCTTTAAAATATTTAAAGAACTACATTTCTTTGACTAAAATTCAGAACCACTGGCCATTATAAAAGAAAAGGATTATGGGCACACATACTCTGCATATAAGAGGAACATCTAACTCTTGGTGTAATGTAGTATTTGTCAGGATTAAATAGGAAAAGTAGCAGGTCAGTAACAACGTCACTGTTTGTCCCAAACACACCATCACAAACGTCAGCGTCTTGCCACCGATCAGTCGTTCCAGGGAATGCTGAGAAATCTAACGGCAGATTGACGTACAAGCATATCTAGTATGATAAAATCATATAAACAAAGTACTAATAATTCTTTAACTACTTTAACTTCTGCCATCCAGCAGGCACAGGCGCCAGAGTGTAATGATGTTTTTGGGCATCATATGAATAGAGGTTTAAATGTGTTAGGGAGGAACAGAACATGCCAGCCAGCGAAAATACTCATTTTTGGCACACGTTTGTAACCTGGCACATTTATCGGCTTTGGTCTGCCCCAGTGTTCCACTGTAAACATCGTGAGCAAATTAGCCCCATTAAAGGTGGAGTAAGTGACTCAGTCACAACACAATGAAGCAAAGTTTTACTCACAATCTGGTGATTGTAAATAAATGATTTGCTCAGGTTTGACGTACAGAGAGTTTTAAAAGGTCTTCAGTTAGCTACACCTTTAAATTATTAAATATCATGTACTTTCCACAGTCACTTTCTCTTTCGTCAGGATTCAAGTGTTAAGTTAGCATAGCTGGGGTTTCACTCGTTTATTGACCACCAAATAAGTAAGTCGTTCTGGATAAGAGCATCTGCTAAATGCTGAAAATGTAAATGTAAAACAAAACAACATTCATTGTGCTGAATTTACTGCAGCTAGTGTTTTTTATTTGGTCATCATAAAGTAAACTTGCATGCAAATGTGAACCAAATGCACAACTGCCAGCACAACACACACTAACACACCACCACCATGTCAGTGCCACTGCAGTGCTGAGAATGACCCACTACCCAAATAATACCTACTCTGTAGTGGTCCTGTGGGGGTCCTGACCATTGAAGAACAGCATGAAAGGGGGCTAACAAAGCATGCAGAGAAACAGATGGACTACAGTCAGTAATTGAATAACTACAAAGTGCTTTTATATGGTAGGTGGAGCTGATAAAATGGACAATAAGTGTAGAAACAAGGAGGTGGTTTTAATGTTATGGCTGATCAGTGTATATATCTGCACAATTATATACCCATTAAGACCATATGTATAGTAATTTATTTTACATATCTATATTATATTTTATATCTATATTATATTGTTATTATTTTTGTATACATACCTAGCTATTCCCATTTTTATGCTTATTATTATTATCATTATTATGTATACAAACACTATGAGCAAATTAGTCCTATTAAAGGTGGAGTAAGTGACTCAGTCACAACACAATGAAGCAAAGTTTTGCTCACAATCTGGTGATTGTAAATAAATGATCTGCTCAGGTTTGACATACAGAGGGAACGCTTAGAGACTTTTGAAAGAGCAGGCTTCAGTTAGCTATACCTATATCATGTACTTTCCACAGTCACTTTCTCTTTAGTCAGGATTTAAGTGTTAAGTTAGCATAGCTGGGGTTTCACTCGTTCATTCGACCACAAAATAGCATTTATTGTACAGATTTACGAGGGTTTTCTTGTCTTTATGAAGTAAACTTATATGCAAATGTGAACCTAATGCACAACTGTTTTTCTGCATTGACCTGTAAAGGCACAATTGTTTCATTCACATTGCAGGCTGGTAAGTCGAAAATACCTCTATTCAGTGTTAAATAAATAAATAAAACGAAAAACAAAAACAGTGGCTCCTAGCAAAACGGCTGCATGTACACCGACTAGGCATAATATTATGACCACTGACAGGTGAAGTGAATAACACTGATTATTTCTTCATCACGGCACCTGTTAGTGGGTGGGATATATTAGGCAGCAAGTGAACATTTTATCCTTAAACTTGATGTGTTGGAAGCAGGAAAAATGGACAAGCGTAAGGATTTGAGCGAGTTTGACAATGGTCAAATTGTGATGGATCTCCAAAACTGCAGCTCTTGTGGGGTGTTCCTGGTTTGCAGTGGTCAGCATCTATCAAAAGTGGTCCAAGGAAGGAACAGTGGTAAACCGGCAACAGGGTCATGGGCGGCCAAGGCTCATTGATGCATGTGGGAAGCGAAGGCTGGTTGTCAGATCCAACAGACGAGCTACTCTAGCTCAAATAGCTGAAGAAGTTAATGCTGGTTCTGATAGAAAGGTGTCAGAATACACAGAGCATCACAGTTAAAGGGCTGTTTTGGGAGCAAAAGGGGGACCAACACAATATTAGGAAAGTGGTCATAATGTTATGTCTGATCAGTGTATTTTACACCTGGTTTTGGTAGGTGAAAGAAACGTGCTCACATTTTAGTAAATATAAACTGGAATATTTATTGAGCTGCACATACGAAATCTTTATAGTTCTTTATAGTTTTTTAATGAAATTCATGTTCAAATGTGCTTTAAGGCTTATATACCAGTTCCTTACATATCATGCAAATTATTTTTGTACAGAATACAGAATGCAGCCAACTGAATCTGAAAAATTAGAACCTAGATTATCTGGCCCCTGGTGTCTTTATCTGACAAAAATAACCTTCCTGCATCGGCATCCGTTTACAGCTAAACAGTAAACACAAAAAACACTCTGGCATAAACACTTTTTAAAGGTACACACCACTACAGACTGCACACAACTGTTAATACTCGGGACACTTGTACTTGTATACTTACAAATTACTTATTTAATTTACACCGATCAGCCATAACATTAAAACCACCTTATGTGTTTTTTTATATTGCACAAAAAATACTGCAACATTTTAACCCACATTGTGGATTGCACATGCAAATGTTTACAGGTATGACTGTGTGAATGTGTGTGTGTGTGTGTGTGTGTGTGTGTGTGTGTGTGTGTGAGAGAGAGAGAGAGAGAGAGAGAGAGAGAGAGTTGTGTGTGATAAGACCCTTGTATTCCTTGTATGTGTGAGCATACTTGGCCAATAAAGCCTGATTCTGATTTAATAACTCCTCCTGTTACAGCAGGTAGGATCTTCAATCCATCTTTATTAACTGGAATCAGACAGGTGACGTGCAGTGCCTGTGTTTTACCAGAAATAGTGCTTGCTGTTCTACCCAGAAGGAATCAATATTTGTCTCATTAGACCAGAGAATGTTTTTCCTCATGTCATTTAGCAAACTCACTCATTTGGAAAGCCAGGGTTTAAGGTTGTGCAAAGCTGGATGCATCTAATGGAAAATGAAAGCAAACAGGATGTACCCGATTACAATACGGAGTACCAAAACAACAGATCCTAATACTTTTGTAAATAAGAGATTTTAGAGATTTACATTTTACTATTTACCAAAAAAAAAACCTCTAAAACATTAAACCAGCAGCAACCAGTCGGTGAGCGAAAATCAGGGCAAAATCGTGTGAACTAGGCATTAATCATTAAAACTGATGTAGGGTGACAAGCAAATAAGCCAACAAATGTTCTTGTTGTAAACATATGGCTTAATTTACTATACTTAATTTATTATAGTTTCATATTTCATATTAAAGATTCATTATGAAGCAAAACATGCTCATCATGCTAATCAATTGAAGGAACTGCATAAGCAAGGACATAATGTAACCTTGTAATTAAAATATTAAAACAAACTAAACTAAAACAAATTTATTTGACAGTGTAGGACTGTTCTGATGATAAAGTGCATGTGAAGTGCCTCTTGTGTTACCCTCTTATCATTTGGAGATGCATGGGTGTGAACTATCTGTGGGTCCTTGAGGTCAAAGTAAAAATTCTTCTATCCAGTAACAACAACAGTTTTGAATGTCTGATTGTACTGTTGTAATTCTGAAATTAAATAAACACATATATGAACTGTCTACCTCCTATATATCTGCACAATTATATACCCATTAAAACCCTACGTATAGTAATTTATTTTACACATTTATATTACATTTTATATCCATATTATATTGTATATCTATATTATTATTATACATTCCTAGCTATTCCCATTTTCATGCTTATTATTATTATTATTATTATTATTGTTGTTATTATTATGTATATATTACTAGGTATACCGTATAGACCTAATCCCATATATACATTAATAATAGATATATAAGTTTACAGATTTTATATATAGATAAGTGTATTATTATTATATATTAATATTTATATTTTTTGCGCAATTCTATTATTTTTGTTTTGTCTGCATTTGTCTGTCTGTCTATCTGTCTAGGGGGGGGGTCAAGTATGTTACTTGTTCAAACATCTGGGTTCTACATAACAGCAGTTCTGTTAGACCCCGCTTGTGTTCAAAAACATTTTCTGTGGCCCCCTATACTCAGGTTATGATACTATTCTTACTCTTTCAGTGAGGATGATAAAAGGTATTGTCTTGCTCATGGGAAATTTGATTAATTAATAGGCTCTCTGAGGCCCTCTTTTGTACCCCCCCTTTCCACCAAGAACCACTGCTATATATTACACATTATCATACTTATAAACAAACATATGGGTGACAAATTAAAGGAAAAAGCACAGCAAAGTTGTGAAAAAATCTATATTTGCAGACGGTTAGACTGCATCACATTAACTTTGACTTTTTATTTCTATAAAACTAATGGCTTTAAAATTGAGTTTATTGAAGTAGAGTTGCATTTTGCCACTGTAACAGCATGCTATAATGAACATGCATATAGAAATGTTGCCTAAAAACAGTCTATAGGAAGACATGCTTTTGTAACTTAATGGCTTTGAACCACAGAATTGATTGCTAGGATGACAGAATACCAATGCAAAAACTTATTTGGATGGGCATTATGATATTTTATTGACAGCTGCTGGAATATGAGAAATTTTACAGGTGATTTGATTAATTCCATCTAAAAAGGCCTGGTCATGTTGGGTTTTTTGCACACTTATATATACAGTATATGTCAAGTCAAGTCAAGTCAACTTTATTTATATAGCGCTTTTTACAATATACATTGTCTCAAAGCAACTTTACAAAATCCAGGACCAACAGATACAAAAACCCCTGTTGAGCAAGCCGAGGGCGACTGTGGCAAGGAAAAACTCCCTGAAAATTACAGGAAGAAACCTTGAGAGGAACCAGACTCAGCAGGGCCCATCCTTCTTGGGTGGCCTGGAGGATACTTTAAATAAATACACGATTTACACAAATCATACAAACACAGAATTAAATGATCTAAAAGTCATAACTGGTAATAAATAGATAAATAAACAATTAAATAATAATAGAGTTGTTATCCGCTCTAGTCTTCAATAAAGTCAGTAGTGATTTCTTGTCGTTGCAATTACTCCAGACCCGTCACATCTGACAGGAGCAGCATCGTTGTCACGGCAGTCTCGACTTTAATCCTTAACCTCGGCGGGTAAACAGGTTTCCATCAGAATGCCCTCGGGGTAAAACAACAGAGAATGTAGTTAATAATGTACAATGCTAGTTGACAAACAGTTTTACAGAGAGTTTTAGACTCCGGCAGCCCTAATTATTACAGCATAACTAAAAGGGAGAGCAACCAGGTAACAAGGTCATGAAGGCTTTCACAGGACATCAGCGCCCATCTCCCCACCGTCATCAAACCTGAGTGATCGGACAAGAGAGGCAGGACGACAGCAACCCAACATCCCTGATCACCACAAGTTTCTATGACCAAGAACCCCCAAGCTCTGCACCTTTGTCTATACTAATCAAAAGCCTGAGAAAATAAATATGTTTTCAGTCTAGACTTAAACATTGAGACTGTGTCCGAATCCCGAATAGAGGCAGGAAGATTATTCCAAAGTTGTGGAGCTTTGTAAGAAAACGCTCTTCCACCAGCCGTGATCTTTTTAATTCTAGGAACTATAAGTAACCCTGCATCTTGTGAACGAAATATATATAACGATATATATATATACAGTATATATATATATATATATATATATATAGTGTTACCACATTAACAGGTTGTGTAATTTGACTTTGCAGTTTACTTTTCTCACTATAATTGACGTCCTGTTTTGTAGGTACAGTGTTATATAAATATAGAAATGTGTGTATTTTTGGGCAAAGTATTATGTAAGACCTGCCAAAATGTTGCTACATTGTAGCCAATATAGCCACTCAAAACCACATACTGCTGAAAAACCAGCACAGACCAGTTGGTTACTGGTCTAAAATGGTCTCTGCTGTAAAATACAAATTTTTTGCTGGTTTAAACTGGTCAGTGCTGGTTTTATGTTCGAAACAATACAAATCCTGGTCAGTAGCAAAGACATCCATAAAAATACAACAAATGCTTGCTGATGACCGGAATAACCAGCATTTTTTAACATGGTGCCTGGGTATTGTGGTGCTTTGGTTAGCAGTGTTTAAATGCATTTGTGTGTGTGTGTTTGCCCATGTGTTTGTAGCTCAGAGTTGGCTATAATAATATCCTGCTGCACTGAATTGGACTGTACACTGTACTGTTCATGGTACATAAGCAGAACAAACCTTTTTGTTTGGTTGATGCAGCACATGGGTCAATTTAACAAATAAAGAACAATAATGTTAGCCAGATAAAAACTATTTCCGTTTGATGATGGAATGTTGATGATGAACATGTGGGTTACATTTACATTTTCAGCATTTAGCAGACACTTTTATCCAAAGCGACTTACACAATGAGCAATTGAGGGTTAAGGGCCTTGCTCAGGGACCCAACAGTGGCAACTTGGTGGTGGCGGGGCTTGAACCGGCAACCTTCTGTTTACTAGTCCAGTACCTTAACCACTGAGCTATCACTGGCCCTGGCCCTGCTTACATATTTATAAAAGTCACATGCTAGACCATGCTTGGTCACTTTTCTTGTTCACTTGCTTTTCTCATTTTTTAATTCATGTGCTATGGTTCATTTAGCTCAATGTCCTTGTTTTACTAATCTTTCTAAATTAAAGACTTTAATAATGGCTGTGACTGGACAAAAAGAAGCATTTGGAAGATCAACAAGGTTTCAACTCACCTGCTTTAAAGAGACAAGGCAGATATGAATACAAATGCCTTTATTGTCATTGTACAAGTACAACAATATTCAGTGTGCTCTTCTTAGGAAATAAAATAGATATATACACTGATCAGCCATAACATTAACACCACCTCCTTGTTTCTACACTCACTGTTCATTTTATCAGCTCCACTTACCATATAGAAGCACTTTGTAGTTCTACAATTACTGACTGTAGTCCATCTGTTTCTCTGCATGCTTTGTTAGCTCGCTTTCATGCTGTTCTTCAATGGACAGGACTCTCACAGGACCACTACAGAGTAGGTATTATTTGGGTGGTGGATCATTCTTAGCACTGCAGTGACACTGACATGGTGGTGGTGCGTTAGTGTGTGTTGTTCTGGTCTCAGGTCTCTTCAGTGCCCCGTTTTAAGTATGCGTTCTCAGGGCGCCTAGGTGGCGCAGCGGGATATTCCACTAACGCTCCAGCACCGAGATTCTGAACTCCCGAGTTCGAGGCTCTGTGTTGCCTCTGGTCGGCTGGACGCCATCTGGCGGGCACAATTGGCAGTGCCTCCAGCAGATACTAATTGGCCACTGTATCTGCAGGGTGGGACCGGACTATATGTGGGTGGGTGAGAGTTCATACACTGTGTAAGGACCCTGATTGGCAGAAGAGAGAAGAGGAGGGCTGTACACGTGTAAAGAAGGTGTGGACAGCGGCGTGCTGTCCTTGGATGCAAATCTGTAGTCTATATATATATATATAGACCATACTCTACACTTTAGTTTTTCTGTATAGACACTAAACCTGATTATGGAAGATAATGTTAAGTAAGAATTGAAGAACACATTGAAAAACACTGTGTCTGCTCGGACTGCAAAGATTGAATAAACCATGGAAAAAAAACAAATGCCACTTATTTGCCATCGTCACTGAGAGAATGGAGAGGCGCTTTGCCTTTAGTGCTGTGCTGAACCTTTGCCAGATGAACCAACATCAAGTAATTAGCTTTAATATGGACTGAGTGGGTGAGAGACACAGAAAGAGAAAAAAATAAAAGCGAGAGAGATGGCTGAATCTGGCCGGCTCTGTTTGTTCCCATTAGAGATGATGGGCTGATGATGTCATTAGCGTCCAACAAAGAAGCTTTCTCTGAACTGCAGTTTCAACACAATCTTAGAAAAAACCCCAAATCCCTGAAATACGATAAAATTCTCCATATCGTTCAAACCAGCGTTTTTACATTTCCCTGTTTTGTTTCTGTTTTTTTACTCAGCCATTGTGTTTAACACGAGTGATATCTGACGGAGGAATTTATAGTGGTGTTCTGGTTACATAAACACTGTTCACTTAACACTTCTCAGAAGCGCAGAACATTCTAGTGCCTTTCGTACCTGCAGAAATATTCTGTTCCATGTCCAGCAGGAGGGATAGTGATACATCTACTGTGTATAAGAAGAAGAAAAAGAAGCTTTTATTGTCATTATACTTGCATACAATGGAATTCAGTGTGACACTCCAAAAAAGATAAATACAAAGGATGAAGCAGTCAGAGATGGGGACTCGAGTCGCACGTAAGTCGCACACACAGCGACTTCAGACTCGACTTGAATTCGTTTCAAATGACTCATGACTCGCAAAAAAATGATTCATAAACAACAAGAGTCCCTAGTGTCAGCATGTGTTAACATTAGTTACGTGTTACAATTATATATGTTTCTAATTATTATTATTATTATAAATATTCTGCTCCAGCCGTCTTATAATAACGCTCCAGCCGTCTTAACCTGCAATGCACGCAATGGGTAAATGTTACAGCCAGCTTCCGGTGTAGTGATAAAGCGTCGCTCCCTACTCCCTACACAGTTTAAAGTTCACTTCATTTAAACATTTTCGTTACCTTTGGATTGGAATCTCACTTAAAATGGTGGAATACCCTACGTAGTGCACTTCACAGGAAAAACTGTGGGGAAGGGAACACTCCTACAGAATTGGTGCTAATGGTTAAAAGACCATTTTGGTAAGAAATGCTGTTATTTGCATTTATTCAGTTTGCATCACACAGATGATTGTCAATGAAACGCTTGATTGGCTTTCTAACGAGTTCATGTTTTACTTCACAACCGGGAATAGTTTTAAGGTTTTTAATTATATGCAAACATTTACAAAATAATGGATTATATTCCTAATGGGACAACACACGGTTATAAATGTAATAGCATCTGGAAGAACATAAGCTAAGGTAAGCAGTGGTTATGATTTTTTTTTTGCTGTGTTTTGGATTTTGGCCGCTGTGCCGTGATTTATCGTGCGCTTTTGTATTGCAATGAAAACAAAACGTATCAGTTTAAGCTTTTAACTGGTACCTTCTTGTTACAGAAATTACAATCATTTGCACAATGACTAGGAAAGTAAAGGCACTAAGTAAAACGGCAAAATACAGTTACTAATCTGTTGTTGTTTTTTATCTGAACTTACATATTATTTGTTTCTACACTACATTTCCAATATGTTTTGTGTAGATTATATCGACTCGTGACTCTAGTCCAAAGACTTGTGACTTGACTCTGACTCGTATTTTGTGAACCAGTACAGCTGAAGTATGGATTGCAAAATAAATAAAATAAATGATGAGTATGTATGTGTGTGAAGTAACTGGATGTAAAGACGTTTCTTTAATCTAGAAACATACACACATCCTA
The DNA here is from genome assembly GCF_030014385.1 of Trichomycterus rosablanca. Taxonomy (NCBI): domain Eukaryota; kingdom Metazoa; phylum Chordata; class Actinopteri; order Siluriformes; family Trichomycteridae; genus Trichomycterus; species Trichomycterus rosablanca. Next base: position 43,175,862 of record NC_085989.1, on the reverse strand, counting down.
TAAGATGCTTTCTGCCTTCAGTAGATTCAATTTTTAATTTTAATCCTTGTAAATGATTGAGACAGGATTTAAAGCAAGCACAGAACTGTTCAGAGAACAACAGTGACAACAGTGGTTGTTGGTTTTGTTTTTGTGTGAAAAGTTTCCTCTGTTCTTTTGTCTAACCGCACATGTGGCATTTTCAAAAGATTAAAAGTGGGTTTTGTGGTTAAGATAATGTTTTGGTTACAAGCACATAGTTCCAAACCACAGTCCATGAAATACATCAGAAACAAATGGCAACTTGAATCAGAACACAATAATAAACTTCATGAAATATACCCCAATATCAGCACACACCACAAATCTATGCTAACCAACAGAATGGAACAATCTATATGGACTAGATGCCGCATTGGACACACCTATTGAGAGGGGGACCCCCACCAACATGTAAATTATGACACACCATTATAACAATAAAACACATCATCATTTAATGCCACAAATACAGTACAATAAAGAATCAATTAGGAATCCCAAGTAATATAATAGAAGCTTTCAACCCTAAACACTATAAAAAAAGTTTTATAGTAATAGACTAATCACAAACATCTGAAAGCAGACAACAGAAAACAATGCATAAAAAATTTTACAAAACACCTCTCAGGCATGAATATTAACGTTAACCCCCCCCCCCTGATGATCCTGCCATGAATGTAACCAAAAGCACACAGTTACTATGTTATGATGTGACTGCTGATGTGTTTTATGTCCTTGTTCATGAGAAATTATAAAGTTACTGTTCAGGTTAATTGTGTTACGTTTAGAGACCCCACTGTGCTATTAGAATGTTAAAGCATGGTAGGAGTTGTCTGTGTATTTCAGTTTTAACCTCTCCTTTGTGATTGTGTGTACCTGTTCAGAAGCGATTAAATAAATAGCGTTGCCTCCTACAGTTTAAAGAGCAGAAATGTTTCCTTCACTCTCACTGATGCCACAATATGTCTATGCCTGCTTGTTGGAAATTGTAGTTCAAATTAATGCGCATTCAGGTGGAAATGGTTATTTTGCTACCATAACAGCCTACACTCTTATGAGCCTGCTTTCTATAAGATGTGTCTGCATGATTTAGTTTACATTTAGTTAAAAGACTGTTTGTGAATTCAGGCACTGATGTTGGACGTGTCCAGTGTGGAGTTCAGGGCTCTGGTGCAGGCCACTACAGTTCTTTCACACCAAGCCCGTTAAACTATGTCTTGCTGGAACAAGAAAAAGTGTCTTCATCAAACTGCTGCAATGGCAGCACAGTGGCTCGGTGGGTAGCACTGTTGCCTCACAGCAAGAAGGTCCTAATTTGTTTCACAGGTGGAGAACTCCGGGTCCGGGCATGTTCTCCCTGTGTCTGTGTGGCTTTCCTCCAGGAGCGCAGATTTCTTCCCACAGTCCAAAGACATACAGTCAGGTTAATTGGAGATGCAAAATTGCCCTTAGATATGTGTGTGTGTGTTAGGAATTAGGAATGATGTCAACATACTTTTAGCATTAGTATAGGTTCTTTAGTCAGATAAAAAAATCTGATTGGCTGAGCCGCGTTCGAAGCCCTTGTAAAATCCCCGATAAACGCACACCTAGAACCACCTCACATCATTCCATATTAATACGCCACTGAATCGAAAAAGTTAATGTTATTTTCGCCCTCATGTTGCCTAGCAACACTGTTAATCGAACTATTTAGCGTCGCGGAAGAATGCTTTATTGTAAGTTTATACACGGTAAATACATTTATGAATTAAACATTGTTGTATTTATTATATTTTTTGTTGACCGCCGTTTTATAAAAGCAATAAGCCACTCGAGACCGTGCATTACTGTTATGATTTTAGCACGGGGAAAGAAGTTTTAGGCACTCCGCTTCGCGGCAAAAACGTCATCCCTGTGCTAAAATCACAGTAATGCACGGCTTCTCGTGGCTTATTGCTTTAATAGAGCTTGTTTGAAAGCACTGTAAATTAAGAATCATCTTAGGCTACATGGCATTATGGACTGAGTTTAGCTTTTTGACATTAACTTAAACGGTACAGCTGTTTTTATTACTGTAATGCCACAGAGCTCTCATTCGAGGTGTTGGCTATAAATTTATCACAAATCCATGCTGTTGACCCAGGATGTTCAGTTTATTTGCATCCTGTCTGTCAGCAAATCTGTAAAAACTATTGCTACCCACCAAAGTCAGTCTCACAGACTTCACAAAACGTATCAGTTTAAGCTTTTAACTGGTACCTTCTTGTTACAGAAATTACATTCATTTGCACAATGACTAGGAAAGTAAAGGCACTAAGTAAAACGGCAAAATACAGTCGCTAATCTGTTGTTTTTTATCTGAACGTACATATTATTTGTTTATTTCTATGCTACATTTCCAATATATGTTTTGTGTGTATTATATTGACTCGTGACTTGACTCGGACTATAGTCCAAAGACTGTAAATTAAGAATCATCTTAGGCTACATGGCATTATGGAGTTTAGCTTTTAGCTAGAAGCAGACATTGACATTAACTTTATTATTGTAATGCCACAGAGCTCTCATTTGAGGTGTTGGCTATGAATTTATCACAAATCCATGCTGTTGACCCAATGTTCAGTTTATTTGCATCCTGTCTGTCGGCAAATCTGTAAAAACTATTGCTATTCACCAAAGTCAGTCTCACAGACTTCATATTGACAGCAGTGTGGGAAAACCTTGTACTGTTAGAAAGTTATTTGTGTCTGTTGAAGAAGGTTTCATGATAAAAACAAGTCTTATCATTATTCCTATGTTTAAAAACACAGCACATAGTTACAGTAAGATAAGTTGTCATACTGCTTTCTTGACCTTAATTCTATCAGTGAGCAGCTTGTAAAAAAATTGAAAACATGTCTTTGTTTTTGAACACATTACTGGTGAAAGCTGTGGGTTTAATATAAAAGCAACCACAAAGGAGCTCACAGTGATACGGTCGTTTCAGTCAGTTAAAGCAACAATCATATAGGAAATACCCAGTAACCAACTCCTGACTGCCTTAGGGTGCGATCACATGAAAAGCAGTAGAACCGCTTTTGCGCTGCTGTGCCATTGTTTCCTATGGAGTGTGGCACTTTTGCCGTGTTGGGCTCATGATGTTTGCGCTTGCTGTGGCGCTCAAATGAATGAACTTTGACCCAGTTTGCCGCTGACCTTTTCAAAGCTCCTCCAATGAGACGAACTGTTTGTTATGATGCAGTAAAATCGATTTAGGCCATACGAACAACGTTTAACATGACTTATTGTATTCAAACAACGAGCGAGGAATTTCATTTTTGGAGAGAACTTATGACCAATAATAATTAAGAGAAGTTTAGTGTTCCTGTGTCGTTCTTTTAATAAATTAAACCATGTTAAGTTTTTTTAATAAGTGTTTTAGACTCTCTCAGAAAAGATGATTGTCACAATTTCTCAGCACCTCGAGCTGTAACACAAGTTTAAAAGTGAAACAGTGAGAATACAGTGAAAATACAGCTAAACATAGATGTATGTGGATGCTATATATATATAAAGATGTACTGCATATACATTGATCAGGCATACCATTATGACCACCTCCTTGTTTCTACACCCACTGTCCATTTTATCAGCTCCACTTACCATATAGGAGCACCTTGTAGTTCTACAATTACTGACTGTAGTCCATCTGTTTCTCATCTGACTTATTTAGCCTGCTTTCACCCTGTTCTTCAATAGTCAGGACCACTACAGAGTAGGTATTATTTAAGTGGTGGATCATTCTCTGGTGTGTTAGTGTGTGTTATGCTGGTATGAGTGAATCAGACACAGCAGCGCTGCTGGAGTTTTTAAATACCGTGTCCACTCACTGTCCACTCTAGTAGACACTCCTACCTAGTTGGTCCACCTTGTAGATGTAAAGTCAGAGACGATCGCTCATCTATTGCTGCTGTTTGAGTTGGTCATCTTCTAGACCTTCAACAGTGGTCACAGGACGCTGCCCACGGGGTGCTGTTGGCTGGATGTTTTTGGTTGGTGGACTATTCTCAGTCCAGCAGTGACAGTGAGGTGTTTAAAAACTCCATCAGTGCTGCTACGTCCTGACCATTGAAGAACAGGGTGAAAGGGGGCTAACAAGCATGTAGAGAAACAGATTACAGTCAGTAATTGTAGAACTACAAAGTGCTTCTATATGGTAAGTGGAGCTGATAAAATAAACAGTGAGTGTAGAAACAAGGAAGTTGTTTTAATGTTATGGCTGATCGTTGTATAAGAATATCTATACCTATGTGTATCTGGATAGAATATTGTATATAACGTTGTTTCTGTATACAGAATGTTGCAGAATAGATTAAATGTGTTAGAAATGTAACATCTGTACAAATATCATTGCATTAGAGAAGACATACTGTAATACTGTGGGAGATTTGATCTATCAGGCATTAAGGCATCTAGAAGTTAAGGCTGCTAATAGTGGTGTTATGGTGTAGGAGATGTTTTCCTGGTACGAATTTGGGCGCGTAATATAAATCAATAATCTGATAAATTCTTAACTATTGTTGGTTACTTCATGCATATGGATGTGAAGCACAAAGCACAAGTCATCTTAAACTGGTTCCATTGACACTGAAATTTAGTCTAATTCATTTGCTTCCTCAGTCACATGATCTGAATCCATGTGGTGTTGGGCCCCTGCAGTGCAGATCTTTTTTCTATTGAAACAGTATGGTTTATCATGAAGACAACAGCAACCATGGACTGTTAAGCAGCTTTCATTTGCCTCACATTTACTGGTAAATCTGCACAATGAGGCAGTCCTAGCAAGACTACAGCGATTCAGTTAGCAATTGCTTAGTAAAAATGCCCAAGATGTTGAAGTGTAAAGCAGCTAGAAACTTGACTCAGGTAGTTGAGTTTGTAAAACTTTCAACCAATTCTGGTCTGACATCTTAAACCTGATTCACACACTCACTCACTCACTCACTTTCTTATCCGCTTATCCAATTAGGGTTGCTGGAGCCTATCCCAGCTTTACAATGGGCGCAAGGCACACAGTAACACCCTGGACAGGGCGCCAGTCTATCGCAGGGCAGACACACATACACATACATTCACCTATGGGGCAATTCAGTGTCTCCAATTAAGCTGACTGCATGTTTTTGGACTGTGGAGGAAACCGGAGCTCCCGAAGGAAACCCACGCAGACACGGGGAGAACATGCAAACTCCGCACAGAAAGGACCCGGACCGCCCCTCCTGGGGATCGAATCCAGGACCTTCTTGCTGGGAACTTTATTTATATAGCGCTTTTTACAATAGACATTGTCTCAAAGCAACTTTACAGAATCCAGGACCAACAGACCAAAACCCCTGATGAGCAAGCCGAGGGCGACAGTGGCAAGGAAAAACTCCCTTAAAATTACAGGAAGAAACCTTGAGACTCAGGAACCAGACTCAGCAGGGACCATCCTTCTTGGGTGGCCTGGAGAATAATTTGAATAAATAGGATTTACACAATATCATACACACACAATATCATACACACACATCTGGCAGGAGCAGCAATGTTGGCACGGCAGTCTCGACTTCATTCTTTAACCTCGGGTGGGTAAACAGGTTTCCATCAGAACCACCTCGAGGTAAAACTGTAGTTAAAAATGTAAAATGTGAATTAAGTAAAATATCAGTTTTACAGAGAGTAGATTTAGACTCCGGACAGTGCTACCCACCGAGCCACCGTGCCGCCCAAACCTGTTTCCTTAACACTGAAATTTAGTGCCGCTCAGGTGGCACAGCGGTAAAGTACGCTAACTCACCAGAGTTGGGGTTTCTAAAGCATCGTATTGAACCTCAGCTCCGCCTTTCCGACTAGGCTGGGCGGCAGTATGAACAACAGTTGGCTGTTGTTCTTAGGGGTAAGAAAGTCGGCTCATAGGTCCTCATAACTGGTGCGACTGCGGCCCCTGCCGGCTGACTGATGGCGCCTGCACAGGGCTGAGGAATAATGCTGATGGGGGTGTGGCCCTTCATGCACAGTGCCTGTCAAGTATATGAACTCGACTCGTGTGGGTGAAAAATGCATCTGTACTGACTGTGCGTACCGGAGGGGGCGTATGTCAGTTGAGAGGCGTCCTCAGTCAGCGGTGAAGGGTCGAATCAGTATAGAGGACGCAATCAGGGTAATTGGACACAACTAGACTGGGGGATAAAAATTGGGGGGAAAAACCACTGAAATTTTGTCTAATTCATTTGCCTTCCCAGTCTCACGATCTGAATCCGTGTGGTAAAACCAAAGATTTGTAGCATGAATGGGCAGCGGATAAATCTGAATCAGTGTTTCAAACACCTTACAAATGTTTTTTGTCTGTAAAGACATTTGTTTTTATTTTATTTGTCAGCATTTTTTATTTTTAAGTCCTGCCATTTGACCTCTGATCACCAACTTACTTTATTTTTGTCTCTCTGGCTTTTTCACAGGGCATGAAGCCAGACAGTTTTTTCAAAGTGAAAGTTCCCGAGCTGAAGGAGATCATAGAAGGCTGCATACGCATGAACAAGCATGAAAGGTACAACCGACACCAGGGCAAAAAAAAAAAAATCACTTAAACACCTGTAAGCGTGTGCACGTTGACTGGATAATAATTAACCTGAATTCACTAATGTGTTTGTGTATGTGTTAGCTCATATGCTATGAACTTATCAAAGTCTCTGGAGTATTTAAAAGCAGATAAAATGGATTTTCCTGCTTGTGATAACAAAGCTCATGTCGGTGTTTTTTTGCTATTCAAACAATAAGCTGAAGAGGTAATAAAGAAGAGTGAAGCTGCTATTCCTGTTCCTCAGCGGCACTGAACCGGTGACGCAGATGGATATAAATATAGCCGTGTAAAACACACCAGGTTGCCAGGTTACAAATCCATGTGAATTAGCCTGAACAGGTTAATTTATCAAGCCTAATGCAATCTGCTGTCATAAGAATTATGAGTAACAAGTAAAAGCAAGTATGCTTGATTTCGTTAATTATTAAGTTACAGGCTGAGGGAAAAAAATAACAGGAATGTCAAATCAGGTTTAACTTGACATTGAATTGACTTTATCATAATGATAAACACAGCAGTACAGGTCAGTTTAGTACATTGTTTACATTTACATTTACATTTTCGGCATTTAGCAGACGATTTTATCCAAAGTGACTTACAGTACTGTGACAGTACACCGATCAAGCATAACATTATGACCACCTTCCTAATATTGTGTTGGTCCCCCTCTTGCTGCCAAAACAGCCCTGCAAACTGTGATGCACTGTGTATTCTGACATCTCAGCAGTTTGAGCTACAGTAGCTCGTCTGTTGGATCGGACCACACTGGCCAGCCTTCGCTCCCCACATGCATCAGTGAGCCTTGGCCGCCCATGACCCTGTCACCGGTTTACCACTGTTCCTTTCTTGGACCACTTTTGATAGATACTGACCACTGCAGAGCTGCAGTTTTGGAGATGCTCTGACCCAGTCGTCTAGCCATCACAATTTGTCCCTTATCAAACTCTCTCAAATCCTTACTCTTGCCCATTTTTCCTGCTTCTAACACATCAATTTGAGGGTAAAATTTTCACTTGCTGCCTAATATATCCCACCCACTAACAGGTGCCATGATGAAGAGATAATCAGTGTTATTCACTTCACCTGTCAGTGGACATAATGTTATGCTTGGTCAGTGTATATTATCTTAGCAATTGAGGGTTAAGGGCTTTGCTTAAGGTCCCAACAGTGGCAGCCTGGCAGTAGTGGGGCTTGAACCAGTGACCTTTCGATTACTAGTCCAGTTCCTTAACCACTAGGCTATAACCTCCCTATAATATTGTTTAAAATGAGCACTTTTATATGTTAGATTTTTGAAGCAATATGAGTTTTAAAGAGACCAAATAATCAGTGATTGCACATGCATTAGTCACAGAAACTGAAACAATACAAACCTTGTTTCTAAAAAATATTGGGCACAACAAGAATCAGTATTTTGTGAATTCCCTTCAACCTTCATTAAACTTAAATATTTTAATGAATTTAATGCCTACAAAATACTCACAAAGTTAGGACAGGTGAATAAGTAACAGGTGAAAGAATCATGATTGGGTATAAAAGGAGGATCCACCAAAGAGAAATCAGTCACTTGTTTTAGGTATTTCACCATCTACTGTACATATAAAATATTGTAAAAAGATTCAGAGAGTCAAGAGAAATCTCAGTTCATGTAGGGCAAGCCCCAAAGCCTATTTTAAATATACATAACCTTCACACCATTAGGTAGCACTGTATCAGAAACAGTCATGTTTCTGTGATAAATATAACCATATGGGTTATAGGAGTACTTTGGAAAACTGTTGTCACTCATCACAGTCCGCCACTGCATCAAGACATTAAATTTGAAACTCTGTTATGCAAAAATGCCGGTCAGGGTCGTAGTTGGTATGGTTTCACCCTAAATCGCAGAGCCTTGGCAACCCCCCACTTTTAGATCACGTCTGTATGCAGGCGTCCAACCGGATGATAGCACTGCTGGAGATTCGAAGCCTGAATCCACCTCGTACTAAAACACTAATCATATGGCTAATCGTACTGAGCTAAAAGATGCCCAACTTTGAATATTTATGAGGTGAAACTGCATCAGGTAAAACGACAAAACTGTATGACTTCTTCCACGTTTTCTTTGGTCAGGTACACCATACAGGACCTGTTAGAGCACCCCTTCTTCCAGGAGAACAACGGTGTGCACGTGGAGCTGGCTGAGGAGGACGACATGGTAAAGTCTGGACTCAAGCTCTGGTTGAGGATGGACGACACCAAGAAACTGCACGGCAAATACAAGGACAACAATGCCATCGAGTTCCTGTTCGAGCTGTACAAGGACGTTCCTGAGGAGGTGGCACAGGAGATGGTGATGGGCGATTATTCATGTCAACACAAAAAAGAAAGATACACTGTATGGCCAAAAGTATTCGGACACCTGACCATAAGCTTGTTGGACGTTCCATTTTAAAAACTAATGGTATTAAAACAGAGTGACCTCTGGGTGACCTTTTAACCTAAAACAAGCCTCTCTTCTGAGAAGGCTTCTCACAAGTCCTTTGAAGTCTGTCTGTGAGAATTTGTGCCCATTTAGTCATTTTTATGACTGGGCAATGATGTTGCTCAAGAAAGCTTCAGTTGATGTTCCAGTTCATTCCCAAGCTGATCAGTGGAGCTGAGCTTCATGCAGGACACTGGAGTTTCTTTAAACCAAGCTTTTTTGGCACTCAGGTGGCGCAGCGGTAAAACATGCTAGCGCACCAGAGCTGACATTTCAAACTTGTCGGTTTGAAACTCAGCTCTGGGCGTCTACATGAACAACGATTGGCTTGTTGTTCATACAGGATGGGAGCTGGATAGGAACCTCATACCTAATGCAATGACAACCTCTGCTGGCTGATTGATGGCGCCTGCACATGGTCGAGGAATAATGCATTGTTCAGGGTGTGGCTCTACAAACACAAAGCTGATCCGCAAATGAACTCGTCTCATGCAGGTAAAAAGATGCAGTCGGCTACTGCACATGTGTCAGAGGGGGCGTGTGTCAGTCTCTGCTCTCCTCAGTCAGGGCGGGGATCGGCATCAGTAGAGAGGAAGCATAATGCAATCGGGTAATTGGATACGCCAATAGTCGGGAGAAAAGGGGAAACATTTTTTTTCTTAATGGCTTTATAGATCTTACTTTGTACACGGGTACAGTCATGCTGGAACAGGAAAGGGCCTTCCCTAAACTGTTGCTGCACATTTTAAAGCATATCATTTCCATTATATAAGTATTTTTTTAAACCTGTTAGCATTTGTTGTGGCTGAAACACATGAATTAAAAGAAATTAGAAGGGGTGTCCCAATACTTTGGTCTATATAGTGTATAACCACTATAAGTTTTAACCATTATTTGATCAAACCAGAGGTGCAGTAAATTTACCAGAAGTAAGTGTGTAATTATTTGGCACAAATACAGACTTTTTTATATTGTAAGGGTGACAGTGAGGACACCACACACCCACCAGCTCACACCTAGTGTTAATTTAGAGCAGCTCATTCGCTCTCCTCGAATTGTAATACTAACAAAGCAACGTTCTCTTAGGTGGTGCTAGGTTTTGTCTGCGAAGCTGATTACAAGCTGGTAGCCAAGGCCATCCGCGATCGAGTCAGTGCCATCAAACGGCAGCGCGAAAAACTCCGCCGGCTAGCCGAGGAAGCACATAGGAGGCGTCAGGAGGAGGTCATCGAAGAAGAACCAGAATCGGTTCCCGATGGAGAACCTTCTGCTTCCAACCTCCCGACTCTCCAGGCTCAAGCATCGGTGGAGAGCGGCGTGTTCAGCCCTGCTCAGACGCACCCCACCGTCACCGTGTCTGCACCGCTAGCCTCCACAGCCAGCAGCTCGATGGACTCTGGAATCAACGCCAGTTTCACCACAGAGCCGGAGGAGCTCGAGACGGATCACCGGGCACACTACAATATCCACCACGCCTGCTACTCATCTGCTACGTGTAAGTGTGTGGAGTGTGTGCTGGTACCACACGTAACTGACAGTAGTGTTGTTTGCTTTAGGTTAATGTAATCAGAGAACTAATCAATCAACTAAACTAATCAATAAATTAAGCAATCAATGAGTCATGTGGTTGGTCTTTGTGGAAAAAGAAACAAAAAACTCCCAGCAAAACCACAAATAACAATTCTACAGTCTAATTAATCTAATTTAAACATATGACTGACTCAGAATCTTGCTAGATTTTATGAAATAATTTATAGTCATGCTTAAGGAAAAAAACAAACAAAAAACCCAACAAACCCACAAATAACAATTACACAGTCTAATTCATCTCATTCAAACGTATAGCTGACTTAAAATCACTGACTTAGAATCACTGACTCAGAATCACTGACTCAGAATCTTGCTAGAATTAATGAAATAATTTATAGTCATGCTTGAGGAAAAACAAACATAAAACTCCCAACAAATCCACAAATAATTACAGTCTAATTGATCTCATTCAAACGTATGACTGACTCAGAATCACTGACTTAGAATCAATGACTCAGAATCTTGTTAGATTTAACGAAATAATTTATAGTCATGCTTGAGGAAAAAAAAAAACTCCCAACAAACCCACAAATAATTACACAGTCTTATTCATCTCATTCAAACGTACGACTGACTCAGAATCACTGACTCAGAATAACTGACTCAGAATCTTGCTAGATTTTATGAAATAATTTATAGTCATGCTTGAGGAAAAACCAAACATAAAACTACCAACAAACCCACAAATAACAATTACAAAGTCTAATTCATCTCATTGAAACGTATAGCTGACTCAAAATCACTGACTTAGAAACACTGACTCAGAATCACTGACTCAGAATCTTGCTAGATTTTATGAAGTAATTTATAGTCATGCTTGAAGAAAAAACAAACATAAAACTACCAACAAACCCACAAATAACAATTACACAGTCTAATTCATCTCATTCAAACATATGACTGGCTTAAAATCACTGACTCAGAATCACTGACTCGCAATCGCTGACTCAGAATCACTGACTCTTGCTTAGATTTTATTAAATAATTTAAGCTGTGTTTGGTAATGTTGTATTAAATACACTGCATTTAGTAATAGTTCCCTTGTTCCCCAATTTTCCTCGTAATCTAGTCATATCCAATTACCCGATTGCATTTCGCTTCCTCTTTACTACTACTGACCTCCACTCCTGACTGATGAGAGCCCTGACTAACACACTGCATCTTTTCACCTGCACGAGCTGAGTTCATATGGGGCTCAGTCTTGTGTATGGAGAGTTTACGCACTATTCACGCACTGATTTACATTATCCCACGTCTCTGTGCAACTACCATTGATCAGATGTTTTGTAATAATAAGATTATTTATCATCAACACAAAAAAGAAGGATACACTTTATGGCCTTTATACACTTTATGGCCAAAAGCATTCTGACACCTGACCATGAGCTTGCTGGACATCTTATTTCAAAAACTAATATTATTAATATAGAGTGACCTCTAGCTGATCTTTTTAGCTATAACAACAGCCACTTCTCTGAGAAATCTTCTAACAAGACTTTTGAAGTATGTCTGTGAGAATTTGTGTCCATTCAGTCATTTGTATTGCTGGTTACTGGTTACAAGTGCCAACGATTAGCAAACTGAGGTTGTAATTCCCGTCAATCCCATCCAACCGACGAGCCAATCATTGTCCTTGTAGGTGCAGAGCTGAGATTCGAACTCACAAGTCTGAAATGTCAGCTCTGGTGTGCTAGCACCCCACCTGAGCGCCCCAGTAAACGCTTTTGATATTTTGGTCAACTGTGTATTGACGCAAAAGTTTGAAAATCAACACAACAGCACATTTGTATTGACAGTCAAAGTCAGAAAATGTAAACTTGGCTAATTTATTTAACGTTATTTTGCAGTAAAAGTTGCCATTAAAAAGTAAATGTGTATCTTTATCTTTGTTGACCAGGTCTCAACAAAGCTATGTTAGCTAACTAGCTTCTACATTCAGTAGAAAAAACCCAAGTATCAGTAATTCTTATTGCAAGTATTCAGATAAACAACACTACAACCATGTGATACTCTTAATACTTCCTGATATTCTTCCTGATGTCTAAGAGTCTTTTGTGTCTTGCTTAAAACACACAGTGCTGCCTTGCTGCCTACTGCCTACCTGAGCAGCTGCCTTAGTAAAGAGGATTCTAATAAGACATCGAACTTATAAGGCAGATTATTTAGACGCACTACTTTACGGTGATTAAATCATCACAGTTTTTGCTTACTAAGCTAACACAGTTAGCCTCAAGTTATTCAAACTGATGGACTGAGGCGGCACAACCCGCTAGCATGTCAGCTAACATCTCTCTCCTGTACCAGAAACAGTTAAACTGCCACTGACGTCTATGTAGAGAGATCACTAGGTTTTCGGATAGAACGTATAGAATCATTTTTCATGTTGTTTCGCCTGTATTATTATTATTATTATGATTTAAGTATAGAACAGTCTAAACATTAACATGTAAGGAAACGTCTGATGAATTAGAGACGAGGGCAGGGACTTGAGCACCCTGAGCCTGATATCACAGCTATCAACTCGCCCGTGCATGTTGGAACCTGATATAAGATAAGGACTCAACCCAGTTTTAGCAAATGCAGTTCCAAGAATACTGTGTAGGGCAAGCCGTAGCCTAAGGGTTAAGGTAGAGGACTAGTAATCAAAAGGTCACTGGTTCAAGCCCCACCGCTGCCAGGTTGCCACTGTTGGGTCCTTGAGCAAGGCCCTTAATTGCTTAGATGATATACTGTCACAGTACTGTAAGTCGCATTGGATAAAAGCGTCTGCTAAATGTAAAATATAATTTGTATACACCTGTTAGCAGTGGATGTGGCAGAAATGACTAAATTCAGTCATTAGGAGGGGTGTCCACATACTTTTGGCCATATAGTGTAATTGGCCTGTCATGATGTCTGGTATTTACTTATGTTAGGGTAAAAAGAAGTCCTAACACACACTAATAAAATGCTTCTTTTTTCATGTATTTGCCGGATCCTGTTTGGCATGGCAGCCGACTGTGAGACTGACGGCTACCTCAGCCCCTCTGGCTTGCAGGAGCCCCTCGAAGCCCCGCCTCCTGTGACGAACCCCACCCCCACTGTGCTGGCAACCCCTAATGAAGCAGTGCAAATTGAAACGGCAGCAGTTGAAGCCCCGTACACCGAAGCCCCGTCCGTGCCGGGTACACCAATCCCAGCACTCCGCTTTCCATCGGTGAGTACAGGGTGGGGCTGGTGTCCTATCATTATTAATAAAGACCTTTATATGGACATATCTGTCAATTGTTTTTAAGCTGTTTAAGGAATCCTGAGGATTATTAATAAACAAGTGTTTTAAGTTTTTGGGTTTGTCCCTCCTATCATGGTGAAGTTCACAAGGTCTTGCTATCAGCCTCAACATAATGACTGTGAAAAGGCTACAGGATGAGACCTGGTCACTTTTATTTAAAAGCAAACAAAACAAGCTAAAACAAATTTTATTTTCTGTAAGAAATCATGTTATTTACAGTTAACATACTTATATATGGTCATACATAACGTTTATTAATTTTATTAATTGTCCTATTATATGAATACATAACTTTCACAGTATTATGTTACACGAAATTATGTTCACCTCATGCACAAGTTTTCCTTGTCATTTTACACATTTGTATCTCTATTTTCTACTAAATTGCTTCTATAATTTAATATAATATAATATAATATAATATCAAATTTAAAATTTCCTATAGGGCAGCTTAGTGGGTCGGTGGGTAGCACTGTTGTCTCACAGCAAGAAGGTCCTGGGTTGATTCCCAGGTAGAGCGGTCTGGGTCCCTTCTGATGTTCTTCCTATGTCTGTGTGGGTTTTTCTCCCACTGTCCAAATACATGCAGTCAAGTTAATTGGAGATACTAAAATTGCCCTGGATGTGACTGTGTGTGACTGGCTGCCTGTCCACGGTGTTTCCTACCTCGTGATCCTAACCAGGATGGTATGATGGTAAAACAGACATAAATTTCCAATAAACACTAACAGTATTGTTTATGTCTTCAATGAACACATGAATAATCATTCATATTTCAGACTGAACATAGTTACTGAAACTCTGGTTTACTGTACTAAATACTAACTGAAGCAGTACTAGGTCAGTGTTTAAGGTACTGGACTAGTGATCAGAGGCTTGCTGGTTCAAGTCCCACATCTGCCAAGTTACTACTCTTGGGCCCCTTAGCAAGGCCCTTATCCCACAATTGTGTGCCTTGTATTCAGTCACAAATGTAAGGCACTGTGAATTTTAAGAAATTGTTCTATATTTGTTGTTCTCTCTCATAATTTAGCTAATTTTTAATGAACTGTCTTATGCTGCTCTCTTTGTTTTTATCTTAATTATTCTTGATGTTGATGTACTATTTTGATTTTGTACTATGATTTGTATGGTGTATGTACGTATTTGTTTTGATTATTTGTCTTATGTAAAGCGTCTTTGAGTATCTTGAAAAGCGCTATATAAATAAAATGTATTATTATTATTATTATTATTATAATGTAATGTTAAAGTTACATGTAAATGTAACTTCTAAATTCATCTGCTCCAGTTAAAGCCCTGCATTAGCACATAACGCCAGCAGGATCTGCAGGTCTGGTACAGCTGGAACTGATTTGCAGGGTGGCAGGCTGTTGAAATGCAATTGTGCACTTTAAACCAGTAGGATTGCACAAAGGGATGATTATTGTATGTGTGCTGTAAATGTAGCAGTAGTGCGTGTGCTACGTGAGATGAATATGGCCAAAATATTAACAGGAGCCGGCTGCTACAGGATGCAAATTGGGTGGCATGGTGGCCTCACAGCAGAAAGTTCCTGGGTTTGATTCCCAGGTGGTGTGGTCCAGGTCCTTTCTATGTGGAGTTTGCATGTTTTCCCCGTGTCTGTGTGGGTTTTTCTCCCACAGTCCAAAGACATGCAGTCAGGTTAATTGGAGATTGCCCTAGATGTGACTGTGTGTGAATGGCTACCTGTCCACAGTGTTTCCTACCCTGCCCAGTGAATTGCACACACCACAACCCTGACCAGGATGGCATTGAATAAATGAATGAATATTTCCTATAACACTAACAGTACTGTTCATGTCTTTAATGAACACAATGAATAATCATTCATAATTCAGACTGAGGGTGACACGGTGGCTCAGTGGGTAGCACCACAGCAAGAAGGTCGCCTCACAGCAAGAAGGTCCTGGGTTTGATCCCCAGGCGGGGTGGTCCGGGTCCTTTCTGTGTGGAGTTTGCATATTCTCCCCGTGTCTGCGTGGGTTTCCTCTGGGAGCTCTGGTTTCCTCCCACAGTCCAAAAACATGCAGCCAGATTAATTGGAGACACTTAATTGCCCTATAGGTTAATGAGTGTGTGGGTGTGTCTACCTTGCGATGGACTGGCACCCCGTCCAGGGTGGTACTGTGTGCCTTGTGCCCATTGAAAAGCTGAGATAGGCTCCAGCACCCTAATGACATAAGACAGTGAGTGAGTGAGTGAGAATCCAGACTGAACAAAGTTACTCAAACTCTGACCCTTCACTAAATACAAACTAGAGCAGCACTAGGTCAGTGTTTAGGGTACTGGACTAGCGATCAGAAGGTTGCTGGGTTAAGTCCCACCTCTGGGAGCTCTGGTTTCCTCCCACAGTACAAAGACGTGCAAGTGAGGTGAATTGGAGATTGTCCATGACTGTGTTTTATATTACAAATTTGAACTGATGAATCTTGTGTGACCAGTAACCTTTCATTAATGTAACCAAAAAGTGTGTAAAACATAATGTTAAAATCCTAATAAATAATAAATAAGGCAAATCTGTACAACAAAGCCATAAAATGTACAAAGCTTAAAGTGTTATTTGTTTAGGCAGGATGTTTTTGTGATTTATGATGAAGTACATGTCATTCTAAAGTGAAGGTTCACAAACTTGCTATTATATGTGACTTGCTATTGCTATTATATGTGACAAAGAACAGCAATGTCCATACTTCTGTGTCATTCACTTGCACACTCTCTATCGCCTCCTGCAGAGCATCGCCGTATCCCATAATTCAGAGCGAGCCCACTCCAGCGGCGCCAGCGGGTTCTCGTCTCCTGTCGACAGGTAACCATAGCAACCAACCTCTTCCACCTTGCTGTTTTGCTTGTTTCGTGGGAAATGTATCCTATAATGAATTACTTCTCTTTCATAGCTTTAAAAGTTTCCTCCTTTTTATTGTTTTTTTCAAATAGCTATTAAAAATATTTCTTCTAAAAAAGCATCAAACTTGAGGATATAATCAAAAGTGTTATTGATTGATTAATTGATTGATTGCTTTATTGATCCCAGAAGGGAAATTACAGTGTTACAGCAGCAATTAACAATGATCACAAGCATTACATAACGACATGTCAGTGTAGTACAGGAATGTAATGCAAAAATTAGATAGAAAAATATTAAAAAATAAATTATTAACATAAAAAAATGATAAGAATATAAAAACATCTAACACAGAACAAAAAACTAATGTGATAAGCCTAAAAGGTGCTGTTAGATTCATTATGTGTGCACTTATAAGCTGTGCAAATAAAACAGTACCATGTGCAAATTTGCTAATCAAATAGTTAGACAGATGATAGATAGATATATAGACAGACAGACAGACAGACAGATTCACATTATACAAACATTATACATTATACAAACAAGTATCTGTATAATCACACCAACACAAACCAAGGGCCTGAGGGTACATATGGAGGTGTAATTTTGGTATACATCGTAAGGCTGGTATAGATTGTAAGTAGAGAACTGTAAAGTATAAATTATAAAGTGAACTACAGTGCAGATCTAAAAAAAAATGTGCAGATGGATGTACAAAAAGGTGCATATGTGCCTGTCTGTGCATGTGCACGCATGTGTACACACAAATGTGCCCACCCACATACACAGATATATACAGGGGTTGGACAAAATAACTGAAACACCTGGTTTTAGACCACAATAATTTATTAGTATGGTGTAGGGCCTCCTTTTGCGGCCAATACAGCGTCAATTCGTCTTGGAAATGACATATACAAGTCCTGCACAGTGGTCAGAGGGATTTTAAGCCATTCTTCTTGCAGGATAGTGGCCAGGTCACTACGTGATGCTGGTGGAGGAAAACATTTCCTGACTCGCTTCTCCAAAACACCCCAAAGTGGCTCAATAATATTTAGATCTGGTGACTGTGCAGGCCATGGGAGATGTTCAACTTCACTTTCATGTTCATCAAACCAATCTTTCACCAGTCTTGCTGTGTGTATTGGTGCATTGTCATCCTGATACACGGCACCGCCATTGGATGCACATGGTCCTCCAGAATGGTTCGGTAGTCCTTGGCAGTGACGCGCCCATCTAGCACAAGTATTGGGCCAAGGGAATGCCATGATATGGCAGCCCAAACCATCACTGATCCACCCCCATGCTTCACTCTGGGCATGCAACAGTCTGGGTAGTACGCTTCTTTGGGGCTTCTCCACACCGTAACGCTCCCGGATGTGGGGAAAACAGTAAAGGTGGACTCATCAGAGAACAATACATGTTTCACATTGTCCACAGCCCAAGATTTGCGCTCCTTGCACCATTGAAACCGACGTTTGGCATTGGCACGAGTGACCAAAGGTTTGGCTATAGCAGCCCGGCCGTGTATATTGACCCTGTGGAGCTCCCGACGGACAGTTCTGGTGGAAACAGGAGAGTTGAGGTGCACATTTAATTCTACCGTGATTTGGGCAGCCGTGGATTTATGTTTTTTGGATACAATCCGGGTTAGCACCCGAACATCCCTTTCAGACAGCTTCCTCTTGCGTCCACAGTTAATCCTGTTGGATGTGGTTTGTCCTTCTTGGTGGTATGCTGACATTACCCTGGATACCGTGGCTCTTGATACATCACAAAGACTTGCTGTCTTGGTCACAGATGCGCCAGCAAGACGTGCACCAACAATTTGTCCTCTTTTGAACTCTGGTATGTCACCCATAATGTTGTGTGCATTGCAATATTTGAGCAAAACTGTGCTCTTACCCTGCTAATTGAACCTTCACACTCTGCTCTTACTGGTGCAATGTGCAATTAATGAAGATTGGCCACCAGACTGGTCCAATTTAGCCATGAAACCTCCCACACTAAAATGACAGGTGTTTCAGTTATTTTGTCCAACCCCTGTACATGTGCCACAATTCAGTCTTCAGTTCCTCCCCACCCCCTGCATAGAGTTAAAGAGCCTAATGTCTCTGGGTACATAGGAGCCTGTCCGTAGTGCAGTTTTGTGACAGTAGTCTGTTACTGAACACACTTCTCTGTTTCAGAAAAGTTGAGTGCAGTGGGTGGGTTTGATTGTCCATAATGGAAAGCACTTTGCACAGAGCCGTTTTCTCTGTCACAGTTGCTAGTGATTCCAACTCTATAGCGACCACCCTTCCGGCTCTACTGACCAGTTTGTTCAGTCATGTTGCATCCCTCCTGTTAATGCTGCCTCCCCAGCACACCACAGCATAGTTATCAGTAAATGTTTATTATAATGTGAAGCATCTTTGACCCAACATGCTTTCAGTGTAATTAAAAATGTCAAATACAGGTTCTCCCTGTGTCTGTGTGGGTGTTCTCCCACAGTCCAAAGACGTGCAGGTGAGGTGAATTGGTGATACAAAATTGTCCATGACTGTGTTTGATATTAAACTGATGAACTGAACTGATGAATCTTGTGTAACCAGTAACCACCTGTCCTGTCATGAATGTAACCAAAGTGTGTAAAACATGAATTATAAATCCTAATAAATAAATATGCATGCATGGCAATAAAGGCTTCCTTTTAAATATTAATATAAACACTTAGCATGGATCATCCGCTGAATGAATTCAGCAGTGAGTCAGATAAAGAGTCTTGTCCTTCTGCATTTCCATTTTGGCTGGCAGAGGGGGCATGGAGGCACAGATGATTGATGTGTCTGTTTCTCCTGATTAATATTTACCTGCACCTTGTTAGTGTTAATTCTCTCTCATGTTCACCAACTCTTTTGTTGGCATTCTTGGCATTTCTCTGAAGATGTGATACTGGTACTGATCCGGTCTTCTGCTTGCTTTTGTTTTTTTGGCAACCCAACTCAACCCAAGTGTTGCTGTGTTTTGGGCCTCACATCGGAGTCACTCCTGGAGAGCAAATGCCCCAGAGGTGTCATGATGTCCCTTTTTTTTTATGCATTTTCTCCCATTTTTAGCGCATCCAAATCCTTCCTATCTACTGGTGCTGACCCCCACCCCGATTGAGGAGAGCAAACTGACACACGCCCCCTCGGACACGTGAGCAGTAGCCGACTGCATCTTTTCACCTGCACGAGGCAAGTTCATATGCGGATCAGCCCTGTGCATGGAGAAACACACCCTGATCAATGCATTATTCCCTGTCTCTGTGCAGCAGGGGTTGTAATTGCACCAGTTAAGAGGTCCCTATCCGGCCCTGTCCCTAGAAGAACAACAGCTAAATGTTGTTCATGTATCCACCAAGCCCAGCCAGATGACAGAGCTGAGATTTGATACGATGTATTCGAAATACCAGCTCTGGTGTGCTAGCATATTTTACTGCTACGCCACCTGAAAGGCCTATGACGTCCCTTTTTCAGGGTGGACCCCACCCGTAAATCCATGACTGTGTTTGACATTAAACTTGACATTAACTTACATCTTGTGTAACCAGTAATTACCTGTTCTGTTGTGAATGTAACCAAAGTGTGTAGAACATGGTGTTAAAATCCTAATAAATAAATAAGGCCAATTTATACAATAAAGACAAAAAAGCTTAAAGTGTTATTTGTTTAGGCAGAATGTTTTTTCACCAGCTCCTTTGTTGTGCCATTTTGGGCCTCACAATGGAGCCGCCCTGAAAGAGCGGATGCCATAAAGGTGTCATGACGTCCTATTTCCAGGGCGAACCCCACCCGTAAATTCATTTTATGGGCGAGGTGCACCAGTTGGTGGCCAATTATGTTTATTGAGTATCCATACCGATGGCATTGCCAAGATTTTGGACTCAGCAGTGGTGGGCTAGCATGGACAGGGCTTGGATGCTTTATTGTTGTACTGTAAGTAACTGTTTTGGCACCACATAACATTTGCTCTGTTAACAGCTATGCTTCTGATGTAACATCTGGTTTGAGTGATGGGAACGAGGGCCTAACAGAGATGAGCACCAAGGGTCCCAACAAACGCACTGGAAGTAAACTGCTCCGGAAAAAAGCCCGCTCAAGACTGCGCATTACTGGGGTATGGACCACAGTCAGAAATGTCACTTGAAAGAAGACTGCATATAAACTGCACTTACAATAAACTCAGTAAATAAAATATTTCTTTCTTATTTCTTATAAAGCTGTCGGATAAAGTGGATCGGGTGGTGGAGTGTCAGCTTCAGACACACAACAGTAAGATGGTGACGTTTAAATTCGACCTGGATGGTGACAACGCCGAGGACATTGCAACAGTCATGGTGAGCTCCAACCCTTTCAAGATCTTATTTACAAACCCCATTTCCAGAAAAGTTGGGACGTTTGTATAATGCATCAGTTTGTATGATGCATCAGTTTGTATGATGCATCAGTTTGTATGATGTAATAAAAACAAGAATCTACAGTATTAATGTTCTTAAATCTTTATTATAAAACGGATAGTTCCGGTCCTAAAATCTGATTGGCTGAGCCGCGTTCGAAGCCGTTGTAAAATCCCCGATAAACTCACACCTATGACCACCTCACATCATTCCATATTAATACGCCACTGAAAAGAAAAAGTTAATGTTATTTTCGCCCTCATGTTGCCTAGCAACACTGTTAATCGAACTACATTGCGTCGCGGAAGAATGCTTTATTGTAAGTTTATACACAATAAATACATTTATGAATTAAACATTGTATTTATTATATTTTATGCTGACCACCGTTTTATAAAAGCAATAAGCCACTCAAGACCGTGCGTTACTGCAAAAACGTCATCCCTGTGCTAAAATCACAGTAACGCACGGCCTCTCATGGCTTATTGCTTTATTTAACCTTTATAAGTAGAAAAAATTGTTTTAATGTTTTGGCTGACCAACTTAATTGAATTTTGTAAATATAATTGCATTTTAAATTTGTCACCTACAACACACTCAAAAGAAGTTGGGAAAGCCACTCAGGTGGCGCAGCAGTGAAACACGCTAGCACACCAGAGCTGACATTTCAAACTCGTCTGTTTAACTTGTTATAGCTGTACAAGAGAAGGGTGGTAAAAACAGAAAGAAAGAAAAAGTAAGTTACAGACTTAAGAGCTGCTAGACAAAATTGCACACATAGTGTGTAGTTATTTACACTAAAGGGTTTGTTATATTATTATGAATATAATATATGCATGATGATGGGTCATTCTCAGCACTACAGTGACGCTGACATGGTGGTGGTGTGTTAGTGTGTGTTGTGCTGGTGTGAGTGGATCAGACACAGCAATGCTGATGGAGTTTTTAAACACCTCACTGTCACTGCTTGACTGAGACCAAAAATATCCAGCCAACAGCGCCCCGTGGGCAGCGTCCTATGACCACTGATGAAGGTCTTGAAGATGACCAACTCAACCAGCAGCAATAGATGAGCGATCTTCTCTGACTTTACATCTACAAGTTGAACCAACTAGGTAAGAGTGTCTAATAGAGTGGACAGTGAGTGGACACGGTATTTAAAAACTCCATCAGCATTGCTGTGTCTGATCCACTCACACACTAACACACCACCACCATGTCAGTGTCCATATCATCCACCACCTAAATAATACCTGCTCTGTAGTGGTTTTGTGGGGATCTTGACCATTGAAGAACAGGGGGAAAGCAGACTAAAAATGTATGTAAAGAAACAGATGGACTACAGTCAGTAATTGTAGAACTACAAAGTGCTTCTATATGGTAAGTGGAGCTGATAAAATGGACAGTGAGTGTAGAAACAAGGAGGTGGTTTTATTGTTATGGCTGATTGTATATACATATAAATATATATGTGTGTGTGTGTGTGTGTTTGTGTATGTGTGTGTTTGAAGGCTTGCCTGGTAGCTGAATAAGCAAGGCTTGTGTTTCTCCATATAGATGTGCTGTAACTGCAGTCTATTTTTGTTTACTCTGTCCAACTCTGTCTCATGACTGGATTTAAGATTGTATACATGCCTTGTCTGTGTGTGTGTGTGTGTGTGTGTGTGTGTGTGTGTGTGTGTGTGTGTGTGTTATACAAGGTTATTTTCTATTTGTGTAGGAGTCTATTTGAGTAGGATTACAGAGACTTAAATTTATAGTGTCAACATTTGAACACTCATTTATTCATCTCATCTATCAAATCATTCACATTACAGCTTACTGTACAGGTTTTTAACCTGGGTATGTTGAGTCCACTGTCAAGCAAGCTTTGGGCTAAGAGACAAAGTTTGACTGATGTATATTGCTGATCACATGAAAGGAAAGGAGCAGGGAAGTAGGATCAGGGGTGTTTTCTTGCATGACAGATATAAACCCCATGCCCTTAGGTGGTTCTTAAAATACATCCACCATACACCATCCAACAAACCTCCTCCCAGCATTAGGTGACAGTTAACGTTTTCTTCCCACTTTGTTTCTGTTACTTTTTTAAAAGATGCACTCAAACTTGCCCTGTTTTATTGATAAAAAGTTTTTTAGACAAAGCGTTATGTTGTAAGGCACCCAGGTGGCGCAGCGGGATATTCCACTACACACCAGAGCTGAGATTCTGAACTCCTTGGGTCAAAACTTGGCATTGCCATCAGTTGGCTGCTTGCCATCTAGCAGGCATAATTGGCATTGCGTTTCTGCTAGGGTGGGATGACCAGACTATGTGGGTGGGGTCTTCAAACGCTGTGTAAGGACACTGATTAGCAGATAGAGAGGCGCCTGTGCAGAATGCATGGGTGAAAAAGGTTCCGCTAAGGCAGGGGTGTCACACTCATTTTCATCGAGGGCCACATCTGCATTATGGTGGCTCCCAAAGGGCCAATTGGATTATTTGTAAATATTTCTCAACATCATCTAGTGGCGGGATTTGATCACTTTGCAGGTCACAAAATTGACATGTAAATGTAAATTTACGATTTTACAGTGTATTTTAAGACAATTGTTCTGCCCTTGTTAAAAGTTTTTCCTCCGTTTTCAGCTAGAAAGACAGACAGACAGACAGCTCCCTCCAAAACAATTAGGTCGGTTTTATTAGCTTCCCAACTGTACACTGTGTGCAGCAGAATGGAGTAAAACTACAAAATACAAACAATAAAAACAATTAAAAAAAAGTTAATACAGTACATGCACATAGCTGTAGCTAAGTTTACATCAAGTACAATATGAAATCTAACCAAACATAAAATAGCACTAACGAGTTAGCATTTTGTGTAAAAATACTAATTGCTATAGTAACGGTAATAACCGTATTTTATTAAGGAATTACGGTAAATTCGTAACTGAAACGCTGTAACGTACTCGCTAAACATTTACAAACAACTGAGAATATAAATGTCTACTACTTACAGATGATGATTCTGTATTGGATTGCAAAAGAATTAACTTCTATTTATTATTTTTTACGCTACTGACTTTACCCCGCATTTTTTTATTTTCGCTAACACGTAAAAGTGACATGGCTTCTTAGCAAAGGTCAAAGTTAGTTGCCATGACTAAGATGTCAACGGTTGCCGCTTAATTGCACAGGTGTCCCATTAAATTATAAGTGCGTCTTCGTAACTACTCGAACCATCACAACAATCATACGTCTTTTAAGCTCTTGCAGGCCACATTAAATGACGTGGTGGGCCGGATTTGGCCCGCGGGCCTTGAGTTTGACACATCTGCGCTAAGGGCTGCGCACAGGTTGGAGGAGGCGTGAGCAGCAATATACCCACCTCGACTGCAGTCAGGGACATATTAACTACGCTAAATTGGGAGAAAATGGGAGAAAATTAATTTAAAAAAAAATAGAAAAAAAAAGTATGTTGTAAACGTTTAGTCCAAATTTATTTTAATCCAGATGTTGTTTAAGTCTGTTCATACACGATACTGGGCTTTGTGAGACTCAAGTTCTGACAGGTCAAAAGAAGCAACTAGCGACAGAGCATTATGAAGGATGTGTGTCGCCTTGTTCAGGGTGGGAGTGGTGCAAGGGGTGGAGCAATTTCAATCTGGAAATTGATTCTTTATCTTTCAGATATTTCAAGGTACAATCAAGTTGGTCAGCCAAAACATTTAAAGTATTTTCTTTGTACTTCTGTCATTTAAATAAAGGTTCATACAAACAAATTAAAGGTTTTTTTGTGCATTTTACAAAATGTCCCAACTAAGGTGGAACGTGTCCAAAACTGTTCCCACTCCCCGTTCAGCTCACCAAAAATCACACTTCTACTGACACATATTGCCTTTGTCGTTCTGATTTCATCATGATTTCTATCTCTCTCAGACACACAGTGAGTTCATCCTGCCCTCAGAGAAAGAGGGTTTCATTCATCGAATGAAGGAGATCATCCGCCGTGCTGAGACCCTGATGAGGAGGGAACCTCTGGAGCCACTGGGGCCCGTAGAGGCTCTCCGTCTGCCCTACCTGAGTGGAGCGGGTACACTCTCAGGCTCACAGGTGGGTTCATGTTAAAAGAACTAGCAAGGTTGCTTAGCAGGTAGTGTAGGTGCCACACGACAGTATGGGTCCTGGGGACCTGAGTTTGATCCTCACTTCTTGATGATGTTTGTAGGAAGTTCACATAGCGGCTTGGTTTGGCCATTTTTAAGGCCAAAAAATGTAATGTTGACACAATTTTGAGAAGTTAGTTTGTAACATCTTTTTATGCTATCACAGGCTGCATCCCAGACCTAATACACTACTGTAATAGTAAATAATGATGGTGTAGCTACTATTTTGACAAAATGTTAAGTGCAGGGGTGTCCAAACTTTTCTTGTTGGGGGCCAGATGGAGTAAAAAATATGTAAACATGGGGCCACAGACTCTTTTGTAATAAAATAAAAATATAATAGATTTTCTTGATTACTAACAATTACACTTTTTTTTTATTTGAGTGACAAATGATCTATCATCTACAGTGTCGTGTAAACTAAGATTTTGCCAATTTTACCCACCAGTTTATAATCCTAATGGGAAGATTATTATACTTCTTTAAATTAAACATACCCACTTCCCTCTGAACTGAACTTTTCACAGTGCGCCTGAAATCCTCTGCATTTGCTGTCTAGTTTTTGTTTCTTTGGAGCCACCACGTTTATTCAAAAACTCATTTGGTCATCCCTGGTTTAGTACATAGGATGTGGTTTGAGATGTAACCAATGATAGCATCTATGGTGCATACTGTTTATCAATTTAATACCTGCCCTTCATTTGTATTTAATTTCATAGTAATCTTATTCATCAAAATGACCTTTGGGCTTGATAAATCACATGGTAGTTGATAAATCATTTAATTTGCATTGACCATGCCTTGTATTTTGCTTCCTTGGTTTGAAACACCTCAAATTACATCAATTAAATCAAATTTGCCAATTAAGCAAGACATGTTTTTGCTGTTAGCTCTTCAGGACATTTTGGTGCACACATTTTAAAGTAAACTTAAGTGTGTTACTTTAAGTGGTTAAAGTAGTAATCAGAAGGTTGCTGTTTCAAGCCTCAGCACTGCCTGTTTGCCATCATTGGGCCACCAAGCAAGGCCCTTACCCCTCAATAGCTTGCATTGTATACTGTCACAATTTTGGATCGCTTTATATAATCATCTGCTAAATGCCATAAATGTAAGTGTCATTGTTATAAAGCAAAGCTTAAATAAAATAATGCTCTTAGTATCAAATATGTTTTGAATTTGACTTTTGTTTTGATGTGTTATATTTTACAGCCAAATCTGCACACACAGCAAGGACTGGCACGCACACACTCCTCCTCCTCCCTACCAGGTAATTCTTATACAAGTTATGCTGCTGTGTCTTATCCACTCATACCAGCACAACACACACTAACACACCACCACCATGTCATTGTCACTGCAGTGCTGAGAATGATCCACCACCTAAATAATACCTGCTCTGTAGTGGTCCTGGGAGACTCCTGTAAGTGGAGCTGATAAATTGGACAGTGAGTGTAGAAACAAGGAGGTGGTTTTAATGTTATGACTGATCGGTGTATGTCTCCCCCCTTCTTCCTGACACCCACACAGTTGCCAGCTGCATTCTTTTACCTGCCAGTAGTGGAGTCTCACCACATACAGAGAGACACTATACATTTTGTGAATATCCCACCACTAGTGCAGAGGTAACAGTTGTCCAGTCGACCAGTCAAAAAGCAGGTGCTTTCCTCAACATACTTCCTATTGAAAGTTTACTGTTTGAAAATAGGTGCTTATTGTAATCATACCCTAATTATTTTATTACATCTGCAGTAGTGTAACTTTTAGTATGTTGGGACTTAGTTTGTGGGTTAAAATGTATCAAAAGAAATTATCAGTTATGTAACAAGCCCATCTGCCATGGAGATCAGTGGCATGACTTGGTTGCAGAATCATGTCCTTATGCCTTGCCAAATATGGAAAAGGGGGGCATGGAGGTGCAGATGATTGACTTAGCAGTTTCTGTAGAGTTAGCCAACAGTCACCAGTACCTTGTTGAACATTAATTCTCTCCAGATGGGAGTGTTTCTATTGATTACAGATTTTTCCGCACATATTTGCCAGCTCCTCTGTTAGGAAACCTGCTTTTCTCTTGAGACCTAACACAGGATTATGCCAGGTCATTACATGCTAAAAAACAATTGAGTTTGTTATTTTTGTAATGTTTTTTTTTTGTAATAAAGGAATAGTTTAGCCAAAAAGCATTTAAGTAAAATACATGTTAGCAACATTGTGTGGGAAAAAATACAATAACAAAAACCAATCATGTCTTGGCTGACACCAAGAGGACAGTTGTGTAAATGGTGTACATTTTGGCCAATCTATTCACTTAAATCCTTACATATTTCCCATCTGTTTCTTCTCACTCTTGCCATTCTCACCTTCTCCTCATCAGTACTAATTCTTTGTGCTTGTGTGCATGTTGAATTCAGATTACACTGCAGTAAGTGCGGGTCAGGTAACATTAGGCTCCTCCCCCGGAGTGGGTGGAGACTATTACCTCGACCCTGATGCAGCTGTACCAGTGCGCCCCCTTCGCTCACAGTCTTTCCACACTTCAGGTATCTCATAACTGTTTACTCCTGCCATCCATCTGCATATCTGTTTGTCCATCACATTAACTATTAAAACTACCCGCTGGGTCTCATAGCTGTTAACTGACCGATAACTGACCGTGTGTGTGTGTGTGTCTGTTACACAGATTACACAGCTGCACATGCAAATCATGTGACAGGAGGCACCTTCCCTGGGTTGGCCAAAGACTTGTATTTTGACTCTGATGCTGGACCACCAGTTCGGCCACTTCGCTCCCAGTCCTTTCACACTTCAGGTAAGTGCTGATTATCTATCTATCTATCTATCTATCTATCTATCTATCTATCCATCCATCCATCCATCCATCCATCCATCCATCCATCCATCCATCCATCCATCCATCCATCCATCCATCTATCTATCTATCTATCTATCTGTTTGTCTGTCTATCTGTTGTCTGTCTATCTATCTATGTATCTGTCTGTCTTTCTGTCTGTCTGTCTGTCTGTTTATCTATCTGTCTGTCTGTCTTTCCATCTGTTTGGCTATCTATCTGTCTGTCTCTTTCTGTCTGTTTGTCTATCTATCTGCCTGTCTGTCTGTCTGTCTGTCTATCTATGTATTTGTCTGTCTCTCTGTCTATATGTCTACATCTATCTATATCTATCTGTCTGTCTGTCTATCTGCCTGTCTGTCTATCTATCTACCTATATCTATCTATCTATCTATCTATCTATCTATCTATCTATCTATCTATCTATCTATCTATCTATCATCAGCCTATCAATCTGCCTGTCTGTCTGTCTGTCTATCTATCTACCTATATTTGTCTATCTATCTATCTATCTATCTATCTATCTATCTATCTATCTATCTATCTATCTATCTATCTATCTATATCAATTATCTGTCTCTCTGTCTGTCTGTCTGTCTGTCTGTCTGTCCGACCATATCAACCTACATTATCCTGGTTTGAATCTCAGTGCTGCTATCAGTCAGCAGGGCACCCCTAGCAGCCACAATTGGCAGTGATTGTAGCAAACAAAGCTGGTTACTAGTCTGCTGGTGGTAAAAGACTGCTGTATACAAACCCTGGTGACTAGCCCAAGGTGCCTGTAATGAAGTTGGGGAATGTGGAGATTAGTGTATGACTCTCCATGCGCAGTCCTTACACGAATCTACCAAAGTATGGGCCAATAAGAAGGGGTCAGTGGACTGTGCACACGTCGGAGGGAGCGTGTGTCTGCCAAATATACCCTTCTGGGATGCGATTGGGGTCCAAGCAGTGGAAGACTACTTGGCTACACTAAATTGGGAAAAAAAATGACTTAAATACAATGTTAAAATAAATACATGAATAAAAACTCTACAAAACATGTTTTAAACTTTGTTTTTGTTTATTTTTGTAGGTAATGAGCAGTATTTACAAGCGTACTGTTCTCCTCGAGCCCATTACCCACAATACCCCAACCCTGAAGGCATTCCTCTCCTTCTGCCCAACCAAGTACCCACAATGCCTCCTCAATACCCCAACCCACCTTACATGCCCAACTCACCCTACCCTTACCCCTACCTGGTCAACCATGCTTCTCTTCAAGGCTCTATCCAGCCAGCACCTATTCCCCAAAGCCCTACCCCCAAACTTTCCCCGTATTCTTCACCTGTAGCACATCAACCAACTGATATGCAACCAGAAAACATCCCTCTACCCCTCTCCGCTGCCCACGCCATGCCTCCAAACGCGCCCGGCATGTGGCCCGCCCATTCCCAACAGCCACTCTTCTCGCTGGCCAACATGCTCACTCTGGCCATGAGCATGGCACAATCCTTCATGCCCCCCACAAGCATGCCAAGCAGCCTACCCCAGACATACATGCCTCCCATGACACCCCAGCCTGGTTATCCAGCCATGTTTGGAGCTCAGCACCCAGCAACAGGGCAACAAGAAGCTCCACAAGGTCAAGATCCAAACCAGAAAATTGACACCACCTCACAGGCCGGAAGTGTTCCCACTGTGGTTCCAGAGATGCCGGGACAACCCATGCCAGACAGCCAAACTGGGAGGAGCTTGAGCCAGCAGGAAGCACAGGAAAGTGGCAGGGAGAGCGCATCATCATCTTCCTCCTCGACTTCTTCTTTATTCTCATCATCATCTTCATCCTCCTCTCTGTCCTCTTCTGGTAGCTCAAGCAGCTCACATGAGTCCTCGAGATCAGCCACCCCCCAAAATACAGTAAGTATAGAGTGTGTACTAGAAGTAAATAACCAGACCGGCGCCTCCATGCCCTATCTGCTGGCCAAATTTGGAAAAGCAGAAGGACATGATTCCCTATCCAAGCTACACCACTGATCATTTCAGAACCAAAAATTAAAGCAATTCTTTATTTAAATAGTCCTGTTTGCGTTGTTATGGTGTGTTACTACAACACACTCATACACACACAAACTCACTCTATTCAAACTGTTGAACACACTGCGTGAACTTTACCCTGTTCTCCTTCTCACCCTAACCTGTGTTTAACCACAAAAGCACAACAAGGAAATTCCAATGCTGCCACCTTCTTCTTAAACCTGTTCTGTACACATAATAACTCGAACACACCCCGACACACACACACCGAGGATTTTAAATACTTTTTACACTTAATGACCTCTTTATTAGAAACACATACCCTATTGATACACATTGTACAGTTAGTGATAAAAGACTAGAGGAATATTAACACGCACTGTTTGTAAGAAAAGTGAACAGCTATGATCTCACACACACACACACACACTTATCTCACAACTGTCAAGTCTAAAACCATAAAACCCAAATGTAATATAATGAAAATGGGGTGGTGTGTGGATAGAGCACACATAACTTGGTTGTGACAATATGACAGGCTGCTCTGGCTTTCTCAGTTCTCAGAGAGAGACTCCTCAAAACCAGCCAAGACCAGCATGCATGACTCATACCCCAACCTCACCAACTGGCACTCTCAGGGTTGTTCCTTCATGAGGCCCAAACAATACGTATTTCATGAGTTCCCAGAACAAGATAAGCATGCTGGCATTGCACACCAGCGAAAAACCAGCTGGCAAGTCTGAGAAGGAGAAACCGTGATGTATAGAGGGACTCCCCCCGGAGCGAATTAATGATTACAAGGTACCTTTGCTGGCCAAAATGGCAACACAGAAGGACTTTTAATGTGAATCCCTGCCGAACTACTTAAGCAGCTGCCATGTTACACGTTACACGTTGATTATATTTTCAATGGTTAATCTTAGATAAAGATTAAGTCAAGGTAAGTAAAACTAAGCCATTGGCCATTTCAGTTAACAGAAAGAGTGTTACAGTGTGTGTTAATCCTCCTCTAGTCTTTAATCAGTGGACATTTAACCAAAGTGTAAAACATGACTTTAAAATCTAATAAACAAACAAACAAACACATTAATTCCAATAGAACACGTGGTCCTTTCTTTCCCTTGATTGAAATGCCCAATGACTTAGTCTAACTTAGTTTTGACTTAGGCCAACACTTGGGTTTCTTTACCGAACAATAACCTTTAAAAATATAATTGCGCTTTTTCTGAACCACATTTTTTATTTTGTAATACAGGCCTTTAGTGTAATGTGGCAGCTGCTTAAGTAGTTCGGCAGTGTGTCGCAATAAAAGTCCTCATGTGTTGTCATTTTGGCTTAATTCGCTCCAGGTGGGAGTCCCTCTATACATAACGGTTTCTCCTTCTTAGACTTGCCAGCTCCGGTCTGGTTTTTCACTGGCATCCATTGCCAGCATGCTTGTCTTGTTCTGGAAACTCATGAAAGACCTTTTTTTGGGCCTCATGAAGGAACCACACTGAGAGAGTGAATTCCCAGTCTGTAACCCCATGTTATGCACGGACAGGGCCAGTTGGTGAGGTTGGGGTACGACTTGTGCATTGCTGGTCGTGGCAGCCAGAGCAGCTTATCATATTGTCACAACCAAGTTATTGCTCTATCCACACACACACACCATTCTCATTATATTACATTTGGTTTTTGCAGGTTTTAGACTTAATAGTTGTAAGAAGTGTGGGGGTGTGTGTATGTGTGTGTGTTAGAGATCATAGCTGTTTGCTTTTCTTATTTACATTGTGTGTTAATCTTCCTCTAGTTTTTTATCAGTGGACACTTTATGATCACATGATGCTGTTGGGTTCTTCTTTGGTTGAAGCACTATTTATTTGTCTTCCAGTGTTAATGTTATGCTTTTTTAAAACCCAACAACTGGCACATCTGTTACACTCATACCATTAAAACACATGGTTGTTTATTTTCATTGATTGAAATGGCCAGTGGATGTAATAAATGTATATACGACATAGATTCATCCAAAGAAATGACTGGAGAGTGAATGTGTATACACAAACATGCATTGAGACACATGGAAGTGCACACACACATTGACCTGTGTGGAACAGAGTATGGGTGGTGACTGTTATTTACATGCAGTGTGCTCAGTGGGCTTTGTTTTGTGTTTACAGTATCTGTGTGTTGTTTCTTCCACGCCTCTCTCAGGTATCTGAACCCTGTAGCAAAAGTTCACCTGCTCCTAGTGTGTCGGATACCGCTGTCGCCACAGCCAAAGAAAAACTGTCTCCCATATCTGAGGGTAGGGCATGCCATTAACACATACATACACACACACATACACACACACATACACACTTAATTACATAGGGTGTGTAGACGTACAGGTTCAACAGTGTAGTACAAGTTTGCCTGTTTTAACTCTATGACAAATTCAATTTCATTGTACATTTCATGTACAGTAATACTATCTAAGTGTAATGGCTAATATTGTATAAAGATGATAAAAAGTCAACATTTCAATTTTAAATGTAATATTTGAGGACAAATAAAGAGGCTAAATACAATCTTAAATCAGAAAAAGTTGGGACAGCATGGAAAATGCAAATAATAAAAAACACAGAGTTTCTTACATTTACTTTGACTTTTATTTGATTGCAGACAGGATGAACCTGAGATATTTCATGTTTTATCTGCTCAACTTCATTTCATTTATTAATAAACATCCATTCCTGCATTTCAGGTCTGCAACACATTCCAAAAAAAGTTGGGACAGTAAAGCATCTACCACTTTGTAATGTTGCCATTCCTTTTCACCACACTTAAAAGATGTTTTGGCACCGAGGATACCAAGTGATTTAGTGTTTCAGGTTTTATTTTGTCTCGTTCTTCCTGCAAACACGTCTTAAGATGTGTAACAGTACGGGGTCGTCGTCGCATTTATGGTTTCAAAATTCTCCACACATTCTCTATTGGGGACAGGGCAGGACTGCAGGCAGGCCAGTCCAGTACCCGTACCATCTTCTTCCTCAGCCATGCCTTTGTAATGTGTGCAGCATGTGGTTTTGCATTGTCTTGTTGGAAAATGCATGGACGTTCCTGGAAAAGATGACGTCTTGAAGGCAGCATATGTTGCTTTAAGATCTCAATGTACTTTTCTGCATTAATGCTGCCATCACAGAAGTGTAAATGACCTTTGCCAAGGGCACTGACACAGCCCCATACCATGACAGACCCTGGCTTTTGGACTTGCTGATAACAGTCTGGATGGTCCTTTTCATCTTTGGTCCGGAGCACACGGCGTCCATTTTTTCCAAAAAAGACCTGGAATGAATGGTTTAATGATATTATGCACTGTAGAGGGGGAAATATGCAAATCCCTTTCAATCTCTCTTTGAGGTTCATTGTTTTTAAACATTTTAATAATTTTCTCACGCATTTGTTGATAAACTGGATCCTCTGATCATCTTTGCTCATCAAAGACTCAGCCTTTCCTGGATGCTGCTTTTGTACCAAACCATGATTACAATCACCTGTTGACATCACCTGTTTGAAATCACATCATTATTTAGTTTTTTCACCTAATAACAAGCCCTAAATTGCCCCAAACCCAACTTTTTTGGAATGTGTTGCAGGCCTAAAATGCAGGAATGGATGTTTATCAATAAATGAAATGAAGTTAAGCAGATAAAACATGAAATATCTTGGGTTCAAACTGTCTGCAATCAAATAAAAGTCACAGTTAATGTAAGGAACACTGTGTTTTTATTTTATTTGCATTTGTCCATACTGTCCCAACTTTTTCTGATTTGGGGTTGTATAAAATTCCTGACGGCAACATGGCCCAACAAAGTAGTTTGCAAACAAAGAGACCTGACCTCAAACCTATACAACACCACTGGGATAAACTAACAGTGATAATGAGCCAGGGATTCTCATCCAGCACTAGGGCCTAAACTCACAAATGCTCTTTTAGGTAAATGGGTGCACATTTCCAACCACAAACTCCAACATTGTGAATAGAATGACTCATTTTTATTCCTCTTTTTCTGAGAACTGAGACAGCAGAAGCAGCCTGTCATATTGAGACAACCAGTTCACCCCATCACAAAATGTTTGTGTGTGTGTGACACATTTGGACATGTACCACCAGCTTTAGACATACACAGTAATAACCCACAGAACCAATATAGCATGTTTTTTTTTTTACTAGGTGTATAAACGTACACACGAAAACAGACATGCATTCATAAACTGCCGGTATAAACCAGCGCACACTCCAGCGCATTCACACAGCCTGTAATAGAGGTGAAGAAATTAGATTTTTGACAGCTTGTCACTTTCACTAACATGCATACACAGACGTGCACTCAAGAAGGTAGAACACCAGAACTGGGTTCAGTTTTTCCATACCATGCTTACTAAACCACTATTCAGAAGCTGTTGGGCACGATGTGTTTTTACAGTTAGATTTTAAAATGAGAAGATCTAAGTAAAAATGTAGATATAATAGTGCTATTACACAATTTATAATTGTGCACAATGCACAATAAAAGTCTGATTTTTTTATCTGTTGATGCATGCTCAATAATCCAGGTACACAAATCCACAAAGTTGAATCAGTTCATCTGGACACAAGTTTGTTGTAGAGATACGTTTCGTCACTCAATCCGAATGACTTCTTCAGTCTGAACTTGTGTCCAGATAAACTGATTCAACTTTGTGGATCTGATCTTTTTAATTAGTCTAGCAGGAATCTGGTTATTTAATTGTATGTGTAAACTATGTCTAAAATGTCTAAAAATGTAAAATACATTTTATGCATCCAACACTGTGGCAGTTTGTTGTTCCAGCATGCCCTTGTCCACAAAATCAGACTGAATGGACACACCTGTGGTTTTGTAATGGAATGTCAAACAAGATCATGGTCAGATGTCCACATACTTTTTTTACTCATGTACTGTATAAAGTAGAGCTGGGATTCAAACTCTCAACCTTTCAACTGATAGCTCAAAGCTCTATCACTCGGCTACCACTGTCCATAAAACACCTGAATTAGGACTGATGTCCACATACAAACTCCATTACTTGAAAAGTTGGGACACTTGCAAAATGCAATAAAAAGAAGAATGTGTCATTTGTTAATTATTTTAAATCTTTATTTACAGAAGAACAAAAAAATGATTTTTGATGTTTTGGCTGATGGACATGATGATATTTTGTTCATTTAAAAATTATAATTCTTCTTCTTCTTTCGGCTTTTTCCCTTTTTTCAGGGGTCGCCACAGCGAGTCATCCTCATGATCGCTCATTGATTTGGCACAATTTTTACGCCGGATGCCCTTCCTGACACAACCCTCCCTAATTTATCCGGGCTTGGGACCGGCACTACAATGCACTAGTGCATCTAGCAGCTAGGTATCTATAGGACAATTCAGTGTTTCCAGTTAACCTGGTGGCATGTTTTTGGACTGTGGGAGGAAACCGGAGTACCCGGAGGAAACCCACGCGGACATGGGGAGAACATGCAAACTCCGCACAGAAAGGACCCGGACCGCCCCACCTGGGGATCGAACCCAGGACCTTCTTGTTGTGAGGCGACAGTGCTACCCACTAAGCCACCGTGCCGCCCTCATTTAAAAATTATAATAATAGAAAATAATTATAACTGAGTTACATTGTTTTGAAACATTCCTAATACGTGAATCAGGAATAGGACATCTATTAAAAGCTCTACTTACAGGAAGCTGACTCATTAAGAGGCAGTAACCTTAAGATAATTGTGCTTCCAACCAATCAGCTATGAATACTTTACATGCTTTAAATACCATATAATGCACTTAAAGGAAAATGAAATATTTAATCATGTTATCAGCATGATTTCCTTTTAAATCGGTTACTACTCATTTTTAATAGTGATACTACAACCTCATGGTCAGAACATTTACAACCCCAAATCAGAAAAAGTTGGGACAGCAGGGAAAATACAAATAAAATAAAAATTCAGTGTTCCTTACATTTACTTTGACTTTTATTTCATTGCAGACAGTTTGAACCTGAAATATTTCATGTTTTATCTGCTCAACTTCATTTCATTTGTTAATATGCCTCAATTTCTGCATTTCAGGCCTGCAACACATTCCAAAAAAAGTTGGGACAGGGGCAATTTAGGGCTAGTAATGAGGTGAAAAAAATAAATAATAATGTGATTCCGAACAGATGATGTCAACAGGTGATTGTAATCATGGTTTGGTACAAAAGCAACATCCAGGAAAGGCTGAGTCTTTGATGAGGATCCAGTTTGTCAACAAATGTGTGAGAAAATTATTGAAATGTTTAAAAACAATAAACCTCAAAGAGAGATTGGAAGGAATTTGCATATTTCTCCCTCTACAGTGCATAATATCATTCAACGACTCAGTGAATCAGGAGGAATTTCAGTGCATAAAGGCCAAGGGTGCAAGCTTAAGCTGAACGCCAGTGATCTTTGATTCCTCAGACGGCACTGCATCAAGAACCGCCACTCAACAATAGCTGATAGAACCACATGGGCGAGGGATTTTTTTTGTCAAACCTTTGTCAAGCACTACAATACAGAGTTACATGCACATATGCCACTTAAAACTTCACTG
This sequence comes from Trichomycterus rosablanca, assembly GCF_030014385.1. Lineage (NCBI taxonomy): Eukaryota > Metazoa > Chordata > Actinopteri > Siluriformes > Trichomycteridae > Trichomycterus > Trichomycterus rosablanca. The sequence continues at coordinate 43,139,023 of NC_085989.1, read as the reverse complement.
TGCAAAAAGAAGCCTTATGTTAACCATGTCCAGAAGTGGCGTCAACTTCTCTGGGCTCAGAGGCATCTAGGATGGACCATTACACAGTGGAAACCTGTATTGTGGTCAGATGAATCAGCATTCCAGGTCTTTTTTGGAAAAAATGGACACCATGTGCTCCAGACCAAAGATGAAAAGGACCATCCAGACTGTTATCAGCAACAAGTCCAAAAGCCAGGGTCTGTCATGGTATGGGGCTGTGTCAGTGCCCTTGGTAAAGGTCATTTACACTTCTGTGATGGCAGCACTAATGCAGAAAAGTACATTGAGATCTTAGAGCAACATGTGCTGCCTTCAAGACGTCATCTTTTCCAGGGACATCCATGCATTTTTCAACAAGACAATGCAAAACCACCTGCTGCACACATTACAAAGGCATGGCTGAGGAAGAAGAGGGTACGGGTACTGGACTGGCCTGCCTGCAGTCCTGCCCTGTCCCCAATAGAGAATGTGTGGAGCATTTTAGAACGGAAAATGCGACAACGACGACCCCGTACTGTTGCACATCTTAAGACGTGTTTGCAGGAAGAATGAGACAAAATAAAAGCTGAAACGTCTTTTGTGTGGTGAAAAGAATTGGCAACATTACAAAGTGATAAATGCTTTTTTGTCCCAACTTTTTTGGAATGTGTTGCAGGCCTAAAATGCAGGAATGTTTATTAATAAATGAAAATGAAGTTGAGCAGATAAAACATGAAATATCTCAGGTTCATCCTGTCTGCAATCAAATAAGAGTCAAAAGTTATTATTTTCATTCTCCATGCTGTACCAACTTTTTCTGATTTGGGGTTGTAATTAAACAGCATTACCACTCATGTAATGAACTATCACATGGCAGTATTATATTTACACCTCGTTTATTTGTAATAACTTGTGATGTGTCCTCATTGCTTTCCCTACAGAGCAAAAATCTGGCCTCATCGTGGGGCGCTTCCAGGTCACGCCCAGTTTAGAAGCCAGCACACCTACAACTTCTGAACCCCCAGCTGCACTCCCTACTCCAAATACAACCTCCTCCAACCTGAGCCAATCAGCCAGCAGTTTTGAAGAGCAGCCCGAATTGGAGACCCGCCTCAGCAATGTCAGCTCCTCTCCTCCCATCAAACCCGCAGAGCCTCACACGGAGTTAAACAGCGCCCCCTTTTGGAGTACAAACTCTGAGGCTAAAGAACCTGAAGCTGGGGAGGAAGAGGGAGGTGAAGAGGAGGTCAGAGAGGGTGAGATGATGCAGAGGAGGATAAGCGTGAGCCTCTGGGAGGGGTTGACGGGGGCGAACGGGATCGGGAACGTTAACCAGCCGTGGGTGAGCTACACACGCAGCGCCTCGTACGGCAGCAGCGATGAGACTGACAGTGATGGTGAGGACATGTGGGAGGAGCTGCAGGAACTTCGTGATAGGTGAGGATGTTCTGGATCTTCAGCAAGCTTTACACTGACTCTCTTTATATCTGCTTAGTTATACAACTAAAAATAGTCCCACACTGAGCGAGCAATGAAGTTTTGGTGTTATATTCTATGACCACAGGTACAATATATGGACAAAAGTATCAGGACACCCCTTCTAATTATTGAATTAATGTGTTTCAGCCACAACAACTGCCAACATGTGTAATATTTACACCGATCAGGCATAACATTAAAACTCACTGTCCATTTTATCAGCTCATCTTACCATATAGAAGCACTTTGTAGTTCTACAATTACTGACTGTAGTCCATTTTTTTCTACATACTTTTAAGCCTTCTTTCACCCTGTTCTTTAATGATCAGGACCACCACAGAGCAGGTATTATTTGGGTGGTGGATCATTCTCAGCACTGCAGTGACACTGACATGGTGGTGGTGTGTTAGTGTGTTGTTGTGCTGGTATGAGTGGATCAGACACAGCAGCGCTGCTGGAGTTTTTAAAAACCTCACTGTCACTGCTGGACTGAGAATAGTCCACCAACCAAAAATATCCAGACAACAGCGCTCCATGGGCAGCGTCCTGTGACCACTGATGAAGGTCTAGAAGATCACCAACTCAAACAGCAGCAATAGATGAGCGAGTGTCTCTGACTTTACATCTACAAGGTGGACCAACTAGGTAGGAGTGTCTAATAGAGTGGACAGTGAGTGGACACGGTATTTAAAAACTCCAGCAGCACTGCTGTATCTGATCCACTCATACCAGCACAACACACTAACACACCACCATCATGTCAGTGTCACTGCAGTGCTGAGAATGATCCACCACCCAAATAATACCTGCTCTGTAGTGGTCCTATGGTGGTCCTGACCATTGAAGAACAGGGTGAAAGCAGGCTATAAAGGTATGTAGAAAAACAGATGGACTACAGTTAGTAATTGTAGAACTACAAAGTGCTTCTATATGGCAATTATAGCTGATAAAATGGACAGTGAGTGTAGAAACCATGAGGTGGTTTTAATGTTATGGCTGACAAGTGTATATTTATATAAAGATAGTTTAGGGAAGGCCCTTTCTTGTGCCAGCATGACTGTGACCCTGTGCACAAAACAAGCTCTAAGACATGAAGAAAAGCTCAGTTTAAAGAACCTCCAGTGGCCTCATTGAACAGCTTTGGAAAAAACTGGAACATCAATTAAGGCTTTCTTGATTAACATCAGTGCCCAGGCATGCAAATACAGTCATCCTTTGACTGAATGGCACAAATTTCCACAGTCATACTTCAAAGTCTTCACAAAAAGTGGCTGCTTTTATAGCTGAGAGGATCACATGGAAGTTGCCCTATTTTAATTCCATTAGTTTTTACTCATGTTTAGATGTCCAAATACTTTTGGCCATATAATGTATGTGAACACCCCTGCTAACTTAGTTCAGGTGTTTCAGCCACACCCATTGCTAACAGGTATAAAATTAATCCAATACTTTGTTGTTCCAGCATACCCCTGTCCACAAAATCAGACTGAATGGACACACCTGTGCTTTTGTAATGGAATGTCAAACAAGATCATGGTCAGATGTCCACATACTTTTTATGTACTGTATAAAGTCCTTCCAGTTTTGCTTTTCACAGTATTAATCAACAGCGCTCTCTAATGGTGAAAAATGGTGGTGAAAATAAAGTTCCATTTCAGTCATGTTGTAATAATAATTTACTGAAGTGTATTGCTGCCACACACAAGAAAAAAGCCGTCAGTATGTCGTTATAACAAGATAGTATGTCATTATAACGAGATATTATATCATTATAACGAGATACTTTTCTCGTTACAACACACTGACTGCTGTGGCAGCAACACACATCTGTGTGGCAGCAATACGCTTCCGTAGGAATTAGATATGCCTAAATCAAAGAAATGTTTCACATCATTTACAGCCCACCATACAATTTGTTTCATTCATTCACTTACTCACCCATTCACTTACTCACTCACTCACTCACCAATTCACCCTTTCATTTACTCACTCACCAATTTACACTTTCATTCACTCACTCACTTACCCATTCACTCACTGACTCACTCACCAATTTATTCACTCACCCTTTCATTCACTCACTCACCAATTCATTAATTCACTTATTCACTCACTAACCAATTCATTAATTCACTTACTCAACAATTCATTAATTCACTCACCAATTTATTAATTCACTCACTCACCCATTCAACCTTTCATTCACTCACTCACTCCAATTCATTAATTCACTTACTCACCAATTCATTCATTCACTCACCCATTCACCCTTTCATTCACTCACTCACTCACTCAGCAATTCACTAATTCACTCACCAATTCATTAATTCACTCACTCACCCATTCAACCTTTCATTCACTCACTCACTCCAATTCATTAATTCACTTACTCACCAATTCATTAATTCACTAACTCACCCATTCACCATTTCATTCACTCACTCACAATTTATTAATTTACTCACTCACTCACCAATTCATTAATTCACTCACTCACCCATTCACCCTTTCATTCACTCTCTCACTCACTCACCCATTCATTCACTCTCACTCACCCATTCACCCTTTCATTCACTCACTCACCCATTCATTTATTCATTCACTCACTCACTCACTTACCCATTCATTCACTCACTTACTCACCAGTTTATTCATTCACTTACTCACCAGTTCATTCATTCACTCACCCTTTCATTCATTCACTTACTTACCAATTCATTCATTCACTCACTCACCCATTAACCTATTATTCACTCACCTACTCACCCATTCATTTATTAATTCACTCACTCACCCACCCATTTATTTATTCATTCACTTACTCACTCACCAACTCATTAACTCACTCACTTACCCATTCACTCACTTACTCACTCACTCACCAATTCATTCATTCACTCACTCACCCATTAATTCACTCACTCACTTACCCATTCACTCACTCACTCACATTTTTATTCTTTCACTCATTTACTCACTCATACACACATTCACTCACCCATTCATTCACTCACTCACTCAGTTCCCGGTGAATTGCACACATTGCACCCCCAAACAGGTGGTGCCAAAACACATAATGAATGAATGAATGAATATTAGGGTTTAAGATTCATTTCTCAATTTCTCTTGATCAGACACGTGATTGAGGTCCAGGCCCTGCAGGCTTCTCAGAAGCGAGAGATTGAGGAGTTGTACGAGAGGATGGGGAAGGTTCCTCCTCCAGGCATCGTCTCTCCAGCCGCCATGCTGTCCAGTCGTCAGAGGCGTCTCTCCAAGAGCGGAGGCTACCCCGGCTCACGCAGGAACAGCCTGCAGAGACTCGACATACTGCCCCCTGCTGGTGAGTTATCATAAAACATACAACACTCATAGCTGATGGTGATTACACCATTTATAATAAGTAAATAAATAAACTAAGGGTATGTATGGAATGTTGGGGGTCATCATGCACCTAATTTATAAACATGACTCTTAAAGGACGTGGGTGTCGACTGTTTATCTATTAGGTATCATGAGGAAGAATTCGGTAAGCGGAAGCAGCAGTGGATCTCAGGAGCGAGGAGCAAAAGGAGTCACATTTGCACCTGACTTTGCCAGAGTGGTGAGACGTGCTGGATTATATGATTTATTCATTCATCCTAATCAGGGTCTCAGTGGGTCCAGAGCCTCGCCATGCAGTGAAGTTTAAATAAACATAGCACCAAGTAAACACAGACATGATTAAACACTTGATTAAATACTTTCATGGCGCACAGTCTATTACGCTAGTCCACCATCGCTAAGACGAGGGATCGAATCCGGCTGTTTTTTGGTGACCAAACCCTGCGATGGATTGGTAACCTGTCCAGAGTGTATTAATGCCCAGCGCCCAATGATTCCTGATAGAACCAGACCTGCCGTGACCCTGACCAGGATGAATCAGGTTGATAAAAATGAAATGGAAGACAAGGAAACAATAAATTACAATCCAGGCTTTCTCGTCCAACGTTAGTGTCTGATCTAAGAAATGCTCTTTGTAATAAATAGGTAAAAATTCCCACAGACATAAATGCAATAATAGGTAATGAACAATTTCTTCTGGCTTCTCCCATTAGGGGGCACCACAGCAAATAATTAATCTGCATATTTGATTTGGCACAGGTTTTACACCTGATGCTTGGGATGTAACAATGCACCACAAGACAGTTAAAAATCGATTCACATATGTAACGGTTCAAATCGGTTTACATGTATAATGGATCGATATTCACTTTAAACAGCAGAGGGCACTGGCGCTATTCACCTCGCCTGGTTGACATCACTACAGGGTTGCCAGGTTCTGAATTTTCCAGCCAGATTTAGTTATGTGAGGATACTTTCTTTATTTGTATTACCTCAGAAATAAAAGGGCATTCATTATTTAGATAAATAAAAGATAAGCACAAATACAGTATTTTATTTATTTTTTTTTAAAGAGAAATAATAAAAGGAAACTTTGTCATAATTTGTCTTAAATTTCATTTGTTTAAAAAATCGGGAAAAAATTGTATCATGAACCCAGTATCGTGAATCACATTGCATCGTGGGTAGAGTGTATCGTTACATCCCTTCCTGATGCAACCCTCTTATTTATCAGGGCTTGGAACCTCCGCTAAGGGTGCACTGATGTGTGTCCCCCTAATGGCCATGTTCACGTACCACCATGCACCTTCTGTATTTGTGAGCCCAGCACAGGATTTCAAACCCCTGAACTCGGGCACTGCTGTTACCAGGAGTGTGCTACTTACCATTATGCCAGACAAGCTTACATTAAGCTAATAAAAATGTGTCAGATGTGGTACGTGCCAGCCTGCAACCCCTGTTGGGCAGCTTGAGTGTCCTGCATTTGGTGGTGGTTGCCGGAGCAATATGAAATTGGACATGACTACATTGAGATAAAAAAGGACATATGCAAACAACATATGCCAGCAAGACTGCTGCTACATTTAGTATCTAATGGCGCTTTAGTTGCTTTCCCTTATTTAAAGTCCTGACTCCTGATTGGTTAGTTGTCCAGGTTGTCTTCTTGGTTGTTGGGCCCTTGATTGCTTAGACAATATACTGTCACACTACTGTAAGTCGCTTTGGATAAAGGCGTCTGCTAAATGCTGAAAATGTAAATGTAAAATGTAAATGTGGTGGCTTGGTGGGTAGCACTGCCGCCTCACAGCAAGAAGGTCCTGGGTTCGATTCCCAGGTGGAGCAGTCCGGGTCCTTTCTGTGTGAAGTTTGCATGTTCTCCCCGTGTCTGTGTGGGTTTCCTCTGGGAGCTCTGGTTTCATGCTACAGTCCAAAGATGTGCAAGTGAGGTGAATTGGAGATACAAAATTGCTCAAGAAGTGTGTGTGTGTGTGTGTGTTTGCCCTGTGATGGACTGGTGATCTAATGATTTGGACCCACCACGACCCTAAATAGGATAAAGCGGTGATAAAACAGACAATGAATGAATAAATAAAATGTCTGATTTATTTTATCTGACTGTTAGAAGCATGGTTCGAACTGTACTGACACGTTATTCTGTTAATTTCTGTTTCCAGTAATTCTCAGAAAAGCCTTTGCTCCTTACTGACTTCCTGAGCATCCTGGCTCCGACATCATGGACGTGACATTATGAATCGCATGCAGACCTCATCGTCAGTACCAGAATGTTTGTCAGGACTGATCGTGGATCCCCTCCATCAGTAAAAAGCAACACACCTTTCAAACGTTATTTCAGTGGGGAGTGAATATTATAAGATAAAAACAGAGAGATCTGGATTCTTTTGTAAATGATTATGCATCGATGCTCAGATCTCCACCATCAGCTGATAAATAAAAGAGACTGCGACAGAACAAGATCATGAGTGACTGTGCTCTGGTCTCTCTTCACGTAAAGGCTGCGATCCAATCCACATGCCATGTATCTGTATAAATACTGCCACCTTCAGTACAGTAATATGTGATTTAGGATACAGCACATTTCCTCCAGTCTGTGGAGACAAACAGCTGATACAGTGTTACGAAAGCTTTACTGTGCAAATCAGTATGATTCTCACAGCTGCCTGTAAAGTAGCAAACACTCTTTTACAACAGGGTTAATCTAGATGTACTATATGGCCAAAAGTATGTGGTCGCCCCTTTGAAATGTGGGTTTGAGTTTGGGTGTTTCAGCCTCACTTATTGCAATCTATTTTATAATCAAATCAATTATATAAAAAGTAAGTACTTAACTGAATTTGTGACAACATCTTGGGAAGGTCAAATCAGTTTGGACATCCCTGGAGGGACCCCAGTGGACATTTCCTGACCTCTACCCAATAGACAGCTTATATATATATATATATATATATATATATATATATATATATATATATATATATATATATATATACACAGTGGGGCCAAAAAGTATTTAGTCAGCCACTGATTGTGCAACTTCTCCTACTAAGAAAGATGAGAGAGGTCTGTAATTTTCATCATAGGTACACTTCAACTATGAGAGACAAAATGAGGAAAAAAATCCAGAAAATCACATTGTAGGATTTTTAAAGAATTTATTTGTAAATTATGGTGGAAAATAAGTATTTGGTCAATAACAAAAGTTCAACTCAATACTTTGTAACATAACCTTTGTTGGCAATGACAGAGGTCAAATGTTTCCTTTAAGTCTTCACCAGGTTTGCACACACTGTAGCTGGTATTTTGGCCCATTCCTCCATGCAGATCTCCTCTAGAGCAGTGATGTTTTGGGGCTGTCGCTGGGCAACACGGACTTTCAACTCCCTCCACAAATTTTCTATGGGGTTGAGGTCTGGAGACTGGCTAGGCCACTCCAGGACCTTGAAATGCTTTTTACGGAGCCACTCCTTCATTGCCCGAGTGGTGTGTTTGGGATCATTGTCATGCTGGAAGACCCAGCCACGTTCCATCTTCAATGCTCTCACTGATGGAAGGAGGTTTTGGCTTAAAATCTCACGATACATGGCCCCGTTCATTCTTCCCTTAACACAGATCAGTCGTCCTGTCCCCTTTGCAGAAAAACAGCCCCAAAGCATGATGTTTCCACCCCCATGCTTCACAGTAGATATGGTGTTTACTCAGCATTCTTCTTCCTCCAAACACGATGAGTTGAGTTTTTACCAAAAAGTTCCATTTTGGTTTCATCTGACCACATGATATTCTCCCAATCCTCTTCTGGATCATCCATATGCTCTCTGGCAAACTTCAGACGGGCCTGGACATGTGCTGGCTTAAGCAGGGGGACACGCCTGGCACTGCAGGATTTGAGTCCCTCTCGGCGTAGTGTGTTACTGATGGTAGCCTTTGTTACTTTGGTCCCAGCTCTCTGCAGGTCATTCATCAGGTCCCTCCGTGTAGTTCTGGGATTTTTGCTCACCGTTCTCATGATCATTTTGACCCCACGGGATGAGATCTTGCGTGGGCCCCCAGATCGAGGGAGATTATCAATGGTCTTGTATGTCTTCCATTTTCTTACAATTGCTCCCACAGTTGATTTATTCACACCAACCTGCTTGCCTATTGTAGATTCACTCTTCCCAGCCTGGTGCAGGTCTACAATTTTCTTCCTGGTGTCCTTCGACAGCTCTTTGGTCTTGGCCATGGTTGAGTTTGGAGTCTGACTGTTTGAGGCTGTGGACAGGTGTCTTTTATACAGATAACGAGGTCAAACAGGTGCCATTAATACAGGTAACGAGTGGAGGACAGAAAAGCTTCTTATAGAAGAAGTTACAGGTCTGTGAGCGCCAGAAATCTTGCTTGTTTGTGGGTGACCAAATACTTATTTTCCACCATAATTTACAAATAAATTCTTTAAAAATCCTACAATGTAATTTCCTGGATTTTTTTTCTCATTTTGTCTCTCATAGTTGAAGTGTACCTATGATGAAAATTACAGACCTCTCTCATCTTTCTAAGTAGGAGAACTTTCACAATCAGTGGCTGACTAAATACTTTTTGGCCCCACTGTATAATGTGCAAGAACAGTGAACTACCCTGCCACATTATATACAGGGCTAAGGGCCTTGCTCAAAGGCCTAACAGTGCCTGTATAGCAGAGCTGGGATTCGAACTCTCAGCCTTTTCATTCATAGCCGAAAGCTTTACCCACTAAGCTGCCACTGTCCTATAATGTAAATGAAGTACACATAACAGTTACCAGTTATACCAACCAGCCAGCTCTTTCTACCACCAAAATGTGATTTTCTTTGTGCTGCTCTGTGCCTGGTTACCTTTTGCTCCAATAGCGGTGAAAATACCAATATTTAAACCTGCCAAACCCACCCATGCTAGCATAGTGATTAAATGCCTTTTATATTTTATGTTTGTAGTGTGACCACAAACAATCAGGCCCAATTTTAGATACTTTAGGTCTTAAATGATTCACTTTACATGTTTTATAAACTTCATCAAACTGCTTAATTGGCTTGATTAGTACAATAATACAAAATATTCACATTGATTTGCTTTAAAAGCTCTGAATCGGTTCGGTTCTTTCTACACTGGTGTAACTGTGGGTGGGAATTCTCTTTGTTAACAATTGCCTTTATTATGGAGTTCAGATCTGTCAAACATATCAACTTTGAATTGGAAACAGTTTCTTTAACTGTCAAAAGTGTTTTCATATCCATGAACTATCACATTGCACTTTCCTGCACCTGTACATGCTTTACTGTACATATAGGGACATAATGCCATAAACCGTCAAGCATTTTAGTTCTTTTTTATGTTGCATCTGTTCGAATGCTTTTCCTATGCAGTAGTTATGTGAATGAATGTGATGAAGTAAAGAAATGACAGTTTGTTACGTTGAAACTGTGAAATTTTAGCTACTAATGCCTTAAAGGATCAATGGTAACAGATTTTATTCTAGGACTCAGATGTATTTTATATATATACAAATATATTTAGATAAATGAGAAAAAGCTGTGTTAGAAACAATGTTACTGCCATGGAGAATTTGTTGTTTTGGGTATTTTTTTTTACCAAAAGTTTGAATTCCTGGTATAAATAATTGTAAGTATTGATAATAAAGGATGTATATTAAATTATTGTCTCCATTTCTCCACATATTCATTTATTCATTGTCTATTTTACCACTGTTTTATCCTATTTAGGTCATGGTGGGTATAATTCACCAGGCAAATGTAGAAAACAGGGCAAACACACACCACACACACACATTTACACTTTAGGCAGTTTTAGTATCTCCAGTTAACCTGACTGCATGTCTTTGGACTGTTGGAGGAAACCGGAGCTCCTTGAGTAAACCCACACAAACACGGAGAGAACATGCACACTCCACACAGAAAGGAACTGGGCCGCTCTGCCTGAGATTTGAACCCTTTACCTCTTTGCTGTGAGGCAACAGTGCCACCCATTGTGCCTCCAAATCTTCAGGGTTTACATAGTGCCGGAGATTGTGTATTGATGCGAAAACTACCTTCCCCTCCACTCAGGCATACCTTTATACACATAGCCAGCAGGGGCGGCTCGTTCCTTCGATCGGGTGACGCACCACCAAAGAGCGAAAGGGAAGAAATTTTTCTATCACAGCTGTGACTGTTCTGGACAGTCTGTCTTGTCTCTGAATATCGTCCAATCAGCGTCGAGTTGTGTTCCATACAGTACCGCCTCTTTTGGGGTGATTTCAGTCTGACTGAAAATCGCCCCGGATTGCTCTCATAGACTCTCGTATTAAGGCTCTTTTTGTCGAACTGCAGGCGCTGCAATACATTCTGAATGAGTTCCGGGAGGGCTCGCACTTACGTGCTTGCGTCACGATGTAACCTGGTGTCGCGATCTCGTCACCATGACTACCATCACCTCAGTTCGGAGAAACTCCATCATGTCATTAAGGGAAATGCCATTCAGTCATCATAGTAATCAGGATAAATTAGCAACTTAAGAATTAGAGCCACCCAGACCAAATTTAAACATCAAGTATCTACAAAGGGGGGAAATCATATAAGTTACAAGTAAATTACAAGTAAGTAATGTAATTTTTAAATTGTGAATTGTGATTGCACTTATTGTATCTCCCCAATTGTTTAATTGTACTTCTTTATTCATTGCACATCAACCCCGATACCAATCTTTATTCTGGATCTGCTGCACCTAAAATAAAATGCTATCTGATGAAGACTGAATTAAATTGTTAGTGTGAAGGCTTTACTTCATTTTATGATTAATGGTAAAGCTGGTCTCTCTCCATGTTCAAAGTTATTTGTGAGGGCAAACTGACAGATGACTTAAGATGTTAATTATTTAAGCTTTAATTTACCCATTGAACAGGTCACTTTGGCCATCATCACAACAATTTTATGTCATGCCAGCTACTGGTGCGCTGCATCAATGACACTATGCTTTTGTTTTTGCTTTTCTGTATATCAGGGATAATTAATTAGAGTTTTTTAAATGGATAGTATCGCATCCCAGTGGAAGATGTATGTAAGTACAAGTGCATTTTCTTTAGAAAATAATCCATAAACACAAGGTATTAGGGTCAGTTAGATGTATACTACATAGCCAAAAGTATATGAACACATCTCTTACTTATTACATTTAAGTGTTTCAGCCACATCAATTGCTTATATATATATATATATATATATATATATATATATATATATACAGTGTATCACAAAAGTGAGTACACCCCTCACATTTCTGCAAATATTTTATTATATCTTTTCATGGGACAACACTATAGCAATAAAACTTGGATATAACTTAGAGTAGTCAGTGTACAACTTGTATAGCAGTGTAGATTTACTGTCTTCTGAAAATAACTCAACACACAGCCATTAATGTCTAAATGGCTGGCAACATAAGTGAGTACACCCCACAGTGAACATGTCCAAATTGTGCCCAAAGTGTCAATATTTTGTGTGACCACCATTATTATCCAGCACTGCCTTAACCCTCCTGGGCATGGAATTCACCAGAGCTGCACAGGTTGCTACTGGAATCCTCTTCCACTCCTCCATGATGACATCACGGAGCTGGTGGATGTTAGACACCTTGAACTCCTCACCTTCCACTTGAGGATGCGCCACAGGTGCTCAATTGGGTTTAGTCCATCACATTTACCTTCAGCTTCCTCAGCAAAGCAGTTGTCATCTTGGAGGTTGTGTTTGGGGTCGTTATCCTGTTGGAAAACTGCCATGAGGCCCAGTTTTCGAAGGGAGGGGATCATGCTCTGTTTCAGAATGTTACAGTACATGTTGGAATTCATGTTTCCCTCAATGAACTGCAGCTCCCCAGTGCCAGCAACACTCATGCAGCCCAAGACCATGATGCTACCACCACCATGCTTGACTGTAGGCAAGATACAGTTGTCTTGGTACTTCTCACCAGGGCGCCGCCACACATGCTGGACACCATCTGAGCCAAACAAGTTTATCTTGGTCTCATCAGACCACAGGGCATTCCAGTAATCCATGTTCTTGGACTGCTTGTCTTCAGCAAACTGTTTGCGGGCTTTCTTGTGCGTCAGCTTCCTTCTGGGATGACGACCATGCAGACCGAGTTGATGCAGTGTGCGGCGTATGGTCTGAGCACTGACAGGCTGACCTCCCACGTCTTCAACCTCTGCAGCAATGCTGGCAGCACTCATGTGTCTATTTTTTAAAGCCAACCTCTGGATATGACGCCGAACACGTGGACTCAACTTCTTTGGTTGACCCTGGCGAAGCCTGTTCCGAGTGGAACCTGTCCTGGAAAACCGCTGTATGACCTTGGCCACCATGCTGTAGCTCAGTTTCAGGGTGTTAGCAATCTTCTTATAGCCAAGGCCATCTTTGTGGAGAGCAACAATTCTATTTCTCACATCCTCAGAGAGTTCTTTGCCATGAGGTGCCATGTTGAATATCCAGTGGCCAGTATGAGAGAATTGTACCCAAAACACCAAATTTAACAGCCCTGCTCCCCATTTACACCTGGGACCTTGACACATGACACCAGGGAGGGACAACGACACATTTGGGCACAATTTGGACATGTTCACTGTGGGGTGTACTCACTTATGTTGCCAGCTATTTAGACATTAATGGCTGTGTGTTGAGTTATTTTCAGAAGACAGTAAATCTACACTGCTATACAAGCTGTACACTGACTACTCTAGGTTATATCCAAGTTTCATGTCTATAGTGTTGTCCCATGAAAAGATATAATGAAATATTTGCAGAAATGTGAGGGGTGTACTCACTTTTGTGATACACTGTATATATATATATATACAGTGTATCACAAAAGTGAGTACACCCCTCACATTTCTGCAGATATTTAAGTATATCTTTTCATGGGACAACACTGACAAAATGACACTTTGACACAATGAAAAGTAGTCTGTGTGCAGCTTATATAACAGTGTAAATTTATTCTTCCCTCAAAATAACTCAATATACAGCCATTAATGTCTAAACCACCGGCAACAAAAGTGAGTACACCCCTAAGAGACTACACCCCTAAATGTCCAAATTGAGCACTGCTTGTCATTTTCCCTCCAAAATGTCATGTGACTCGTTAGTGTTACTAGGTCTCAGGTGTGCATAGGGAGCAGGTGTGTTCAATTTAGTAGTACAGCTCTCACACTCTCTCATACTGGTCACTGAAAGTTCCAACATGGCACCTCATGGCAAAGTACTCTCTGAGGATCTTAAAAGACGAATTGTTGCGCTACATGAAGATGGCCAAGGCTACAAGAAGATTGCCAACACCCTGAAACTGAGCTGCAGCACAGTGGCCAAGATCATCCAGCGTTTTAAAAGAGCAGGGTCCACTCAGAAAAGACCTCACGTTGGTCGTCCAAAGAAGCTGAGTGCACGTGCTCAGCGTCACATCCAACTGCTGTCTTTGAAAGATAGGCGCAGGAGTGCTGTCAGCATTGCTGCAGAGATTGAAAAGGTGGGGGGTCAGCCTGTCAGTGCTCAGACCATACGCCGCACACTACATCAAATTGGTCTGCATGGCTTTCACCCCAGAAGGAAGCCTCTTCGGAAGTCTCTACACAAGAAAGCCCGCAAACAGTTTGCTAAAGACATGTCAACAAAGGACATGGATTACTGGAACCATGTCCTATGGTCTGATGAGACCAAGATTAATTTGTTTGGTTCAGATGGTCTCAAGCATGTGTGGCGGCAATCAGGTGAGGAGTACAAAGATAAGTGTGTCATGCCTACAGTCAAGCATGGTGGTGGGAATGCCATGGTCTGGGGCTGCATGAGTGCAGCAGGTGTTGGGGAGTTACATTTCATTGAAGGACACATGAACTCCAATATGTACTGTGAAATACTGAAGCAGAGCATGATCCCCTCCCTCCGGAAACTGGGTCGCAGGGCAGTGTTCCAGCATGATAATGACCCCAAACACACCTCTAAGACGACCACTGCTTTACTGAAGAGGCTGAGGGTAAAGGTGATGGACTGGCCAAGCATGTCTCCAGACCTAAACCCAATAGAACATCTTTGGGGCATCCTCAAGCGGAAGGTGGAGGAGCGCAAAGTCTCGAATATCCGCCAGCTCCGTGATGTTGTCATGGAGGAATGGAAAAGCATTCCAGTGGCAACCTGTGAAGCTCTGGTAAACTCCATGCCCAGGAGAGTTAAGGCAGTTCTGGGAAATAATGGTGGCCACACAAAATATTGACACTTCAGGAACTTTCACTAAGGGGTGTACTCACTTTTGTTGCCGGTGGTTTAGACATTAATGGCTGTATATTGAGTTATTTTGAGGGAAGAATAAATTTACACTGTTATATAAGCTGCACACAGACTACTTTTCATTGTGTCAAAGTGTCATTTTGTCAGTGTTGTCCCATGAAAAGATATACTTAAATATCTGCAGAAATGTGAGGGGTGTACTCACTTTTGTGATACACTGTATATATATATATATATATATATATATATATATATATATACAGTACAGGCCAAAAGTTTGGACACACCAGCCAAAAGTTTGGACACACCTTCTCTTCAATGTTTTTTCTTGATTATTTTTATTTTCTACATTGTAGATTAATACTGAAGACATCCAAACTATGAAGAATTATGTAGTGAACCAAAAAGTGTTAAACAAACCAGAATATGTTTTATATTTTACCAACTCTACCTCTGCACAACCCAACTGATGGTCTCAAACACATTAAAAAAGCAACAAATTCCAAAAATTCACTCTAGACAAGGCACAAACATTCATTGAAAACCATTCCAGGTGGAAACCTATTAAGCTGGTTGAGAAAATTTCAAAGAGTGTGCAAATCTGTCATTAAAGCAAAAGATGGCTACTTTGAAACATATTCTGGTTTGTTTAACACTTTTTTGTTCACTACATAATTCCATATGTGTTCCTTCATAGTTTGGATGTCTTTAGTATTAATCTACAATGTAGAAAATAAAAAAAAAAATTAAGAAAAACCACAGGAATGAGAAGGTGTGTCCAAACTTTTGGCCTGTACTGTATATATATATATATATATATATATATATATATACAATATATATATATATAATCAGTTATATAAAATTAATTCTCACACTCCTCAACCTCATTGACCACATTTAGACAGACAGACAGACAGATAAATAGATAGATAGATAGATAGATAGACAGACAGACAGATAGACATAGACAGATAGATCGACCGACAGACAGACACAGACAGACAGACAGACAGACAGACAGACAGACAGATCGATCACTTTATTAATCCCAACGGGAAAGTCAAGTATTACAACAGCTCAAGGTACATCAGAAAAAATGAGTAAAGGCTCAAGGTACATTAGAAAAGGTAAAAGACTCAGTTAAAATTATTAAGTAAGTATTACTGTATAGGATTAAATGAAACACTGATTTCCTAGCCAGGCTATAAAGTACTCCAGCCCTTGGATTCCTGGATCTCACTGGTAGTTGGCTATCATGCTATCGGTCGGTTGGACAGAAGGTCAGAAGGTTGAAACAGCATATCCATTGAAAGAAAATACACAATCCTGGCAACAAAAGCTATTTATAAGTGTATCCTTTAACAGCAGGATAGAGTTTCAGATACAGCTTCTCTTTCTAAAATACTTTTCTAATGTTCCTTGTATAATACTGAACATATTTATGACATGTATAATCACAGAGGGTTTTCAGCACTGTTGCTTTATATCCTGCACACACTCATGACCATTTTTACAATATTGTAGCGTCGCCACTGGGGGCCCGGCACGGGCTTTACCCAGAAAGCCTTGCGGCAGTGGTGTCTAAGCTCACCGTGGCCGTGTATCCCGTTGTTGGGAGTGGGGTGGCTGCGGTGAGGGTTGGGTAAGTAGCTTATATGTTTGTCTGTTGTATGATTGTATGTGTGTATGAATGGGTGTCAGTCCCTAAACCACTGAATGAACTGCCAAAGGCAGCTCACTTGCGGCCCCGACGCTCGCCTTCTTGCTCGCCGGCGCCACAATATGTTGATTTTTAAATAGCCTAAATGAATCTGGCTGATCCGAGAACAGACGGACGTGTGTGTTCAGCATCTGTTATTTTCTATTCTTTCATCTGCAGGATTGTAAAGTAAACACTTAAGTGATGTATGCTGTTACGAAATCCTAGAGTGACTCTTTTTGTGGGTTGAAATTGATCTGATATGAAGCAACGATGCAGAAAGTGCTGGCAGCTCCATGATGTAATGCTTTAAGCATTTCCATGTATGGAAACATTTTACTGTTTATATTGTGTTTTCAGTCCTCACTGATTTGCCTAAAAAGGGGGGAAATGAAAATAAACGGCTGCTTTTTATAGACTGTATAAAAGTTATTGATGCTGGAAGGAACGCAGAAAATAAATACCAATCCTATTGCACCGTGTACTAAATTAAAAGAACATTCTAGAGTTTCTCAACCTACTTGTACATCTACCACACCTGTGGCATGTGTGACTCCTACAAAACTAACCTACACTGCATGGCCAAAGGTATGTAGACACAGGATTATAAGCTTGGTGGAAATCAGATCCAACACTTTAGACATCTTAAATGCTTTCCACAAAACAGTGGCGTAACTAGGAGCTCATGGGCCCCAGTGCAAAAAAATGTTTGGGTCCCCTCAACAAATTTCAGTAGAGGGTCAGTTCACCTAGCCGCTGCGAGTGCTGCTCGTCCGGCGAGGATGCTATGGGTCTTTTGCTGCGTGCGGTGGTGGAGGTGTGGCATTACAACACTGTAGACTGCCTAGCTCCAGCACCCGAACTACCTATTGGGTTCAATGCTGGGGCCATACGGCGAGTCTCATATGCAAAACTAACTACCTGCAGAACGTCCAAACGCACGTGTATAAACCGGGTGCTGCATCCTGATTGGCTGAGCTGAATGCCATTTCGCCGCTACAATATTGTAATATAATAATAACGACCTGACGAGTGCAGCCAATGGGGGTCAGTGCGGTGGGGGGTTGAGTTCATGTCATGGAGGGCCCCCTCCCGCCATGGGCCCCAGTGCACCTGCACCCCCTGCCTCCCCGGTAGTTACGCCCCTGCCACAGGACTTGTTAATGTGTCAGTTGAAATTTGTGCCTACTTAGTCAAAATAGAATTTGTGAGGTCAAGCATTGCTGTTGGATGAGCAGGCAGGCTCACAACCGACTTCAGATTCATCAGTTCAAGTTTAATATCAAACAGTCATGGACAATTTTGTATCTCCAATTCACCTCACTTGCACGTCTTTGGACTGTGGGAGGAAATCGGAGCTTCTGGAGGAAACCCACACATACACGTAGGCAAACTCCACACAGAAAAGACCCAGACCGCTCCAACTGAGAATCAAACACAGGACCTTCTTTATGTGAGGTGACAGTGCTACCCACCAAGCCAACGTGCTGCCCCAACAGACTTTTAAATCATCTCAAACATCTTTAATGGGCTTTAAACCATGTCTTTATGAACCTTGCTTTTAAAGGGAACACTTGGTAAAAGCTGACTACCACTTAATTCTGTTTTGTTGTTCGTTTTGACTGTCTTTGCACACATTTACATGCACTATATGGTCAAAAGTATCTCATTATATTATTGGATATCTGATCGTGAGCTTGCTAGACATAGCATTCCAAAATCATGAGCATTTATCTTAAACACAAGCCAGTGTATCACGTGGAAGAAGGCTTGAACCCAGGTCCCGAAGTCCTTGGGGCTATGTGATGCTCCACCTTGAGGTTGTAGATATTGAATTGTAGTTCCACTCATGACCAGTAGAGAGCAGTAAATCTTCTCTCCAGTTCTGATTTCACCCAGTATCTCTGTGGTAGTTGGTCTAATCCTATTTGCCTCACAGGTTCCAAGTGTACCACTAGATCCAGTAACTCAAAGCAATTTTATAATCATTAAATTCTGTTTCAGACTGACAAGTAAATCAAGATGAAAGGTTAAAAGAATATTGCACAGCCTGTTGTAAGTAATATTTGATTCATACACAACATATGTAGCCAACACACACCGATCAGCCATAACATTAAAACCACCTCCTTGTTTCTACACTAACTGTCCATTTTATCAGCTCCTTACCATATAGAAGCACTTTGTAGTTCTACAATTACTGACTGTAGTCCATCTGTTTCTCTGCATGCTTTGTTAGCCCCCTTTCATGCTGTTCTTCAATGGTCAGGACCCCCACAGGACCACCACAGAGCAGGTATTATTTAGGTGGTGGATCATTCTCAGCACTGCAGTGACACTGACATGGTGGTGGTGTGTTAGTGTGTGTTGTGCTGGTATGAGTGGATCAGACACAGAAGTGCTACTGGAGTTTGTAAATACCGTGTCCACTCACTGTCCACTCTATTAGACACTCCTACCTAGTTTGTTCACCTTGTAGATGTAAAGTCAGAGACGATCGCTCATCTATTGCTGCTGTTTGAGTTGATCATCTTCTAGACCTTCATCAGTGGTCACAGGATGCTGCCCACGGGGCGCTGTTGGCTGGATATTTCTGGTTGGTGGACTATTCTCAGTCCAGCAGATACAGTGAGGTGTTTAAAAACTCCATCAGTGCTGCTATGTCTGATCCACTCATACCAGCACAACACACACTAACACACCACCACCATGTCAGTGTCACTGCAGTGCTGAGAATGATCCACCACCTAAATAACACCTACTCTGTAGTGGTCCTGGGAGAGTCCTGACTATTGAAGAACAGCATGAAAGAGGGCTAAGAAAGCATGCAGAGAAACAGATGGACTACAGTCAGTAATTGTAGAACTACAAAGTGCTTCTATATGGTAAGTGGAGCTGATAAAATGGACAGTGAGTGTAGAAACAAGGAGGTGGTTTTAATGTTATGGCTGATCGGTGTATATACAGTTTAAGTCTACAGCTGCTGACTTCTCTGTGCCCATACATGAAGGGCTAGTTTAACTGAAATGTACTCTCACTTGATTATAAGGTAAAGTTTGTCCTGAGAGTCAAATTAAATCCAAGGAGCAATAAGCAGAAACACGCGTGACACTGTCCACAGTCAAGTGAGCTTTACATTGCCGTAAGTTTAGAGTCTACTCTAAGAATGAAGTCTTACAAAGTGACTTACAGTACTGTGACAGTGTTTTGTCTAAGCAATCGAGGGTCAAGAACCAGGGCTTGAACCAGCAACCTTTCCATTACGAGTGCAGGACCTTAACCACTAGGCTACAACTGCCCTTGTGATCAACAGCAAAGTTTAGTCTTGCATTAAGGTGCCGATATTCACTCAGTAGGTTTTTTTCTAGCATTGCAGCCTCTAAGCCTGTAAAGCCATCAAAATATAAAACCTCCCAGATCTCCCAGAACTCTGTAATACTTGGCACTTAATTGTACCTAAATATTTATAATCAAATTCACCACCCAAGGTCTTTTAACCACTTACAAATCCTTTGTGTTTAATTTAACGCACCTTAATTTTCTCATAATGACACTTTTCCCTTTGAAACTGCTTTTCCTAACCCTCAGAGGTCTGAAGATATGAGCCACCAGTATGGCTCTGTTACATAATTGATCCTTTTATTGATGTTTTTTATTGCTAAGGGGATAAGTCCAGGATTAAAAAAACATGCACTTTGACCACTGTAACAAATTAAACTTCCTTAATTCTAGAGCTATATTCAGTTTAGATGGTTCACTGTTTCACTTTCACAAACCGCTTCATCCTAGTCAGTGTCAAGGCGGAAACACAACAAACAAAGCAGGAACACACCCTGAAGATGGTGCTAATCCAGTACAGGGCAATGCACAGTTGCACACTGACACATTTACTGACTTATTCATACCTAGACGAAACTAGAGCAGCCAATCCACATTCTGCAGCTTTCTACAAGGTAGGTAGAGACCAGGACCCAGATTTTTGGGGCCCATTTTTACCAACCATGTCATGATTATGCCTATAGACAGGTACAGCAGTTTAAAATACATATTACTAGAGGTGGGCTGGTAAAACACAGTGAGGAAAGACGATGATGTTTAACCAGCATGATCAGTGCTTTTTGAATCTGTGCAACCCTACAGTCTCTGATTGTATTATTAAAGACACCCCAAATTCCTTACATTCACTCTAAAAAAAAAACACAATCCATACAGCTGTACCTACCCTCGACTTTTTACACATTTTAAGAGTGATACAGTTTCTTAATGTCACTATTTCAGCCTCTATGTGCTCCTGGAACCTGGAACTCAGGTGCACCTGCCACCCCCACCGCTCCAGAAGCACATGTTAGAGCCAACGTCCCTTTTATGATTGGTCCCCTCTGGTAATTAGCTCCAGATGCCCCTTTAACATGGTATTTAAGAGGGGAGGGTATTTAAGAGGGGAGCTAGGGGACAGTAGTAGCTGACCACTTCTTTTCACTTGCACAATTCGGGTTCATATGGAGATGCGCATCATGCACTTAGAGTTACACACTGATCTCCATTATCCCACGTCTCATTGTACAGGCACTATAAATCAGCATGCGGAACCCTTAATTGCAGCAGTTATGAGGGATCCCTTCGCCCTCTCTACCCTGGACAAGCCAATTATTGTCTGTACAGGTGCCCGGCTAGGGGACAGTCTTTGGAGACTATTTTGCTCTTGAACTCTGTTTGGATTTTGATTTAATTTACTTTGGATTTTGCATTTGCCGTTGCGCCTGTTTGTTTGTCTGTCTGTCTGTCTGTTTGTTCCCATCTGTCTGTCAGTAAGTTTAGCCTGTTTAGCCTTTGTTTGTTTGCCTTAGCCGGTTTGTCTGTTTGTCTTATTCATGCCTTGTTTAGTTCTGTTCCTGTTTGTCTTAAGTTTAGTTCTTGCTTAGCTTTGTTTGTGTTTGTTTAGTGATTCTGTCTTGTCCCATGTTATTAGGTTAGCTTAGGGTTTAGATTCCTGTTTTGTGTTTAGCATTTAGTTTAGCATTTAGCTTAGTTTATGTGTGTTTAGTTTAGTAGTTAGCATAGGCTGTGTGTGTGTTTGGGTTTGTGTACCTTTGTCTTGTCTTTTGTTACTATTAAATATCTTTATCATAAACATCTCTGCATGTGTGTCCACACCCGCTTGTCTGTCATAGCTCATAAAGCGTTACACTAATACTTCATTATTATTAGACTTTAAAGTCTAGGTGACTTTATTAACAGAACTAAAGACACTAAATAGAAAGCCTAAATACAAATCCCAGCTTGTTTAGAAGCAGGGGTCAGAGCACAGGGTCAGCCACTGTATATTGCCTCTGGAGCAGAAAGGGTTAAGGGTCTTTCTCAAGGACCCAACTGTGGCTCCATAGCAGAGCCTGAATTCGAACTCTCAACCTTTTGAATGATAGCCCAAAGCTCTAGTGTAATAAAAGCTAATAATGTAATAAAACCTACACAGTACTCATTTACCAAGGGCAGTTTATCCACTAAGACACAACTGGGGTCTAAAGATGTTTTTTGGGTTTTCTGCTGGAATAATTATTATATCGTATAATTTGTTCAACAGAAAAATGCTCATCCTGTCTCTGTCTCCAAATGGTCTTCTCCCTGTGGAAAGGGACTGCAATATATCGTGCCTTGGTATTTTTTCTGTTTACACATACATAATTTTCAACCTAATTTATTAGCCAAAACTTTTTTTCTGCTGGTGCTTCAGCATTAATGTAGTTAATAATTAATGGAAGCCATTCCAACCCAAATGGGTCCCAAAAACAGTTTCAAATTACACTTTGTTCAGTTCCTAATAACATTAAACTTGCCAGCATTGTTTATGTTCAAGTAAGACTAAAGTAAGCTAAAATATATTAACAATAAGTAAGGAAGAGCAATCCAGTTACACATTCTAGGTCATGGTAAAAAAAAAAAAAAAGCCCAAACGTATGTGGCCACCTGACCAAAAGTTAAAAATTGGTGCCCTTTTCATTCAAGTACCATCTTTAAACTTAGGCACTAAGGCTGGACCAGAAATTCTGGCTTGCAATCTATTCATCCCAAAAGTGTACAGAGGGGTCAGTGCACAGGGCTTTGTGCAGGTGACTTTAGTTTTTCTACACCTACCTTGTTTAGCCACATGTTTATGGACCTTTCTTTGTGTACAAAGGCATTGTGATGCTGGAACATGTCCGAGGAGGGTCTATTTGCCTGAGACACGCTCCCTCTGACTCGTACTTCAGTTGATTTATGCGTCACATGCTGAT
Source organism: Trichomycterus rosablanca (assembly GCF_030014385.1). Classification (NCBI taxonomy): domain Eukaryota; kingdom Metazoa; phylum Chordata; class Actinopteri; order Siluriformes; family Trichomycteridae; genus Trichomycterus; species Trichomycterus rosablanca. Next base: position 43,115,894 of record NC_085989.1, on the reverse strand, counting down.
CTCTGCGTTTCTCCACTTCTGTAAAGGTGCCTCAGGCTTCTAACCAGGGTCTTTACACAGCATCGAACACCCCACCTTCTTTTACTGTGGTCTTTTCCTACCCAGCAGACTAGTGGCCAATTTTGTCTGCTGCAGGCACTGCTAATTGTGCCTGCTATGGGCGCCCAAACTCTGAGAGAGTGCGTTAGCGAGTTATACTGCTGTGCCATCTGGGAGACTCTAATTCTAGATTTAATTCATAATGTCACTGTTACTTTTAGCTAATATAAAACTATGGGACTGTAGCACTGAGTAAGCAATAAGCTAAAATGCTATTCCATCGTAAAATGGTTTAACAATTTACACTAAACCAATGAAAATTGAATTCAATTTTTACTGCACTCTGCCACGTTTTGCTTGGAGTGGACATTCTGTAAGCCTTTGATGAGCTAACTGTGTCAATAGGCTAATTACAGTCACTGGCCCCATTAGATTGATGTTAGCCATGTTTACATCCCTGACTCTCACCCCACACTCTCTACTAATGTGCTTGTTACATAAAGGTCTTGTCCTTCTTGGTGCCTGTTCTTTGTAAGGAAAATAAAGGAAGAATTCTGCTTTGATGAATTGATAGAGAACCCTGGAGAACCATTGCTGGGGTGGAGACGTCACCACGCAGCCATGTGGAAAGAAATCTAATTTAGATTATTGCACTGGTTTGCAATTGCAGCTTGAGGGAATAAACAAGCTAAAATTTTAATTGTTCCAGAAACACAGTGTTTTATGGTTCTTATGGTCAACTGCAGCCTGAAATCGAAGACTTGCTAGCCTATTAAAATTCATTTATTAATATTTTGTATAGTGAGAATGCTATACAGTTCAGCGCCTGACTTGCAGACAGTAAGGAGTGAGTGCCGTGTGAGATGGACGGGATCGTATTTCAATGCAGCCTTGATTTTTTATTGGCGTTTGAAGACGCTCGGAGAGGACAGGCTCATCTATCACGGCTCACGTCGCCCTCAGACAGAATCATTGAGCTGTGCAGATGCTAAGCTCAGAATTTCAAAATCCTGATATCGGTTAAAGGGGAAAATCGACTCTCATCCTCCTTATTGATGATGATGGAGTGTCTGTCTCTTGGTGTTTATGCTAATGACGAGTCTTAAGTCTTATTCAGCCTCCAGTTTTGAGACTCAGCATAAAACTTCTTATCTGCATTGCCACGTTATCTGTGTTATTGTTTTTTTTTATATATATTCTCCCTTTTTTCTCCCTTTTAGCGCGTCCAATTGCCCGATTGCATCATGCTACCTCTCCACTATAGCTAGCCCCGGCTCTGATTGAGGAGAACGAAGCTAACCCACACCCCCTCCAAAACGTGGGCAGCATGCTGTATGCATGTTGTCACCTACACTTTGACGAGTGCAGTGCAGCTCAGCACTGTGTACGGAGAGACACACCCTGACAGCACTCTTTCCCCATCTCTGTGCAGGCACCATCAATCAGCCAGCAGAGGTCACAATTGCATTAGTTATGAGAGAGACCCTATCCGGCTTAATCCCACCACTATCTGAACAACAGGCCAATCGTTGTTCATTTGGCTGCTCAGCCCAGCAGGCAGGCAGAGCTGAGACTCGATACGATGTATTTAAGATCCCAGCTCTGGTGTCCAGCGTGTGTTTTTACCGCTGCGCCACCTGAGCGGCATCTGTGTGTTATTGTTAAAGATACACAATCTGATTATGGGTAATGGAACTGATATTGACCTGAAACACAGGATCATTATCAAATTAAGTTTTTTACAGATGTTCTAATCCAATTTTATGAGGGAAATATTTGTCCTGATGTAGAGCTAAACAAGAAAACAAGATTTTGAAATTGTGTACATTGATTATATTGGTCAGCACAGTCATCGTACTCCAAAAATCTTTCTTTGCACTTCTTCATAGAAAAAAAACAGATAATAATAAATGTATTAGGTCTGACATTAGCCTTTAAGCTTTGTAACTTCTAAACAATCACAAATTGACTCATTAGACATGTGCTAATGTCCATGCAGCTAAGCTACATGTGTTTAAAATGTATTATAAATGTGTTTCTTTTTGTCCTCTAGAAGATGAGGTAGCTCTTTTACCATTCACTTCACTAGATAGGAAATTTTGTTACTATAAATAGTAGTAACTGCTCTGCACCTGGTTGATTTGTTTTATTTTGGTTTGTTTTTATTACCTACTTCATCTAACACATCTGCATCAGCCACATGTTTTCTGTGCAAATCACCATCTGAGAATTGCTACAAAAGAGTCAAATATTTCACTGGTGAGATCACAACTATTTTAAAGCTGTATGGTCAATTGAGGTCCTAGGAGTAAAGATTATGTTTTAGTGAACATATCAAATATGGCATGTTTGGTCGAAATCAAATGTTTTTCGTTTCTTGGAATTTCAAATATTACATTCTTTAAGAATTGTAAAGTTGGTTTTGTAAACAATATAATAACTCACAAATGTGATGTTCACAAATACACACAGCATCTTCAATTCTTCATAGTATAGAATGTTTTATTTGTTATATCTATAGATACTTGTGTGCAGTACAGTGGAATGCTTTTTTTAACTTATTCCAGCTAGTTTGGAAGCTGGGGTCAAAGTGCAGGGTCAGCTATGGTATGGCACCTCTGGAGCCCAAGGTGTAAAAGGCCTTGCTCAAGGGCCCAACAGAGGCTGCATGGCAGAGTTGGGATTTAAACCTTTCGCTTGATAGTCCAAAGCTCCAACCAGTAGGCTACCACTGTCCCAAATTTGGTGGTGTACAATGATATTAAATGTGTTTAGCTCTGTGGCATGTCATTCTCAATTTCCTAAACCTTTCATTTTGCATTGAAAAATGTTCTATTTTAAACAAACGGACGAATCTAACATGAAAATTGAAAGAATGAGACAGTGATCCTCCTTTTAAACGCAATGAAGATACCCTCATCTGTAACCAATTTTCTTACCTGTTGTGGAATGTTTTAAAATGGTTTAACTTAAATTTTCTTTAAACTTTTTTTATTCTTATTTTGCCCCTGTCCCAACTTGATTGTTGCAGTCATCAGATCTAACATTTATTTATATTTACAAAATACAATCAAGTGGGTCAGCCAAAACATTAAAAGTCATTATTTTTCTTTTGGTCAGGTCACACGAATCACAGATTGTTTGTATTGCATTTTAAAAAATGGCCCAACTTTTCTTGAAATAGTGTTTGTATTTAGTTTCTATTTGAAAATGATAAGTGGCAATCTCTGTATGATTTTGATAATTATTATGATAGTAATAACAACAACAGTAATAAACTAAAATAAAAACAACAATACACTAAAATAAAACAATAACACACTAATACACTAAAATAAAACAATAACACACTAATACACTAAAATAAAAACAATAATACACTAAAATAAAAAAAATAATACACTATATATACACAATCCTAAAACCCTGGTTGTAATTCAAATAAATAAAATACTTACAAATAATTATATTAAATAGTAAATAATAATAATAAACACTACAATTATTTTGATATAAATTATTACAATACAAAAAAACAATTAGATTTGTATGATAGTACATAATAAAAATATTTATAGAAATTTGTATACAAAAACAACAACAACAATTAAAATGTTAATAGTAATAATAATAATAATAATAAAAACACTCGTTTTAATACAAATAAATAAAATACTAAACTGTAACTAAATTATCTAAGGGAAGATAGTAAATAAAAATGAAATAATAAAGTAATCATAATAACATTTTAACAAAGTTAATATTTTAAGATTGTTATTGTAAAAATAAGCAAAGCTACTGTAATACGCTCTCTAACCCCGCCCACTTATTTATAAATAATGAACGAGGCCCCGCCTACTAGAGCAGTGTGAGCGCGCTGCTCGTGCACTCGCGTGTTCAGGTTGCTGGTGGCGCTGGCGCTGATTGATGGTGTTTCTCTGCTCTGTTTCGGGACTAAACTCGGTATTATTTCGGAACTGTATTTTAGAAACATAAACACACACAGTTCTGATTCTCTGTATCCGGTACAGTGAAGTTTAGGGCTGCAGGCTTGCGCAGTTTGGAAGGAGGACAGAGAACCGACCTACAGCATAGAGGAGCTGCGTGGTTTGCGTTCAGATTTGCACATTTACCGGGTATAACCGAGGTGGATTTGATTATACGGCACTAACCCGCCCAGGCTGGAGGTAAGCTCGCTGTTTATTTCACGTTTCAGTTTGGAAATGCAGATTTGCTGGATATTTTGCGGGTGACCTGACGTGTGCGCTACCTGTCTACGTGGGGAAAGTGCGCTGCTTGATGTTCCTGTCTTGCGTTAAATCTCCGCTCGTCTCCGAATGATTTACCGCGATCAGGAAACGTTACCGAGCGCATTAATGCATGTAGGCGGGTGTTCCTCTGATCAATTGTCTTTATTACCAGCGAGAATGGCGTGTGTACTACTGCATCTGCACAATGCCAACATGCTGGCATCACATATTGCATTGCTTTATTCGCTTACTCACCACCAAACTCACCTAATGCATTATAATGAACATACACCATTACAGGTGAATGTAACACTGTAATTACCCCTGGAGGCTGCTGGTACAGTATATGTAACACTGTACTTACCCATATATGCTGCTGTTATGGGAGAATGTAACACTGTAATTACCCCTGGAGGCTGCTGGTACAGTATATGTAACACTGTAATTACCCCTGGAGGCTGCTGGTACAGTATATGTAACACTGTAATTACCCATATATGCTGCTGTTATGGGAGAATGTAACACTGTAATTACCCCTGGAGGCTGCTGGTACAGTATATGTAACACTGTACTTACCCATATATGCTGCTGTTATGGGAGAATGTAACACTGTAATTACCCCTGGAGGCTGCTGGTACAGTATATGTAACACTGTAATTACCCCTGGAGGCTGCTGGTACAGTATATGTAACACTGTAATTACCCATATATGCTGCTGTTATGGGAGAATGTAACACTGTAATTACCCCTGGAGGCTGCTGGTACAGTATATGTAACACTGTACCTACCCATATATGCTGCTGTTATGGTAGAATGTAACACTGTAATTACCCCTGGAGGCTGCTGGTACAGTATATGTAACACTGTAATTACCCCTGGAGGCTGCTGGTACAGTATATGTAACACTGTAATTACCCATATATGCTGCTGTTATGGGAGAATGTAACACTGTAATTACCCCTGGAGGCTGCTGGTACAGTATATGTAACACTGTACTTACCCATATATGCTGCTGTTATGGGAGAATGTAACACTGTAATTACCCCTGGAGGCTGCTGGTACAGTATATGTAACACTGTAATTACCCATATATGCTGCTGTTATGGTAGAATGTAACACTGTAATTACCCCTGGAGGCTGCTGGTACAGTATATGTAACACTGTAATTACCCCTGGAGGCTGCTGGTACAGTATATGTAACACTGTACTTACCCATATATGCTGCTGTTATGGGAGAATGTAACACTGTAATTACCCCTGGAGGCTGCTGGTACAGTATATGTAACACTGTAATTACCCATATATGCTGCTGTTATGGGAGAATGTAACACTGTAATTACCCCTGGAGGCTGCTGGTACAGTATATGTAACACTGTAATTACCCATATATGCTGCTGTTATGGTAGAATGTAACACTGTAATTACCCCTGGAGGCTGCTGGTACAGTATATGTAACACTGTACTTACCCATATATGCTGCTGTTATGGTAGAATGTAACACTGTAATTACCCCTGGAGGCTGCTGGTACAGTATATGTAACACTGTAATTACCCATATATGCTGCTGTTATGGGAGAATGTAACACTGTAATTACCCCTGGAGGCTGCTGGTACAGTATATGTAACACTGTACTTACCCATATATGCTGCTGTTATGGTAGAATGTAACACTGTAATTACCCCTGGAGGCTGCTGGTACAGTATATGTAACACTGTACTTACCCATATATGCTGCTGTTATGGGTAACACTGTAATTACAATGTAACACTGTAATTACCCCTGGAGGCTGCTGGTACAGTATATGTAACACTGTACTTACCCATATATGCTGCTGTTATGGGAGAATGTAACACTGTAATTACCCCTGGAGGCTGCTGGTACAGTATATGTAACACTGTAATTACCCATATATGCTGCTGTTATGGGAGAATGTAACACTGTAATTACCCCTGGAGGCTGCTGGTACAGTATATGTAACACTGTAATTACCCATATATGCTGCTGTTATGGTAGAATGTAACACTGTAATTACCCCTGGAGGCTGCTGGTACAGTATATGTAACACTGTAATTACCCATATATGCTGCTGTTATGGGAGAATGTAACACTGTAATTACCCCATAGGCTTTTTGTTACAGGAAGATGTAACACAGTAATTATACAGTAGAGCTGCTGTTACAGGCAAATGTAACACTGTAACATATTACCCCTAAAAGCTGCTGTTACAGGAAATGTAACACTGTAATTATCCTGTTACAGTAATATGTAATGCTGTAATTACCACTAGAAGCTGCTGTTACAGTAAATGGAGGACTGTACTACGTTTCTAAAGGCAGGTGTTACAGGAAAATGTAACACTGTAATTACAGATGCTGTTGTTGCAGTAATATGTAACAGTGTAGCATGTTGCCAACAGAGGCTTCTATTATAGAAAAATGTAATACTGTAACATCACACCTAAAAGCTACTTTTACAAGAAAATGTAACACTGTAATGTCACCCATAGAAGCTGCTGGTACATGAAAATGAAATACTGTAACATCATCCCTAAAAGCTTCTTGTACAAGAAAATGTATTTCTGCATCGTTACCCATTTACAAAAATACGTTACTGTAACATGTTACCGCTTAAAGCTGTTGTTACAGTAATATGTAACCCTGTAGCATGTCGCCCATACAGACTGCTATTACAGGAGAATGTAATACAGTAATATTACCCCTAAAAGCTACTTTTACAAGAAAATTTAACACTGTAATGTTACCCATAGGAGCTGCTGGTAAAGGAAAATATAACACTGTAGCATCACCCCTTAATGCTACTTATACAGGAAAATGTAATATTGTAACGATACCCCTAAAAGCTACTGTTACTGCTTTTACAGGAAAAATGTAGCTCTGTAACATTACCCCTAGAAGCTGATGTTGCATGTAACACAAGAACAGAAATGTGTTACTACAATAACTTTACTAAACGAAAATGCGTAGTCAATGAAATCTGTTACTATTGTCTAGTGGTTGTTAAAAGTAGTTGATTTTTTTTCCTTACCAGGCATTGTTTTGCTTCCTACCTGGTGTTTTGCGGTGTGGATAATAAAGCACTTTGTGCAGAATGTTTACTGTGCACTTTCTTAACAGCTGAGTGTGACACAGTGTTTTGGATCATAGTCCTTCACAACCAAGTTTTAAGGTGCTGACTGAACCTCAGCAAATAGCACAGCAATTTATGTGTTGTTGGTGCAATACTTTCAAACGCCTTTAATTGGCTAATTTATGGTTTAGCAATACTCTTTCTCAGCAGTAATACAAATCGTAATAAATTTGCTTTGTATATATGCAAGCTGTTTAATACAGTGCATGATCAAGGCTGCAATGTGAACATGCACACTGTTGACAGGTAAACCAACTGTCAACAAAAAAAATCAAAATTAACTATAATATATACAGTATATATTTATATATATATATATATAATTATAATATATATAATTTATTTGGAAATAATATTCCAACCTTGCTGCATCAGCCTACATGCAGAGCAAAGATGACCCTGGTTTGGTTAGCAAGGTGAAGAGTTGTCTCAATCTGCACAATGTATACTATACAGTGCAAATAAAAATCTAATATTTAGCACACTATTCAGTAAATAGGCTGGTAATTTGGAACACATTAACTCTTTGCTCTGTGTGCAGCCTAATTCAGTGGGGTTAATGCTGATGCTATGTGCTATGATGCTATCATTTTATTTCTTACTGCCGTTGTTTACTCAAGTACTTCCAGTGCTATACTTTGGGCTGTCTATAACGTGACTAGCAAAAACAATGGTGCAGTTTTCACCATGTTTTATTGATTTAAAAATTCAGTTTAACCGTGTTCCTTAAATATTAACCCTTATTTGCAGTAGAACGAACAAATGCGTTTTGATCAGCCACTTCAACCTTTTAATCATCTCAACAGCAAAATAATGTAAAAACAATATATTTCTTTGCATTTCTTAGTTTCTTGGGACTATACCATAATTAAACAAAGATGTTTTTTTTTTTTTTTTACTAGTGCACACAGTATATTTTTTATTGACCCTTGTTTCAAATTACTCGGATTTGACTCATGACTCGCCACAAAATGACTCGTAAACATCAACAGTACCTAGCGTCAGCATGTGTTAACATTAGTTACGTGTGACTATATATATATACTGTATATACATATATACAGTGTATCACAAAAGTGAGTACACCCCTCACATTTCTGCAGATATTTAGGTATATCTTTTCATGGGACAACACTGACAAAATGACACTTTGACACAATGAAAAGTAGTCTGTGTGCAGCTTATATAACAGTGTAAATTTATTCTTCCCTCAAAATAACTCAATATACAGCCATTAATGTCTAAACCATCGGCAACAAAAGTGAGTACACCCCTAAGAGACTACACCCCTAAATGTCCAAATTGAGCACTGCTTGTAATTTTCCCTCCAAAATGTCATGTGACTCGTTAGTGTTACTAGGTCTCAGGTGTGCATAGGGAGCAGGTGTGTTCAATTTAGTAGTACAGCTCTCACACTCTCTCATACTGGTCACTGAAAGTTCCAACATGGCACCTCATGGCAAAGAACTTTCTGAGGATCTTAAAAGACGAATTGTTGCGCTACATGAAGATGGCCAAGGCTACAAGAAGATTGCCAACACCCTGAAACTGAGCTGCAGCACAGTGGCCAAGATCATCCAGCGTTTTAAAAGAGCAGGGTCCACTCAGAACAGACCTCGTGTTGGTCGTCCAAAGAAGCTGAGTGCACGTGCTCAGCGTCACATCCAACTGCTGTCTTTGAAAGATAGGCGCAGGAGTGCTGTCAGCATTGCTGCAGAGATTGAAAAGGTGGGGGGTCAGCCTGTCAGTGCTCAGACCATACACCGCACACTACATCAAATTGGTCTGCATGGCTGTCACCCCAGAAGGAAGCCTCTTCTGAAGTCTCTACACAAGAAAGCCCGCAAACAGTTTGCTGAAGACATGTCAACAAAGGACATGGATTACTGGAACCATATCCTATGGTCTGATGAGACCAAGATTAACTTGTTTGGTTCAGATGGTCTCAAGCATGTGTGGCGGCAATCAGGTGAGGAGTACAAAGATAAGTGTGTCATGCCTACAGTCAAGCATGGTGGTGGGAATGCCATGGTCTGGGGATGCATGAGTGCAGCAGGTGTTGGGGAGTTACATTTCATTGAGGGACACATGAACTCCAATATGTACTGTGAAATACTGAAGCAGAGCATGATCCCCTCCCTCCGGAAACTGGGTCGCAGGGCAGTGTTCCAGCATGATAATGACCCCAAACACACCTCTAAGACAACCACTGCTTTATTGAAGAGTCTGAGGGTAAAGGTGATGGACTGGCCAAGCATGTCTCCAGACCTAAACCCAATAGAACATCTTTGGGGCATCCTCAAGCGGAAGGTGGAGGAGCGCAAAGTCTCGAATATCCGCCAGCTCCGTGATGTCGTCATGGAGGAGTGGAAAAGCATTCCAGTGGCAACCTATGAAGCTCTGGTAAACTCCATGCCCAGGAGAGTTAAGGCAGTTCTGGGAAATAATGGTGGCCACACAAAATATGTTGCCGGTGGTTTAGACATTAATGGCTGTATATTGAGTTATTTTGAGGGAAGAATAAATTTACACTGTTATATAAGCTGCACACAGACTACTTTTCATTGTGTCAAAGTGTCATTTTGTCAGTGTTGTCCCATGAAAAGATATACTTAAATATCTGCAGAAATGTGAGGGGTGTACTCACTTTTGTGATACACTGTATATATATATATATATACATATATATATATATATATATATACACACACACACACACACACACACACACACACCCTACGTAGTGCACTTCACAGGAACAACTGGGGTGAATGGAACGCTCCTACAGAATTGGCGCTAATGATTGAAAGACCACTTTCTTTTTTTTTTCACACGTTTTTCCCCCCAATTTTCTCCCCTTATCTAGTCGTGTCCAATTACCCTGATTGCGTCCTCTATACTGATTCGACCCCTCACCGCTGACTGAGGACGCCTCTCAACTGACATACGCCCCCCTCCGGCAGGTACAGTCAGTACAGACTGCATTTTTCACCTGCACGAGTCGAGTTCATACACCGACAGGCACTGTGTATGGAGGGCCACACCCCCATCAGCATTATTCCTCAGCCCTGTGCAGGCGCCATCAGTCAGCCAGCAGGGGCTGGAGTTGCACCTGTTATGAGGACCTATGATTCAACTTTTTACCCCTAACCCTGAACAACAATCGTTGTTCATGCTGCCGCCCAGCCCAGTCGGAAAGGCAGAGCTGAAATTCGATACGATGTATTCGAAACCCCAACTCTGGTGCTAGCGTACTTTACCGCTGCACCACCTGACTGACATTGAAAGATCGCTTTCTGAACCAAACAGACCTTCTGATTTTAATTTTTAGTAAGAAATGCTGTTATTTGCACAGATGATTGTCAGTGAAACGCTTGATTGGCTTTCTAACGAGTTAGTGTTTTACTTCACAACCGGGAAAAGTTTGGAGGTTTTTAATTATAAGCACATTTACAAAATAACAGATTATATTCATAATGGGACACACAGTTATAAATGTAATAGCATCTGGAAGAACATAAGCTAAGGTAAGCAGTGGTTACGATTTTTTTGCTGTGTTTTGGATTTTGGCCGCTGTGCCGTGATTTATCGAGCACTTTTGTTTTGCAATGAAAACAAAACGTATCAGTTTAAGCTTTTAACTGGTACCTTCTTGTTATGGAAATTACATTCATTTGCACAATGACTAGGAAAGTAAAGGCACTAAGTAAAACGGCAAAATACAGTTACTAATCTGTTGTTGTTTTTTATCTGAATTTACAGATTATTTGTTTATTTCTACGCTACATTTCCAATATATGTTTTGTGTAAATTATATTGACTCGTGACTTGACTCGAACTCTAGTTTAAAGACTTGTGACTTGACTCGGACTCTAGTCTAAAGACTTGTGACTTGACTCGGACTCTAGTCTAAAGACTTGTGACTTGACTCGGACTCTAGTCTAAAGACTCGTGACTTGACCCTGACTAGTATTTTGTGACTTGTGAACATCTCTCCCCTCTACCAAACAGTTGAGATGATCACCAAAATTATGCAACTTTTTTATGGATGATTTTTCAGCTGTTAGCTTCAAGTTTCCATTGTAAGTTAGAAAGTTGTTTTCTTGAAACCACAGTGTCATCTACCAGTATTTTTGAGTTTAACACAACCAAGGAGTAGGTACGTCCCAAACAAGATTATTTAAATACAGCTTATTTTTACAAGTATTTAGACTTTAAGTAAGCTCAACCAAATGGCTGAGCAGATCATTAATGGGCTAAGACTTAAATCTCTTGTCATATATAGGGTGTAATTTACTTTTTCTGTGAGACACCACTTCATTGCGTTCTTGAAAATGTTAGTTTTTTTTATGGTAAATTGAAATTCTCTTTATTTGTAAAGCCCTCAGCCTATTTGCTACAGACAGGAGACCCTGATTTGCCTAAATCAGAGAATAATGGAAATTTCGCCACACATTCACTCAACCTTAACGGATTATGCAACTGACACACACTGTGCTGATCAGGCAGAGCTCTCTGTACCAGTAAACAGGATACATGGAGGCAGATATGGAAATGGACATGGAGACGTTACGGTTGTGTTCGAAGAGGTTCCAGTGGGATGTTGTTACAGGCTGACAGTCAGCATGTTCTCTTTTTAACGGCTGTAATAAATACACTCTGGCTGCTGTGGAAAAGTGATTAGGGTGGAACGGTGCTGCGGTTGGGGATTCAGGGGCTTGATTGGAGCACTCAAGTAAAAATCGTTTAGTGTGTGTGTGTGTGTGTGTGTGTGTGTGCCATTAATCCTGGTCTGGAGGTGTCAACTGATGAAATAACCCGATCATAGTTTCATAACGCTGATTGATTCGGTGACATGATCCGATTCTTTATTTTCGTGTATGTATGGGGGTGCGGGGTATCCTTTCAAAACGAATAGACCCCTGGGTACTTATTTAAACACGAGTACAGTAGGAGCACCTCTGCATCTGGAGTAGAAAGAAGAACTGTTCTGTTTTCATGAACATAACTTTTGATCCTCAGGACAAATCAAATTAAATTTCTTAGCTAGAGGAAATCCTGGGGAGAGGTAATATACAGTGTATCACAAAAGTGAGTACACCCCTCACATTTCTGCAGATATTTAAGTATATCTTTTCATGGGACAACACTGACAAAATGACACTTTGACACAATGAAAAGTAGTCTGTGTGCAGCTTATATAACAGTGTAAATTTATTCTTCCCTCAAAATAACTCAATATACAGCCATTAATGTCTAAACCACCGGCAACAAAAGTGAGTGCACCCCTTAGTGAAAGTTCCTGAAGTGTCAATATTTTGTGTGGCCACCATTATTTCCCAGAACTGCCTTAACTCTCCTGGGCATGGAGTTTACCAGAGCTTCACAGGTTGCCACTGGAATGCTTTTCCACTCCTCCATGACGACATCACGGAGCTGGCGGATATTCGAGACTTTGCGCTCCTCCACCTTCCGCTTGAGGATGCCCCAAAGATGTTCTATTGGGTTTAGGTCTGGAGACATGCTTGGCCAGTCCATCACCTTTACCCTCAGCCTCTTCAATACAGCAGTGGTCGTCTTAGAGGTGTGTTTGGGGTCATTATCATGCTGGAACACTGCCCTGCGACCCAGTTTCCGGAGGGAAGGGAACATGCTCTGCTTCAGTATTTCACAGTACATATTGGAGTTCGTGTGTCCCTCAATGAAATGTAACTCCCCAACACCTGCTGCACTCACGCAGCCCCAGACCATGGCATTCCCACCACCATGCTTGACTGTAGGCATGACACACTTATCTTTGTACTCCTCACCTGATTGCCGCCACACATGCTTGAGACCATCTGAACCAAACAAATTAATCTTGGTCTCATCAGACCATAGGACATGGTTCCAGTAATCCATGTCCTTTGTTGACATGTCTTCAGCAAACTGTTTGCGGGCTTTCTTGTGTAGAGACTTTAGAAGAGGCTTCCTTCTGGGGTGACAGCCATGCAGACCAATTTGATGTAGTGTGCGGCGTATGGTCTGAGCACTGACAGGCTGACCCCCCACCTTTTCAATCTCTGCAGCAATGCTGACAGCACTCCTGCGCCTATCTTTCAAAGACAGCAGTTGGATGTGACGCTGAGCACGTGCACTCAGCTTCTTTGGACGACCAACGCGAGGTCTGTTCTGAGTGGACCCTGCTCTTTTAAAACGCTGGATGATCTTGGCCACTGTGCTGCAGCTCAGTTTCAGGGTGTTGGCAATCTTCTTGTAGCCTTGGCCATCTTCATGTAGCGCAACAATTCGTCTTTTAAGATCCTCAGAGAGTTCTTTGCCATGAGGTGCCATGTTGGAACTTTCAGTGACCAGTATGAGAGAGTGTGAGAGCTGTACTACTAAATTGAACACACCTGCTCCCTATGCACACCTGAGACCTAGTAACACTAACAAATCACATGACATTTTGGAGGGAAAATGACAAGCAGTGCTCAATTTGGACATTTAGGGGTGTAGTCTCTTAGGGGTGTACTCACTTTTGTTGCCGGTGGTTTAGACATTAATGGCTGTATATTGAGTTATTTTGAGGGAAGAATAAATTTACACTGTTATATAAGCTGCACACAGACTACTTTTCATTGTGTCAAAGTGTCATTTTGTCAGTGTTGTCCCATGAAAAGATATACTTAAATATCTGCAGAAATGTGAGGGGTGTACTCACTTTTGTGATACACTGTACTGTACCCTGTTTGAATATATTTCATATAGTCCCCCTCTGACTGAACTGATCTTGAACCCGGTCCCCTGCCGCTGTCCCAGTTTGTCAAAACAATGACTCAGGTGTTCAATATTCATTGTTGTTGTTTTAACACTGCTGATTCTTTACTATATTACTATATATACACTGATCAGCCATAACATTACTACACCCACTGTCCATTTTATCAGCTCCATTTACCATATAAAAGCACTTTGTAGTTCTACAATTACTGACTGAAGTCCATCTGTTTGTCTGCATGCTTTGTTAGCCCCCTTTCATGCTGTTCCTGAATGGTCAGGACCCTCCCAGGACCACCACAGAGTGGGTATTATTTAGGTGGTGGATCATTCTCAGCACTGCAGTGACACTGACATGGTGGTGGTGTGTTAGTGTGTGTTGTGCTGGTATGAGTAGATCAGACACAGCAGCGCTGATGGAGTTTTTAAATACCGTGTCCACTCACTGTCCACTCTATAAGACACTCCTACCTAGTTGGTCCACCTTGTAGATGTAAAGTCAGAGACGATCGCTCATCTATTGCTGCTGTTTGAGTCGGTCATCTTCTAGACCTTCATCAGTGGTCACAGGACGCTGCCCATGGGGCGCTGTTGGCTGGATATTTTTGTTTGGTGGACTACATTCAGTCCAGCAGTGACATTAAGGTGATTAAAACTCCATAAGTGTTGCTGTGTCTGATCCACTCATACCAGCACAACACACACTAACACACCACCATCATGTCATTGTCACTGCAGTGCTGAGAATGATCCACCACCCAAATAATACCTGCTCTGTAGTGGTCCTGACCATTGAAGAACAGCATGAAAGAGAGCTAACAAAGCATGTAGAGAAACAGATGGACTTCAGTCAGTAATCGTAGAACTACAAAGTGCTTCTATATGGTAAGTGAAGCCGCTAAACTGGACAATGCGTATAGAAACAAGGAGGTGGTTTTAATGTTATGGCTGATCGGTGTATGTAATGCCTTGGAAATGTCTGTACCCTTCTCTGACTAAAATTACATTATGTCTGTTAAATCTACATCAAGCTTATTTTACCCACACTGCACTGGGGTCTCTGAAAACACACAGGTTAAAAGATTTCAGTATCAAGCTGCTCTATTTATCAGTGATTTACATCTGGCACTGTGGTGTGTGTAGATTTCCATGGCAGCGAGGTACCACAAAGCTGATGGTTCCTGGTGTACTGCAGGTCTTTGAAGTTGCCTCCTGTAGGGACGACTGTCTGTATTTTCTCTGTTTTGTCTGTTTAGCTACACTTAGCACCACAACCTTCATATTTAACATTGACAGAGCTTTGTGTTAACCAAGAGCACCAGAGCTTCGGTGTGGCTTATAAAGAGTGGTGTGTGTGTGTGTGTGTGACCAGGATGTTTTTGCATACACATGTACCCTGCGTTTGTTTGGTAGGCTGCTTAGTGTGTGTCCTAAAAATTTAAATACGAATGCACATGGTGCAGTACACATATGAACGTTGGAAGCAGTGTAGCATAATTAGCAAAATAAATGTCAGCAGCAGGAAAAAGAGGTGTTGTCATCGTTGATAAAAATATTAGCATTAGATATTTCTCCCATTAATCAACTTTTGACAGTTAAAACAATTAAAATAAAAGCAACATAGCTAATGCCCTTTGAGCCCATCTATTTTTACACAGGGCATTAGCTTTGCTAAATTTTTCATCTCCCAATATAGTCATCTCCAATTCCCAATTGTGAATCCGCCGCTGCTTGCACAACCCTCGATCTGAACAAAGAGAGTCGGATCACCACATACTACTTGCGACACATCCACACAGAGCTGTATCGCATACAAAGAGCCACACAAAACCACGGCCCTTTCTGCCCCTTTCACCCAAAACTCATGCAGGAAACCGGACCCGAAGACTTCAAAATGCCGCAGCAGCGACCCTTACTGAAGCTGATGACCACTAAGGGGGTGTTTCATCCTACATTTTGCCCAGTGAATCTTACCCACTGTGATTCTAAGATGGATTGATGGATTAAAGGAAGAATTGATTGATGGATGGATGGAAGGATGGATGGAAGGATTAAAGGATGGAGGGAAAGACGGAAGGAAGGATGGATGGAAGGATTGAAGGATGGAGGGAAAGACGGAAGAAAGGATGGATGGAAGGATTAAAGGATGGATGGAAGGATTGAAGGATGGATGGAAGGATTATGGATGGATGAAAGTATAGAAGGATGGATGGATGGAAGGATGATGAAAGGATGAAAAAATTGATGGATGGAAGGATGGAAGGATTGAAGGATGGATGGAAGGATGATGGATGGATGAAAGTATAGAAGGATGGATGGATGGAAGGATGATGAAAGGATGAAAGAATGGATGGATGGAAGGATGGATGGAAGGATTGAAGGATGCATGGATGGATGGAAGGATGGATGAATTGAAGGAAGGATAGATGGATGGATGGAAGGAAGAATAGATGGAAGGATGGATGGAAGGAAGGATGGATGGAAGGATGGAAGGTAGGATGGAAGGTAGGATGGAAGGATGGATGGAAGGAAGGAAGGAAGGAAGGAAGGTAGGATGGAAGGTAGGATGGAAGGTAGGATGGAAGGATGGATGGAAGGAAGGATGGAAGGTAGGATGGAAGGTAGGATGGAAGGTAGGATGGAAGGATGGATGGAAGGAAGGAAGGAAGGATGGATGGAAGGATGGGAGGATAGGAGAGTTGATGGAAGAAAGGATGGAAGGAAGGATGGATGGATAGATGGAAGGAAGGAAGGATGGAAGGTAGGATGGAAGGTAGGATGAAAGGATGGAAGGAAGGATGGATGGAAGGATGGGAGGATAAGAGGATTGATGGAAGAAAGGATGGAAGGAAGGATGGATGGATAGATGGAAGGAAGGATAAATGGATGGATGGATGGATGGAAGTATGGAAGGATAGAAGGATGGATGGAAGTATGGAAGGGTAGAAGGATGGATGGAAGTATGGAAGGATGGATGGATGGATGGAAGAATAGAAGGATGGAAGGAAGGAAGGATGGGAGGATAGGAGGATGGATGGAAGTATGGAAGGTTAGAAGGATGGATGGATGGATGGAAGTATGGAAGGATGGATGGATGGATGGAAGGATAGAAGGATGGAAGGAAGGAAGGATGGATGGATGGAAGGATAGAAGGATGGATGGAAGAAAGGATGGAAGGAAGGATGAAAGAATGGATGGATAGAAGGATGGAAGGAAGAAAGGATGGAAGGAAGGATGGATGGGAGGATGGGAGGATGGATAGAAGAAAGGATGGAAGGATGGATGGATGGATGGATGGAAGTATGGAAGGATAGAAGGATGGAAGGAAGGAAGTATGGAAGGATAGAAGGATGGAAGGAAGGAAGTATGGAAGGATGGAAGGCTGGAAGGAAGGACTTCTAGTGTAACAATGGACACACATTCTCTCCGACCCACTCAAAGCTTTCCCACAGGAGTGGAGGCTGTTATAGTCACAAATAGAGGCCAATTTTCTGAGAAGAGGAATAGGCTGGCCAGCAACAAGCTGAAGCTCAAGCTCAGGTGTCCACATAATTTGTGACACATGATGTATGTATGCCATAACAGAATTATTTGCCTGTTGTGTTACAATCGTCCGTTTTGTTTTGAAATGTGCTGCAAAGATGAATTAGTATCACAGCTGTTTATAATTGCACAGTGTTGATCTGGGGTCTCGATCACTACACGAACAGCCCCACATGAAGGATTTACTCATCATCGATATCCGTTTGTAGTCAAACTCGACCATCTTTTCCGGCTCTAAACAATGGAGAGAGGTAAAAACAGCTGAAACCAGATCGTCACCAGATGCCTATTTTTCCAGGACTAAGCAGCTTGACCGTCTGACTGCGAGGGGTAATTTCTGGAATCGTTTCGGTCCTCATGGAGCCCAGATGATGTCGACCATGCAGGTGGTGTGCAGAAAGACGTCCCTCTTCAGTGCTGGATGTTTTTGGGCAGTATTTTCGTTAGATTCTGGACACAGGAACGTGATCCTGGGTACAAACATTCCTCAGAGTGCAGGTGGGCTTTATCTCAAATCCACCACAGAGCTCACATATCCAAAAATCCTTCTGCCTCCATGCGTGCACCCCTATCATAAAGGATCTAGCTCAGGTAGCATGCACTGGACCACACTGCATGAGCGGGCTGGATGGGGGATTTTGACTGGTCTTTTTTTCTCTTCTGTTTCTGGTGCATTCCTGTAGGCCAGATTTAATTCCGTGTCACTTCCTGTCAGTTCATGAAAAGTAAAAAATCTGCACTGGATTCGGGACTGAATCGCTTATCTCTGCGATTCACTCGCCAACTTTATACACTGTATAACCAAAAATATGTGGACACCCCTAAATGCCTTTATTTTTCATATATACATATACACGTACAGTACTATAACATTATTTTTTCGCAAATCCCAGCTTGTTTGGAACCTGGGGTCAGATCGCTGTGTCAGCCATTGTACTGCACCCCTGGAGCAGACAGGGTTAAGAGCCTTTCTCAAGGGCCCAACAGTGACTTCATGGCAGAGCCTGGAAGTTCATACTTTCATACTTCTGGATGATGACTCCTGAACAGTCTAGGAAGAAATCAGAACATCAGTTGCAGGCCAAACCATTATGTTCAGCATCAGTGTCTTACCGCATGCACAGAATTCCTACAGACACACTTCAAAATGTTGTGGAAAGCCTTCTCAGAGTATAGTAAGCTGCGAGACTCACAAAGTTTTTGACCAACACTGTTTTTATGCCCAGGGTTTTGGAATAGGGTGTCTAACTAGCTCATGGTTATGTGTCCACATACTTTTGCCCATATAGTGACGTTATATGACATTCATTTATTCATTGTCAGTTTTACTATTGTTTTATCCTGGTCAGAGTTGCGATGGGTCTGATTCATGACCCTTTCTTGATGAAAGCAGGAAACAGCCTGGACAGGTCACCAGTCCATCATAGGGCACACACTTACACATTCACACTTGAGGCACTTTTTAGTAGCTCCGATTAGCCTGACTGCATGTCTTTGGTCTTGTGTGAGAAAACCAGAGCACCCGGAGGAACCCCAGTCCAGCCAGGTAATCAAACCCTGACCCTTCTTGCTGTAAGGCAACACCTCTGCCCACTGCACCACCATGCCACCCTGTTATTTAACACATTAGTGTAATATTACACTCAGTAAGGTAGAAGTTAGAAGTTTCTACTTTTGTATTCTATTTCTGCACAGAGGTCGATGTAGGGCTGCAGCTATCGATTATTTTTGTAATCGAGTATTCTATCGATTATTCCAGCAATTAATCGAGTAATCGGATAAGAAATACTTTGCTTTATTAAAGAGCAAAAATAAATACATATAAGATTAAATAAGACGTGTCTCTTAAAACAGACTGCACATTTTATTCCTTGCATACAGGACAGTTTAAAGAGAACATTTTTGAAATGCAAAAACAAATACATCAAAAATAAATCGAATTACTTTTAAAATGTAAGCAGGCAACCTAAAACTAAGGCATAAATAATAATAAACAATAATACATAAACATGAGCGTATAATTTGAGCAACTTTCAGAATTAAAAGTTTCAGCAACAGCTCACGCAGAACATAAAGCTTTAATATTTTGTTGGGAGGCTTTGTGGTATTTGTAGGACGTTCTGTCAGGATTGTATCTCCTAGATGAAGTAGATTTGGTGTTTGTGTGCATGTACGTGTGTGTTTGCCTAAGCCTACAAAAAATCATGTAGTGGTTGTAATGAAGAAAAGTCAGCGTATCAACAAGACGCTCTGATGGTGTGGATGTTGTTCTGAGTTTTTGTTTTTTCCAGCTTAAAATGATCTCAAACTTTCTGTGGTTTTCTCTGTCCAGTCTCCTCTGTTTACCCCTCGATATTTTCTCTCTCTCCCTATTTTGCAGTCCGCGCTATCAAAACGGCTGCATCGTTGTGGCTGTGAGCCGTTTCCCGTGTAATATGCAGTTTGCTGTGAAATTCAAAATGTAAGGTTTGTGTTTTGCGATTTAACGCACTCTGAAGCGATCTTAGCAATCCTACAGCAATTCAGTTAGCAATTGCTTAGTCAAAATGTCCAAGATGTCGATGTGTAAAGCAAAACACGGGTGAGAATTTTTGTATTTGAGACCGAACATGAAGCCTCGCACCGTCTCTGGATGTTCTAGGTTTACATTCAACTATTAAGGTAGCTATTAAGGTAGCTGTGCTGTGTGTAGTAGCTTTTTATTATTCTATCATCATGTAAATTTATGAGTGACTGCCGAAATTCGTGAAATATGTGATTTCTGAAAAACGAGCTCTAAAATTAAGCATGTTCCAGTATATTTAGTAGGGCCCTAGGTATCTGTGATGTTTGGTTATTAAAGCCCTATTTAGAAAGTGTGGGTAAATATAGGTGTGGATATATTTACATACATATCTCCATCATCATGCTCATCTGTGGGATTTTATTCATATGTGATGGTCTGTATGAGACGTTAGATTGCACATCTGTGTTATAAAACAGCCGTTCTCAACCTGGGGCCCCCCATAGAGCCGTTAAACAAAGGCAAAGTAGTGAACAAACAGCCATCACATGACTCAGGAGAGACGATTACATGAGCATAACTATCTTTTCCACCCCACTTTATTTACCTAGATTATTTGCATAAGGGGAGTGAT
Source organism: Trichomycterus rosablanca (assembly GCF_030014385.1). Lineage (NCBI taxonomy): Eukaryota > Metazoa > Chordata > Actinopteri > Siluriformes > Trichomycteridae > Trichomycterus > Trichomycterus rosablanca. Next base: position 43,095,018 of record NC_085989.1, on the reverse strand, counting down.
CTGCTTTGGGGCAAACAGCTCTTTATGTGATGATAAAACAGTCCTGTTTCTAACATCAACTTTAATTTGTAAACTGAAAGGTGCAGTATGTAGACTCAGGGTGGTCATGTACTCTTAAAGTCTTAATTTGTCAGAAATTGTGTTTAAAATAAATTAAAATTAGATGTTTGTAATTCGGGCGGCACTCACACTGTCGCCTCACAGCAAGAAGGTCCTGGGTTTGATCCCCAGGTGGGGCGGGGCTGTCCGGGTCTTTCTGTGTGGAGTTTGCATGTTCTCCCCGTGTCTGCGTGGGTTTCCTCAGGGAGCTCCGGTTTCCTCCCACAGTCCAAAAACATGCAGTCAGGTTAATTGGAGACACTGAATTGCCTTATAAGTGAATGTGTGTGTGTGTGTGTGTATGTGTGTTTGCCCTGCGATGGATTGGCGTCCCGTCCAGGGTGTTACTGTGTGCCTTGCGCCCATTGAAAAGCTGGGATAGGCTCCAGCAACCATAGGCTAGGCTAGGGATAGGCTCCCCGGCGACCATAAATGGATAAGCGGATAAGAAAATGAATGAATGAATGAATGTTTAATTCTAAGTAAAACTAATAGGTGAAAATGATTTGACTGTCCTTGGTTAACTAGTTCATTAATAACATGCTTAGTAAGACAGGATATGTTTTATATTTTAATATCTAGTTATGCCTGGTTCACACTACACAATTTTTGCCCTGATTTTCGCTTGCTGACAGATCGCCTACAGATGTGGCAGCTCGGAGGAAAATCCTCCCGATTACAAGAGATCAAGTTGTGTAGTGCGAACTGTACAGCCATCTGAACAACTTGAAAGTCGTGTAATGTGAACTCAGTGATTGGTCTGATAGGACAGTTTCCATTGCCAGTTGTTTTTCCTTATGGTAATCAAACTATTTAAAACATTTGATGTGCTTGTTTCTACACTCACTGTCCATTTTATCAGCTCCACTTACCATATAGAAGCACTTTGTAGTTCTACAATTACTGACTGTAGTCCATCTGTTTCTCTACATACTTTGTTAGCCCCCTTTCATGCTGTACTTCAATGGTCAGGACCATCACAGAGTAGGTGTTATTTAGGTGGTGGATCATTCTCAGCACTGCAGTGACACTGACATGGTGGTGGTGTGTTAGTGTGTGTTGTGCTGGTATGAGTGGATCAGAGACAGCAGTGCTGCTGGAGTTTTTAAACACCTCACTGTCCCTGCTGGACTGAGAATAGTCCACCAACCAGAAATAGTGCTGGACAATAATTCGATATCGATATATATCGCGATAGAAAATGTTTCAATAATAATTGGGCAGTTTTTTTTGGAGGAAAACTGCCCAATCTGGCAACAGTGGAACGCGCAGAGCCCGTTCATGCCTTTACTCGTAGCTCAGATGAGTCTCATCAGTACACAAAAGTTTGCAGTCAAATGATCAAGTATTGCAAAGGAATATCTTTGAAATTCTTCCTCATAATGTTAAGGTTATAGGCTATATTTTAGTTTTTCACTTGTCAGGGAAAATCTGAAAAAAATAAAAAAGCTTATTATGCTAGGCTTGATGTAATTGTACATGGCACTCACTGCCATAGGTAAACAAGTGAGTGACCAAAACACTACTAGATCAACAGCCACTAGCCACATACAAAAAATAAGATATCAGACAGTTTCTGTGTGAGCAATGGTCTCAGTTTGGCCACCCCTATGAAAACTGTCTGGCTTTGCCATGGTCTACAGTTGAAAAAGAAGCAGATGAAATAGCTAATAAGAGATGAAGGACTAATTCAGTGGTGTATTCAGCTTGTATTTTTTGCCAGAAACCAGAAAAGAGGTTCGCAGGTACCGGCATCCAATTTTGGTATTTTTGGCAGTTTTTCTGAAATTTGTATTATTCACATCGATATCGGAATTATATCGTATCGACCGAAATTAGGAGTTATATCGTGATATAAATTTTAGCCATATCGTCCAGCCCTAACCAGAAATATATCCAGCCAACAGCGCCCCATGGCAGCATCCTGTGACCACGGATGAAGATCTTAAAGATGACCAACTCAAACAGCAGCAATTGATGAGCGATCGTCTCTGACTTTACATCTACAAGGTGGACCAACTAGGTAGGAGTGTCTAATAGAGTGGACAGTGAGTGGACACGGTATTTAAAAACTCCAGCAGTGCTGCTGTGTCTGATCCACTCATACCAGCACAACACACACTAACACACCACCATCATGTCATTGTCACTGCAGTGCTGAGAATCATCCACCACCCAAATAATACCTGCTCTGTGGTGGTTCTGTGGGGGTCCTGACCATTGAAGAACAGGGTGACAGCAGGCTAAAAAAGTATGCCGAGAAACAGCTGGACTTCAGTCAGTAATTGTAGAACTACAAAGTGCTTCTATATGGTGAGTGGAGGTGATAAAATGGACAGTTATGGTTATGGTTATGGTTGATCAGTGTATAACACCAGCCATCTGCTCTTTTTGATCTGATCATTTGGGTAGATCAGCCTGCTTAGAGAAAGATTCACAAACAGCAGAGAGTGTGCACTATCACTTCGATTATTAAAGAATGAACGAACACCAACCCTCCTTCCTAACCTTAAATAGTCTCGACAGTTTACCAAATTGCCCCTTTAACCTGTCTGAATTTTAAAAACTCCCAGTGTTCTTATAAGCCAGACGTTTACTTTAAATCCAGTTAGTCCACTTAAACCAGTTTATTCAAGGTGAAATGTTGCTGAAGGCCATTATGCATTTGCACTCACACTACAGTGTTTAGTGTTTAGCTATTCCTAGCGCGTCCACTCAGACTCGTACGCCCGCAACCTAGAATACTCAATGTGACCTAATAGATTTGATTCAGTCCCATAGATTCTTTACTTTCGCTTTTTTCTCATTCTGGATGACTGCCTGCCGCGTGTCTCATCAACGGTGCACTGAGTAACGTGGGTATTGCACCAGCTGTAGGTCAGCTCGAGCAGGCATGAAGAACAGGACTCCTTTCGCGAGGATTTGTCATGTTCCGTGTTGCTGTAGAAATATACATTTCTCTTTTGCAAACATTCCCTGCAAATTAGATATAAAGGAGTTGAGAAACAAGCTGGGATTTGAATGGCTGTGTTGAGTTAAACAATATAAAGACATAGGGAAGTAAGCATGCAGGTCTTTATCTTGAACTTACTTAGTTCTTCTTTGAGATAAAAACGATTGTGCTCCACTATGTGTTTTGGTTGCATTTTATGAGGGATGTATTTGGCAGCAGGGGTGCAGAACTTTGCATAACATCAGAATTGGGCAAAACTGAATCTAGTCTTTTAATATGTGTTGTCTAACATTTAGTTTTGTGAGTTAAAGTTGACATAGCTTATCTAATCAGGATTAAAGTTATTTATGCACTGATATGCAGCCCAAAAATGGAAAAACACACAAAACATGTGGTCACTTACCATCAGTGTAGGGCTGCAACTATCGATTATTTTTGTAATCGAGTATTCTATCGATTATTCCAGTGATTAATCGAGTAATCGGATAAGAAATACTTTTGCTTTAACAAAGAGCAAAAACAAATACATATTAGATTAAATAAGACATGTTTCTTAAACCAAACTGTACATTTGTATTCCTTGCATACAGGACAGTTTAACATTTTTTAAATGCAAAAATAAATAAATCAAAAATAAATCAATTTACTTTTAAAATGTAAACAGGCAATCTGAAACATCAGGTCATCAAGTCATAAATAATAATAAACAAAAATACATGAACATAAGCCTGTAATTTGTGCAACTTTCAAAACTCAAAGTTTCAGCTACAGCTCACGCAGAACATAAAGCTTTAATATTTTGTTGGGAGGTTTTGTGGTGTTTGTAGGGGGATACAAATCTGTCAGGATTGTGTCTCTAGATGAGGTAGATCTGGTGTGTGTGTGTGTGTGTGTGTATGTGTGTGTGTGTTTGCCTAAATCTTCATAAAAGCCTGTGGTGGTTGAAACGAAGTAAAGTCAGTAAACATGAGTAAAGTAAACACGACGCTCTGATGGTGTGGATGTTATACTGAGTTTTAGTTTTATCAGCTTAAAATGATCTCAAACTTTCTGTGGTTTTCTCTGTCCAGTCTCCTCCGGTTCGCTATTTTCTCTCTATATTTTGCAGTCCGCGCTATCAAATCTCGGCTGCGTCCTAAACTGATACGTTCAGTTCGCAGGAGCGGCGAACGTGTCCAAGTACGTAGTGTTCATTAAACTGTCCGCAAAAAGAACCCGGATTAAGTCCTGTTAAGTTCTGTTTATGTTTAAGATATTTGGGACGCAGCCCTCAGATTCTTCACGTCACCTGCACACAGCGTTAAACACGCTGCGCAAAAGTGAAAGTCGTCCGTGTAAAACACCGTGAGCTGTATATGGTTGTGTGGATTAAACGATTCCTCGATGCAAAAAATTTGAATCGATGATTTTTAGTAATCGATTTACTCGAGTTACTCGAGGAATCGTTTCAGCCCTACATCAGTGGTTAAATTAATGAGGCAGGTTCTGCTCATTGTGTTATCTTACTGTTTACATTACTGTTTTATATTTTAATGAGACACAATAAGCTTATAGGTTATCAGTTAATCGTCAGCTAATGATGGTCAGTTCTCAGTTAGAAGAAATTTCCAAACTTCGCATCCCTAACCCTAATCTATAATAGCCTCACACAGCTCCAATGTTCATGCTAGCACAATATAGGTTCTTCTTTGAGATTAAAATGATTGTGCTCCACTATGGCAACAGGGGTGCAGAACTCTGCATAACATCAGAATTACCATTTGAATTACCTCTTGTTTACTATGTAACAATAGCTAGCACAATATAGGTTCTTCTTTGGTATGAAACTGATTGTGCTCCGCTATGTGTTTTGGTTACATTTTATGAGCGATGTATTTGGCAGCAGGGGTGCAGAACTCTTCATAGCTAGATAGATAGATAGATAATACTTTATTGTCAGATCAGAGATCTGAAATTTGTCTTGCATAAGAAAAACACAGTATCTCCGTTACAACACAATACATTAACATTACAACACATAGAACACAGACATTACACAAAATTGTAACACCTTTGATAATTATGGATTAAGCTCCTTGTTTAATTTAAGGCACAAAAGAGTGCTTCAGTCTAACCTTATTAAACCGTGGAACACTGTATCATCATCCAGATGGAGGAATTACATATTCACTGTTCAAAACATGATTAGTATCAGAGATGATGTTTTTAGCCAGCCGTACTGTGTTGTTATGATAAGCTGTCTCATACAGGCCCTCTAGAGGCTGACCCACAGTCTTTGAACAGATTTTGATCAAGTGTTTCAGTCCAGACTTTACAGATGTGGACAAACAGCTGTACCACACAGCATTACAGTACTGCAAAACACTCAAAATAACAGCAGTATAGAACAGTAAGGGTATCTGCCGAGTAGCTCCAAAGGACCGAAGGCGACGGAGAAAATACATTCTCTGTTTAGTTTTTTTACAGATGTAGTCGATGTGGTGTTTCCATGATAAGGTGGCGTCAATCATGACACCAAGATATTTATAAGACTCCACCTGTATGATTATTTCATTATTGATAATGGTGGGGTTTACAACTATTGGTTTTGGGCTAAACACAATTTCTTCCGTTTTCTTTGTGTTTACTTCCAGAGCGTCGTTTTTGCTCCATGTTACCACTTTGTTAACCCCCTGTTGGTGCAGATCGGGGCTGTCCGAGTCATGTAGTAATGTTAGCAAAACGGTGTCATCTGAGTATTTTGAAACATATTGATTATTTAAAGTTGAGCGACAGTCGTCTGTATAGAGTGAAAAGCATAGCAGAACTCACACAGCCCTGAGGTGCACCAACGTTAGTTGAGATGGTAGGAGAAAGTGTCTTATTCACTTTAACCAGCTTTTCTTTTTTTATAAGAAAAGAGGCATACCAGTGAATCAAATAGGGGTTTACTCCCCTTATGCATAACATCAGAATTGGGCAATGTGTGTCTAATTTTTATTTTGTGATTTAAAGTTAGTGTTGTTTTTTTAATCAATGATCTTATTTCATGATCCAAGTTGTTGGGCACTGATATTCAGCCAGAAAAGGAGGAAAAAACACATGAAACACATGCTTACCCAACATCAGGGGTCAAATTAATGAGACAGGACGAGCTACATCTACATCTGAACAGTTTCTGCTTATTGTGTTTATGTTCATCTTACTGTTTATATTACTGCTGTGTTTACTATGTAACACTGTTTTTAATCGTTAAAGCATGAAGAATAAGCTCCCCCACTCTGTGACATCTGCCAAATACCTATCAAACAAATACTGACTGAATGTCATACAGGAACTATAATGTATAGCAATTGGTTTAAATTGGTTTAAAAAAACAACATAATAAAACACTTGACAATAGGGTTGGGCGGTATGACGATATTACCGTATACCGCGGTATTTAAAAATGGTGACGGTATTCAAAAATGGTGACGGTATTTTTTAAATGTGAAGCGCCAAATTTCTGCTTCAGGTTTACCTTGAAAACTGAGACTTTAGGACATGCGCGCATCCACAGTGAGGGAGGGGTGGGAGGGGTAGGCGGTTGGAGCTTGCTGATTGGCTGTGGGGTGCTCACTGGTCATAACACAGAGAGACGAGTGAAGAGCCACACTGGCTAGCGTTAGCTGTGAGCTAACAAGCAGAAACTGAAAAACGGCTCGTCTTTTAATTTTTCAAAATCAAAATTTTTTATCAGTTCAACCGGAAATGAACACAAGCGCGTGCATGCGCGGACATGTACTTATTTATTAAATATATCTTCAGTGTAAATCGAGCACAAGTGTTGAGAAAAAGGAGCAAACAGTAATAATAACGTTACGCCCAATCCGCTGTTCTGACTCTGGTCTGCCATAGATTTTCCTGCCTATGTAAGAATTCTAAATAAAAGCGCTATATTAAGAAAAAAGAACGTCTCACCTGTCATGTAATTTGAATTATAAAATATATTGTCTGGCCCTTTAAGAATGTTAAGCGCACTTATAGGGCGTAGGGAGCGAGTGTGTAGGGAATATATCGGATTTGTACCGTTTCCGTGCTCGTGTTTTGCACCGAGCTTGTGTGACATGTAAAGTAGTGTTCTCGTTAACCACTCAAATGTTTGGACTTTAAATTATTTTAACATTATTTTACATCACCGTCATCGCAACATGAACATTTACATTCATATTTTTTGTTACGGTATAGAACTTAATTCTGGATTACAGGCATAACTAATCATACACGTTCATACACTTTTAAGAAATATCTGTAACTACAAAGTAAGCAGTTAACTTTTGAAATATATTGAAGTGTGTAGCCTGCTGTTATTCTGTTTTGTGTGGGCAGAGAGAGATTACAATGCCAAAATGTTATGTGTTAATGTTTGTGTTAAAGTGTAATTGATACACATGCATTTATACTTATGCGTATTTATTATAGATCAGATAAGATAAGCAATGTTTGACGTTCAGATTGTTAAATCTTTTTATAATAAAACATTGAAATATTGTAATTACACTCAAGTGTGTACACTGTAAAGTTTGTCCGCGACACCCTCCCCGTATACCGCGGAATTTCCTGAAGACGGTATGACGGTATGAAAATGGGCAATATCGCCCAACCCTACTTGACAAGGACTATAGACTGATATAAAAATTACCTTCCCTTCTTGCACAGTATAACCATTGTGTAAGCACGGCATAAAACATTTAAATAAATAACAAGTAAATTAAATGAAGCTAGAAGACTTGTGACATGAAACTCAGTGATGTGTTTTATATTTTAATGGGACACAATAAGCTTATAGGCTATCAGTTGATCATCAACAAATGATGGTCAGTTCTCGGTTAAAAGAAATTGCCAAAATTCACATCCCTAATCTATAATAGCCTCAAAAACACAGCCCCAGTGTTCAGTCCAGCACAATATAAAGAACAGAATCAACTCTGTAGCAGTGGACACTTCTCAGTTCTCAGTTTACATCAGCACAGACCTCTGAAATGAATGTATTGTTCTCAGACAGTGACAGAAATGAATATTAACACCCATGGACTTCCTCTCTGCGTTGTTGTGGTGGACAACAGTGTCTCTGTCCTTGTTACAGCAGATGTCTGGCCTGTGACCTCTGACCCTGCTGCCCCGAGGGCACATCAGTGATGCAGTTTGTAGGAGTACTGAGGGTTAGGGTTAGTCCTGTGTGTGTGTTCGTATATATTTGTTTTATTCTTTATTTGTTTCGAATGAGAGATTGGTACCTGATTAGGAGGTTTTGGATCAGCAGTGAAGGGCAGGCTTTGTTTCTCCTTCATATAGTTTACTGACATGAAATGCTCTGAGGTGCCTTGTGTCCACTTTAAACCTGGTGACATGTAATGGAGCACATCGTTTTTTTAAGTCATTGCCAACCAATGGTAAAGTGAACACAGCCTTATTAATTAGTACTGATTTACTAACTACTGCCACCTCTGGGTCTGTGTGTGTGGGCCACTTCCATAACCCCAAAAAGGAGGACATCAGACCCCAAAAGGAAGGCATCAGACCCCAAAAAGGAGGACCTCAGACCCCAAAAGGAAGGCATCAGACCCCAAAAAGGAGGACATCAGACCCCAAAAAGGAGGACATCAGACCCCAAAAGGAAGGCATCAGACCCGAAAAAGGAGGACGATAGATCCCAAAAAGGAGGGCTTCAGACCCCAAAAGGAAGGCATCAGACCCGAAAAAGGAGGGAATCAGACCCCAAAAAGGAGGACGATAGATCCCAAAAAGGAGGGCATCAGACCCCAAAAAGGAGGGCATCAGACCCCAAAAAGGAGGGCATCAGACCCCAAAAAAGGAGGACATCAGAAACCCCAAAAAAGGATATCAGACCCAAAAAAGGAAGACATAAGACCTCGAAAAAGGAAGATGTCAGACCCCAAAACAGGAGAACGTCATACCCCAAATAAGGAGGACGACATCAGACCCCAAATAAGGAGGACATCAGACCCCAAATAAGAAGGACGACATCAGACCCCAAAAAGGAGGGCATCAGACCCCAAAAAGGAGGACATCAGACCCCTAAACAGAAGGACATCAGACCCCCCAAAAAAGGAGTACATTAAACTAAAAAAAAAAAGGAGGACAGCACACCCTTAAAAGGAGGGCATCAGACCCCAAAAAGGAGGGCATCAGACCCCAAAAAAGGAGGACATCAGAAACCCCAAAAAAGGACATCAGACCCAAAAAAGGAAGACATAAGACCTCGAAAAAGGAAGATGTCAGACCCCAAAACAGGAGAACGTCAGACCCCAAATAAGGAGGACGACATCAGACCCCAAATAAGGAGGACATCAGACCCCAAATAAGGAGGACGACATCAGACCCCAAAAAGGAGGGCATCAGACCCCAAAAAGGAGGACATCAGACCCCTAAACAGAAGGACATCAGACCCCCCAAAAAAGGAGTACATTAAACTAAAAAAAAAAAGGAGGACAGCACACCCTTAAAAGGAGGGCATCAGACCCCAAAAAGGAGGGCATCAGACCCCAAAAAAGGAGGACATCAGAAACCCCAAAAAAGGACATCAGACCCAAAAAAGGAAGACATAAGACCTCGAAAAAGGAAGATGTCAGACCCCAAAACAGGAGAACGTCAGACCCCAAATAAGGAGGACGACATCAGACCCCAAATAAGGAGGACATCAGACCCCAAATAAGGAGGACGACATCAGACCCCAAAAAGGAGGGCATCAGACCCCAAAAAGGAGGACATCAGACCCCTAAACAGAAGGACATCAGACCCCCCAAAAAAGGAGTACATTAAACTAAAAAAAAAAAGGAGGACAGCACACCCTTAAAAGGAGGGCGTCAGACCCTAAAAAGGAGGGCGTCAGAACCCAAAAATTAGGACATCAGACCCCAAAAAAGGACATCAGGCCAAAAAAAGGAGGACATCAGACCCCGAAAAAGGAGGACATCAGACCCCAAAACAGGAGGACGTCAAACCCCAAAACAGGAGGATGTCAGACCCCAAAACAGGAGGGCGTCAGACCCCGAAAAGGAGGACATAAGGCCCACCCCAAAAAGGAGGACATCAGACCCCCCAAAAAAGGACATCAGACTCCAAAAAAAAGGACTACAGACCCCCCATAAAAGACCCCAAAAAGGAGGACACCAAACCCCAAAAAAGGAGGGCGTCAGACCCCGAAAAGGAGGGCGTCAGACCCAAAAAAGGAGAACATAAGGCCCCCCCCCCAAAAAGGAGGACATCAGACCCCCCAAAAAAGGACATCAGACTCCAAAAAAAAAGGAGGACTACAGACCCCCCAAAAAAGACCCCAAAAAGGAGGACACCAAACCTTAAAAACGGAGGACATCAGACCCCAAAAACGGAGGACATCAGACCCCAAAAAGGAAGGCATGACAGTGGTTAGTCAGGAAAGTGTCTACAGCACGCAAAATTAAAACCTTAATTAATATACTTGAGATGCAACCAAATGAAGTATAAAATCAGCACATTAATGAAGTTTCTACTCACCACATTTAGAGTCAACTTGTGATATTTTGGAACAAAAAGCATGAAATTCATCTTTCTTACTCTTCAAAATAAAAGGGTGGTGAGCCGACAACTCAAAACTGTACGTTGTTTGTCCTTTTGGCATGTTTACAGCGTGAACAGTTATTAACATTTAGTAATTAACAAGCGTTTTAGGGCTGGACATTTCTCATTGAAGTGGTGGATGACCTCATGAAAAGTGGTGGAAGTAGAAGATTGCTGGTTTAAGCCCCACTACTGCCAGGTTTCCACTGTTGGGTCCTTGAGCAAGGCCTTTTACCCTAAATTGCTTAGACTGTAAACTGTAAGTTGCTTTGTATAACAGCTTCTGCTAAATGCCGAAAATGTAAGTAAGCCATTGACAGACAAATTAATTATGATCACAACAAGCATCCAGTTAGCTTCCAGAGGAGGACAAATTCGTGTCCGTCCAGATGTTGCGCCGGACTGCAGATAGGCAGATGAAAAAATGGTCAGTCCACCCTAAAACCAGACGTATGGACACCCTGGTGTGTGTGTGGGTGTGTGTTTCATGTCTGTTGCATCAGAATAAAGGTCAGGACAGGCTCTAACCTTTACCTGCTGCTTAGTTACCATATGCTGTGTGAAACAGAATGATACGTTTCCATCTTCATTTCAACTGCGTCGTTTAATTTACACAGCAGAGCTGGATAGAATGTCAATATTATATTGATAATCGCAATAAATAAACACAGCATGGTGGTTATTGTCGGGTTGTATTGCTTTAGTGACTCAGTCACTGTTATAGGTAGCCAAACACCAAGCTAATATGTATACAGTGAGCTGCTCTTTAATGTCATAATACAAATTCATAAAAAAGTACTCCTGCTTTACTTGTTTATCTATGTTTATATTTTAACCAATCACATTTTATGCAGAAGTTCTTAGAATGAAACCATCAGAACCAGAATGTTTAGCCAGATAGCGCTAACTTATTCCTAGCAATACATAAAATAATGATTTTTAGTGTACATCGATGTCAAAACTACTCTCTTGGCACTGATACACCAATACCAGGTTAAAAACCCTAAACTTTAAGCTAAAATCTCATACATGTCTACTTGTAATAAATTAAATCAGTTTGGTAACAGTTAGCTATTCATGCTAATAGTAGATTTTAATGTTTGGTAAAAAACTGCTGACAGATAATGCAGGTCCGATGCTGTAAACATGCCAAAAGGACAAACAACGTACAGTTTTGAGTGGTCAGATGACCCTCAATGGATTGGCATTCTGTCGCATTTTTCGTTTCAAAATTCTCTATTGGGGACAGGTCAGGACTGCAGGCGGGCCAGTCCAGTACCCGTACCCTCTTTTTAGCATTTATTAGCTTCTTTCCTATTCTGATGAGTGATTAGATGAGCTAGTTTAGTAACAGTTAGCTATTCATGCTAATAGTAGATTTTAATGTTTGGTAAAAAACTATTAGCATTTATTAGCTTCGGGGCGGCATGGTGGCTAAGTGGGTAGCACTGTTGCCTCACAGCAAGAAGGTCCTGGGTTTGATCCACAGGTGGAGCTGTCTGGGTCCTTTCTGTGTGGAGTTTGCATGTTCTCCCCATATCTGCGTGGGTTTCCTCCTGGTGTTCCGGTTTCCCCCCACAGTCCAAAGACAATGAATGTAACCAAAGAGTGTAAAACGTGTTAAAATACTAATACATCAAACAAACAAACATTTATTAGCTTCAATGTTACGCTGATGAGTGATTAGAACAGCTAGTTTGGTAACAGTTAGCTATTTATGCTGATTGTATATTTTAATATTTGCTTAAATACCGCTGACAGATAAAGCAGGTCCAATGCAAGCTAGCTTATTATCATTTATTAGCTTCCTTCTTACTCTGAAGAGTTATTAGTACCTCAGCTAACTCAATATTGTGCATTGTGTAAATGTCCTCATTCATCACAGTGTGAAATACCTGCTATATTACCACAGCTATTAGCTTCAGGTATTAATAATGTTCCTTCACCTGGAACCTTCATGGCTTTTATTTTTAGACTTTCATATATGCAATTTTTTTCAAACCCGACCCTTCTGACCTCAGCTCACTGTTTCTATTAATCTGTGTCTTAGAAAATCACTGATAAAAGAAAGAAATAAACTTAAACCGTGTAGCATAAATAGTTTAACCTACTTAGTAAGAAGATGAGAGCACTTGTGATTTATTTGGTAATTAGAGATGATGACATTTTTATTATTATTTTATTATTTTATCTGGTTTATGTGTAGTGATGATCCTCACACATCTGAGTAACCTGAGGTATAAAACATTATTTATTTAATAAATATGAACAAGGCTTTATAATTTCTTAATTATAATTAGCTTAAGCACATCAGTGTTGAACTTTCAGGCTCTTGAGATTAAATATCAGTTCTGAGATTCAGTCGGGCGTCTACACAGTTCTTTATTTATTTATATATGATGATTTTAACGTCATGTTTTACACTTTGGTCACAGTCATGACAGAAACGGTAGCTACTCGTTACACAAGATTAATCAGTTCACAAGTTTAATGTCAAACACAATCATGTCACAATTTAGTTTCTCCAATTTACCTGACTGAAGGGCGGCACGGTGGCTTAGGGAGCTCCGGTTTCCTCCCACAGTCCAAAGACATGCAAGTAAGGTGAATTGAAGATACTAAATTGTCCATGACTCTGTTTGATATAACCTTGTGAATCGAATAAACTTGTGTGATGAATAACTACCGTTCCTGTCATAAATGTAACCAATGTGTAAAAACATGACGTTAAAATACTAATAAACAAACTAACAAACCTGACTGAATGTCTTTGGACTGTGGGAGGAAACCGGAGCTCCCGATGGAAACCCACACATACACGGGGAGAACATACAAACTGAGTTTTCAAACTCCACATTGAAAAGAGCCTGGACCGCAACATCTGGGAATCGAACCCAGGACCTTCTTGCTGTGAGGCAACAGTGCTACCCACTGAGCCACTTGTCTTACACGGACACATGATTGGCTAAAATAAGGTTACTTGTCTCTGGGGCCAGTCAAGGCTGATGATGGATGCCAATGTGTGTGTCTCTGTACGTGCTCCTTAACGCTTGCTATTTTTATGTTTTATTATCTTTATTTTAAGATCCTTTACCGTACTTAGTTTTTATTAGCTAATTTACTTATTTACAGTGGGGCCAAAAAGTATTTAGTCAGCCACTGATTGTGCAGGTTCTCCTACTTAGAAAGATGAGAGAGGTCTGTAATTTTCATCATAGGTACACTTCAACTATGAGAGACAAAATGAGAAAAAAAAATCCAGGACATCACATTGTAGGATTTTTAAAGAATTTATTTGTAAATTATGGTGGAAAATAAGTATTTGGTCAATAACAAAAGTTCAACTCAATACTTTGTAACATAACCTTTGTTGGCAATGACAGAAGTCAAACATTTCCTGTAAGTCTTCACCAGGTTTGCACACACTGTAGCTGGTATTTTGGCCCATTCCTCCATGCAGATCTCCTCTAGAGCAGTGATGTTTTGGGGCTGTCGCTGGGCAACACGGACTCCACAAATTTTCTATGGGGTTGAGGTCTGGAGACTGGCTAGGCCACTCCAGGACCTTGAAATGCTTTTTACGGAGCCACTTTTTCGTTGCCCGAGCAGTGTGTTTGGGATCATTGTCATGCTGGAAGACCCAGCCACGTTCCATCTTCAATGCTCTCACTGATGGAAGGAGGTTTTGGCTTAAAATCTCACGATACATGGCCCCGTTCATTCTTCCCTTAACACGGATCAGTCGTCCTGTCCCCTTTGCAGAAAAACAGCCCCAAAGCATGATGTTTTCACCCCCATGCTTCACAGTAGGTATGGTGTTCTTGGGATGCAACTCAGCATTCTTCTTCCTCCAAACACGATGAGTTGAGTTTTTACCAAAAAGTTCCATTTTGGTTTCATCTGACCACATGATATTCTCCCAATCCTCTTCTGGATCATCCATATGCTCTCTGGCAAACTTCAGACGGGCCTGGACATGTGCTGGCTTAAGCAGGGCGACACACCTGGCACTGCAGGATTTGAGTCCCTCTCGGCGTAGTGTGTTACTGATGGTAGCCTTTGCACTAACTACTAGGGATGTAACGATACACTCTACCCACGATGCAATTTATGATACTGGGTTCACGATACGATTTTTTTCCATTTTTTTTTTTAACAAAATTAAATTAAAGACAAAGTTTCTTTTTATTATTTCTCTTTAAAAAAAATACAGTATTTGTGCTTAATTTGTGCTTATCTTTTATTTATCTAAATAATGAATGCCCTTTTATTTTTGAGGTTGGTACAAACTATGCAAAACAAGGCTGCACATTTCCCTTTTTGTGTAAAAAAACTGAAATGAAATAAATCCCACATGAAATAAATAAATGAATAATACAAATAAAGAAAGAATTCTCATTTCTCATAAATTCTCATAAATTTGGCTGGAAAATTCAGAACGTGGCAACCCTGTAGGGACGTCAACCAGGCGAGGTGAATAGCGCCAGTGCCCTCTGCTTTTTAAAGTGAATATTGATTCATTATACATGTAAAACGATTTGAATCGTTACACATGTGAATCGATTTTTAACTGTCTTGTGGTGCATCGTTACATCCCTACTAACTACTCATGCTAATGAAATAATAATGATGCAGAATAACGGTTACTACCTAAAGATAAGTAAAGTTTTATCTTTATACTGGGACATGATGCTAAAATCTCATCATTATGTCGTTTTGTAAACAAATAAAGTTGCTCACTAAAGGGCATTTGTAGCCTAGCAGTTAAGGTATTGGACTAGTAATCAGTTGCTGGTTTATGCACCACAACTGCCACTGTTGGGCCCCTGAGCAAGGCCCTTAACCCTCAATTGCTTAGACAATATACTGTCATGGATAAAAGCGTCTGCTAAATGTCGAAAATGCAAATGCTCACAGATCCAAACATGCAGTCAGACCCCATGCAGACACTAAACAGTTCATTTTTGTGATTTTATTGTGTGATAGTTCCGTTAATCATAATATCTAAATTTGGGTTAGAGCTGCAGCTCTCCACATCCGGGAGCAGAACCGACACTCTCTTACTCTGTCGTGTGTATAGTGTGTGTAGAGAACAGTAGTTTGCTTTTAATTCACGTCGACCCTCAGCCGTTGTAAATGAATTTAAATGACATTTTAACTGACCGCATTAACCAAACGATGATTTATTTGCTGCTTGTCTGTTACAATTAACAATGATTTCGTTGTGGCTTATCGGTTACTCAGTTAATCATTAACACTTCTACAACAATAAAGATAAATACCAGCAAGTCAGGGGAGAGTAGTATTCTGGTCTGAAGCATTAAAGAACTCACATTTTAATAAAAAGACTTTTGAAGTACTACTGCTTTAAGTTCTATCACATTTTATGAACAGAGTTTTGGACCAATTTAAGCAAGAATTCTATAACAAATTACTGTTTTACTCACTAAATGTTGTGTCTACTTTTGATATTTAAGTCCGCTCCAAAAGTTTACTTTTTGGCATTTTCACAGTGTTCCTGAGCATGAGAGCTGACTGACTCTATTAGAGGTGTATACAGACCAGAGCGAGCGGGCGAAATTCAACCACCCAATCACAGACTAGCATTTAGAGGGCGGACCTTCTGCGATTGGCCAGTGGTAGCACTATAAGCAGTCAAATGAGGCTGTTAAACCAATTAAATACAAAGCATTTGTTTTGATGTGTACCTGAGCCAATGACAGATAATATTGATCAAAAATGAAACCAGTTCACTCCAAAAGGAGGATTTTTAAGTGTCTGTCCTAGCGTTGCATGGATGGAGGACTGGCAGCTGAAAAGCCGGACTGTCCGACCTAAAACCGGACGGCTGGCCACCCTACTGCTGACAGATGGACAGACAAATGACAAATGCAGGTCCAGTGCAAGCTAGCTTATTAGCATTTATTAGCTTTATTGTTATGCTGATGAATTGTCACTGGCAACTTGGCAAACTAAAAAAAAAAAAGCTCATTCATCACAATCTGAAGGTTAGAGCTACTATTCCCCTAGGGCAAGTCAGGGGAGAGAAGTACCTTGGTCTGAAGCATTAAAGAACTCACATATCTTTTGTCTTTGTTAAGAAACCATGTTATTAGCAAGCTAACCGGCTGTCCCCCTGTGCACTACTCAGGTCGAGGCACGCTTGTGCCGCAACCATAGCAGTCAAGCTGGCTACAGGAGCAAACGGGACTACAGTAAGAACAGATGCATCAGATTTGATCACTTGGTAATTTGCATCATAGAGTTAATCTAGTTAATCAAGTTGGGCTGGATGGATAGATGGATGGATAGATTGATAGATTGATGGATAGATTGACCCTAACTGCACCATCTGCTGGTGAAAACACTCCACAAACAACCATTTTGGTTACATATCACCCATCGTCTTACCCTCCTTTCTTGTGAATAGTGACTATGTGAAGGAAATTGAGGGAAATGTTGTTTTTGCCTGGTAAAAAAAGAGTAAAAAAATAACAAAATAGATTTTTGGACCCCAAATACACCATATGTGGGTAAAAACACCCCACAAACAACCATTTTGGGTACAAATAAAGTTCATATCACCCATCCTTGTATTAGGGCTGGCTCGATACCACTTTTTTATGTCCAGCACTGATACTGCAAATTGAGTATCTGCCGATACCGATACCAATCCGATACCATCATTTCTCCTCTCAACTAAGCAGTAATAATACATGTCTCAATGCACCATGGTTAAACCAGATATCTAAATAACAATGGTCAGACTGTGAAACAAATATTCTAAAGGAATAAATACAGAACCTACAACATCACACTTATACAAAACTGCTGTTTTTATTTTCACTTTTACACACAGAACATTTAGCAGCATTTTTGGTGTCACTTACGTTCGAGCTGTTGTTCACGTGACACATCTCGTTTTACGGTGTGTCGTCCAAAGTGTCTACAATTGGAAGATGTTGATGACAATCAAACGCGATGGACCAATTAGAATTGACGCAGTGCTTGGTTGAGATTTTCCGTTAAAGTTCTGTTACGTTTTTAGATTATTAAAAACCAAAGCGTGCTTATTAAAAAACCCTGCTGGATTTTGAAGAGAACATCTGTGTCTAAATGGGAAACGGTGTAGTTTGTTTTATTTCATAACAGTAATGGATTAATCGTTGAGGATGTGAGAGATCTCCAAGCCGGGACAAGATAGCTTTTTCATTTATCATTTATAAAGCGATTTTAATTGTGTTTAAACAGTGTTTTTTGATGTGACAGTAGTAGATATTGGGCCTGTGGTAGCCTAGTGGGTAGGGCTTTGGGCTATCAACCGGAAGATTGGCGGTTCAAATCCAGGCTCTGCTATGTAGCCACTGTTGGGTCCTTGAGCAAGGCCCTTAACCCTGTCTGCTCCAGGGGCGCCGTAAGTTGGCTGACCCTGCGCTCTGACCCCAGCTTCCAACACCAGCTGGGATATGCGAAGAAAGAATTTCATTGTACTGTACATCTGTATATGTATATATGACAAATAAAGGATATCTTTTCTTTTCTTTTCTAGATTATTTTTAAAATGCTAAAATTTGAAGTAGATCAGTGTGTTTTAATTTCTAAGTGGCTGTTGCAGAGGAGTTGTAGATCAGTGGCACATGTTAATGATGTCATCAAGATGCAAGCTGGCAATAAATGTCACTCTAAATAGGGTTTTTTGTTCTGTCTGCCCTGGATTCTGTAAAGTTGCTTTGAGATAATGTCTATTGTAAGAAGCACTATACAAATACATTTGACTTGAGTTGGTTGAATTCTGTTGCAAAGGTCGCTTTGGATAAAAGTGGTGCCTAAATGTGAAAAATGTAAATGTTGTTTGTGTGTTAAATGATCAGTAGTGTGTATGACCCATTTTGGTTCCAGCTGTGTGTCTTTGTGACGGCTCGAGCTGGTTATTATGCAGCTGCAGGAATCTCCTGAACACCAGACTGTCCTCATTCTGTCTGCTCCAGCACCACACACACACTCACACACTCAGCATCATTCAGCATGGTTCAGCATCAGCTGTGAGAGATGTGTTTCCTGATAAAGCTCTGCGTAGATGGATAGATAGATTACTGTACATATGCAGTGATAATGCACCATGCTGGTAAATGAGGAGGGAAGGCGATAGGAGAGTAGACTATTACAAAGAGAGGGAGAGAGAGAGAGAGATGGGGGTTGGTATATCAGGAGAGTGGATTCCTTCAGTACAGTGATTAATAAATTCTTTGATTAATGAGTCTGAGAGAGTCTGAGAGAGGGAAAAAGTGGTTGATGCCAGGTTTAATCGAGCAGGTTTCCATCTGAGGAAGTTAAGATATAGATGGATGTTTAGTAGCATAATGGTGATTTAAATTGTAATTCTTTATTGGCTTTACATCTAACTTGAGTAAATAAATACTTAGAAGTCCATGTCCATGTACAAATTCTATGGTCTCTAGCAGTTGCATTCACCGTTCTGTTCACCAACACATTACGGTAAAGCTGGACCACACTCATTGTACACTCCCTGACCTCATGCAGGCCGATCGTGGCCCAGGGGCTGTACAATGTTCAGATGTGCGTCATTCAATGCTGGTCATTCTGTGATGGAATTTTGATATACACCGATCAGCCATAACATTAAAACCACCTTCTTGTTTCTACACTCACTGTCCATTTTATCAGCTCCACTTACCATATAGAAGCACTTCGTAGTTCTACAATTACTGACTGTAGTCCATCTGTTTCTCTGCATGCTTTGTTAGCCCCCTTTCATGCTGTTCTTCAATGGTCAGGACTCTCCCAGGACTACCACGAGGAGGTATTTAGGTGGTGGATCATTCTCAGCACTGCAGTGATATGGTGGTGGTGTGTTAGTGTGTGTTGTGCTGGTATGAGTGGATCAGACACAGCAGCGCTGCTGGAGTTTATAAATACCGAGTCCACTCACTGTCCACTCTGTTAGACACTCCTACCTAGTTGATCCACCTTGTAGACGTAAGGTCAGAGATGATCGCTCATCTATTGCTGCTGTTTGAGTTGGTCATCTTCTAGACCTTCATCATACCCACAGGGCGCTGTTGGCTGGATATTTTTGGTTGGTGGACTATTTTCAGTCCAGCAGTGACAGTGAGGTGTTTAAAAACTCCATCAGCACTGCTGTGTCGTATCTACTTATACCAGCACAACACACACTAACACACCACCACCATGTCAGTGTCACTGCAGGGCTGAGAATGATCCACCATCTAAATAATACCTGCTCTGTATTGGTCCCTGTGGGGGTCCTGACCATTGAAGAACAGCATGAAAGGGGGCTAACAAAGCATGCAGAGAAACAGATGGACTACAGTCAGTAATTGTAGAACTACAAAGTGCTCCTATATGGTAAGTGGAGCTGATAAAATAGGCAGTGAGTGTAGAAACAAGGAGGTGGTTTAATGATATGGTTGATCGGTGTATATAGTTGATTATAGCTATTTAATAAAATGTATGTGATGGACTGTGCGAACACAGTGTGCATATGTGTGAACATATACACCCTCCCACATACATAAACACACACCCACACTCACGCCACAAAACAGTCAACGAGAAAACACAGGGTGGTATTTGTTGTGCCACCCTGTGTGGTCTGATTGTGTATTTTTCTTTCTGTCATCAGTGTTT
Source organism: Trichomycterus rosablanca (assembly GCF_030014385.1). NCBI lineage: Eukaryota > Metazoa > Chordata > Actinopteri > Siluriformes > Trichomycteridae > Trichomycterus > Trichomycterus rosablanca. The sequence goes on along the minus strand of NC_085989.1, from coordinate 43,074,719 downwards.
GTATATTGCATGTAAAGAGAGACCGCTGATCAATGTGTGTGTGTGTGTGTGTGTGTGTGTGGCGTTCACTAAAGACCCCACAAACTTTTTGTGTAAAACATTCATAAGCATTACAGATCTTCACGACTGGGGCTTGAACCCCACTCCCGCTGTGTGGTTACAGTATTCCTCCATCATGCCTAATCCCATCAGCATTGCTTTATCACTTCTGATCTCTTCAGTCTGAGCAAACGGCGTGTTAATGTGCTGCAGAAATGAACCGTGAGCCCCGTCAGCTTCCTGATGAGTGCATTGCCTATGAGATCCAGAGCACATCTATAAGCACTGCAGCACTCCATAACGGCTGCCGTCATCGAGCAGAGCCGGCTCACATTTCACCACAATCTCCTCGTCTGTGCTGTTCTGTCCGTCGATGAAAAGATGCACAGATGCACAAAGAAGGGAAAAAACGTTTGGCATTCCAGAAATATTTGATATCATCTCAGACCGCCACAAATACAGGGCACATTGTACGATGCTTTTACTCTAGTCATGCAGGGTTGAATTTTTGGAACTAGGTTATATTAAGGGGATTTATTTTATTTGGGAGTCTGCAGCACATTGAAAAAGATTTAAGATATACTTTATTGTCATATATACAAATATAGGTGTTCAGTACAATGAAATTTTTTCTTCACATACCCCATCTTGTTTGGAAGCTGGGGTCAGAGCGTAGGGTCAGCCATCGTACGGCGCCCCTAGAGCAGACAGGGTTAGGGGCCTTGCTCAAGGACTGCATAGCAGAGCCTGGATTTGAACCGCCAATCTTACGGTTGATAGTCCAAAGCTCTACCCACTCTGCTACCACTGTCTTATCAAATAAGCATAAAAAAAGGTTGGGATGGGGCATGTTAACACTGTATACATCACCTTTCCTATTAGTCACATTACTGAAAGATTATAAGTAGAGCTTTACCTTTATACTGAGGCATGATGCAAAATATCCACATCACTTTTGGGGAAAAAAATTGCACACAGATTCAGATTACTTACTGACCCTAAACAGCTTCAATGTTTTTTTATGGTTTAAATGATTTTAGTCATTACTAGATTACCTCAGGGCTGCTGCGATTGGTCAACCTAGTTGATGACGTCAATATTTTAAGTCGATGCATTGTTTTTAAAACTATGTTTATAAATGATCCTTTTTAATTTCTACAATATTTCCATTCATATAACCGTTCCTATGATTTCCCTCAGCACTACTTGCTGCGTTCGTGACCTAAGTCATATTTGGTCCAGTCACTAGTTGCCGGCATTAAGCGCAGTGTTAAAAATGCCGTCTGCAGCAGTCAGAGGACGACTGTAGAGAGAGAGCTTTCAAAGAAAAGCTAAAAGTTTTCCAAGACCCAAATCATCAAAAGTTTGGGAATACTTAAAAACTGGCACAATACAAAAAGGTGGTTTGTACACTGTGCAAAGCTTTGATGGTACCACAGCAGCACTAGCGCGATGTTGCACGTCTATATTGTTTCATTAAGCTTCTTAATCGTGGAGATCTTGGAATACCGTATTTCTTAGCGATTTTAGTTAGGGCGCATGAGACACGGCAAAACTTTTACTTTTATACTGTTTCATTAAGCTTCTTAATTGCGGAGATCTTGGAATACCGTATTTCTTAGCGATTTTAGTTAGGGCACATGAGACACGGCAAAACTTTTACTTCTATATTGTTTCATTAAGCTTCTTAATCATGGAGATCTTGGAATACCGTATTTCTTAGCAAATTCAGTTAGACCGCTGTGCACTTTGCTGCGTTGGGCTCTCGTTCTCACTCAGCTTCTCATGTGAATGCACCATAACGCCGTACACTTACTCCTTTGTGTACATGGCTTAGAATGTGAAGTAAGTTTTGAGTGAATGTGGAGGTTATAATCGGGGCTCATTCTGTCGTTACTGTACGTTGGACTTAATGAGACGTGCCCACCTCTAACTATTTTATCTCTGCTATAAGTTTAAGCACTTTGCTTTGTGTACAGAATACCATAAACACATGCTGCACTTTGTTTAATATGGAGCACTTGAGAATTTGATAATATGGATATAAACCCTGTTTACATTTAGTTTTGTGCCATATTATTATGCCATAAAGTTAGTTGTTAAAATAAACGAAGCTTAAATGAGATTCTGAATTAAATTTTTGGAGGAAAATTAATCGTTTAGATTAATCGACTAATCTGAAAAATAGTCTATAGTCTATTTAAATGCATAATTGTCTCGTCTTTTCTAATTTAAATAATATAAATGTTGGTAAGTTGGAGAAGCAGCATGATCTCTGAGAAAGTCAAGTCATTGTTCAGTTGTAAAAAACACCTCCTTCAGTTGAACTGATGGATAGTGGAGCCAGATCTTACTTTCTGGGACTGTCAAGGACAAAGGCTGTGTACTGTATTTTTCTTTGAGACTGACAGGTGCAGAGGTTTCCCTTATGCTAAGGTCACATTACACGACTTTCAAGTTGTTCAGATGGCTGTACAGTTCACACTACACAACTTGATCTCTTGTAATCGGGAGTCTTTTAAGTCGTTGAGGTTTTCACACTACACGATTGATCGGCGATGGGGGTTTCACACACTACACCATCTATCACCATGAGGAATCTCAGACGAGTCTGTCTGGTCTCCCAAACTACGTTTTGTCACTAGAGGTTTAATGATACCATGTGTGAGACAGGATTTTTCCTTCTAAAAATGGTCATCAGAAAGAAGCAAGCGATCCGAGTTGTTTGTGAAAAAGCACGGAGCAAAAAGAAAAGAATCTGGCTGGGTGGGTTTGGCTACTCAATCTGTTCTGCAGAGAGAGTTTGTGCTAAATAAATATTTTTTTCCTGTGTAGCCGTGCCTGTTGACATTTACAGCTCTTTTCCCAGGTTTCCCCTTACCCCGTATCTTGGCTTCTCATTTGCTGCAGCTCGACACCGCACTCTGCCAGTCACAACCTGATCCCAACACTTTTCTACATGATTTTTAGTCGATAACAGGTCCAGATATTTAACATGCTAAATATTTTTCTTGAGTCTCGTGTTGAACAGTTCACACATAGTGAACAAGAGCCGATTTTTGGTCCCAAAGCAAACTCCGATACCCCTCAGAGCTGCTACATCTAGTGGCGACCTGTCAGTGAGCAAAAGTCAGGGCAATTATTGTGTAGTTTGAACTGGGCATTAATTGGGAGAAACCAGTACACAGGCCACAGCTATACTTAGACTAATGGGCACAGAGGTTACATTGTGTTCACTGGGACTGACGGGCACAGAAGCCACACTTTTGTAGGCTGTTTGAAATCCTAGATGTCTTAATATGCTCACTACTTAAAATGCTCATCTTAAATTTCAATGGTATTTTGACTCAAGAACGAGTGAGCATCCGATGCTGCCTTAGTGGTGGAGGCAATCCCAGCATTCAGTGCGGTGCATTTTTTCTTACAGAAAAAAAGATATGGCGGATGGTGCAGAGAAACGAACGAGAACGAGTTATTTTCAAATGTAAATAAATTATTATTGATTTTTAATTTGTATAAACTTGCTTAAGTGTCAATTATTTGGAAATTCGGGCTTGTCAGCGAATTTAACTGTTTTCGGTACACGGAGGGAGATGTTAGTTGACATGCTAGCATGTTGTGCCACTCTATCCTATTGGTTTGAATGGCATGAGGCTAAATGTGTTAGCTTAGTTAGCAAAAACTGATGGAATCGCTGTCTAAGTAGCACGTTCGAATAACCTGCCTTATAAGTCAATGACTTATTAGAATTTCCTCTACTTAGGCAGCTGCCTATGTAGGCAGTAAGACAGCAAGGCAGCTCCCTAGGTTTTGGAACACCCCCTGTGTTTCTTTTAGCTAGACTAACAGCTACGAAACATCTACATCCTTTAGTGCAGGGGTGTCAAACTCAAGGCCTGCGGGCCAGATCCGGCCCGCCGCGTCATTTGATCCGGCCCGCAAGAGCTTAAACGACTGTACGATTGTTGTGATGGTTCGAGTCGTTACAGAGACGCGCTTATAATTTAATGCGCTCCTGCGCCTTTAAGAGACAACGTGACATCGTAGTCATGGCAACTAACTTTAACCTTCGCTAAGAAGCCATGTGACTTTTACGGCAAAGAGAACGCGGGGTAGCGTAGTCAGTAATGTAAACAATAATAAATAAATACAAATAATTATATTGCAATATAATACCCAAGCATCGTCTGTAAGTAGTGGCGTTTATATTCACAGTTGTTAGTAAATGTTTAGTGAGTATATCACAGCGTTTTAGTTACAAATTTACCGTAATTAAATACTGTTGTTACGTTACTATAGCAATTAGTAACTTTACACACAATTTTAACTCGTTATTTTACGTTTGGTTAAATCTGATATTGTACCAGATGTAACACTTGACTACAGCTGTGTGCTTTTACTGTATTAGGTTCTTTATTGTTTTTATTGTTTGTATTTTTACTTCATTCTGGTGCACACAGTGTATCACAGCTGGGAAGCAAATAAACCGACTGTATTCTGAAGGGAGCTGTCTGTCTGTCTGTCTGTCTGTCTGTCTGTCTGTCTGTCTGTCTAGCTGAGAAAGGGGTATAAACTATTAGTGAGGGCAGAATGATTGTCTTAAAAATACACTGTAAAATCCTAAATAAACTGCATCTTTCAAAATGCAGGCTGATTTTGTGACCTGCAAAGTGACACATCCCGCCAGTAGATGATGTTACACATATTTACACATGATCCTAAAATGTACAAGAAGATAAGTAAGAAAATTAAGCATGAGGAGGAAATTTAATGAAAGTGAAAACAAGTTTGTGCTTCAGGAAGCGAAAACGGTGCGTCTCTTGTGTTATGAGGCTGTGTCTGTGGTAAAGTAGAACAATATAAATGCAGAATTCAGCCTCCAAGAAAAACAGCAATGTGACTGCAATCACAGCAGGATACGTTACAATCGGCCCTTTGAGGGCCACAATAATGCTGATGTGGCCCTCGGTGAAAATGAGTTTGACACCCCTGCTTTAGTGTGACTGATTCAAATTTCAAGTACCAGATGTACTTCGGTAGAGCTGAATGAAAGCTGAATGGAAACACAACAGTAGGGGTGCATTAGGGGGCACAGTAGGTGGTGTAGGTGTTATAGTTTCAAAATTACGCTCTTGTTGACCACATACTGTTGAATTGAGAAAGTCATTCAAGTAGAAGTAGAAAGGAAGCAAGTAAGTGGTCGTGAAGTTGCAGATCCCGATCTAGGAAAGCAGGGAGGCTGTTTGAATATAAGAGTTAATACAGTTGTAGAAATTTCCACAGGGAGCACAGTGGAAAGTGACTGTATCAGACAGATCAGGGATGATGGATGAAGGCTGGGAGGAGAGAATGTATTTTCAGCGTCGTGTGTTTATTAAGACTGGCTTGTATCTGAGCGTGGATCTAAAGCGAGGCAGCTGTGTGGAGGAAGTACCGACGGCGCCAGCTCTCGACGGAGAAAACAAAGACGTGCAGGGGAGAAAGAAATGCTAAAGCCGTAATCACGTTAGCAATAGTGAATTAGATTAGTTTTAAATGTTTGTATTATTCATAAAAATACCAGTCGGACCTGGAAATCGTAAGGCTGCTCTAAGTAATCTAACACAAGCTCTGAAAGCGTGCTAGACAGTGCTAGACAGGGTTGTTTAAAAACACTTACGTTCCTTTACCTAGAAAGACAAGAACCTCTGAAATCTGACCCCATCTGATGAATCCGGCGTGTATTTAAATAGTGGATGAGTAATGACCAGGTGCTGGCCCATATTTATCATTTTTATCTGGCCCACATCAACATGAAACGATGGAATTGAGCTTATCTGAAGCTGGCTGACAACGTAACCTTGATGAGTAAAACCTCAGACATGATGTGAAGCAGAACTTGCAATCGGCCAGTTTTCAGTACAGTAAATGCTGCACTTGGTTGAGTCCAGTTGGGGAAGCATTTGTGTCCAGATTTTATATTCTGTGAAAGCCACAGTTTGAGTTATTCCAGTGTTAGGGTAACTCGATTTGTCATGGAGTACAATGTAATGTAATGTTTAAAGAGCCTTTTAAAATAGATTTTAGTCTGTTACCTTATGGGTCTGTCTGAAGACCTAGTGATCTCTCTACATAGACGCATTTTACGTTATCCTACACTAGGGATGTAACGATGCACCACAAAAGGGTTAATAACCGATTCAAAAATTCCACGATTCAAATCAATTTGACATGTAAAATAAATCGATATTCACTTTAAACAGCAGAGGGCACTGGTGCTATATGCCTTGGCTGGTTGACGTCACTGGCGCTATACGTCTGGTTGCCAGATTCAGGTTTTTTTTTTGCCAAATTGGGCTTAATTATTATTATTTTTTGCATAGTTTGTACCTACCTCAGAAATAAAAGGATTCATTCATTATTTAGATGAATAAAAGATAATCACAAATACAATATTTTATTTTCTTCAATTTATTGTCTTCAATTTCAGTTAAAAAAATCAGGAAAAAATCGTATCGTGAATCCAGTACAGTAATCCCTTGCTATATCGCGCTTCGACTTTTGCGGCTTCACTCTATTGCGGATTTTATTTGCAAGCATGTCTAAATTTAAATCGCGGATTTTTCGCTGGTTCGCGGATTTCTGCAGACAATGGGTGTGTTCGAAAAGCTAGGGAGCTCTCTACATAGACGCATTTTACGTCATCATGTGCACGCTCCCGATTAGGAGGCTGTTCCAAATACTAACATGCCTTAATATCCTCACTTCTTAACGTTTCAACATTATTTTCACTCAAAAACGAGTGAGCATCCGACGCTGCCTTGGTGATCAAGGCAATCCCAGAATTCATTGCGCGTCGGGTGCGCTTCTCTCGCAGAAAAATAAACATGGCTGACGGTGCGGACAAACGAATGGAGTTATCAAACGTAAATAAAATATTACAGATTTTTAACTTGTATAAACTTGTACCGAGTGTTTTTATTTGCGAGTTCGGGCTTGTCAGGAAATGTAACTGTTATCGTTACATGAAGGAAGATGTTATATTAACGTTAGCATGCTGTGCTACCTCAATCCATTGGTTTTAATGACAAGATGCTAAATGCTAACGCCGATGGAATCGGGTTATAAAAATAACCATATAAACACATGGTTTTTACTTTGCGGATTTTCACCATTCGCGGAGGGTTCTGGAACGCAACCCCCGCGATCGAGGAGGGATTACTGTATCGTGAATCGCATCACATCATGGGTAGAGTGTATCAATACATCCCTATCCTACACTCTTCTCAGAAGAAGGCATGTCTAAATCTTTAGGTAACTTAAAATGCTGCCTACTGAGGTGCTTTAATTCTAAGCGATAATCTGACTGAATGACAAGGGAGCATCTGATGCTTTATTAGCGATGAAGGCAATGGGACAGTGGGACAGTGGTAGCCTAGTGGGTAGAGCTTTGGGCTATCAACCGGAAGGTCGGCGGTTCAAATCCAGGCTCTGCTGTACAGCCACTGTTGGGTCCTTGAACAAGACCCTTAACCCTTTCTGCTCCAGGGGCACTGTAAGGTGGCTGACCCTGCGCTCTGACCCCAGCTCCCAAAACAAGCTGGGATATGCAAAGAAAGAATTTCATTGTACTGTACACCATATGTATATATGACAAATAAAGTAAATCTTCTACTTCTTCTATCTTCAATCCCAGCACTCAATGCGGCACAACTTTTCTCACCAAAAATGAGAAATATGTCGGATGAATACAGAGCACCAAATGAGGTTATTTTCAAACGTAAATAAATTCTCACTGATTTTTAATTTGTATAAAGATGTACAAGTGTGATTTATTTGCAAATTCGGGACAGGGACAATGGCTGTGTATCAAAGGCTAATATACTGATTTCCTTAACAAGAACCATTGAATTCATACATTTTTTAACACTCCTTTTGTTTTATGTATTGATTTAGTTTATTTGGTGGCTGGAAGGTGTGTGTTGTGCACTGAATACACTTCAGTTTCTGCAATTTGCTGAATTTCACACTCTCAGCTTAATGTGCTAGCTCACCACCACTGAGCTTTCAAGTTCAAACCTCAGCTGTTCTATCGACCTGGTCAGGTGTCCAGCTTGCACAATTGGCTGTGCCTGAGGGAGGGAAGTTATGCATCCTCTGTTGGTTGGTGCACTTGAATGAGGGGTGGATGACTCACGGCCTTGTAATAGTCTACGGCTCTCCTCAGTTGGGGGTGGTGTGCGCCATGGAGGCTGTTACAGTCAAGGAAATTGGAAACAACTGGATTGGAAGGAATCCTACCCACCGTGACCCTGACCAGGCTAGAGTGGTTGTAAAACAGACAATGAATGAATGAATGTTGTAAACAATGCACTTCAGGAGTCTTTGTAATTAAACCAGCTTGTGGGTTTTCTGTTTTGTTTTCTGTGTCTGTTTTATCACTGCTTATCCTGATCAGGGTCGCGGTAGTAACAATATACTGGGCTAAAAGCAGAAAACACCCTGGACAGGTCACAAGTCCATCACACACACCAACACACAATTTAAAATAACTCTAATTAACCTGACTGCATGTTTTTGGACTGTGGGAGGTAACCCACACAGACACGGGGAGAAAATGCACTCCACACAGTGCTACCCACAGAGCCACTGTGCCACCCATTTGGCTTTTATTTTACTTTTTGTCCAAAATCTTAATTCTGTTTGATTTTCTTTCAGATGTATTGTAGCTGTAGAGTTTTGGATTGTGTACAGTTTTTCTTTGTTAAATCTTCAGAGGTCCAGCAGGGGAGCGTAGGGAAACCCCCTAACATGATTATGGTCTTTGAGTTTACTAAACAGGGGCTTTTCTTCCCCTCTTGGTGTTTCCTTCCGCCCCATCTCTGTTGTTGCTAGGCTGGCAGTTGATGTGTGCCAGTATTTGCCTGCCCAGTCAACCTTCGGTGTCTGGTCATTGAACCATCAGTATACAAACAGGCAGCTGTTTGAGAGGTCAGAGGAGCTCGAGTGGATTTTGGTGGTTTATTGTTGTTTTTTTTATCATGATCATTTAAAGGTGTGCATTAAAGGAATATGTTTCGGGAGCCTCAAGTTTCATTCATCAAGTATAGTTTAAAGGATCTGTTGTATTATGCACTAGCAGCCAGAGATAGCACACACAGCGACTTCAGACTCGACTCGGACTTGTTTTAAATGACTCGGACTTGACTCGTGACTATATATATATATATATATATATATACTAGGGCTGTCACACGATTAAAATGTTTTATCGAGATTAATCGCGATTAAAGAACAAAATTACTCTCGATTGATCTCGATTAAAATTTTTAATCGTGTGACAGCCCTAAGTTTATACATTTCGAATTAACGACCATAATTTCAATTAATCGCAAACTAATAATTTAGCAAAATTTGAACAGTTATGCACATTGTTATTGCAAAAATGTGTTTACCAATAAAACATTCATAAAATATGATAAAATTATTAAATCTGAATTCATTTTAGAAAGCACATTATCTGACAAAAGTGAGGATCTTTTCCTGTTTATAACCCTGACACTGAAAACAGGTGCACCAACCATAATGTTTTGATCTAATGTAAGGCATCAATAAAGCATCAAAACAGATATGATTATTTCATAGCTCTATTAAGAAAACCTTTAAATACTGTGTTTGTGCAGAAACAATACTGGGAAATACTGTTCTAAATGACCATTTAAACACCTATAAATACCTGAAACAGTCAAGTTAGCAGACATTATCTATAAGTAATTGACTGTAGCTATAAAAAAAGTGTTAATTAATACAGTCCATGTAAACGCTTAGTCCATATGAATATCAGATACAAATGTGTTTTTAAAAAACTACAAACATCACAAATATAAATCATGTTTATAACCATGTGATAGAATAACCTGAATAAACTGTACAGATGAAACATCACACAGAGCTTCACTTCTCACCGGAGGGGCAGAGCGGTAGAGAGAACAGAGTGGCGACACTCCCATAGGGAACCGTTGGAAAGGGGGCGGGACATATTTTCTGTGCAGCTTCCGGGTTGTGGAGCTCTGTATAGTTCCAAACAACCCATAGAGCCTCATTCATTTCCACTATTTATCCAGCATTTTTAGCTGTTTGTTGCTTTGTTTTAAAAAAAATAATGAATTTAATGTCATTAATATACTTAATACTGTTATTGTTTAGCATTTGCTCAGCACTAAATGTTACATGTTTATCTTAATTAATAGATATAACTGAATTTAGCTTAGTCAGCTAAGCTAAATTATTGACACGAGTCTTTTCACCTAAAATTGATTAATTAAAAGTTGATTAATCAAGAGTCTTGTTACAGAAATGATAATAAAACATCAGAGCCATAATAAATCATTATACTTTTACTTTCATACTTAAGTACATTTGAAGGTAAATTTAGTTTAGTACTTTAGTGGAGGTATTTTTACTTTTACTACTACTTTTACTGGAGTAATATTTTACCTTGGATATCTCTACTTCAACTCAGCTACATGGTTTGTGTACCTTGTCCACCACATACATTAGACAAAATGAACTAGTGCATATTAATTATGAATTAATTCATGTATTACATGTAGAAATAAATTATTACTTACTCATGAAATAGATGAATGAATGCTATGTCATGTACATGCACTATAATGTTAAAGGTGCGGTAGTGTGTTTATGAACCTGTTCATTTAGTGCAGGTAAACCTTATGAATCCAGCCACATGGCTTAGTGTTTAACCAAAATGATTATTATTATGAATCCTCAGGAAAGTGAAGGGAGATTAGTTTATGTAAAAAACAAAACATAAAAAACTGTTTAAACTACTTAATGATATCGCATTATGTAATGTATGCTAATATAATGTACTGTGTGTTAACAAGAACGACCTATTAAGTCATTATAAACATCAATCTTCCACTTCATATACCAAATTGACATTAAAGCAGATGCAGTAAATGTAAAGGCAGGTGAAAATACCCAGAAATTGTACAAATGTTTATTATTTACTGTTTAATATTTCATTTACTGCTGCCTGTCCCATATGAGAACATGACAGTGCTGGGTTTGTTTGGAACTATCGGAGGGTTACATGAACCACGTGACCGCGTGGCGGCGAGATCAAGGAGTGTCGCAACTCTCTCTATCTACGGCTCTGCGGAGGGGGAGCTACACGGTTTTGATGGACAGCTCTAGCAGCCAATGGAGATACTCGTTACAAAGCTTGCGTGATTTCAGTCATCTTTTCATCAACTCGTAAAAAAAGTGAAAACCGCTAAAAGTAGTTTTTCATCGGACAGTTCATGCGCTTTACATCCTAATTCATCTGAAATACAGATAATTACCACAGAGACACACATGTATGTGGCGCAAACAGCCAAATAAAAATAGTTAGATTAAAAATTTTAATCTTGATTAATTTTTTTAATCGCGATTAAAAATTGAACGCGTTAATCGCGTTAATTAACGCGTTAAACGACAGCCCTAATATATACACATTCTGCTCTCTAATAACGCTCTGGCCATCTTAACCCGCAATGCACGCAATGGCTAAATGTTCCAGCCAGTTTGCTATGTAGTGATAAAGCGTCACGCCCTACTTAAAATGGTGGAATACCCTACATAGTGCACTTCACAGTAACAAATAATGTGAATGGAACGCTCCTACACAATTGGCGCTAATGATTGTAAGAACCGCTTTCTGAACCAATCAGACCTTCTGATTTCAATTGTTAGTAAGAAATGCTGTTATTTGCATTTATTCAGTTTACAGCGTCACACAGATGATTGTCAATGAAACGCTTGATTGGCTTTCTAACGAGTTCGTGTTTTACTTCACAACTGGGAAAAGGTTTTTAATTATAAGCACATTTACAAAATAACGGATTATATTCCTAATGGGACACACAGGTTTAAATTTAATAGCATCTGGAACAACATAAGCTAAGGTAAGCAGTGGTTATGGATTTTTTGCCGTGTTTGGGATTTTGGCCGCTGTGCTGTAATTTGCAATGAAAACAAAACATCAGTTTAAGCTTTTAACTGGTACCTAAGAAAGTAAAGGCACTCAGTAAAACGTTGCTAATCTGTTGTTTTTATCTGAACTTACATTTTAGTTGTTTATTTCTACGCTACATTTCCATTATATGCTTTGTGTATATTATATTGACTCGTGACTTGACTCGGACTCTAGCCTAAAGACTTGTGACTTGACTCGGACTCGAGCCTAAAGACTCATGACTTGACTCGGACTCTAGCCTAAAGACTCGTGACTCGACTCGGACTTGTATTTTGTGACTTGTGAACATCTCTGCTAGCAGCTAGTACTGAGATATTAATAGACTAGAGTAAGATTAACACATTGTGCATGAAAAAAAGATTTGAGACTAGGGCTGGGTATCGCCACTAATTTCCTGGATCGATTCGATTCACAAGGTCCTGATTCGATTTGATTTCTGATTCGATTCGATTAGATTTCAATTCAACACATTTAGGCATATTTGAGTTACATTAACAGGTTTTGTTTAAATATGTAAAGATATTCAGAGAACGAATGTGATAATTGTACAAAGAACACTCATTATTAAAAATATTTGTGTATTTTGTTTACATAAATAATTAATCCAAAACAGAAAACAGTAACATTCATTTTTTATTATTATTTTATATGTCTGACACGCTACAACATTGTAAATGTAATGTACAGTAGTGTTCAAAAAATAGCAGTGATTTTAAAAAAGCAAATAAAGCACAAAATCATTATAATAACTTTTATTTCCATAAATGCAAATGCACTGAAAATACTACACTTTCAATTCTAAATCAAAACATTAACTAAATGTAGCCAGTTTGTGTTCATCCTTTACAGAAAGTTAAGAAAAATTAATATTAGGCTGTTCAAAAAAATAGTAGTGCAGCATTTTTCTTTAAAAACTCAAAAAATGTATCTATAAACTGAAAAAAATGTTTGAGGTTCCACTTTACTTTAAATTACTGAATTAATATTTAGTGGCATAACAATTGTTTCTGAGATCTGTGTTGTATGGAGTCGACCAACTTCTGGCACCTCTGAACAGGTATTCCAGTCCAGGATGATTAGACGACATTCCACAGTTCTTCTGCATTTTTGGGTTTTGCCTCAAAAGAACGCGTTTCAGATGTCAGACCACAAGTTCTCTCTGGGATTGACGTCAGGGGATTGGGCTGGTCACTCTATTACCTCAATCTTGTTTGTCTGTAACCAAGATGTTTTGGGTCATTGTCATGTTGAAACCCATTTTAAGGACATTTCTTCTTCAACATAGGGCGACATGATCTCCTCAAGTATTCTGATATATTTAAATTGATCCATGATCCCTCGTATGTGATAAACAGACGTAACACCATGGTCAGAAAAACATCCCCATATCATCATTTTGTACCACCATGCTTTACTGTCTTCACAGTGTACTTTGGCTTGAATTCAGTGCTCAGGGGTCGTCTGACATACTGTCTACGGCCACTAGACCCAAAAAGAACAATTTTGCTTTTACCAGTCCACAAAATGTTGAACCATTTCTCTTTGGACCAGTCAATGTGTTCCTTGACAGATTTTAACCCATTCAGGACACGTCTTTATCTTAACAACGGGACTTTGCAGGAGTTCTTGCTTGTAAATTGGCTTCACTTAATCATCTTCTGTACTCACTGGTAACTTCAGATGTTCCTTGATCTTTCTGGAGGTGATCACTGGCTGAGTATTTGCCATTTTGGCTATTCTTTGATCCATTCAAACAGTAGTTCCACACTTCCTTCTGCGTCTTTCAGGTTTTGGTTGTCACTTCAAGATATTTGAGATAATTTTAGCTGAGCAGCCAATAATTTGCTGCACTTCTCTGTATGTTTTTTCCCTCTGCAATCAACTTTTTAATCAAAGTACGCTGTTCATCAGAACAATGTCTGGAACAACCCATTTTACCCAGTATTTCAAAAGGAAATGTGCTATGACCAACCTGTGCAACATTTGCCCCCTCCTACATTAAATAAGGGCCAAAACTGACACACGTTCTTCTGCAGAATGAATGACTTCACCAATTAAACACCTCACTGCTATTATTTTGAACAACCCCCTTTCAATCAATGCTTCGATTACTCAGAATGAGCATGTCCTAATTGTTGGGTTTGTTTTGTTTTCATTACTCTACTACACTTTCAAGTACATTTTTTGCTATGTAGAAATATCACTTCTACTAAAAACAGTGATTCATCAGGTTAATGGTTTTGGACTGCTATTTTTTTGAACACCACTGTAAACATACACCTGGCTGTTGAGCAGCTTATGCCAAGTTTACACTACACGACACTCTGATTAACACCTGGTCGCTGTAATGTTCACACTGACTGATCGGCGATGGGGGGTTTTACACCACACCATCTATCACCAGGGGGAATCACAGGCGAGCTTCTCTGGTCTCCAAAACTACGTTTTGTCACGAAAACACACGTGAGAAGTGATGAAAGGTTTAATGAAACGACGTCCAAACATGCACATCAACAAGTAGCGAGAGATCAAAGTTTGTGCGCTGCTGAAATAAATGAATCTGAGTGGATTTGGCAACACGAGCAGCATGGCTTGTTCTATAGTGAGTTGGAGGTTAATAAATATTTTGTTTTGTAGAGAACAATCAGGTCAGAAATACTGTAAAACTCACGTGTGCTGATGTATTCTGATAGAAACTATATTGCGCTCCACCACCTGTTTACAACCTCTCCCCTGTGTTTCCCCTCGCTGTTTCTCACATTGATTGAGAGCCGAGTTTTGATCGCAGAGCGAACACAGAGTTCCTCCCGAATCCAGCACCGACCCGTCGCCGAGCGAAAATCAGTGCAAAAAAATGTGTAGTGGTCATAACTTGAGCTTCTGCCATGCTGAACTGATGTGCAGGTCAGATCTCGTTGCATGAAAAAACACTGGCTGGTCACGCGAAATTAAAGGGGGTAACAGATTTCCGTGTGCACCGTAAAAAGGGGCGTATTTAAAAGATCGATCTCGCGTTTATATGAATCGATATCGGATCGTTCAAATAAAGATCGATTCGAATCGAAAAATCGATTTTATAAACCCACCCCTATTTGAGACATTTGAATTTAGATATACAGTGTTACCTTGAAACTCGACGTCTTTTAGTTCTGGGAGTGCCGTCGATTTTAAAAGGCGTTTAAAATCTAGGTATTTCAAGGTATTTTTTCCGTAAGGATGTATAGGAAACCTGTATCATGTGTGTGTTGCTGTGTCGTTGTTTTAATACATTAAACCATGTCAAGCTTTTTTTTTAATGATAATCATTGTAGACTCTCGGAAAAGCTCTCAACACCTCGAGCTATAACACAAGTTTAAAAGTGAAACAGTGAAGAAATTCCAGCTAAACACAGATACATGTGGATGCTTTCAGAGTGAATTTGACGGTTATTCCTCACAAATGCAGATTCGTCTCGTATTCGCTGTTCATTGTTAATCTAAGTGGCTGTTCATTGTTAATCTAAAAAATAAATAAATAATTTTTGGTTAAAAAAAGCTGAAAACAAGATTTTGAGTTGAGTTACCACTAAAGGTACCACTGTATAAGGATCGAGATAGATAGATAAATTCTTTATTTACTCAGAGGAAAATTATTTGTTGTGTATTCAGTTTCTGGGTGGATTGTAGAAGATCCATGGGTGTATTAGCACTACTCAAATGCATCACCCCCCTCCTTTCCCCCCCCAAATGTAGTCATTTCTTATTTCGTTACTGCAGCTCCATTGCCACTTGCACCATCCCTGCCCCGGCCGAGGAGAGCTGCAGACTATCACACTATCTCTGACACGTGCAGTTGCTGGCCACTTCTCTTCACCTGCTAGCAGTGGGCACTTTAACCGCTGGGCAGTTGTAGCCTAGTGGTTAAAGTGCTGGACTAGTAAGCAGAAGGTCGCTGGTGCAAACCCCACCACTTCCAGGTTGCCACTGTTGGGCCCTTGAGTGAGGCCTTTAATGCCTAGTTCACACTACACAGTCACCGCTAGATGTGGCAGCTCGGGAGCAACTCGCCGTTCGCTCTGCGATCTAAACTCGACTCTCGATCGCTGTGTGTGAACTGTTCAACAACTCGATCCGAGCGGCTCGCCGAGCACTCGGCGACTGAGGAGAGATGTCTAGCATGTTGAATATCTGGGTCAGTCGGTTGCGACTGGCAATGAATGTGGTGAGGGGGATAATATAGTTTCTATCAGAATACATCAGCAAACACAAGCTTTACAATATTTGTGAACTTATCGTCCACGCCACACCATAATACCCACACTGCATTACAAAATATATTTATTAACCTCCAACTCACTACAGAACACAACAATCCATACTGGTCGCGTTGCCAAATCCACTCTGATTCATTTATTTTTTCTCCTTGATTTTACGCTGCACATCAGCGCACAAACAACTTTGATCGCTCGCTACTTGTTGATGTGCATTTTTGGACGTGGTATCATTAAACTCCTCGTCACTTCTCGCGTTTGTTTTCGTGATAAAAAGTAGTTTGGGAGACCAGAGAAGCTCTCCTGCGATTCCAGTTGGTGATAGATGGTGTAGTGTGAAACCCCCTATCGCCGATCAGTCGTGTAGTGTGAAATACACACCGACTTGAAAGACTCCCGATTACAAGAGATCCAGTCGTGTAGTGTGAACTGTTCAGTGACCTGACAACTTGTAAAGTCGTGTAGTGTGAACTTGGCATAACACTCACTTGCTTAGACTGTATACTGTGAGCCAAATCCCTAACAGAAAGTCATGCTGTTCCCTTGTTGTACACCCAGGCAGCCAAATCTTATTGATCCTGTAAGACAGTTAGCCTAGCTACTGATCACCCAATGTTGTTCATGTACATTAGAGCTTCCATTTTTAGCTTGTACACAAAATAAATCAACCCAACCATCAGGACCTTCCCACACGACATGAATGTGGCATTAAGTACCATCCATTAGTGACACAAAACGTTCATTCAGATCAGAGCGACCGGTTTGTCATGTTTGCTCCTGTATTGCACAACGTAAGCTCGAACAATCAGCCATTGTGTCGTGTTTGCAGTGCGGTTCATCCCTGCACGCTTGTGTTCTTTCATTTACTCTGAACTCTGTGTGATCTGATGGAATGTCTTATTTTATTAGTGTAACGCCTGCATTCTGGTTTACTTGTGTGGTGTGTTGCATTGTGTTGTAGTGTGCTACACCATATATATATATATATATATATATATATATATACAGTATATGTGTGTGTAAGTGAAAGGCAAGAACACAACTCAAACCAGCACGCTCTTCCTGCAGCTTGATAAATCATTATGTCGTTAGAGTGTAACAGCTTCCCGGAATCCGTTTTAAACGACCCCCTGTCCTCTCTCGCTTTTTCTTCTTCGCTTCGTCCCAATCCCCCCCCCCCCCCCCAATCCTTCTCCACTCACCCATGGCCCGGAGTCTCGAAGGAAAGCTGTTGTACCGGTTTAACAGCAGCAACCGGTGCTGTCGCTAACCTCAGAGAGCAGACTAGAGCCCGAGGACAGAGAGAAAGGAAGGAAATAAACAGGGTAGAAGACACAATGAGATTGTGCAGTAAGAGTGTGTGAGAATTACATCTATCCCTGTTATTAAGGAGGAGCAGCGGCTCTATAATTATCAACCAGCTCTACTCGACTGCAGCCTGGTGAAGCAACAGTCATTCAGGTGTTAGAAAGCGACAAATCCGCCAAATATAGCAAATGGTTCTAATTTATTTATTTATTAGGATTTTAAACTATATGCAGTTCCACGAGACCATGGAACTGATCAGCCATAACATTAAAATAGGGCCAGTGATAGCTCAGTGGTTAAGGTACTGGACTAGTAAACAGAAGGTTGCCGGTTCAAGCCCTGCCATCACCAAGTTGCCACTGTTGGGTCCCTGAGCAAGGCCCTTAACTCTCAATTGCTCATCGTGTTGCGCTCATTGTGTACGTCGCTTTGGATAAAAGCGTCTGCTAAATGCTGAAAATGTAAATTAAAACCACCTCCTTGTTTCTACACTCACTGTCCATTTTATCAGCTCCACTTACCATATAGAAGCACTTTGTAGTTCTACAATTACTGACTGTAGTCCATTTGTTTCTGTGAATGTTTTTTAACCTACTTTTAATGGACAGGACCCCCACAGGACCACCACAGAGTAAGTATTATTCGGGTGGTGGTGGATCATTTTCAGCACTGCAGTGACAATGACATGGTGGTGGTGTGTTAGTGTGTGTTGTGCTGGAGTTTGTAAATACTGTGTCCACTCACTTTCCACTCTATTAGACACTCCTACCTAGTTGGTCCACCTTGTAGATGTAAAGTCAGAGATGATCGCTCATCTATTGCTGCTGTTTGAGTTGGTCATCTTCTAGACCTTCATCAGTGGTCACAGTACGCTGCCCATGAGGCGCTGTTGGCTGGATATTTTTGGTTGGTGGACTATTTTTAGTCCAGCAGTGACATTGAGGTGTTTAAAAACTCCATCAGCGCTGCTGTGTCTTATCCACTCATACCAGCACGACACACACTAACACACCACCACCATGTCAGTGTCACTGCAGTGCTGAAAATGATCCACCACCTAAATAATACCTGCTCTGTAGTGGTCCTGAGAGAGTCCTGACCATTGAAGAACAGCATGAAAGGGGGTTAACAAGTGTTTCTGTAGAGGCTTTAAAGTAAGTCTGATGGCTAGTGCTAAGTTTATAAGTAAGATGATAACTTGTTTGTACTTCTTAAAGTCGTGTAACATATTACAGATATGATTGGGGATTGGACATACTAGCTATTAGGAGGTGTGCACTCAGTGTCAGTCCCAAGCCTGGATTAAAATAAGAAGGGTTGTCTCAGAAAGGGCAACAGAATTACACCGACCAGGCATAACATTACGACCACTGACAGGTGAAGTGAATAACACTGATTATCTCTTCATCACGGCACCTGTTAGTGGGTGGGATATATTAGCCAGCAAGTGAACATTTTATCTTCAAAGTTGATGTGTTAGAAGCAGGAAAAATGAGCAAGAGTAAGGATTTAAACGAGTTTGACAAGGGCCAAACTGTGATGGCTAGACGACTGGGTCAGAGCATCTCCAAAACTGCAGCTCTTGTGGAGTGTTCCTGGTCTGCAGTGGTCAGTATCTATCAAAAGTGGTCCAGTGGTAACCAGCGACAGGGTCATGGGCAGCCAAGGCTCATTGATGCACATGGGGAGCGAAGGCTGGCCCGTGTGGTCCGATCCAACAGACGAGCTACTGTAGCTTAAATAGCTGAAGAAGTTAATGCTGGTTCTGATAGAAAGGTGCCAGGAAAGTAGTCATAATGTTACTCTATGTTATGTTATGTATAAACTGTGCCAAATCAGGTATGCAGACCAGAACGATGTGCTGTAGCGACCCCTAAATATGACGCCATTTGAGGGACAAATGATTCACTGTGACAAGTGTTCCATAACAGAGCCAGAAATGGTGTAATTAGCTGTTAGTCAGACTCTCCACCCCTACTTCAGCATAATCCTGGCTTGATGATACTTGTAGAAGGATTTCGTTTGAGTGTCTGTGAGGAAGGTCACGGTAACACACCGAGGAAAAGAGACTGGCTTACAGTACTGTGACCGTATACTCTCTAAGCAGTTGAGGCTTAAGGGCCAACAGTGGCAACCTGGCAGTGGTAGGGCTTAAACCAATGACCTTTTGATTAGTAGTCCAGCATCTTATCCTCTAGGCTATAACTGCCCTAAACAGTGTTAAACGATGGTTTTAGTCTCTCAGACACACTGTTCTCATAAAGCTGTATGTGGTACATTTCCTGTGTGTGTGTGTGTGTGCTCTTTATACAGTAAACCAGACCTGCAGCTCCTTACCCAGGCTTACTAGCATTATCCCTGCGGCTTGATAACATCTGGAGTGGCTCATACCCCCCTCATACTCCCCTCGTTCCCTCCGCGGTCCCTCGCCGTCTCAGTGCCGCCTGCTGCCACAGAGCGACTGAGCCGTAGATTCACTTAGCTTTCTGCACCCAGTTTCAGGAGCTAAGAATAAATGCAGTTTTGCTTCATGTTCTTGGTAGGATGCAAACTGTGCTTTGTTTCCTGGTCATTTATCTGCAGGTTTAAGGGGGATTATTAGATTATTAGGCACTTACTGGTGACTAGTCTTGCTCTTAATTTCTTTGGTCTACCTAATTTTCAGGTCAGCTTTATCGTTATGCCCATAGTGTGTCCTGCAGCTGTATAGTTTATCATTTTTACAATTTTACCACAGATTTTACACCCTGCACCTTAAAAAGAACACAATTTGTGGACAGTAGCAGTCGAATACTTATAGGGTCTGTCTCAAACACTAGTGAGCTACCTTGCTGCCCACTGCCTACCTAAACAGCTGCCTAAATAGAGAGGGTTCTGACTGACACCGAATTTTTGCATTTGAGGAGGGTATATTCGCCTCCGACGTGTGCGCAGTTCACTGACCCCCTCTTATTCACCCATATTTTGGTGGATAGGCATGGA
The DNA here is from genome assembly GCF_030014385.1 of Trichomycterus rosablanca. Taxonomy (NCBI): domain Eukaryota; kingdom Metazoa; phylum Chordata; class Actinopteri; order Siluriformes; family Trichomycteridae; genus Trichomycterus; species Trichomycterus rosablanca. The sequence continues at coordinate 43,054,118 of NC_085989.1, read as the reverse complement.
GAGTCACACACTGATCTTAATCTCGCATTCATGCACTTCTATACAGGCACATCGGGCTACTAACAAGGGTCCTTAAACAACCCACTTTTTAGTCCAGTGTTTTCCCACCCAGCAAACTAATGGCCAATTTTGTCTACCACAGGCACTGCCAATAGTGCCTGCTAGGGGGCGCCCAGGCGACCGGTAGCAGAGCTGAGATCCGAACTCGGAGAGTTCAGAATTCCAGTGCGGTGTGCTAGTGGAATATCGCATGGAACTTTAGAAGGACTATTGAGATGCTCTAGTTAGACAGAGATTATGTCATCAGCTGTCCCCGCCCACTACCACAGCTTATTAAGAAGACTGGGTGATATTAAAGCTACAAAGAAATGACAGATTCAGAATAAATTCCCAGTTTTGTAATGGGATGTCTGTTTAAGCTCATGGTCAGGTGTCCCAATACTTCTGTCCATATAGTGTACGTTTGATTTCATGCACCTTTTAGAACTAGGTTTGGCTACATCAGCCACACCCAGTTCTAATAGCCATGAAGTGTATGTAAAAATGAATCAATGAACACTTAGCAAAGGGACACAAGCCTTTTTTCCTATATGGAATATGGACAAAAGTACATGAACAAAAGTATTGGGACACCTGGCCACAAGCTTAATAGACTGTAAGTCGCTCTGGATAGGAGCGCCTGCTAAATAACAAAAATGTAAATGTTTTCCTTCAATTGTCCTCCCAATGTAGCTGTATCTAATTACCCTATTGCATTTCACTTCCTCTTTACTGCTGCTGACCTCCACTACTGACAGAGGAGAGCCATGACTAACACACGCCCCCTCCGACACGTGTGCAGTAGCCGGCAACATCTTTTCACCTGCTAGAGACGAGTTCATATGGGGCTCAGTTTCACACATGGAGAGTCATGCACTGATCCCCATTATCCTTTGTCTCTGTGCAGGCGCCATCGATCAGCCAGCAGAGGTCGTAACTGCAGCAGTTATGAGGAATCCAACACAATGGACGAGCCAATCATTGTCCATGTAGGCGCCCAGCCTGCCGATAACAGAGCTGAGATCCGAACTCATGAGTTGCTAGCATGTTTTACCGCTTCACCACCTGAGCGCCACACGAGCTTTTAAAGAACGTTTCGTTATGAATATCAGACATTCAGCATAACCCATAAAAAATTCCATTAGCACAGAGGTTTGATCTGATGTCAGCCGCTCTGTTTTCCGAACGCCCTTTTATTACAGCAGGAGCAGAGAAGTGTCTCTTGCTGTCAGCCTCCTCCTGTCTCTTCCTGAGCCCTCGCCCCTGGTGCTTCAAGCTTCCTTGCCAATGTATAGGGTTCTCTACTGGTTTAGAACACAGCCTGGCTAAAAATACCACCCCCTTCTGGCTTAGCATCCAACACCCAGCGTGAAGGAGATAAAGGAAAGGTGAAAGATGATCTGGATGGGAGCGTTTGAAGGCTCTGGATGCTCACGTATTCTGTTTACATGGGTACCAGAAATTCTTAAATGGCGTCAGTTAAATTTTAACAGTGCGTTCGTGTAGGGATGCTAATGATGCAGGTGAAAATGGTCGTTTAAATTTATTATTTATTTCCAGCAGCTGAGTGTTGATGTGTAAATAAGGAGCGAAGCTGGAGCACCTCCGAGAGCACCTCTGAGAGCACTCGTCTGGCAAAAATCTGACACCCCCTTAGCACGTATTCATAGCACGTACGCTGATAAGACAGAACATTATGCAAAAATTAGCATAGCAATGGCTACTTTATCACATTTGTGCATGTGATGGTCAGAAATATAGTACATTTATATAAATGATTAGCATAAAGACCTGAGTGACCTTGATTAAGGTGATATCATTATGACCAAATTACTAGAAGTATCTCTAAAATAGCACAGGCAGCCGTGCTAAATGACTAGAAGTATGCCAAAGGACTAGAAGTATCTCTAAAATAGCAATGGGTGCTCACAGGCAGCCGTGCTAAGTACCCACAGACAGTGGTCTGAGGAGGGACAAGCCACAAACCAATGACAGATTGTTAGGCGGCCAAGACTCACTAATGTCAGAGGACATGAAGGATATGGAGTCTGGTACTCACCAGCTCACCAACAGAAGATCTACTGTGGCTCAAACCGCAGATCTTTTGAATCCTGGTGAAGAGGTCAGTGTGCCACAACACACAGTGCATCCAACCCTTCTGTGTACAGTCAAAGTGCCAATACTATGTGTACATTCACATAAGAAGCGGCAAAACTGCTTTTGCACCAGCTGTGCCGTTGTTTCCTATGGAGTGTGGCGGTGCTTCCCTAAGAGGTTTTAATACATTAATACCCTTCATTCTTTTAATACATTAAACCATGTTAAACCTTTTTTTTACGATGTGTTTTAGACTCTCGGAAAAGCTGATTCTCACAATTTCTCAGCACCCCGAGCTGTAACACAAGTTTAAAAGTGAAATGGTGAGGAAAAATTATGTTTTTTTTCCATAATTAAGCCTGTGGTTTTGGAATGTCCAGTATGAGCATGGTCAGGTGTGCATATACGAGGGTTCTTCAAAAAGTTTCAGCACATTTTAGACTTTATTTATTAAGAATTTCAAAAATGAATGACATCACTTTTCTACATAGTCGCCCTCCAATTTTTCCCAGTGTCATACCGACTTTTTAAGGCCATCAGCAAATAATGTTTTTGGTTGAGTGCGTAGCCACTGATGCACCATGCTTTAACAACATCATCACATGACAATGTTCTTCCCCTTAAGGCTTCTTTGAGTGTCCAAAAAGGTGGAAATCAGATGGAGCTAAATCCAGACTATAAGCTCTCTCAGTCTCTCAGACACGACCAATTACTACTCCTCCCACCCTCAACGTTTCCAACCAAAATATAAAAGTGCTGAAACTTTTTGAAGATCCCTAGTACATTTTGGTAATATAGTGGTACAAACACACTTTTTAGGATTCGCCAGGTCACATCTTGTGAGAATATTTGCTTTATGACTCACATCCTCATTGCAAATGTTATGTAAACATGCATTTGCTGTTGGCTTGAATTTCAGAACTTGCTGCTCAAGGTAGGAGCCGTTCTGCTCCACTAGCAGCATAGTTCTCTAGAAACGGTCGTCCTCTACCAGCTTATCCTGAAGCAGAAGAGTAAAAGTCTACTATTACTGTTTCTTCGAATAAACCGATGCCTGAACACGTCTTCAGACCGATCTTGAAAGCCATGCGAAGCGCCAGAGTAAAGCTTTTCCTTTTGTAACTCAAATAACTTCGATGTTTCGTCAGTATGTACAGAACTAAAAGGCCGATCATGTTTACAGAGGATCCTGCTGTCAGGGTTTGATCCCCCCGCTGAAGGAGATTACGTAGTCACTTTGAGAAGGATCTGCTGCTATGGTGAACTTGAGCCTGATCAAGCAAGAGCTTTGAATGTTCAAGAGTACACGGTCACAAGACCCAATAAATCACGCCACTCTCTTCCATGAACGCTCAGTGACTCAGCCGTAAGAAACCGGGCACGGATTACGGGTCTTAAGTGATCGTATTTTGTCATTTCTGTTTTTACTTTGTTTTGATCTTTGTGGTGAAACAGCAGTTCCAAAGAATTTCAACAACTAGCCATAACAAGAACCTTTTTTAAATGAACCAGCTTTTGTTTTTATGCATTTTCTCCCCTTTTCTCCAGATGTTACAGCGTCCATTTTTTACCCAATTGCATAATGCTTCCTCTCTACTAGTGCTGAGGAGAGCCAACTGACACGCACCCCTAATTCAAATAAATACATTCTTGGATTCAGGGCAGGTTAGATATGAAGCTAATGGTGTCCATTTACTTTACGCACTGCTTAAGCATTTATCATTGTAATAGAAGCCATTTGTTATGCTTCCTCTCTGCTGGTACTGAACCCCGCCCCGATTGAGGAGAGCGAACTGACACACACCCCCTCTGACACGTGTGCATTAGTCGAATGCATCTTTTCACCTGCACAAGGCGAGTTCATATGCGGGTCAGCCCTGTGTACGGAGAGACACACCCTGATCAACGCATTATCCCTCGATCAGCCAGCAGAGGTTGTAATTGCATCCGTTATGAGGTCCCTATCCGGCTTTTCCCTCCCTGTATGAACAACAAGCCAATCGTTGTTCGTTTAGCCACCCAGCCGAATGGCAGAGCTGAGTTTTGAACCGAGGAGTTCGAAATGTCAGCTCTGGTGTGCTAGTGTGTTTTACCGCTGCGCCACCTGAGCGGCCATAATTGAACAGCTTTCTTCATGAGCAGTTGATCCTTGGGTTCAGGCCTCACACCAAATGGTCCTGGGTTCGATTCCCAGGTGAAGCGGTGTGGGTCCTTTCTGTGTGGAGTTTGCATGTTCTCCCTGTGTCTGTGTGTGTTTTCTCCCACAGTCCAAGGACGTGCAAGTGAGGTAAATTGGAGATACAAAATTGTCCATGACTGTGTTTGATATTAAACTTGTGAACTGATGAATCTTGTGTAACCTGTTCTGTTATAAATGTAACCAAACTGTGTAAAACATGATGTTAAAATCCTAATAAACAAATAAAATAAATATTTTCTTGGATTCAGGGCAGGTTAGTTATAAAGCTAATGGTGTCCATTTACTTTAGGCACTGCAAAAGCATTTACCATTGTAATCGAAGCCATTTAAAACACATTAGTATGTTATAGAAGGTTTTAAAACTACTATGAAGACAAAAACAGCTCTGTATTGATTATTTTATTGATCTAAGCTAAAAATCTTTACACTTACTGATTGACTACTATCTTGCTCATTTTCCATATAACTAGAAATATGTAAAGCTTGGTGCTTGAGCCCTTAAATTCCCAGTTCTTGTATTATCTTTCATATCTTCAATGGTTTTTAAGAAATCAAACAATTCATGACAGCACCACTCTAAAGTGCTACCAGCCAGTCTCACTCATTTACCCTACATACACCAATCAGCCATAACATTAAAACCACCTCCTTGTTTCTACACTCACTGTCCATTTTATCAGCACTTTGAAGTTCTAAAATTACTGACTGTAGTCCATCTGTTTTTCTACATACCTTTTTAGCCTGCTTTCACTAATTGTCAGGGCCACCACAGCACCACCACAGAGCAGGTATTATTTAGGTGGTGGATCATTCTCAGCACTGCAGTGACATGGTGGTTGTGTGTTAGTGTGTGTTGTGCTGGTATGAGTGGATCAGTAACAGCAGCACTGGTGGAGTTTTTAAATACCGTGTCCACTCACTGTCCACTCTATTAGACACTACCTAGTTGGTCCACCTTGTAGATGTAAAGTCAGAGACGATCGCTCATCTATTGCTGCTGTTTAAGTTGGTCATCTTCTAGACCTTCATCAGTGGACACAGGATGCTGCCCACGGGGCACGGTTGGCTGAATATTTTTGGTTGGTGGACTATTTTTAGTCCAGCAGTGACAGTGAGGTGTTTAAAAACTCCATCAGCGCTTCTGTGTCTTATCCACTCATACCAGCACAACACACACTAACACACCACCACCATGTCAGTGTCACTGAAGTGCTAAGAATGATCCACCATCTAAATAATACCTGCTCTGTAGTGGTCCTGTGAAGGTCCTGACCATTCAAGAACAGCATGAAAGGGGGCTAAAAAAGTATGCAGAGAAACAGATGGACTACAGTCAGTAATTGTAGAACTACAAAGTGCTTCTATATGGTAAGTGGAGCTGATAAAATGGACAGTGAGTGTAGAAACAAGGAGGTGGTTTTAATGTTATGGCTGAGTGTATACATTCAGGATGTCGATCAGCGGCACAAAGCGACGTTGCCTAATTACTTGTGATACCACAAACACACACACACACATCTACTGGAAAAGCACTCTCTGTGGTAATGGCCCTTATTTAAAGTGCATTAGGATATTTTCAGAAGGATTAAAGCATCGCTCAAGACAAAAGCACTTCCCCGTTGTGTTCATGTTACTGATGTGTCTCCGTGCTTCCTTTTGCTTCTGTTATTTTCTCTGGTCAGACTGAGAAAATTGATTTAGAATTGATTTCATGTAGGTTTATGAAGACGCCGACCACAGTTTTAACATTTCAAGGAGAAAATGACTCAGTGTATCTAGAAACAAGTTTAATTTGAAGGAAACCCTTCATAAAAAATTATATGTTTGGCTCAGATGTTATCGCTAAGCCCAAGAAGAGTTCAAGTTCAAGAGTTTGTCATTTCAGCTCTGTACAAGCGCATATTGATATGAAACAACGTTCCACCAGGACCAGGGTGCAACACAGAACACAACTGCAAAACAATATGATATACACAGTGCAGATAAACAACAGTACAATACATACAAGAGACATTTCTGATCCTAGGAATTGAGGGAGACAAGACTAGAGACAAGAGTAGTGTTGGCCAGTACATGGTACTGAGTTAATGAGCTACATATATTAAAAACTAAGGTGCAATAAATGCAATATTGTGCAAATGAATCTGGTTTTGGTCGACTGAAAGATGGCTTTGCTGGTAAGAGCTCCAGACAATCTCTACGTTTCTTGTGTTTTACTGTTTTAATTATTTTTTTAATTTTATTATTTTTAAGTTTTCCTGTCACCCAGTGGATTGAACTTCCTCTGTCTGTCCGAACATCTGAGTCTCTTGCTGTCTTTAAAAAATGATTAAAAACCCACCTTTTTACTAAGCACTTAAGCTGACATGTACTTACTTACTAACACTCTTATTCATTTCTTTTTCATTTCTATAAAAAAAAAAACACTTTGGTTCTAACAGGTTTTAGCAGATGTGTTCTTGGACTGTTGTCTACTTAAACTAAAGTAAGGTAATGTTTACTATGGAAGCTCTTCTGTAAGTCGCTCTGGATAAGAGCGTCTGCTAAATGCAAATGTACCCTCCCTATTCTCTCTTTTTGTCCCTATTTCATGTAGGCTTATTAAAGACACCAACCACAGTTTTCAAATTTTAAGGAAAAACAGACTCAGTGTATCTAAAAACAAGTTTAATTTGAGCCAAATGTGAGCCAACTTGTGTTATTTTCTGTGTATACGTCTCCCCATTATTTTACATTAGCCTAAAATATATGCAAGTCCATGGGACCATGGAACGCATTATAGCAGAGGTGGGTAATTACATTTTCCAAGGGGTCACATAAGAAACTGTTACTGTTGTGGAGGGCCGGACCAATATGGTGAACTTTATTCTGCTCAATATTAATAAAATGTATTTTTATTGCCTACATTTTACAGTTCTGTTAATCTGTTACTGTTAAGAGTAAATGTTACAATCAGAAAATGAAAAGCAGGCAGTTGGATGTGTAAAACTGTATAAAAAGTCTGTGTTGGTTTGCAGTTTAGTTAGTGAAGCTTCAGATGTGACGCTCTGCATCGTTCAAGTTCTTGTATTTCTCTGTGTTTAGTACCGTAACGGCGATATAAACCCTAGATTTAAATTGTGATCCTTAAACAGCCTTACACCTGACCTTTTAAGTTCATGTCTTGTTAAAAACTCTATCGTCTCTGTCAGTCGCGCTCAGTTCTGTTCGCCGACACATTACGGTGAAGCTGGATACACTCGTCTCACACACACGTAAATTTAAACACGGAAATGTAAAGACATAGCGCTCCCATCAAAATAAAAACAATTCTGTTATATGGCAGGTGTAATGTACATTTATTTACGTCTGATTTTTAATTGCCACTGACCTCGCGCGGGCCGGTTGGGGCCGTTCAATGCCCAGGTCTGCATTATAGGCTTACCACACATCCTTATGGGAAAACATACCTTGAAACTCAACACCACTCCCAGAACCAATTGATGTTGATTTTCTTTTTTTTTTTTTATGCATTTTCCTCCCCATTTAGCACACTAAATTTTGTCTTCCGCTGCTACGAGATACCAGATTGCATCCATGGAGAGCATGTCGCTGTACACGCCTCTTCCGACACGTGCACAGCCCTCCTCTTCTTGCCCCTGCATTCTGCACAGGCGTCTCTTCCGCCAATCAGGGTCCTTACACAGCGTATGAAGATCCACCCACCCACCCACACATAGTCCAGCCCCCACCCTGCAGATATGACGTTGATTTTCAAGGTACCACTGTATTACATTACAGATGAATTGTAGGTATTTTGGCATAAATTCCTCTTGTTGTAAAGCTCCTACATTTATTATTATTCCACTTTTCTTACCAGTTCACCATGCTGTCATTTACTAAATTCAGCCCAACCACGTCATCCGCTCACCTTGTTAGCAAACCTCCAGCACACAACGCTCCGGTTCTTTGATCTTCCTCACTCACACGTGCCCTTTAACCTTTCCTGTCACACTTCCAGCTGCCAGACCACAGCCCTCATTGTCTCTCCGAACCGCCTGGGAAATCACAATTTTCCACTCGGGTGCTGCAGCGCTGCGTAATTGATATAACGAGTGGAATTCGGAAGGCAGGAGGGGGGGCTGGGTTGAAAGGCTAATTTTGTAACGGAGCGTTGTCAACATCTCTGTTTGAGAGAAGGTCTTTATCTCATTGTCCCAGCTCATTTGTGGCACATTTTTGTCTCGGCTGTTGCTTTTTATGTAAGTGTTGCATGAGCTGGGGCCTTGATTTGGGTTTAAGATCTTCAGAATTGTTCAGTTGTTATTTTTTACATTTACATTTTTTGCATTTAGCAGACGCTTTTATCCAAAGCTACTTACAGTACTGTGACGTTTACAATCCAAGCATTTGAGAGTTAAGGGCCCAATAGCAGCAACCTGGCAGAAGTGGGGCTTGAACCAGCGACCTTTTGATTACTAGTCTAGTACCATAATTGCTAGGCTACATTATCCCTATATTTTAAATTCTCAACTGCAGCCAGCCTAGTTCACACTTAATTAGTAATGATTAAAAAAATTTTCTCCACTATTTAGCGCGTCCAATTGCCCGATTGCTTCATGCTTCCACCCACAAATGCCGATCCCTGCTCTGATTGAGGAGAACGAAGCTAACCCACGCCCCCTCCAACACGTGGGCAGCATGCCGTATGCATCTTATCACCTACACTTTGACGAGTGCAGTGCAGATCAGCACTGTGTACGGAGAGACACACCCTGACGGCACTCTTTTCTCATCTCTGTGCAGGCGCCGTCAATCAGCCAGCAGAGGTCGTAAAAGGGAGACACCATCCGGCTTAGTTCCGCCCATATCTGAACAACAGGCCAATCGTTGTTCATGTGGCCGCTCAGCCATAGCCGGCAGGCAGAGCTGAGATTCGATACGATGTATTCGAGATCCCAGCTCTGGTTTCAGTGTGTGTTTTTACTGCTGCGCCACCTGAGTGGCCATTAGTAATGATTTTTAATGAGAGTTCCTTTTTGGGGAAGGTTACTACAAAAGATGCAATGAAAGCAAACTTGGCCACGCCCACAGACGTTCTTAAACTGCCACATTTTAATGCCAGATCAACAACCTACAATATTTTAATGAAACATTTCAGAAATAGGCTTAACATTTAATTCAATTCTCTCTTAAATTGTTTTATTGCATTGTTTTTTTAGTACATTTGTAACTATTCATATCAAACATGTAAAAGTAGATGCTACAGGAACAAGGGTGTCGCTGTCCACAGCCAAGCAAGCTTGATTTACCATTGCAATTTTTTGGTTAAGTATTTAATACATTTGTAACTTTATTCATATTAAAATCCCACATCAGTGGGTAGCACTGTTGCCTCACAGCAAGAATTATAGATCTGACATAAAGAACTTTTATAATCTCTTAACTCTCTGGCATGGCCTTCTAATTCCTTTTCATTGTAATTAAGTCTAGCTGGTGACTTCTCTGTGACCATATATAAACTCTGTGCTGATCCTACAAAGCAGAACATAGATTTTTAGTAATCAGGAATCACTTGGAGTCACTTCAAATCATTTCTTATCAACTCCAGGTCCCAAAATCATTAACTGTCCTTAAGTACATCAAAAAAGCAGGTCTGCTATAAAGTAGATGCTACAGGAACAAGGGTGTCACTGTCCACAGCCAAGCAAGCTTGATTTACCATGGGCTTAGTTGCTGTCAGGCAAATATTTTGGTTAAGTATTTAGTACATTTGTAACTTTATGCATATCAAATTCCTGCATCAGACATCAATCAGTTCTTTCATACATTTATTATGAAAATATACATACATCAGTTTGAATTATAGATCTGACGGAAATAAATTGTAGAATCTCTAAACTCTCTCATTTTCATTATACCCAAGTAGCTGGTGACTTCTCTTTGCCCATGTTGATCCTATAAAAGTCCCAAAATCATCCATACCATCAACTGTCCCTGACGGTTTGGTATAAATGCTACTGAAACAAGGTGTCACTATCCACAGCCAAGCAAGCTTGACATTACCATGTGCTTAGATGCTGTCATGCAATTTTTTTTTAATTAAGTACTTACTACGTTTGTAACTATTCATTCACATAAGACACATTTTTGTTTTTCTGCAATTTGTGGGATTGAAAATATACATACAGCAATTTGAATTATAGATCTCCTAACTCTGGCATGGCCTTCTAATTCATTTTCATTGTAATGAAAAAGTCTAGTGGCTGGTGACTTCTCGGGCGGCACGGTGGCTCAGTGGGTAGCACTGTCACCTCACAGCAAGAAGGTCCTGGGTTCGATCCCCAGGCATGGCGGTCCGGGTCCTTTCTGTGTGGAGTTTGCATGTTCTCCCCATGTCCGCGTGGGTTTCTTCCAGGAGCTCCGGTCCAGGATGTTACTGTGTGCCTTTCGCCCATTGAAAAGTTGAAAAGCCCCCCGCGACCCTAATTGGATAAGCGATTAAGACAGTGAGTGAGTGGTGATTTCTCTGTGCCCATGTACTGTACAATCTTTGTGCTGATCCTACAAAGCAGATGATAGATTTTAAGTAATCAGGAATTTCACTTGGAATCATTTCTTAACAACTCCACGTCCCAAAATCAACTGTGTTGTGTGGTACAACAAGGGTGTCACCGTCAACAGTCGAGCAAGCTTGAGTTACCATGGGCTTAGAGGCTGTCGTGTCATGCAGGAATGAAGCCGCTGCTCCAAAATTAAGCTTTTCTGAAAGGCTGGAGTTTTTTGCTACTTATATTATAACGCTAAGTGTGTTTTACTTAATCAGTCACTAAGGGGAAAGAAAAATGATGCCATGATGTACAGGTTTTTTGCACCTGTATAAAAACGTTTAATCTGTTCAAAATTCTGGTCCCTAGCCCAACTTTTTTTGAAGCAACCTACATTTTGTCCATGAATTTTACAGCAACCCACACAGCATAAACAATGCACAAAACAAAATTGACTTAATTAATGAAAATAGTGGCAATCTGGTCCCACTGTGGTTTACAAGATGTACATGAACACCCCCTTGTGGAGACTTTACTTTACAAGTTAATTCTGTGTTTATGTTCCTGTTAAAATTTGCTTATTTAATTTCTTATTATTTTTCTCTGTGACCCATTTTTTTGGCTCACGTTCCACCCAAGGGTCTTGACCTAGGGGTTTAAAAAGCCCTGCCCTATCCCACCAGAGATGACATCTCAAACTCTGAGATGAATCTCAGCTCTGCTACCTGCAGGCCGGGCTTCTATACAGACAATAATTGGCTTGTGGAGGAGGGCTGTAGGAATTCCTCATATGAGCTGCATGGAGTCTATAAAGACGGGGGATAATGAAGATCAGTGTGTGACTCTCATTACACAATACGGGCGGCAGGGTGGCTTAGTGGGTAGCACTATCGCCTCACAGCAAGAAGGTCTTGGGTTTTATCCCCAGGTGGGGTGGTCCGGGTTCTTTCTGTGTGGAATTTGCATGTTCTCCTCGTGTCCGTGTGGGTTTCTTCCGAGTGCTCCGGTGCTCTTCCCACAGTCCAAAGACATGCAAGTGAGGTTAATTGGAGATACTAAATTGTCCATGGCTGTGTTCAATATAACCTTGTGAACTGATTGGTCTTGTGTAATGAGTAACTACCGTTTCTGTCATGAATGTAACCAAGGTGTAAAACATGACGTGAAAATCCTAATAAACAAACAAACATTGCACAATACGAATCTCCATAATGCAATTGAGTAATTAGATACGACTAGAGCGGAAGGAAAATTAGATGGAAAAAAAGAAATCTGCCCCTCTGTGTGTCCTGCTTTTTTAATTCTCTAAAAATGGGATCAGTGTTACACGAGAAAAGCCTTTCCATTTTTAGACTGAAATAATAAGAGTGTAATACCAGTGCTAAAGCAGTATTTTAATCCCAGACTCGCAATATTCTATCTTCACTTCCAAGAACTACATCGTCAAATCCAGCAGCGTGTGACAGTTGCCATATGCCACTGGGGCGGATAAGCGAGGGTTTTCTCTAGCTCAGCCAGGCACCTCCCCACGTCTGGATGCTTTCTTCATTAACAGTCATTAGTTTTTTACTTCCTGCCTTCAATTCTCACTTGGTATTGTTGCCAGGACGGGGAATCTATTTTGCACGGTCGGTATTATCGTACAGATTAACGGTCCAAGACGACTCGGCTCTGTCGACTCTGTAATGGAGGCCTTAAAGAAGCGCATTAAAAGCTCTTCCAGCAACAAACATAAAACTTGTCGACCCTTAGAGACAACGCAATTATTTATAATGGCTCATGCTATAAAAAACTTGGGCTGTTTTTTCTCTGAGTAAGAGGTGATGAAAGGAAACCTCTAGTAAAATGTTCAGTTGTACTTTTGCTGAAGTTTGTGCAGACGAATGTTAAAATATTGCTATAAAATTATTTTACTACCACACATCAGGGAATAAGTAATAGATCAGGATTTTACTGTAGAAAGACTCCTGCATAGAAGAATCAGTTTAATTATTTGTTGTTATAATTTCTTTATTTTGCAGTTTACAGTGTCTACCTTCAATTTACTGGTTGCGAATACATTTACATTTTTATATACAATTATATTAGTTATATACAATTATATTATTTATTATTGGTTATATCAGTTAGATACAATTATATTAGTTATATGCAATTATATTAGTTTATATTGGTTATATACAGTTACATCAGTTATATACAACTACGTATATTAGTAATATACAATAATATTAGTTTATATCAGTTATATACAACTATATTAGTAATATACAATTACATTAGTTTATATCAGTTATATACAACTATATTAGTAATATACAATTATATTGGTTTATATAAGTTAAATACAATTATATTATTTTATATCAGATATATACAACTATATTAGTAATTTACAATTATATTAGTTTATATCAATACTATACAACTATATTAGTAATATACAATTATATTAGTTTATATCAATAATTTACAACTATATTAGTAATATACAATTATATTAGTTTATATAAGTTATATACAACTATATTAGTAATATACAATTATATTAGTTTATATCAGTTATATACAACTATATTAGTAATATACAATTATATTAGTTTATATCAGTTATATAAAACTGCATTCATAATATACAATTATATTAATTTATAATAGTAATATACAACTATATTAGTAATATACAGTTTTATTAGTTTATATCAGTAATATACAACTACTGTATATCAGTTATATACAACTATTAGTAATATACAATTATATTACTTTATATCAGCTATGTACAATTATATTAGTTTATTTCAGTTATATACAACTATTAGTAATATACAATTTTATTAGTTTATATCAGTAATATACAACTATATTAGTAATATACAATTTTATTAGTTTATATCAGTAATATACAATTATATTAGTTTATATCAGTTATATACAGCTATTAGTAATATACAGTTATTAGTTTATATCAGTTATATACAACTAAATTAGTAATATACAATTATATTAGCTTCAGTTATATACAACTATATCAGTAATATCCAATTACTTTTATATTATATTATATTAGTTTATATAAGTTATACAAAACTATATTAATAATATGCAATTGTATTAGTTATTTACAGTTATATCAGTTATATACAATTATATTAGTTTATATCATATATGCAACTATATTAGTTATATACAATTATATTAGTTTATATAAGTTATATGAAACCATATTAATAATATGCAATTGTATTAGTTATTTACAGTTATATCAGTTATATACAATTAATTTAGTTTATATCATATATACGACTATATTAGTTATATACAATTATACTAGTTTATATAAGTTATATAAAACCATATTAATAATATGCAATTGTGTTAGTTATTTACAGTTATATCAGTTATATACAATTAATTTAGTTTATATCATATATACGACTATATTAGTTATATACAAATATATTAGTTTATATAAGTTATATAAAACTATATTAATAATATGCAGTTGTATTGGTTATTTACAGATATATCAGTTATATACAATTATATTAGTTTAAATAAGTTATATAAAACTACAGTATATTAATAATATGCAATTGTATTAGTTATTTACAGTTATATCAGTTATATACAATTATATTAGTTTATATAAGTTATATAAAACTATATTAATAATATGCAATTGTATTAGTTATTTACAGTTATATCAGTTATATACAATTATATTAGTTTATATAAGTTATATAAAACTATATTAATAATATGCAATTGTATTAGTTATTTACAGTTATATCAGTATATATACAATCTGCCAGCTTTCTACTGTTGGACCCTTGATCAAGGCCCTTAATCCTCAATTGCTTGCAATGACAAAATTCTTAATTGTAATTTGCTTTGGATAAAAGTGTTTAAAATTACATTATTACATTGTGGCAACACTTTAGGGAAGGCCCTTTCCCATTCTAGCGTGACTGTGGCCCCTATAATGGAGTTACTTACATGAAGTCCTGATTTGACAAGTTTGTTTTTAAGACTCTTCAGTGGCCTGCACAGCGCCCTTGTCCTTACTACTGGAACACCTTTAGAATAAATGAAAGCATTGATTGAGAGCTGTGTCTTCTCATCCATCATCAGGACCTGACCTCACAAATCTTGTGCAAAGTCATCCAGGAAGAATGAATGCATTATCAAAAAAAAAAAAAGCTCAAGGTCAGGTGTTTATTTACTTTTGGCCATATATTGTACACTATCTAGTTTCTTTAACCAACTCAAACCAACAAGAAATGACATACATGTAACGGGCAGTGGTAGCTCAGCAGTTAAGGTACTGAACTAGTAATCAGAAATCAGATTCTGCACTGTCACAGTGACTGGTCCTGAATGGCAGGCAGTTTTTTTGAGTGGGTAGAGCTGGATTCTGCCACATTCTCACCTGGCTCTCTGCCAAGCTGACCTTAGGTCTTCACTGTAGATGCCGGTAAGCTGAGCGGATCAGGCTGTTTTCAAAAGCGGGAGAATGATGCCATAGCTGTGTGTGTGTGGCTCGGGTCATTGAGTAATACCTCGGCTGCTTTTTTGTGGGTTATAGGATGATGGGTTGTAAGTGTGCTGTGGCTCTATGTTATTAGCAGTGGCGATTTCTCTAAGACTGCAAGGGAAGCTCAGCTTCCCCTAAAATGTCAAAAATTAAATGGTCAAATATGTACAGTTGTGTTAACATTTCATTGACTACAAATGCGTTAGAACACGTTCATCTCGAAGACGAGTTCGTTCAGAATCAGCTACTTATCACAAATCAATTGACTCGATTTTGTTAACTTAACTCATACATTCCCGGAGCGTCAATGCATTTGCCCGCAGAAGCTGAGCATCTCTTCACTTCTATGGGACTGCATGGAAAGGTTTTTTTCATTGCTTTCGAAACTGGCCGGTCATTGGATAAATGCCACGATTTTGTCCCGCCCCCGGACGCTGAGCGTCTCTGGGGGTGAATGGAGCTGTGGGCGGGTCTGGATGCTGAGCTTCTGCAAGATGATTGGAGGATCAGTCAAAAGGCTGAATCCAATTTTGTCTACACTGTCACTTCTCAAACTCAAACTCAAAGAAGCTTTATTGGCACGACAAATAAGGACATTCGTATTGCCAAAGCAATACACTTCATTAGTTACTTAATCACTAGGAGCTTCAGTCCCATCGCGGATTTTGCGAGTTAAGTCGAAAGACAAATTGCAACCCATTTCAGGCCATTTTCTTGAAAGGGAACGGAGGGCAGAATTTATGTATAAATAAATTGACAAATTTTATGATGTAAGCCGACAATGAGCTTCCCCTCTTTGAAAGACCAGCAGCCGCCACTGGTTATTAGTAATCCAGTACAGTAGACCCTTGACTTACGAATTTAATTGGTTCTGAAGGATTGTTCTTAAGTCAAAATGTTCGTTAGTTAAACCTATTTTTCCCATAAGAAATCATGTAAACAGAATTCATGTGCCAGACCTCCGAAACCACCCCCTTAACTAACCTGTCTAATGTCTTAAATGCTCTTTTTTGTTATAAATACAAGTATATTTTCCCTTAAATCTTAAATTATAGAATAGACATTCCTGTAATAAACAATAATAAACAACAATACACAGTAGTACTGTACATAAAACACACTTTAATACACCATAATACATTTCCTTCTTATTTTATAAAATGTATCTACCAGAAACAATAACTCTCATATTTCTCTATTATTTATTTCAATAGTGTTGTATTTTGTAGGTGTAATTGCACAAAAGAAAGAATACTTTACTCAGCGATTTCCTTCTTCTCTCTTACTTACTGTCCCCGCTGTCTGATACACAGTGACAGCTACTGGCAGGAGTAATTATACAACAACAAATGTAATAGATTTGTTCATTTTCTCACCACTACGCTTCCTCTGCAACTTCTTTGAGGCCATTTTAATATTGAATTTTACAAAATATAAAGAAAACACCGATGTCTGAATGTTTGCTCACTGTATATATGTATATACAGTATATATAAAGGTCTTACTCTTTTTGAACAGTTCACTCCAGAGTCTGCAATATTTTGCTATTTTTGCATGGCATTTTCTCTTTATTCCGACCTTGTTGTGCAAGCTGCTGTGTATGACACTGACAGGACCTGACTGCTGGGCAGTTTTTAGCACTCTGGAGAGAGCAGGGTTTTCATCGAATACTCGCCTCACACTCCGCCATACTAGCCTTGGGTCTTAACCTCAGTAAGCTCTTAAGCAGAACAGATCAGGCTGTTTTGAAAGAAATGAGTAATGAAGCCTTTGCTTTGTGTGTGTGTGTGTATCAAGACAAGACACGGAGCAATAAAGGTTGTTTTTGCATTACAGGATGACTGATATAAGTACTCTTTTTTTTTTATATCAGTAGTTTATAATAAACAGCAGTATTTTATTTAATCCTTTCTTCTTCACAGTCTAATAATCTGCAGAAGACTAGAAGTTGTTTTGCTGAATGTGTGGGATGTTTTTACATGTGTTTTTATTGCATTTTTACAAACCCCAGTTCTATTGCAATACCAAAGACTATAAGAAAAATCTTTAATCAAGCAGAAATGAAAATGTGTTTATTTATTTATTTTTTTCTATTTTATTTATGCATTTTCTTCCACTTTAGCATAGTCAATTTGTCTTCCACTGCTGGGGGATCTCTGATTGCAGTCGAGGTGGGTATATTGCTGCTCACGCCTCCTCCGACCCGTTTGCAGCCTTTTGTGGAACCCTTTTTCACCCATGCACTCTGCACAATCAGGGTCCTTACACAGCGTTTGAAGACCCCACCCACATAGTCCGGTCATCCTAGCCGAAACGTGTCCTAGCAAAAACGTGTCTGCTGCAGGCACTGCCAGTTATGCTCGCCAGCCGACCGGTGTCAATGACAAATTTTGAACCAAGGAGTTCAGAATCTCGGCGCTGGTGTGCTAGCGGAATATGCCGCTTAGACAAAAAAGTTTTCCTTTCTATTAGACACTCCTGCCCAGCTGGTCCACCTTGTAGATGTAAAGTAAGAGACGATTGCTCATCTATTCTCAGTCCAGCAGTGACAGTGAGGTGTTTAAAAACTGTCTGATACTCTCATACCAGCACAACACACACTAACACACCACCACCATGTCAGTGTCACTGCAGTGCTGAGAGTGATCCACCACCCAAATAATACCTGCTCTGTAGTGGTCCTTTGGGGGTCCTGACTATTGAAGAACAGCGTGAAAGGGGGCTAACAAAGCATGCAGAGAAACAGATGGACTACAGTCAGTAATTGTAGAACTACAAAGTGCTTCTATATGGTAAGTGGAGCTGATAAAATGGACAGTGAGTGTAGAAACAAGGAGGTGGTTTTAATACACTATATGGACAAAAGTATTGCGACTCTCCTTCTTATTTTTAAATGTATGTTTCTTAGCCGCAACAGTTGTAATAAATCAATTATATAATTGAAGTTATGAGCTTCCAACTTTGCAGCAACAGTTTAGGGAAGGCCCTTTCCTGCTCCAGCATGACTGTACCCACTGTGGACAAAGCATAAATACATGAAGAAAAGCTTGATTTAAAGGAACCCCAGAGTCCTGACCTCAGCCTTACTGAACAGCTTTGGTATCAACTGGAACATCAACTGAGGCTTTCTTGACCAACATCAGTGTCCTGTCATACAAATGCATACAAATCCCCACAGACATACTTCAAAGTCTTGTGAGAAGCCTTTTTTAGAGAGGCTGTTATAGCTGAAAAGGTCACGTAGAGGTCACTTTATTATAATACCATTAGTTTTTTTTAAATAGAATGTCCAACAAGCTCATGGTCAGGTGTCCAAATACTTTTGGCCACACAGTGTATGAGAGAAGGGATTTTTTTCACGCCCGCACGCATTCTTTCAGAGCCTTCTAGAGGCCGTCTGCCACTGAGGGGGAAAATGATTGTGCTGACCTTTATGAAAGAAGAAATTGTATTCCTCTCTGATGCCTCTTTGATTTTTCATTTTTTTAAATGTGCTTTTATTCTCTGCGTGTCTGAACATGCTGAAGACCAATTTCATACACATCAGACAGCTGACCCGATAACTTTGCTGCCACATACATATTTCATGGTACAGAAATATTGCTAATATGCCAACACACACACACACACACACACACACTTTGTCCCAGTTTTAGTGTTTCCAAATTTTTTAGAGCTCTTGCGACCTCTGCTTCAGAGTCGTCAACCAGTAAAGTTAAAACCACCATGTGTCAAAAATGTTAAATCACAACAGTTACCATGACTTTCAACAAGCTTTATGGTTTACCTGGACTTAAAGAATCAGAACTGTAATTATGCGCTCAGGTGGCGCAGCAAGAAAACACACGCTGTTCACCAGAGCTGAGATCTCGAATACATTGTATCGAATCGTATCGGCTCTGCCTTCCAGCTGAGGCTGAGCGGCCACATGAACAACGATTGGCCTGTTGTTCAGATGGGGCGGGATTAAGCCGGATGGGGACTCTCTCTCAGACTAGTGCGATTATGACCTCTGCTGGCTGGTTGGTGGTGCCTGCACATAGATGGGAAAGGAGTGCGGTAGAGGGTGTGGCTCTCCGTACACAGCGCTGTACTGCACTGCACTCGTCAATTGTAGGTGATAAGATGTTCGATTGCTGTGCATGTGTCGGAGATCGCGTGGAGCAGCCTTGTCCTCCCCAATCAGGAGCAGGGACCAGCATTAGTGAGAGGATGATTGACGGGCAGAAATTGGATGTGCTAAAGTGGGAGGAAAAGAAAGATAAAAGAAAAAAAAAAAGAACTGTAATTATGAAGGATTCTTCTGCCTTGAGTCCCTCAAGGTGTTGTCATTGGTCCATTTTCTTTGAGTTTAAAACTTAAACTTTTTTGACACTTTTAGCTTGTTTACAATGTGTGACAGTAACTGGCCTTGTCTGGCGGGCAGTTTGCAGGCTTGAAGAGCACTCTGTCTGGGCTAAATTCTGCATGTTGTTGTCTGACTGCTAAAGTTAGATTTTAACAAAACTATGTCTACAGGCAGAGCAAATCTGTTTTTTTTGTTACATGTTTGTTACAGGTTTCTGTCTGGATTGGTCATTACCAGTATTATAATATAGGTATAATATTAAAAACACATGTTGTTGCTGTTGAAGCTGTGGGTACATCATCAGCTTGATAGGTTCCTAATGTTTTTTTTATTTATTTATTTGTGTATGTATTTATTTATTAATTTTCTTGTCCTTCCTTATGTTCCTACTCCGAACTAAACTCTTATTTGGGTTATTTTGTATTGTGTAGATTTGCATCAAGCTTCAAGCTTCCTGTAGATCAATCTCCAACCCAGGACCTAGTCATCTCTCTTGATGACTCCCAAATCAGACCGTCTGATAATGTAAGGAGCCTTGGTGTCGTCCTAGATAACCATCTGACCTTTTCTTCTCATGTAGCCAACATGATGAGATCGTGCCGGTTCCTCTATAACATCAGAAAGATTCTGCCATTTCTATCTATGGAAGTTACTCAGATTCTGGTCCAATCACTTGGAATGTCACGGTTGAACTACTGCAACTCCCTCCTGGCAGGTGCTCCTATGTCCACTATAAAACCCTTGCAGCTCATTCAAAATGCAGCCGCTCACCTGGTTTTTAACCAACCTAAACACTGCCACATCACCTCACTGCTGCATTCTCTTCACTGGCTTCCTGTAGCTGCACACATTCAGTTTAAAACACTGATGCTGGCCTACAAAGCCAAAAATGGACCAGCCCCAAGCTACAGTACCTTCGAGGTCTAATCAAAGCCCGCTCTGTACCACGCAACCTCCGAGCCAGTAGTCTCACTCGACTTGATCCTCCACCCAGGACTCAAGGAAGACGAGCATCAAGGCTCTTCTCTGTACTTGCACCCAAGTGCTTGAACGACCTTCCTCTGTCTGTCCGAACATCTGAGTCTCTCGCTGTCTTCAAAAGACGATTACAAACCATCATCACCTCTTTACTAAGCACTTAAGCTGACATGTACTTACTTACTAACAGGGTTTCGGCAGATTTGTGTTCTTGAACTGTTGTCTACTTAAACTAGAGTAAGGTAATGTTTACTATGGAAGCACTATGGAAGCAAGGGTACAACAGTTATTGCTTCTACACATCATGTAGCATAACGTAGGCAAATAAAGTCAAATTGAAATCGTCCTGGTGGCTGTTAGCAGTAGTCTTCAAGTTTTTAATAGCCCAGCATAATATAATTCAAATCATTACTAGTAGTTCATTAGTGGAATTCCTCTCCACCCAACTGCTCAAACTATTTCTTGGAGAATCTATGCCAGATGGCATTTCACTATCTTATTAACACATTTTATATTGTTTTTTTCTCTAATTGGTCAATCGTCTGTGTATCTATTGATCTGCCTTGGTGACAGGATTCAGACAGAGGTGTTTATCAGAAATTCAAGTAGCATTTTCACATAATGGGCACCTTGTAGATAGATATTCAGCTGCCATTGTCCTGCTGTTGTTTCACTTAATTAGGATGACGAATGTAAGTAGCTCAGGGCAAATTGTTCCTCTACAATTTCCACATCACGCAGATGGTCATCATGATCACGGTAGCGGCTCGGCAGGACGCCTCACGCCACAAAAAGCATTTTCAGCTTGTTAAAGCTTTTGTCAGACTCCTGTTGCATCCAGCAGGGCAGATATTACCACCAGATCCCGCCATCAATGTCCTCCGGTGGTCTAATCAAGATTTATTTCTTTTTCTCAATGGCAGATGGCTTCCCTGAATCCCCCGTTCTCTCTTTTATGGTCCCAGCTATGTCATTAGTTCTGTCCTGTGTGTTTGTCTAGACCAGAGTGATCTACTTTGTGGAATAGCCCCCCCTCACGTCCCTGTGGAACTGGGGTCATCCGTCTTTGGTCCGCTCTGAAGAACTAACAGTCGCCTGTTATGATGCCAGAATGCTTTTATCCACCACTTGTTGCCCTGTTGCATTTATTTCAATTTATATTGATTAAGAAATTCATTTCAATCAAAAATTTGATACAATCTCTTTCTATCAGTAGCGTATACGGAATGAGTTTCTATTAACAAACCCTTAAAGCCTTTGACTGAAACTTTTCAGAACAAGCCGTCTGCTCCCAATTCAAGCCACAAGACTGAAAACAATTGAAGGGCAAAGATGACGTGTCCACTCATTACCAGCCGCCTTTGGTTCCACTCGAGAGAGCATAGGGACACGCGTCCATGTCTTTTGTGGAGTCAGGCTCTGAACCGGCGCCACAGACGGGACCTATTCACGGTGGCCACAAAGCAGCCATTGACAGCTCTTGCCTTGGCGGCGCTCATTATCTGCATTGTTGCATGCCATTACACCTCATTTTACAGGAACACAGCCTGCAAAGTCTGGGAGGCTTTGCTTCCAGCACAATGCACATGGGTCTAAAGGCCAGGGGAAATACATTTTATTAATGTAAAGACTTTTGGTGGTCATCTGTTGAATCTGTGACAGTCATAGGTTCCAAGTTGGTAAGATTTGTTTGAATTAGGGTAAGATGATTAACTTAGGGCAGAACCGGTAGCTCAGTGGTTAAGAAACTGGACTAGTAATCAGAAGGTTGCCAGTTTAAACCCCACCACCACTAAATTGCCACTGTCCTTAATCCTCAAGTGCTCAGATTGTATTGTCATAATTGTAAGTCACTTTGGATAAAGAAAGCATCCACTAAATGCCACAAATGTAAAAAAACATCTTTAAAACAGATTCACTAAGGTCAGACTGTATAGTCAGGTGTCCACATACTTTTGGCCATATAGTGTATTTGTTTTTTTAATGGCAATCCTATCCCTATATGCATGACTGCTTGAACCACTTGTATTTAAGTGAGATTTAATTCAGTATGACAGAATGTACTGATTTGTACATAAGGGGTTAACAAGATTTGTATAAGTGTATGAGGTGCAGCAGTGTTGTTGGGATTATTAAACACCTCAGTGTCGATGCGGGGAGGAGAATAGTGCTCCAACCAAAAATAAATACTAAAAATCAATATTAAGTGACCTGTGATCAAAATGTGTCCACTGATAAAAGATAAAAAGAAGATAACCTACAATTATCACTAAATACAATTTGGGAAATTAAGGGCTCAGGGGCTCAACAGTGGCAACTTGGTGATGCAGGGGGTCCAAACTTTTCTTGTTGGCTGCTAGAAGGAGTAAAAATATGAAGACATACATATGAAGCATAAAAAATGAAGACATACTTACAAAACCTTTAATGTAACCGAGTTATTTAAATATTTTTTTCTAATAGCATTGCTATATTTATATGAGTGTATCAGGTGCAGCAGTGTTGTTGGGATTTTTTAATACTGTTTAATCCTTTCGGTCTATTTTTTAGGAACACATACCCTGTAAGTGCTGATTGTAGTTGTACAACCAGCTGGTTGCAGTGGTAGCTCAACGTTTTAGGTACTGGACTACTAATCATAAGGTTGCCGGTTTAAGACCCACCATCACCAAGTTGCCACTGTTGGGCCCTTGAGCCCTCAGTTGCTGAAACTGTTAGTCTCTTTGGATAAAAGTGTCTGCTAAATGCTGCAAAAGTAAATGTACACTAAAAGACTAGATGTGTACACATTTTGATTACAGGTTGCTTTATATGGATTCTCCTCCCAGCATTGACAGTAGGTGTTTTATGATCCTAACAACACTGCTGCACCTGCTACAGTTATACATATATAATCTGGTCAGTGGGGATCATATTGCAGGCCCCAAAGGTGAGGCGACAGATGGGCTACAGACAGTAACCTTATACCCACAAGGTGTATCTGTGTCTGTAAGTGTAGCTTACAGAGTAATTAATGAATGTAAAATTTACATTTACATCTGCAGCATTCAGCAGATGCTTTTATCCAAAGTGACTTTCAGTTATAACCGAATACAATTCAAGCAATTGAGGGTTAAGGGCCTTGCTTAGGAGCCCAACAGTGGCAACTTGGCAGCAGTGGGGCTTGAACCAGCAACCTTCTAATTACTAGTCTAGTATCTTAACTGCTGAGCCACCTCTGCCCTACCATTTACATTTTCAGCATTTAGCGGACGCTGTTATCTAAAGCGACTTACAAGAATCTGAGAGTATATATTGTCTAAGCAATTGAGCATTAAGGCCCTTGCTGAGGGGACCAACAGTAACAACTTATCAGCAGTGGGACTTGTACCAGCAGCCTTCTGATTACTAGGCCAGTACTTTAATTGCTGAGCTACAACTGCCCTACCAGATAGTGCCTGCTAAGTGTATGTGTTATGTGTGTTATGTTATTAGCCATGTTTATTCACTCCTCTCTCAGTATTTGCTGTTTTGTTGTAGGTGGTTTAAAGCAGTGGTGATTGTGCATGTCGTAGATCTCCCACGTAGTCATGTATGCATGAGTGTGGGAGTCAAGTGGTGCCCTCAGACAGTGAACAACCTCTCCATTTATCCATTCTCCCATCATTCTACCCACTCTCTGAAACTGACTCAGACATTTTGAAACAGTAATGGTAACATGAGGACCATTATCCACTCTTTTGACATTACGACAGCAAACAAAGCTTTTTGTACACCGTGGACACCCCTTTTACAGATTTTCTGCTCTAAATTAAGTCTTTATCAGTTGAATTATACTGTAAATGAACAATTAAAATGAATAATATGGTGTTTTAGAGTAGCAGGATATTTTGCTAGTACTGCCATGTCACAAACATTAAACTGCTGATCTTAAAAACCTACTGCTAGTCTGGTTGGGTAACATCATGATTAAAACACACACACGCGAGACAGATCCATCGTTGGTAGCGGTGTCCATTTAAATTGCACGTGGCTCTGGAAGGGGATGTTCAAGAAGTTCATAGTGTAGTGTCTACCTAAAGTGTTCTTTAGCACATCAGATTAAATGCATTTAAACAGGGACAGTAAAGTGCCACAGCTTTAATGACCCAGGTTCAGTTTCCACCACTGTTCACTATCTTTGTAAAGTAAGGCGTATTTACCCAGTGTCTGTGGGTTTCCTTTAGATACCAAAGAAAATGCTAGTATCAAGGGTGGAGGAATACATGGAGTTTGGTTTGCTCCTCTGTGTGTGTAGGACTTTTGTTAGGAAGGAATCATCCTGAGGGAATCTATGAGTGAATCATCCATGAAGGAATCATCTGTAAAGGAATCATCTATGAGGGAATCATCTATGAAAGAATCATCTATGAGGGAATCATCTATGAAAGAATCATCTATCAGGGAATCATCTATGAGGGAATCATATATGAAAGAATCATCTATCAGGGAATCATCTATAAAGGAATAATCTATGAGGGAACCATCTATGAGGGAATCATCTATGAGGGAATCATCCATGAAGGAATTATCTATGAGGGTATCATCTATGAGGGAATCATCTATGATGGAACCATATATGAGGGATTTATCTATGAAGGAATCATCCATGAAGGAATCATCTATGAAGGAATAATTTATGAGGGAATCATCTATGAATAAATCATCTATGAGGGAATCATCTATGAAGGAACCATCTATGAAGGAATCATCTATGAAGGAATCAGCTATGAAGGAATCATCTATGAGGGAATCATCTATGAAGGAACCATCTATGAAGGAATCATCTATGAAGGAATCAGCTATGAAGGAATCACCTATGAACAAATCATCTATGAAGGAACCATCTATGAAGGAATCATCTATGAGGGAATCACCTATGAACAAATCATCTATGAAGGAATCATCTGTGAGGGAATAATTTATGAGGAAATCATCTATGAGGGAATCATCTATGAAGGAACCATCTATGAAGGAATCATCTATGAGGGAATCATCTATGAGGGAATCATCTATGAGGTATCATCTATGAGGGAATCATCTATGATGGAACCATATATGAGGGAATTATCTATGAAGGAATCATCCATGAGGGAATAATCTATGAAGGAATAATTTATGAGGGAATCATCTATGAAGAAATCATCTATGAGGGAATCATCTATGAAGGAATCATCTATGAAGGAATCATCTATGAAGGAATCATCTATGAAGGAATCAGCTATGAAGAAATCATCTATGAAGGAATAATCTGTGAGGGAATCATCTATGAGGAAATCATCTATGAGGGAACCATCTATGAGGGAACCATCGATGAAGGAATCATCTATGAAGGAATCATCTATGAAGGAATCAGCTATGAAGAAATCATCTATGAAGGAATAATCTATGAGGAAATCATCTATGAGGGAACCATCTATGAAGGAATCATCTATGAAGGAATCATCTATGAAGGAATCAGCTATGAAGAAATCATCTATGAAGGAATAATCTGTGAGGGAATCAGCTATGAAGGAATCATCTATGAGGGAATCATCTATGAGAAATCATTTATGAGGGAATCATCTATGAAGGAATCAGCTATGAAGAAATCATCTATGAAGGAATAATCTGTGAGGGAATCATCTATGAGAAATCATTTATGAGGGAATCATCTATGAAGGAATCATATATGAAGGAATCATCTATGAGGGAATCATCTATGAAGGAATCATCTATGAGGGAATTACTCATGCCCTACTTGGTTCCACTGTGTATGCTGAACCAGGATCTGTGGTTTTAATGTTTGGACACATGCACAGTTTAGCCTGCATGTGCTGTAGATATGGGTGTGGCTACTGGATCCATGGCGTCTTTTTAAATGGTCTTAACAGTGGATCAAATTCCTTTCAATCGATAAACGACCATTAGCCGTCAGTTAACAGACAAGCATACAACATCCCATCAACATTTAAAACACGTCACAAGTCTTTTTGCATTATTGATTAAAAAACAGCTCATCAGTGAAGATGGCAGTAATGTAGTAGAGCAAGATGAAACCATGAGCACGAGCATGAAACCATTCACCCCAGTTGTTCCTGTGAAGTGCACTACGTAGGGTATTCCACCATTTTAAGTAAGATTCCAATCCAAAGGTGATGAAAATGTTCAAATGAAGTAAACTTCAAACTGTGTAGGGAGTAGGGAGCGACGCTTCATCACTATGCCGGAAGCTGGCTGTAACATTTACCCATTGCGTGCGTTGCAGGTATATATACTGTATATATACATATATATAAATATATAAAATTATAATTATAAAAATATAAATAATATATAAAATTGTCACACGGAACTAATGTTAACACATGCTGACGCTAGGGACTCCTGCTGTTTACGAGTCATTTTTTTGCGAGTCATGAGTCGAGTCCAAGTTATTTGAAACGAGTCCGAGTCGAGTCTGAAGTCGCTGTGTGTGCGCTCAAGTCCCTATTTCTGGTCTAAACAAAGCTGCCTCATGCACACTGAGGGTGTGTGAGGGTGTGTTTCAAATCAGCACTCTGTACAGATCTTTAGGACCACTCTTAATTCAAATCAAATAAAAATGAAATTTAAAACCTACAGCATAAACCAATCACTCACTACTGTAGGTTATCACTGAAACGGTTGATCATTAACATCCACAACATGTTGTACATTAGAAACTGTCTCTGTTTAGTTCTGTGTTGATATCTCTTATCTCAGAGTGCTCTGACAGTGTCTGTCTGTGCTGAACATGTGCTACTCGTTCACACTCCAGACTCCCACACACAAATAAAGTGCCTGTAAAAACACAGTTCAGCCGTGTTATACATGATGTTCAGTATTATACAATCCACTCAGTGCTGTCATTACCACTCAGTTCTGTCATTACCACTCAGTGCTGTCATTACCAGTCATGGTGCTGCTAAAGAAAATACATATGAGGGATGCTTGAGTGGCATAGCACTCAGGTATATAGTCACCACTTATATATAACATAATAAACCTAGATTTCAACCCATTTCAAGCCCCACCACAGCCAGGTTGCCACTGTTAGGTCCTTAAGCAAGGCCCTTAACCCTCAATTGCTCAGACAGTATACTGTAACTGTACTGTAAGTCGCTTTGGATAAAAGCGTCTGCTAAATGCTGAAAATGTAAATATACTATAATAACTACTCATATATAATATATTGTAGTACAATATATGTACATGTACACCAACCAGGCATAACATTATGAGCACTGACAGGTGAAGTGAATAACACTGATTATCTCTTCATCACGGCACCTGTTAGTGGGTGGGATATATTAGGCAGCAAGTGAACATTTTATCCTCAAAGTTGATGTGTTAGAAGCAGGAAAAATGGACGAGCATAAGGATTTAAACGAGTTTGACAAGGGCCAAATTGTGATGGCTAGACGACTGGGTCAGAGCATCTCCACAACTGCAGCTTTTGTTAAGTGTTCCTGGTCTGCAGTGGTCAGTATCTATTAAAAGTGGTCCAAGGAAGGAACAGTGGTAAACCGGCGACAGGGACATGGGCGGCCAAGGCTCATTGATGCATGTGGGGAGCAAAGGCTGGCCCGTGTGGTCCGATCCAACAGACGAGCTACTGTAGCTCAAGTTGCTGAAGAAGTTAATGCTGGTTCTGATAGAGAGGTGTCAGAATACACAGTGCATCGCAGTTTGTTGCGTATGGGGCTGCGTAGCTGCAGACCAGTCAGGGTGCCCATGCTGACCCCTGTCCACCGCCAAAAGCGCCAAAAATGGGCACGTGAGCATCAGAACTGGACCACGGAGCAATGTAAGAAGATAGCCTGGTCTGATGAATCACGTTTTCGTTTACATCATGTGGATGGCTGGGTGCATGTGCGTCACTTACCTGGGGAACACATGGCACCAGGATCCACTATGGGAAGAAGGCAAGCCGGCAGAGGCAGTGTGATGCTTTTGGGCAATGTTCTGCTGGGAAACCTTGGGTCCTGCCATCCATGTGGATGTTACTTTGACACGTACCACCTACCTAAGCATTGTTGCAGACCATGTACACCCTTTCATGGAAATGGTATTCCCTGGTGGCTGTGGCCTCTTTCAGCAGGATAATGCACCCTGCTGCCACAAAGCAAAAATGGTTCAGGAATGGTTTGAGGAGCACAACAACGAGTTTGAGGTGTTGACTTGGCCTCCAAATTCCCCAGATCTCATTCCAATAAAGCATCTGTGTGCTTACATCTGCCAGATACCACAGCACACTTTCAGGGGTCTAGTGGAGTCCATGCCTTGACGGATCAGGGCTGTTTTGGCAGCAAAAGGGGGACCAACACAATATTCGGAAGGTGATTATGATGTTATGCCTTACCGGTTTATATATATATATATATATATACAGTATATATATATATATATATATAGACATACAGTATATATACAGTATATATATATATATATATATATATATATATATATATATACTGTATATATATATATATATATATATATATATATATATATATATATACATATATTAATTACTATTATACTAATATAGTATCATATACATTTCATTTACTTTTTTTGTGTCTTTGACTCCGCCCACTTCACATCGCTAATATTCGCGCTGCCTCCTGTTGCCAGTAGGTTGTTCTGACAGCACTTTTTTTTAAGAAGCCTAGGTTTTGTCAGTTTTTTCTTTTCCTCGCTCCTAGTGTTGTGAATTTTGTCTCTCACTTCTGCTTCATCTTTCTTTTCTTTGAACCCTTGTCAGTTCAGTCACCCCCCCCCCCCCCCCCCAACACACACACACACACACACACACACACACACACACACACACTGTCTGTGTTCTATTTCAGTCTCTTGTTATCTGTGTGTTTTCTAGGTAGAGATATCACAGATTGTGTGCTGACCGGTCACAGCTTCACAGTATTCTGACATGCTAATGTTTTGCCTTATGCTTTGTTTTTTTCCTCGGTGTCTCAGCCTCTATGTCAAAGGCCGTTTAAAGCTTCATTGACAGCCCATGAGCCACGTTTTCATAATTTTCAGAACAATTTTTCAATACTTTATAAAGCAGCACAGAAGCAGCCAATTGTGCCTGTTGGATGCCCGTCCAGGTTGTTAGAATCGTCTGTGATTCGGTCTTGAGAGCTCGAGATCTCAGAAGTGGTGCATCACCTTAGTGACCCCAAATGTCACATCACCCACTGCTGCACTCTCATCACTGGCTTACAGTAGCTGTACTCGCATTACATTTGAATTAATGATGCTTGCATAAAAAGCCATAAATTAACCAGCTGTCACCTTATTAATTCCCTTTATGTACCACACCAAGACACAAACATGGCTTCTCTATTATACATTGTACAGACCCCTACCCTGACCAAGGAGGGCTGTACCTAACACACGTCCCCTCCCACAACCGCTTTTTTTCACCTGTACTAGGCGTTTTCACACAGGATTAATATCGTGTATGGAGAGTCTCACACTGCTCCCCATTATTCCTAGTCTCTGTGTAGGCATCATTGAGCAGCCAGCAGAGGCCATAATTGCAGAGTGATGAGGAATTCCTCCCACTATCCTACCCTGCACACATTACCCAGTTGTGTCAGAATGTACACACCTAGATGGCCGGTAGCCGAGATGAAATTTGAACTCACAAGCTTGAGATCTCAGCACTGGTGGGTTAGCATGTTTTACCCATAAGCGTAACTCCTCTTGACCCACCCCGCCAGACTTAAACATAAGATTTTAACACCAAGGTGGTGGAATGAACTTCCCATGTGTGGGATCTTCTGCCGTCAAACGATAACTGAAGAATCAACTTTTTGCTAAATACCTGAGTAAAAACTAATTCTTTCTGCGTCATTACTGTGCAGTACCTTTACAATTGTGCAGTATTTGTTGTAACCTTTATATGTCTTTATGTATATCTTTATTTTTAATAAAGATATAATAAAAGGCTATCTTGCCTTGTCTTATCTTGTCTTGTCTTATTTTGTCTTATGTTATCTTGTAAATTTCCCCTTCTAGGATAAAAAAAGGCTATCTTGTTTTGTTTTATCTTGTCTTATTTTATCTTTTCTTGTCTTGTCTTATCTTGTCTTACCTTGCAAATGTATCCCTCTGGGATAATAAATGGCTATCTTGTCTTGTCATATCTTTCATAATCTTATCTTGTCTTATCTTGCCTTATTTTATCTTGTCTTATTTTATCTTGTCTTATCTTGTCTTATCTTATCTTGTCTCATCTTATCTTGCAAATTTATCCCTCTGGGATAATAAAAGGCTATCTTGTCTTGTCATATCTTTTATAATCTTATCTTGTCTTATCTTGCCTTGTCTTATCTAATCTTGTCTCATCTTATCTTGCAAATTTATCCCTCTTGGATAATAAATGGCTATCTTGTCTTGTCGTATAGTTCATAATCTTATCTTGTCTTATTTTGCCTTATTTTATCCTGTCTTATCTTATCTTGTCTCATCTTATCTTGTAAATGTATTCCTTTGGGATAATAAAAGGCTATCTTGTTTTATATTGTCTCATCTTTTCTTGTAAATGTATCCCTCTGGGATAATAAAATGCTATCTTGTTTTGTTTTATCTTGTCTTATTTTATCTTGTCTTATCTTGCAAATGTATCCTTCTGGGACAATAAATGGCTATCTTGTTTTGTCTAATTTTCTCTTTTTTGTTTTTTCTTATTTTAACTTGTCTTGTCTTATCTTATTTTATTTTATCTTATTTTATCTGGTCTTATCTTGCAAATGTCTTCCTCTGGGATAATAAAAGGCTATTTTGTCTTGTCTTATCTTATGTTATCATATCATATCTTGTCTTATCTTATTTTTACTTACTGTTATTTAAAAAAAAACTTAAGCTTTCTGTTTTCCTACCTACATTGTGCTTTAACTGGAGTTTTAGCACATTTCTCTTCTTAGTCTGTTTGTACCAGAGTAAGAAAATGATTCCCGATGAAATGAAACGCTATTGTAGGTCGCTCGAAAGGAAGCATTCGGCTAAATGCAGGAAATGTAGATATGGGGATTGTAAACGTGAACCTTCAAAGTGCTTCAGTAGGGATCAGCTAAATATTTGGGGAACAAGAGCTGTTGTTTTGTTGGTGTTGGACTTCAGCACTTTCAGACTTTTCTAATGTCTTGTTTGTGTGTTTGTTCCTACAGGTAACGATTTAGTGTCCATTTATAAGGAGATGGGATTTTGGCTGCTGGCCACAGCTGAAACAGCCCAAGTGCGACTCGGTTCTCCTCTGAGACCCCCAGCGTATCACCCATGGTAGGTTCTCCTCTCATCACATTTTTAAAACCATGAAAGCGTGAGTGCACATTAACGGAACGTTAATAAGTATAACGTTGATTTTACCCATACTGTTCTATACATGTAAATCGTGAAGGACACTGCAGATGTGAGCAGCTGGATTGTTATGGGCTCGACTTGTGAGTGGAAAAGCTAAACAGCAACAGCAGAAGCTGAAGGACTGTAATTACAGCTGGATATTTTGTGGCAGTGGGTGGCTGCATGACTGTTCGTGTTCTTTAATCTGCACGTTCAGGCTAATAAGCGGTGAAAATAGTGTGGAATAAAAATCATCTCAGGGTTTTAATAGTCACATTGTTAAAGCTCCAGTATGGTGCAGTTCTGCATGGTTTATTTCTGATGATGATGGTGAGCTGCTGCTGCTTTATTCCATTCTGTTCATCAACCTGTTTTTCTCTAAGAAATGAAGAAAGAGAAGACGTTTGCAGTATAATGGGTTTGTATCTCCTGTAGTAAACTCGTACATTCATAAATACATTTTGTTCCTGAGCTGAACTGAGAGAAATGATTTATGTTAGATGTGTGCATCATGTAACCTTGCACAACCTTTGAGCACAAATAAACTCATATATATTATTTGTCTGTCTGCCCCTTCCGTCCGTCCGTCCGTCCGTCCGTCCGTCCGTCCGTCTATCTATCTATCTATCTATCTATCTATCTATCTATCTATCTATCTATCTATCTATCTATCTATCTATCTATCTATCTATCTATCTATCTAGCTATCTATCTAGCTATCTATCTATCTATCTATCTATCTATCTATCTATCTATCTAGCTATCTATCTAGCTATCTATCTATCTATCTATCTATCTATCGCTCTTTCTGTCTGTCTGTCCGTCTGTTACTCTGTCTGTCTTTCTATTTCTCTGTCTGTCTCTGCATCTCTGTCTGTCTGTCTGCCTGTCTATTCGTCCGTCTGTCTATCTGTCTGTCAGTCTGTCTGTTCTTTTATCTATCTTCTGTCTGTCTGTTACTCTGTCTGTCTGTCTGTCTGTCTATATATCTATCTATCTCTGTCTCTCTCCGTCTGTTCCTCTATCTGTCTGTCTGTCCGTCTGTCAGTCTTTCCTTCCCTCTATCTATCTGTCTGTCAGTTTGTCCGTTCCTCTATCTATCTGTCTGTCTGTTCGTCCCACTATCTATTTATATCTGTCCGTATGTTCCTCTGTCTGTCTGTCTGTCTGTCTATCTATCTATCTCTGCCTGTCTCTCCGTCTGTTCCTCTGTCTGTCTGTCCGTCCGTCTATCCTTCTGTCTGTCTATTCGTCCCTCTATCTATTTATCTGTCTGTCCGTCTGTTCCTCTGTCTGTCTATTTATCTATCTCTCTGTCTGTCCATCCGTCCCTCTTTCTATCTGTCTGTTCATCCCTCTTATCTATTTATCTGTCTGTCCGTCCATCCCTCTGTCTGTCTGTATGTCTGTATGTCTATATGTCTACATGTCTGTCTGTCAATCCATTCAGTTCTTTTGTCTATCAACCTATGTACTCCTATCTGTCTACTATCTATCTGTCTTTCTGTCTGTCTGTCTTTCTGTCTGTCTGTCCTTTCTTCTGTCTGTTCGTCCATCCATTCATTCATCTATCTGTCTGTCTTTCCGTCTGTTCGTCCATCTGTCTGTCTGTCTATCTGTAATCATTTGTAGCTGCAGCAGTGTGTGTTTGTGATGATCTCTGAATGATTTTTATATTCTGGTTGATTAATAATTATTTAATTTAAATGTGGATATAAATCAAAGCTAATGCCTCATGAACGCCAGCTGACAGCAAAATAAACCCCAGCAGCGCTTCCAAGCAGCCCAACCCAGCGTACTTACACTGTTTAGACTTGCAATTGATCTGAAAAATATAACCTGGGTCGGACCCTGTGCTCTGAACTCAGCCCAGGGTTAGATTATATGTGCATTATGAAAGACTTTTGGCTGAGCTTATGGGTTTATGTTTTGGTTTTTGTTTCCTGCATTGTAGTCTTGCATAAATGTCATAATTATGAACATCTGGAGATGCCTCTGGCGAATGCTTTTAATGAAGCAGTTTTCGTGTTTACGAGTGTCATGAGCTGTTTACTGCAGTGGGAGTATTTTAAAGAAAACAACCTTTGCTAATATTAGAGGAAGATTACCAGTTTTACATTTTTACTGGTAATAATGTAAATCCTGAAGAGGATGTTACATAATTAAATAAATCACAGTACATAGAGTGTATGGCTGATAATCACAATGAATTACAGCCCTGTACATTCTCTTAGTCACAGCTGATTGTACTTTGTACATGTATCTTGGCTTGTTATGGCCATAACTGTTCTGTTGTCTGTGACTGACTGACTGAATAAAACATTGATTCATCTATTCATCCATAGCCAATCATGTTTGTATGTAGACACCCAACCGGTTGATAGCACTGTGGTGGTAGTGTTCTAGCATAATTTACTGCTGCTCCCTTTGAACACCTTATGTTAAAATACAGTATTTTCTTCTTTGTTTAATGTTGGTTTTTATAGCCTTCTAAATCATATTCTATTCTTTTATTCGTTTTTTATTGGTATTAGTAGTTTTTTTTTTATAAATGAATTCTTTTATATGGAAATGATTTGAAACTGCTTTGCTATAGATTAGAAATAAGCAGCTTGGTTTACTAAACATGTGGCTTGTGTCTCATGTGTGACACGTGGTGAACCCCTCATCTGTTCTTCAGACCTCTTCTTCCTATACGTTATTACATGTGTATGGCCATTAAGAGTAGCTTTTTGTCATTGTTGTGGCCCATTAAATCTGGGTTTTTCAACCCCTGGGTCATGACCCTTAATGGGCCATGAGCCAAAAAAAAAGGTCACAGATAATTATAATAATACTTATATGAACTTGTACGTGAACGCCCCCTTGTGGAGGCTTTATGTTACATCTTGTAAATCACAGTAGGACCAGATTGTACAGTGAGAGAGTAAGAAGCATTGTTTGTGTTGCCTGTCTCAAATCAGCAAAATGTGGCTCAAAATTGAATAACCCTGACTTAAATGATCCAGATGTACTGCATTAAAAACTGCATAAAAAACTATCCAAAAATTGGATACAATTTTATAATGTCTGACATTATACAGTGTATCACAAAAGTGAGTACACCCCTCACATTTCTGCAGATATTTAAGTATATCTTTTCATGGGACAACACTGACAAAATGACACTTTGACACAATGAAAAGTAGTCTGTGTGCAGCTTATATAACAGTGTAAATTTATTCTTCCCTCAAAATAACTCAATATACAGCCAATAATGTCCAAACCACCGGCAACAAAAGTGAGTACACCCCTAAGAGACTACACCCCTAAATGTCCAAATTGAACACTGCTTGTCATTTTCCCTCCAAAATGTCATGTGATTTGTTAGTGTTACTAGGTCTCAGGTGTGCATAGGGAGCAGGTGTGTTCAATTTAGTAGTACAGCTCTCACACTCTCTCATACTGGTCACTGAAAGTTCCAACATGGCACCTCATGGCAAAGAACTCTCTGAGGATCTTAAAAGACGAATTGTTGCGCTACATGAAGATGGCCAAGGCTACAAGAAGATTGCCAACACCCTGAAACTGAGCTGCAGCACAGTGGCCAAGATCATCCAGCGTTTTAAAAGAGCAGGGTCCACTCAGAACAGACCTCGCGTTGGTCGTCCAAAGAAGCTGAGTGCACATGCTCAGCGTCACATCCAACTGCTGTCTTTGAAAGATAGGCGCAGGAGTGCTGTCAGCATTGCTGCAGAGATTGAAAAGGTGGGGGGTCAGCCTGTCAGTGCTCAGACCATACGCCGCACACTACATCAAATTGGTCTGCATGGCTGTCACCCCAGAAGGAAGCCTCTTCTGAAGTCTCTACACAAGAAAGCCCGCAAACAGTTTGCTGAAGACATGTCAACAAAGGACATGGATTACTGGAACCATGTCCTATGGTCTGATGAGACCAAGATTAATTTGTTTGGTTCAGATGGTCTCAAGCATGTGTGGCGGCAATCAGGTGAGGAGTACAAAGATAAGTGTGTCATGCCTACAGTCAAGCATGGTGGTGGGAATGCCATGGTCTGGGGCTGCATGAGTGCAGCAGGTGTTGGGGAGTTACATTTCATTGAGGGACACATGAACTCCAATATGTACTGTGAAATACTGAAGCAGAGCATGATCCCCTCCCTCCGGAAACTGGTCGCAGGGCAGTGTTCCAGCATGATAATGACCCCAAACACACCTCTAAGACGACCACTGCTTTATTGAAGAGGCTGAGGGTAAAGGTGATGGACTGGCCAAGCATGTCTCCAGACCTAAACCCAATAGAACATCTTTGGGGCATCCTCAAGCGGAAGGTGGGGGAGCGCAAAGTCTCGAATATCCGCCAGCTCCGTGATGTCGTCATGGAGGAGTGGAAAAGCATTCCAGTGGCAACCTGTGAAGCTCTGGTAAACTCCATGCTCAGGAGAGTTAAGGCAGTTCTGGGAAATAATGGTGGCCACACAAAATATTGACACTTCGGGAACTTTCACTAAGGGGTGTACTCACTTTTGTTGCCGGTGGTTTAGAGATTAATGGCTGTATATTGAGTTATTTTGAGGGAAGAATAAATTTACACTGTTATATAAGCTGCACACAGACTACTTTTCATTGTGTCAAAGTGTCATTTTGTCAGTGTTGTCCCATGAAAAGATATACTTAAATATCTGCAGAAATGTGAGGGGTGTACTCACTTTTGTGATACACTGTATATCATCATATCACTGTGATAATAAAAACACCCTGTCAGGACGGTCAGAAAAAACAGATCTGGCGTTATTTAAAATCTCCTGGAACATGCATAACACTGCCCATAGTCCAACAAGCTTTACTTTGTTTAGAGCAGGGGTCACCAACCTTTTCGAGACCGAGAGCTACTTCAAGGGTACTAAATAATACGAAGGGCTACTTGTTACAAACTTCCTGAATAACATAAAGTTGCACGGTTCACCTTCAATTATATTATTATTATTATTATTATTATTATTATTATAAATATTCATATATATGAAGAGACTGGCTGATCTAATGTTAATGTTAATGATTATTAACAACGATTTACCATGGTAGAAAACACATATAATTCAACATGTAACATAATTTATCTCTATTAATCTAAATCTGTTTTGTATGAGTGAGCATTTTGATCAAAATTATTTTTTGGGGATAAAACCCGCATTTCGCTACCCATCGTAGCTGCGCTTGCTGTCTCAGTGTTATGTGCACGATATATAAAACTCCGCACCCGGACAAGATCAGCGCTCATTATCTATCTATCTATCTATCTATCTATCTATCTATCTATCTATCTATCTATCTATCTATCTATCTATCTATCTATCTATCTATCTATCTATCTATCTATCTATCTATCTATCTATCTATCTATCTATCTATCTATCTATCTATCTATCTATCTATCTATCTATCTATCATCTATAATATTTTTTTTTTTTTTTTTTTTTTTTTTTTTTTTTTTTGTTTGGTTTGGTTTATGCATTTTCTCCCCTTTTTCTCCCTTTTTAGCACGTCCAATTGCCTGATTGCATCATGCTTCCTCTCCACCAATGCTGATCTCTGCTCTGATTGAGGAGAACGAAGCTAACCCACGCCCCCTTTCGACATTTGGGCAGCATGTCGTATGCATCTTATCACCTACACTTTGACGAGTGCAGTTCAGCTCAGCATTGTGTACGGAGAGACACACCCTGAGAGCACTCTTTTCCCATCTCCGTGCAGGCGCCATCAATCAGCCAGCAGAGGTCGTAATTGCACCAGTCATGAGAGAGAGACCCCATCCGGCTTAGTCCCACCCATATCTGAACAACAGGCCAATCGTTGTTCATGTGGCCGCTCAGCCTTAGCCGGCAGGCAGAGCTGAGACTCGATATGATGTATTCGGGATAGTGTTATATTCAGTATTGACATTTTCAAATCTACATCAATGCAAGTGTTATAGATTCAACAAGAACAGCAACACAAACACAATTTTTAGACGGAGCTCTATAGTCACTAGTGCTATTTTAGAACATGCCCTGCGGATGACTCATGTGGTCCCTGTGGGCGACCAGGTGCCCGTGGGCACCGTGTTGGTGACCCCTGGTTTAGAGGCTGATGTGCAAGAATCAAAAATCAAACTCTCACCTCTGTCACCTACAGAATGAGCAGCAAACTAAGGTTTTGGAGCGCATCAAGATTTTCAGTTCTCAAGCTTATTCATATTTTAATTTGATGCCTAACACTCACCTGATTCTGCTTTCGAATGGGAATCCATGAAACGGTATAACCGTAGTGTTTTTTCATTACCATTTTTCCTTTCTTTTAAATGCAGCAGCAGTACTATAGTATAAACAGGAAGGGTGGCAGGCAGCCTCACTTCCTCCTAATGACTATAAAAACAACAGAAGCACAGCCGGGGATTATGGGGGATTATTACCTTTGATCTGCTCCAAAACAGAGTGCTGGTGGGAAGTGAGGAAATTCACAATCGCATTATTCTACCCATTATGGCTCTTTCTCCCCCAACAGCTTTGGTGTAAAGATTCCACTATATTCCACAGAATAAAAAACATTTCCTCTGAGTAATGTTTGGGTGTAGAGGCTGAAAAATACCAGCAGAATTTAAACCCTGAGACGGGCAGTCCACTAAATCGTCTTTTACTAAATCGTATTTGGTGTTTGAGGCACGCTTCAGTCACGGCGGACCAGGCTTCAAAGAGTTTTAGATGAATGGAGAGAGCGTTTCAGGGACAGGATGAAATCGCTCTCTTATTATAAGGAGCATTTGTGTGAGCCATAGTAAACAAGTTCATGTGTGCCATGCTCGAGTGGAACTCAAAAAAGAAGGATTAGTGAATAGAAATGAGCTTTTTATTTAGATTGCTTGAATCAAAGTGACTTACAGTACTGTGACAGTATTCATTCTAAGCAATTGAGGGTTAAGGGCCTTGCTCAAGGGCCCAACAGCAGCAACCTGCCAGTGGTGGGACTTGAACCAGTGACTTTCTTATTACTAATCCATTTATATATACACTGATCAGCCATAACATTAAAACCACCTCCTTGTTTCTACACACTCTGTCTTTTATCAGCTCCACTTACCATATAGAAGCACTTTGTAGTTCTACAATTACTGACTGTAGTACATCTGTTTCTCTGCATGCTTTGTTAGCCCCCTTTCATGCTGTTCTTCAATGGTCAGGACCCCCAAAGGACCACCACAGAGTAGGTATTATTTGGCTAGTGGATCATTCTTAGCACTGCAGTGACACTGACATGGTGGTGGTGTGTTAGTGTGTGTTGTGCTGGTATAAGTGGATCAGACACAGCAGCGCTGCTGGAGTTTTTAAACACCTCACTGTATCTGCTGGCCTGAGAATAGTCCACCAACCTATAAAATATCCAGCCAACAGCGCCGCATGGGCAGCGTCCTGTGACCACTGATGAAGCTCTAGAAGATGACCAACTCAAACAGCAGCAATAGATGAGCGATCGTCTCTGACTTTACATCTACAAGGTGGACCAACTAGGTAGGAGTGTATAATAGAGTGGACAGTGGGTGGACAAGGTATTTAAAAACTCCAGCAGCAACACACACTAACACACCACCACCATGTCAGTGTCACTGCAGTGCTGAGAATGATCCACCACCTAAATAACACCTGCTCTGTAGTGGTACTGTGGGGGTCCTGACCATTGAAGAGCAGGATAAAAGCAGGCTGAAAACGTATGCAGAGAAACAGATGTACTGCAGTCAGTAATTGTAGAACTACAAAGTGCTTTCATATGGTAAGTGGAGCTGATAAAATGGACCATGAGTGATTGACCATGGAACATCACAGAAGAATTTTATTGGCTGAGAAACGTAATCTGGACATTCCAGTCAGACAGAATTTATAAACATACATCCAAATTAACACAGGACTAGCACATTAGATCTCTGTGCCACCCCAGCGCCTACTTTATTTTTAAACAAAACACTACTTAGACAGTGATTACCGCGATAACATCACCACTGTTTTTGTTTACTACACAGTTACAGTGGGGTCAAAAAGTATTTAGTCAGCCACTGATTGTGGAAAATAAGTATTTGGTCAATAACAAACAAAACGATTTCTGGCTCTCACAGACCTGTAACTTCTTCTTTAAGAAGCTCTTCTGTCCTCCACTCGTTACCTGTATTAATGGCACCTGTTTGACCTCGTTATCTGTATAAAAGACACCTGTCCACAGCCTCAAACAGTCAGACTCCAAACTCAACCATGGCCAAGACCAAAGAGCTGTCGAAGGACACCAGGAAGAAAATTGTAGACCTGCACCAGGCTGGGAAGAGTGAATCTACAATAGGCAAGCAGGTTGGTGTGAATAAATCAACTGTGGGAGCAACTGTAAGAAAATGGAAGACATACAAGACCATTGATAATCTCCCTTGGGGTCAAGATCTCATCCCGTGGGGTCAAAATGATCATGAGAATGGTGAGCAAAAATCCCAGAACTACACGGAGGGACCTGATGAATGACCTGCAGAGAGCTTGGACCAAAGTAACAAAGGCTACCATCAGTAACACACTACGCAGAGAGGAACTCAAATCCTGCAGTGCCAGGTGTGTCCCCCTGCTTAAGCCAGTACATGTCCAGGCCCGTCTGAAGTTTGCCAGAGAGCATATGGATGATCCAGAAGAGGATTGGGAGAATATCATGTGGTCAGATGAAACCAAAATGGAACTTTTTGGTAAAAACTCAACTCGTCGTGTTTGGAGGAAGAAGAAGAACCCAAGAACACCATATCTACTGTGAAGCATGGGGGTGGAAACATCATGCTTTGGGGCTGTTTTTCTGCAAAGGGGACAGGACGACTGATCCGTGTTAAGGGAAGAATGAACGGGGCCATGTATCGTGAGATTTTAAGCCAAAACCTCCTTCCATCAGTGAGAGCATTGAAGATGGAACGTGGCTGGGTCTTCCAGCATGACAATGATCCCAAACACACCGCTCGGGCAATGAAGGAGTGGCTCCGTAAAAAGCATTTCAAGGTCCTGGAGTGGCCTAGCCAGTCTCCAGACCTCAACCCCATAGAAAATTTGTGGAGTCCGTGTTGCCCAGCGACAGCCCCAAAACATCACTGCTCTAGAGGAGATCTGCATGGAGGAATGGGCCAAAATACCAGCTACAGTGTGTGCAAACTTGGTGAAGACTTACAGGAAACGTTTGACCTCTGTCATTGCCAACAAAGGTTATGTTACAAAGTATTGAGTAGAACTTTTGTTATTGACCAAATACTTATTTTCCACCATAATTTACAAATAAATTCTTTAAAAATCCTACAATGTGATTTCCTGGATTTTTTTTCTCATTTTGTCTCTCATAGTTGAAGTGTACCTATGATGAAAATTACAGACCTCT
Source organism: Trichomycterus rosablanca (assembly GCF_030014385.1). Classification (NCBI taxonomy): domain Eukaryota; kingdom Metazoa; phylum Chordata; class Actinopteri; order Siluriformes; family Trichomycteridae; genus Trichomycterus; species Trichomycterus rosablanca. Next base: position 43,012,605 of record NC_085989.1, on the reverse strand, counting down.
CTCATCTTTCTAAGTAGGAGAACCTGCACAATCAGTGGCTGACTGAATACTTTTTGACCCCACTGTAGCTACACAGTTAGCCTCAGGCCATTCAAATCAATGAGAATGTATTTACATTAAAAAAAAAGAACTCCATTGGTGGCTTCGCATTCACCTGCCGTATTTTTTTATGCTACACTGAATGCTGGGATTGCCTTCACCACTGTGGAGGCATTGGATGCTTCCTTTGTTATTCAGTCAGATTATCACTCAAAATTAAGGCAACTCAGTAAGCAGCATTTTAAGGGATCTATGAATTTAGACATGCCCTCTTCTCGAGATGTAAAGAGATCAGTAGGTTTTCAGACACACCCACAGTGTGTAATTTGAAGTAAACATATGCACTGGAATAGAAATGCGCCGCCCGTAAACACAGTGCTGTTTATGAAGGAGCAGACTTTGTTTGGGTGCTAGTTTCAGACTCAGCGGAGCGTGGAGTGGGCGCTCTCTCTGCAGGAACTTCCACCACGCTGCGTTAGGACTTCTGCTCGGCCTGTACTCCTTATCGCTCGCCATCTTGCAGCGTGTCCTTGTTGGCACAGCTCCACGTTTAATAAGAGCTGTTAGATGAAAGAGGTTGATGCTCGTACCCGGTGGAATTGACATGATTAGTTAGACCTTGGTTAGCTCCCGTGCTCGCTGACCTCTCTGTAGGACGTTTTGCTGCACTGCAGCTCTGTAACTCATGCGTGATGGTAATGAGGTGCAGGGTGCGGGTTTATGACCGGCCTAATTTAAGGTAATAAAGGCAGAAAGGAAAGTTCGTGTGGATTATATAGAGGTGTATTTTTCTGTATACCTCTGATCCTGTAGCTGTGTGCTGTTGTGTGGTCCAAGGGCATCACAAGAACTTTTTATTTGGATGTGACACAGGTTTCCTGAGCACCAGTCTAAAATAGGCTGTCATGCTTTACCATCTGGAAATCGGATGGCCGAGACCCTGCTATGGATTGGCGTTCTATCCAGCCCATGTTACTGCATTGTGCCCAGTGATTCTGGTGAAATCAGACCATGAGTCTCAGGAACTATTGGCTTGTTTATTATAATGTTAAGGCCTTTGTACAGCAGTAGGTACATTTTCTGTATAGTACATGTACTTGTGTATAGATAGCAAACATAGGCCCAGATAATGTTATAGCTAAATAATTAATAAATTAATTATCGTAAGATTATTTTATAATATTAGATTATTTAGTAAATTAGGGTGTGTTTTTAAGGGTGGCACAGTGGCTCGGTGGGTAGCACTTTCACCTCACAGCAAGTAGGTCCTGTGAGGAGTCTAAAGTCCCCAAGTGCTTTTCCATTTAAATATATAACTAGATCTTGGCCGCTCAGGTGGCGCAGCGGTAAAAACACACGCTGCAACCAGAGCTGGGATCTCCAATACATCGTATCGATTCTCAGCTCTGCCTTGCCGGCTGAGGCTGAGCGGCCACATGAACAACGATTGGCCTGTTGTTTCAGATGGGCGGGCCTAAGCCGGATAGAGGTCTCTGTCAGACTGGTGCAATTACGACCTCTGCTGGCTGATTAGAGGCGCCTACACAGAGATGAGGAAAGAGTGCTCTTAGGGTGTGTCTCTCCGTACACAACGCTAGGTGGCACAACACTCGTCAGTGTGTGGGTGATAAGATGCATACGGCTTGCTGTCCACGTGTCGGAGGGGGCGTGGGTTAGCTTTGATCTCCTCGGTCAGAGCAGGGATCGGCATTGGTGGAGAGGAAGCATGACGCAATCGGGCAATTGGACATGCTAAAGGGGGAGAATATATTTATAACTAGATGAAATAAATATTTTTTTGCAATGCAACATTGGTATGATGGTTTGGCGTGGACGATAAGGGTACTAATACTGATCGCTACACTTTTCGCCACATGATTTTGAGTTGCCGACAGGTCCAGGTATTTAACATGAGTGTTTGTCAAGCCGCTTGGATTGATATGTTAAAAAACGATCACGAGGGGCGCCCAGGTGTCACAGCGGGACATTCCGCTAGCACACCGGCACCGAGATTCTGAACACCCCTCGGTTCAAAACTCGACGTTGCCACCGGTCGGCTGGGCGTCACCTAGCGGGCATAATTGGCAGTGCCTGCAGCAGAAACACTTCTGCTAGGGCAGGATGACCGGACTATGTGGGTGGGGTCTTCAAACGCTGTGTAAGGACTCTGATTAGCAGATAGAGAGGCGTCTGTGCATGGGTGAAAAAGGGATGCATAAATAAAATAGAAAAAAATAAAATAAATAATGATCACAAACCCCGAACCCTGAGCAAATGGCAGTTTGCCTCCGAGTTGCCACATCTGTCAGTGAGTGAAAATCAGGGCAAAAATCGTGTAGTGTAAATTAAGCATTAAAGACACTGGTTAATATTTTATTATTACTTATTATTAATAGGCTGGCCTGTTAATTTTATATCCGTCTTGCCAGTCCTCTCTTCCATCTGTACAGCGCACAAATGAAAACATGGCAGATAAAATAATGCACTCGCCTGCTGCAGACAGACAGTTCTCCCACACGCACCTTTAATTACTGACTGATGTAGAAAATGTAGTAAGAACCATAATCCTGATTTCACAAACACTCACAGCTGAATTTGGTTACCATGTAACAGTTGCTATGGTCACCCTGGGGTGTGTGTTCCTATACAGCCGTGTCAGAGCGTGACCGGCTTGTTAACCTCCATCGTTCTTCAAACGAGCTTTTTGGTTAATGAGGACGAGCTGATCTAAAGCGACTCGTGTCATTAAAATGTTGAAACATTTAATTATTCAGTGGACATTTTTATCCGAAGCAGCTCAGAAGTGAAGAAGAATCCAATCCGAGCACAGAGATGAAGAGTACGGGGTTAATGGTGCCACCCTGGAACGTGTACAGGCTGTTCCTCTTGAATATGTAAATGTATGCAAATGTAACTAATAATGGCAAAGACTGATTTTACAGTTATTAGATCTGTCCAAAAACCTAGTGAGCTGCCTTGCTGCCTACTGCCTACCTGATCAGCTGCCTCAGTAGAGTGGATTCTAATAAGACATCAAACTTATAGGGCAGATTATTTAGACACACTACTTATACAGCGAGTTTTTGCTTACTAAGTTAACACAGTCAGCATCAGTCCATTCAAACCACTGGGCTGTGACTGCACAACCCACTAGCATGCCAGCTAACGTCTTCCTTTCGTGTACTGAAAACGGTTAAACTGTCACTGACGAGCTCGGATTTGCAAATAAATGACACTTGTGCACCTTTATACAAATTAAAATTCAATGAAAATGTATTTACTTTTAAAAAAGCTCTGCATTTGTCCGCTATATGTGAGAAAAGTTGTGCCACACTGAATGCTGGGATTGCCTTCATTGCCAAGGAAGCATCAGATTTTCCATCGTTATTCAGTCAGATTATCACCTAGAATTAAGACATCTTAGTAGGCAGCATTTTAATGTATGTAAGAATGCAGACATTCCTTCTTCTCGGGAGAGTGTAGGATGATGTGAAATGTGTCTATGTAGAGAGATCACTAAGTTTTCAGACAGACCTATTATAATTGTGCAGTAAAGCAATGGATAGGGATTGTCAACAGTTTGCACCACAAAGCATCAAAGCAAGAAGGTCCTGGGTTTGCATGTTCTCCCTGTGTCTGTGTGGGTTTCCTCCAGGAGCTCCGGTTTCCTCCCACTGTCCAAACGTTCAAGTGAGGTGAATTGGAGATACAAAATTGTCCATGACTGTGTTTGATATTAAACTTAAACTGATGAATCTTGTGTAACCAGTGGCAGGTCTGGTTTTGTTGGGACACATTGGCCACCAGGCAGGAATACTCTGTACAGGGCGCTAATCCATCACAGGGGTCCACCCCTCCCCTTTACCCCCCCAAAAATTTATAATCTGCTTTATTTTACTATTCTTCTCTGCTCTTAATGGAGCTGCAAAAATCTGGCCTTGTTCCTTCACATGAGCTCACAGATGCCTGGGATTGCCAAGCATCACATCATTTATTGAAAAAAAAAGTAAAGCGCACAGCCAATCAGCTCAAAATAACCCCATTACCCAGAAATAGAGAAATAGGTTGAATTGTCTCCTACTGACTGTACTGCTGTCTATTTGTTGGATGTTTTCTCTTACTAATATTTTCCTACAATTAGCTAATTTCTCCCAATTTAGTGTAGTCAGTTTGTCTTCCGCTGCTGGGGATCCCTGATTGCATTCGAGGAGGGTATTATTCCTGCTCACGCCTCCTCCGATCCCTGCGCAGTCTTTTGCATTCGGCACAGGCGCCTCCATCTGCTAATCAGGATCCTTGCACAGTGATTGAAGACCCCATCCACATCGTCTGGTCATCCCGCTCTAGCAGACACGGTAGCCAGTCAGTGTCTGCTGCAGGCACTGCCAGTTATGTTCGCTAGATGGCTCCCAGCCGACTGGTGGCAACGCCGAGTTTCGAACCAAGGAGTGCTAGCGAAATATCCCGCTGCGGCACCTAGGAGCTGTACGTGGTTTTAAAATAGGACTCCCAACTTCATGGTCAAGAAGGCATGTTTACTACGTTAGTAGGTCTCTTAAAATGCTGCCTACTGACATGCCTTATTTCTGAGTGATAATCTGACTGAATAACGAGGGAGCATCCGATGCTTCCTTAGCGGTGAAGGCAATCCCAGAATTCAGTGCGGCACAACTTTTCAAATGTAAATAAATTTGAATTGATTTTTAATTTGTTTATTTGCAAATTCGGGCTTGTCAGTGACAGTTTAACTGGCTTATAATCTTGCTTAGTAAGTGAAAACTGCGTCTAAGTAGTGCGTCTAAATAATCTGCCTTGTGAGTTCGATGTCTTATTAGAATCCTCTCTACTGAGGCAGCTGCACAGGTAGGCATTAGGCAGCAAGGCAGCTCACTGGGTTTTCAGACAGATGAAACAGAGTTTCGTTAGGACTGTTAATCAGATGGAGATTTTTAAATGCCAGAGAGGGTGCCTCCGTGGGTAGCACGGTCGCCTCACAGCTAGAAGGTCCTGGGATTGATTCCCATATGGAGCAATCCGGGTCCTTTCTGTGTAAAGTTATGCCATGCAGACAGAGATTACATTTTCACCATTCAGGTGAAGGGTCTTGCTCAGGAACCTAACATTGGCAACCTGGCACATATGGGGCTTGATCCAGCCAACCGCTGAGTTACTACATCTCTTGAACAGACACTGTTGTTTTGCACAGGGTGTTGAATAATTGGTTAATTGTGCAACTGTTGCTCTTGCTGCTTTCAAGGCATCCTGCAATTCTTTTAGAAATCATTGCTATCATAAGTCTGGAAGCAGATTGTTAAACCTTGTGTGTGTCACCTGTCTGAGGACAAATACTTCAATAAACTTTCCATATGCTAATTATGAATTAATGGGATTTCACCTGTTTCCCAACAACCGTCACCATATATGCTGCTTGTTGTGTAAAAATCTTAATGATACCAATATGTTTTCGTTACACGAAGGGAGATGTTAGCTGGCATGCTAGCGGGTTGTGCCACCTCAGCCCACTGATTTGAACGGCCTGAGGCTAACTGTGTTAGCTAAGTAAGTGAAAACTGCGTCTAAGTAATGCGTCTAAATAATCTGCCTTATGAGTTCGATGTCTTATTAGAATCCTCTCTACTGAGGCAGCTGCACAGGTAGGCATTAGGCAGCAAAGCAGCTCACTGGGTTTTCAGACAGATGAAAGTTTCGTTAGGACTGTTAATCAGATCGAGATTTAAACTCAGTGCAGTAAGAATCAGGTGCTCTGCTAGTGATAGGAAAAATGAAACCAGGCCATGTTTTAGATAAAAAAGGTCAAGGGTTAATTGTCAGTGTGAGGCGCTTGAGGCCCAGTTTGTAGCGCAGCTGCTGTTTTAAACACCTAATTTGATGAGGATGAAAGCAGTTTGATTTACCTCAGTGTGCTTCCTATTTATGCTTTCTTTCATGTTTTTAATGGGAACAGATTAACAGGATGTCCTGTCTGGATTTGGGTCTCCTGGCTGCTCGTTTATCCCAACTTGTGGAACGTGGAGATGTTTGATGTGTTTTAAGCAGCCAGTTCTTTTGATGCTATAATAAAATAAAAGTAGCTTTACAGGTAAATTAGAGAAGGAAAGGGTTAAAGGTCAGAGTAGCACCATTTATTTTGACTCCTTTTGACTTGACCTCCTTAAGGCATGGTCTTGAATTAGATGTGACCTCTTTTAGACTTGATCTTTACTCTTATATGGACTTTGACTTGAATAAGACAGTCATGTCACCCCCTCAGTCATGCCCCTGGGGTGGCACGGTGGCTAAGTGGGTAGCACTGTCGCCTCACAGCAAGAAGGTCCTGGGTTTGATCCCCAGGTGGGGCGGTCCTGGTCCTTTTTGTGTGGAGTTAGCATGTTCTCCCCGTGTCCGTGTGGGTTTCCTCCGGGTGCTCCGGTCTCCTCCCACAGTCCAAAGACATGGAAGTGAGGTGAATTGGAGACACTAAATTGTCCATGACTGTGTTCGATATAACCTTGTGTAATGAGTAACTACTATTCCTGTCATGAATGTAACCAAAGTGTAAAACATCACGTTAGAATCCTAATAAACAAACAAACACTGGCTACTGACCTCCTGTGGATTCCCACGTTCAGTTTAAAACAATTATGTTTGCCTACAAAGCCAAAAATGGACCATCCCCAAGCTCATTTAGAGAACTCATCAAACCTTGTTCTGTAACCCCGCACCCTTTCATGGTTTCATGGTTTGGCTCGTCTTGATCCTCCACCAGAACTCAAGGAAGACAGGCATCAAGGTGAGAGAGTTGAGTCTCTTGCTGTCTTCAAAAGACGATTAAATGTCTTCAGCAGCTCTTTACGAAGTCTTGCACTTACTAGTCTTTTGTTCTAACATGGTTTCAGCAGACTGTTGTATATTTGTACTAGAGTAAGGAAATGTTTACTGAGGATGCTCTACTGTAAGTCGCTCTGGATAAGCGTGTCTACTAAATGCTTTAATTGTAAGATTTTCTTTAGACTCTGTCTTGATCATTTTTATCAGTTGACCTAGACTTAACTCGTTCAGAAGTTTGCCTGGCCACTTAGAACCTAATTTTGACTTATTATATGCAGCCCGTAAAACAGTTCACTTGTACCTTTACATTGCGGCCCTGATCATACAGTGTATCAAACAGCTTGTATGTTTTAATCATTGGTAGGCGTTTCCATCATGTATTGATAAAGTTTGATTATGTTTAGAAAGTGTATTATTTTAAAAAAGTAGATTGGCAGCCGCTCGGGTGGCGCAGCCGTAAAAAGACACACTGCAACCAGGGCTGGATTCTGAGTACCTCGTATCGAATCCAGCTCTGCCTCCCCGGTTTGAGGCCGAGTGGCTGTATGAGCAACGATTGGCCGGTTGCTCAGTTGGGGGGTGGGACAAAGAACCGGATGTGGGTCTCTCTCTGTCAGAATGCGATTACGACCTCTGCCGGCTGATTAGAGGCGCCTGCACAGAGATGAGGAAGAGTGCCCTTAGGGTGTGTCTCTCCGCATGCAACGCTAGGTGGCGCCAAACTCGTCAATGTGTGGGTGGCAAAAATGCATCCAACTGCTGCCCATGTTTCAGAGGGGATATGGGTTAGCTTCGATCTCCTCTGTCAGGGCAGGGTTCAGCATAGACATAGAGGAAGCACGATGCAAATTGAACAATTGGATGCGCTAAAGGGGGAGAAAAAGGGGGGAAAAAAGTAGATTGGCCAATCTTTGGCAATTGTGCTTAAAATAACCTAAAGGTTGCCAGATTTCTGATGGTTTTGCCTTCACAATCCAGACTTTGCTAATGCTGTTTACAGAAGATTAAAACTTACACATTTTTAGAAAGACAAAGATGTATTTGATTTTCATCTAGTTGCCACTGCTTATTTACATTTACATTTACATTTTCGGCATTTAGCAGACGCCTTTATCCAGAGCGACTTACATTACAGTTACAGTTTACAGTCTGAGCAATTGAGGGTTAAGGGCCTTGCTCAAGAGCCCAACAGCAGCAACCAGGCAGTGGTGGGGCTTGAACCAGCGACCTTCTGATTACTAGACCAGTACCTTAACCACTAGGCTATGGCCTGCCCACATTTCAATATGTAAAACAATTTTTTAAAGCTTCATCATATGGAGTACCACTGTGCCGCTAAACACCCTTGGAGGAGGGTTCTAACTACCATATTTAAGAGGATTTTAAATACCAGTGAGGGTGGCATGGTGGGCATCATGGGAAATACAATACTGCCTGAGATGGTGTTTGACATTGAACTTGAACTGATTAATCATGTGTAATCTGTAACTACTGTTTTGTCTTGCTCTCAGATAGATTCTTATCTCAGATTTGACTCGACCTTGACTCTGTCTTACTCTCATTTGCACTCTTACTAGACTTACATAAAACATTAATAAAAAGGCCCATTTCTTGTCCTTAGGGTGTCCTGTGTATTCGTGTGTGTGTTTATTTCAATAACAGAGTCCTCAGGGATAACGTGTCTAGCTGTTTGTGATTGACAGCTGCAGGGACCGAGAGGACTCGTGAAAGTGATGGTGACAAACACACAAACACACATTAAGAGCACCAGTTTGTCACTCTGACACACATGTACATCACTAAAAATCTGCTCATTACTTACAAATCTTTCAGTGTTACCATTTAAACACAAACCCCAAACAATGAATGAAACAAGAGAAAAACAGAACACATTTAAATACATTCAGTGGGGAAATAATTAAACCCATAACAACACACTTGTTGGAGAACAGTGTTTGTATCACAGGCGTAAATCTGCTCATGAGTTTATTTAAATAATTTCTTGCACGTAACACAGCTTTCTTGTAAACTAGGGTCAGAGGGCAGGGTAGGCCATTATATGGCGTCCCTGGAGCTAAGATTTGAACCCAGAACTTTGTGTTTTGTCTTGTTTGAAACACAAATTTAACCATCCATCAATCCCCCATTCAACCATCCATCCATCCATCCATTTATTCAGTTATCCATCCATTCATCCATCCATCCACCTATTCATCCATCCATCCATCCATCCACCTATCCATCCATTTATCCAGTTATCCATCCATTCATCCATCCATCCATCCATTTATCCACCTATCCATCCATCCATCCATCCATCCACCTATCCATCCATTCATTCATCCATCCATCCATTCATCCATCCATCCATCCATCCATCCACCTATCCATCCATCCATTCATCCAGTTATCCATCCATCCATCCATCCTTCCGTCCAGCCATCTATCAATCCATCTATCCATCCATCCATCCATCCATCCATCCACCTATCCATCCATCCATTCATCCAGTTATCCATCCACCTATCCATCCATCCATTCATCCAGTTATCCATCCATCCATTCATCCAGTTATCCATCCATCCATCCTTCCGTCCAGCCATCTATCAATCCATCTATCCATCCATCCATCCATCTCACCTATCTATCCATCCATCAATCCATCTATCCATCCATCCACCTATCCATCCATCCATCTATCAATCCATCTATCCATCCATCCATCTATCAATCCATCTATCCATCCATCTGTCCATCCATCCATCTATCAATCCATCTATCCATCCATCCATCTATCAATCCATCTATCCATCCATCCATCTATCAATCCATCTATCCATCCATCTGTCCATCCATCCATCTATCAATCCATCTGTCCATCCATCCATCTATCAATCCATCTATCCATCCATCCATCTATCAATCCATCTATCCATCCATCTGTCCATCCATCCATCCATCTATCCATCCATCCATCCATCCATTCATCCACCTATCCATCCAGCCATCTATCTATCAATCCATCTATCCATCCAGCCATCTATCCATCCATCCATTTATCCAACCATCCATCCATTCATCCACCTACCCATCCATCCATTTATCCAGTTATCCATCCATCCATCTATCCACCCATCCATCCATTCATCCAGTTATCCATCCATCTATCCATCCAACCATCCATCCATCCATCCATCCATTTTTCCAATTCCCATCACCTTATTTAAGAGATTTTTAAATGCCAGAGAGGGCGGCACGGTGGCTCAATGGGTAGCACTGTCACCTCACAGCAACAAGGTCCTGCGATTGATTCCCAGATTGAGCAGCCAGAGTCCTTTCTGTGTGGAGTTATGCCATGGAGACAAAGATTAAATTAGCTTTTGGGGTTAAGAGTCTAGCTCAGGACCCCAACAGTGGCAACCTGACATACACATGTGGGGCCAACTTCCAATTACTAGTCCAGTACTTTATCCGCTGTGTTACTACATCCCTTAATTAGACAGTGTTGTTGGATGATTGTGTAACAGTTGTTCCTGCTGCTTTCAAGTCATCCTGTAATTCTTTTAGAAATCATTCTTATCATGAAGAAGTCTTGAAGGTAAATCTTGTGTGTCACCTGTCTGAGGACAAATACTTTAATGAACTTGCCATATGCTACTTATTAGGGATATAACGATACACTCTACCCATGATGTGATACGATTCACGATACTGGGTTCACGATACGATTTTTTCTCACAAAATGAGATAGAAGACAAATTATGACAAAGTTTCCTTTTATTATTTCTCTTTAAAATAAAACAAAATTAAATACTGTATTTGTGCTTATCTTTTATTTATGTAAATAATGAATGCCCTTTTATTTCTGAGGTAGGTACAAACTATGCCACATAATGCTTACTGTGTAAAAAAACTGAAATGAAATTTTAAAATAAATCCCACATTAAATAAATAAATTAATAATACAAATAAAGTAAGTATCCTCACATAAATACATTTGGCTGGAAAATCCCCCTACCTGGCAACTTTGTAAAGTGCCGTCAACCAGTCGAGGTGAATAGCGCCAGTGCCCTCTGCTGTTTAAAGTGAATATCCATTCATCTTAAATGAATATCAGATTCGAATCGTGGCACATGTGGACCGATTTTTAACTGTCTTGTGGTGCATCGTTACATCCCTAGTACTTATGAAATGCTCCCCAAAACCTTAGAAAGCTAATTTATAGGGATGTCCCGATCACGTTTTTTTGTTCCCGATCCCGATCTTTAATTTTGATCCCGATCCGATACCGATTCTCAAACCGATACTTGTATTTTCTAGATATTGTCTAGATAAGAACTAGATAATACTGTTCACACAGTGCACACTTCAAGTACATTACAATTATTCAAATTAATCCAGTGTATATGTTTAACAACTGAATAGCTCTGCAGTGCTGTAGGAAAAAAATTGCCTGAATCCAAGCTATTGCTTAATGTTCTTTTACAAAATAAAAGTAAACAAACCTAGTGCAGCATTGTAGTAAAAATGAAGTGAGATAATTACAGTTTCACTTTGAACTTTATATTCAAAGAACATAATTCTGTTTAATGCAGTGATACACTAAAAATGAACAAAAATCTCCACTCACAAGTGGTGTAGCAGCTTAACTTGAATATAAAAAACAAATAAGTTACTTAACAGCATTACAGTAAAACCTGAATACCAAAATAAAATGAAAAGTCACTCTTGTTATGAAGGAAAGCCAGTTCTTAAAGTGCTTGTATTGTGACAATGGTTTGATGGACGGGTCTACGCAAAGTGAGTGTGTTTTGACCCTTTGGGGCTTCCATAGTGCATGGGATAGCGTGCTCGGCTCTGGCTGTCCGCTATTCGGAACAGAATAAGTCAATAAAGTGTTTTGCTCCCGACAATTTGTGAATATACCATGTATTTTATTTCTTTATTAAGCGAGTGCATCACTACGACGCTCGGTTACATAACTAAGCCAATCAGAGAGCTTGATACTGAGATGTCGTTCAGTCTTGTAACTCGTAAAAGCTGTATGTTCTGGTCCTGAAGTTTTCATACTCTGATTAAAAGTTATTGTTTTGTAAACCGGAGTGATCCTCGACTCACACACCATATAAACAGTAAAATTCTACAGTAATGAACGCAGCTCTGCTTCTACTGCCTCGTGAAACGCTCGCATTACAGACATTACACTGCTGTTGGACACGTTTCACTTTCCAATTTAAAGTATTTCCACACAGCGGACATGCTGACGTAAAACAAAAGATCGGGTTATGATCGGCATTAGTAAAGCCGATTTCCGATCAGTTAAAAATGCCTTGATCGGCCCTGATCCCGATCTGTGAGATCAAATCGGGACATCCCTACTAATTTACCTTTACATTTACATTTTTGGCATTTAGCAGATGCCTTTATCCAAAGCGACTTACATTACAGTTACAGTATACTGTCTGAGCAATTGAGGGTTAAGGGCCTTGCTCAATGGCCCACAGCAGTAACCTGGCAGTGGTGGGGTTTGAACCAGCAACCTTCTGATTAGTAGTCCAGTACCTTAACCAGTACCTTAACCACTAGGCTACGCTGCTTGCTGCTTGTTGTGTAAAAATCCTAACCAATGGCAACATAACATATAAATTGTACCAATAAGTCAAACCAAAATAAAATGTACACTAGCTGTAAAGTGCAAATATTGAAACAATTGAAATGATTTCATGCTTGTATCAACACATGCTTCTTTTACACTGCAGCTTTTAGACCTGCAGCATTTTAACCACCAATCATAATAAGATCTGTCTTCTTTTTTCTGGTCCACTTCATCTCTCATCTTGTGGCTTGTCGTGTCCCTCCAGGGGACTGGTGGGGGGCAGGATGATAATCTAGGTCAGGCTAGAGAAAAATGATGCGTTGATTTTTATGGCTGACCATTTACTGTCATCGCTTTCACTGCTCCGCTTTGTTAAGCTGATTTTAGACTGGCATTTATACCCACTGCCTACAGGGCCTGAGCACTCATAGACCCCAGTCCAAGGATGGCAAGTGGGTGTCTCTTTGTGTAGAATTTATCCTCAGGCTTGCTTTTGCTGTGGTTCATCTTTGCTATTGTTGCTAAGAGAAAGAGGACACTCAGTAAACTGCGAGGCTAGAAATGGACAGTCGATGGTTGTCCAGTTAAATGAAGGAAAACAGCACATCAGCGTTTTGCTGATGTACAGAGGAGAAATACTTTTTGAGTCGCCGTGTTCTCTGTCGTGATTGTGACTGAAAAAAACAAGCTATTTTCTTGCTCTCTTGTTGATGAAATAGTCATGTGGGTTTTTTTCTGTCTGTTTTGTTCTGTGCTGTTTTTCTTCTCTCTAGGTGTTCGCTTGCTTCAGGGATGTAATGTCTCAAAGATTCATCTCTGCAGACACCCCCCCCCCCCCCCCCCCCCGCCCCTTTCCATTTTATTTTTATTGATGTGATGCAATAAGAGACACTAAGCCATGGAAATTAGCTTTATGTCCTTGTAGATTATTTCTTAAACATATTATAATTAGGATTTATAAATGAATCATCTTTATACAGTGCTGTGAAACAGTGTTTACTATTCTTGCATATTTGTCCATCCATCCATCCATCCAGTTATCCATCCATCCATCCAGTTATCCATCCATCCATCCAGTTATCCATCCAGTTATCCATCCATCCATCCATCCATCCAGTTATCCATCCAGTTATCCATCCATCCATCCAGTTATCCATCCAGTTATCCATCCATCCATCCAGTTATCCATCCATCCATCCAGTTATCCATCCAGTTATCCATCCATCCATCCAGTTATCCATCCAGTTATCCATCCATCCATCCAGTTATCCATCCATCCATCCAGTTATCCATCCAGTTATCCATCCATCCATCCAGTTATCCATCCATCCATCCAGTTATCCATCCAGTTATCCATCCATCCATCCAGTTATCCATCCATCCATCCAGTTATCCATCCATCCATCCATCCAGTTATCCATCCATCCATCCAGTTATCCATCCATCCATCCAGTTATCCATCCATCCATCCAGTTAT